>NC_081211.1:7666250-8373125 GCF_902713425.1 Acipenser ruthenus
CTGATTGGCCCCAAATTTATTCTGCAGCATGACAACGACCCCAAACATACAGCGAAAGTCTATCTTTCACTGTATGTTCAGCGTAAAGAAGAACAAGGAGTCCTGGAAGTGATGGTATGGCCCCCACAGAGCCCTGATCTCAACATCATTGAGTCTGTCTGGGATTACATGAAGAGAGAGAAGCAACTGAGGCTGCCTAAATCCACAGAAGAACTGTGGTTAGTTCTCCAAGATGTTTGGGACAACCTACCTGCCGAGTTCCTTCAAAAACTGTGTGCAAGTGTACCTAGAAGAATTGATGCTGTTTTGAAGGCAAAGGGTGGTCACACCAAATATTGATTTGATGTAGATTTTTCTTCTGTTCACTCACTTTGCATTTTGTTAATTGATAAATATAAACTATTAACATGTCTATTTTTGAAAGCATTCTTACTTCACAGCATTTTTTCACACCTGCCTAAAACTTTTGCACAGTACTATATATATATATATATATATATATATATATATATATATATATATATATATATGAAATAACATAATTTAATGAAAGAAACTACAAAATGATATCGCAATAGTAGTACAGTATTTATGTTAGATTTTGAAATGTCACATTTTTTCGTTAAGTATATGATAAACTACAAAGCGGTATGTAATTCAATATGTTAACATTATTCAGCAGGTTTCATTCGACTTTATGAAGCAAAATTACAATTCTATAGGGTGATGCAAAACTTTTGGCCATAGCTGTGCATACATACAGACAGACAGACAGTCTTTTCAATATTAAAGGTTGTAATTAAAGGAGAACACCACTAATGTTGATCTGGTTCAAGCCTGGAAGCTTTAAGAAACCTGTCTGTATGGTATGAAGGCAGGGGCTGCTAGAAATCAATCGACAAGGCCTGTTAATACACTGAGTATACAGCCATGTGGATTTAAAACAACTGGAATATACAGCCATGTGGATTTAAAACAACTGGAATATACAGCCATGTGGATTTAAAATAACTGGAATATACAGCCATGTGGATTTAAAACAACTGGAATATACAGCCATGTGGATTTAAAACAACTGGAATATACAGCCATGTGGATTTAAAACAACTGGAATATACAGCCATGTGGATTTAAAACAACTGGAATAAACAGCCATGTGGATTTAAAACAACTGGAATATACAGCCATGTGGATTTAAAACAACTGGAATATACAGCCATGTGGATTTAAAACAACTGGAATATACAGCCATGTGGATTTAAAACAACTGGAATAAACAGCCATGTGGATTTAAAACAACTGGAATATACAGCCATGTGGATTTAAAACAACTGGAATATACAGCCATGTGGATTTAAAACAACTGGAATAAACAGCCATGTGGATTTAAAACAACTGGAATAAACAGCCTTGTGGATTTAAAACAACTGGAATAAACAGCCATGTGGATTTAAAACAACTTGAATATACAGCCATGTGGATTTAAAATAACTGGAATATACAGCCATGTGGATTTAAAACAACTGGAATAAACAGCCTTGTGGATTTAAAACAACTGGAATAAACAACCATGTGGATTTAAAACAACTTGAATATACAGCCATGTGGATTTAAAATAACTGGAATATACAGCCATGTGGATTTAAAACAACTGGAATAAACAGCCATGTGGATTTAAAACAACTGGAATAAACAGCCTTGTGGATTTAAAACAACTGGAATAAACAGCCATGTGGTTTTAAAACAACTGGAATATACAGCCATGTGGATTTAAAATAACTGGAATATACAGCCACGTGGATTTAAAACAACTGGAATAAACAGCCATGTGGATTTAAAATAACTGGAATATACAGCCATGTGGATTTAAAATAACTGGAATATACAGCCATGTGGATTTAAAACAACTGGAATAAACAGCCATGTGGATTTAAAATAACTGGAATATACAGCCATGTGGATTTAGAATAACTGGAATATACAGCCATGTGGATTTAAAACAACTTGAATAAACAGCCACGTGGATTTAAAAGAACTGGAATAAACAGCCATGTGGATTTAAAAGAACTTGAATAAACAGCCATGTGGATTTAAAACAACTGGAATAGACAGCGATGTGGATTTAAAACAACTTGAATCTTCTAAAGAGTACTGTATCCCAGCCGCAGTGAGACAATGGAAAATAATACAATTGTCAGCTGTCTGAGGTTTCTTGTTTTTACTTCATCAGAATCTGACTCCTACTGTACTCTTTCCACTGAACAGTGCGAACAGTAAACAAAACCCTACCATTTTTAATCTTAGCAGTGATATTCTCTGTAATTCAGCAGTGTGCACATGTGCTAGAACACCTCCATTGATATCCTTTATATACCTGCCTGCATGAAAACGTCTGGGTGTGAGGATTTCAATTTTCGCTCAGTAATCAGTGATATAGAAACAACAGGCACTCGTGTGAAAACGTTAGACCGCTTTAATTAGGCATCTTAAACAACTTCTAAACAGGCTCATGCATTTTTCCATATGTGGCCACTAATTTGCCTATTTTGACAGTTTTCCATGTAAATATATATATATATATATATATATATATATATATATATATATATATATATATATATATACATAAAAGCATGTACAGTATTATTTATTTTACAAAAATGATTTTGATCATTGGTTACAAATATACTCCTTTTTCAGATGGAAACTGGGTAGGTTGCACTTAGCCTTTCTTGAATAAAGCCCTAAAATCAAACCCCCCACTTATCATTAATAATGCACACTCCGAAACTCATTGGACAGATATCAGAGAAAGAAAAGGAGTTTCAATTAGACAGATAACAGAGAATGAAAATGACTTTCATTTGCTGTATTCACAAAGCATTCTCCTTAAAAACAAATCTCTGAAGTTATGTAATGATGTGTAAGTGCACCTGTATTTACTGTGTAAATGCAGTACTTTGTAAATACACAGTAATTTGAAAGTGTCACCACATCTTATTTGTTTCTTGACAGTTCTGTAACTTTAGCGCTTGCAGGTGCACAACTAGCAGTGGAACATGTTTTGTGAATATGGCCCTTAGATTTGGATAATTTGCAGATGAAATACTTCCTTACTTAATAACCCTACTTGCTCTTTGTTCGTATTGATCCATGGCACACTTTAAAGCCTTTGTTGTTATTGTGAGTAAGACGCTCAAGTTTCCACAGAGCTGTCTGTCTTGACCTTTTCCTCATTTATTTTATACGTTTAACTACATTGATTTATATAAAGGAAATAATTCAACCTTGTGTTTCTGTTGCATTTTGAAGTCAATTGATCCTAATGATGGCGCACCTAAATACCACCATCATTTAAATCATTAAAAAAACTGGCTTTAAAACAAAACACACCAGTGTGTGCGAGTCTCTTAAATGTATTTCTGTGTTTAAAAGACAGTAAAATGTTTGGTCCTAATTGAATATTTAAACAGTGACACTATTTGGATCTGTCACTGTTTAGAGTCTAAACTTTAGACCAATTGAATAGAGCCCTTCATCTCTTGTGGTTTGTCACAGAACCCCTGCTTATTTTTTTCTAAAATATGCAGATGTATCTTACAATTATATTGATTGTAAATATATTACCTATTTGTACACATGATCGCCTTTATTTGATCTTTCATACATACTTAAACATAGGCCGGTCGGCGCCAGGTTTTTGTGGGCCCTGGGCAATGGACCTCTAGTGGGCCCCCACCTTCACTCCCAAATCAAAAATATTTTTCAGTCAAAAAGGTTTTCATAATCAGTAATCCCTCGCTAAACCGGACATGTCTGGAGAATGAAAAAAAACAAAAACATTTTATAATAACTCTGTGCAGTAGGCCTATACAGTATACAGTACAGTAGTAAAATCAAATGAATACCTAGCGGTAACACAAAATAAACCATGCTGCTGCATTTTACAAATTGCTGTATAAAGTGAAAATAGTAAATATTATTTTCAATTAAAACTAAATGATATTAGCACATTTTCTTTTTTACTGTAGCCTACTTAGTACACAATTAACAGGTCAAAAGGTTAAGGTCATTATTTAAGATCATGCATTTCTGTCGTCCTGTGTACCTCCTATGACCCTTAAGAGTACCCCCATTAGTACAGGCGGGGTACCCCCGGTTGAAAACCCATTCCATAAGAGACAGGATCAGCTGTACATATATAAGAAGTATACTGTGTGCACATGCAAGGCCTATAGTTATCCGTTTGTGTTTTTAGAATGTTTTATTGTATGTTGCACTTGTATAATATTGTTTGGACAGTAGAGTGCACAGGAGTGCCCTCTTGTGGAGAAGATGTTTGTTGCAGGTGAGCTCGTACAGGCACAGTTTGAGATTAGAACAGCATGACCTGATAATCTTATCAGGGTGTACAAGCTATTGTACTAAACCCAGATTGAAAGAACTAAAAATGCTGTGTCTCAGGAATCCTGTATTGCAAAACTCCATTAGTGTAAAAACCTGAAATACCTGCAGAGGAAGGAGCTTCATAACTTGTACTGCCGACCTGCTTTTAGAGAGTCAAATGTTTTACAAGCAGCGTTAAAAAACAACAACAAAAAAAAAAACGTAATAATTTTATATTGTTTTTAAAGATATAAACATGAGTTGAAAGGTTAGCTTTTGTTATATACTAAAACCCTATTAGTCTGTGGGACACAATTCCATAGAGTTTACTCAAGTCTGTGATAATTGTGGCTTTACTACTGAAGATACTATGCATAATTGAAATAGAATTTCTGTTCATAGATACTGAATATCTAATGTATTACATGATTAACATCGTATTATGTGTGTTCTCTATCAATCTATATTGCTGTTTCATAGACTTAATAACTACTGACCTTTTTATCCACCGCTTCTAAAAGCTGAATTTTTCAAAATTTCTGTCCCCTCTGAAACTAATTTGGGAACGAGAAAAGGCCATTCGCCCCATCAAGGCTCATCTCTTGTTAGCACACCCTACTGGGGGGAACTCCTTTAAAAGCACAGACTCTAGTATTTTTTAAATGTTCCAGGTGCAGGTCTATTCCAGACTGGTAGTAAACTCTTTGAGAATGTATCCCCTCGCTCAGGCCGCGTCTTCATTAATATCCCAGATGAACTTCAGAGGAAGGTCCTTCATTTTCTGCTGGAACACCTTGTCGAAGAACTCGCTCTGGGCCACCGTGAAAGTGTTCTTCCAGTCTCCGATAGTACCTGCCGTACAAGGACAAGAAGGAAGTGTCGTCCTTAACAAAATCTTTCCATGTTCAATATCTCACCTACACCACCACCGCCACAGAGTAAGAACAGAAACCCAATTCTGCAGCTCAGTGACTCAGTGTGTGCAATGAGCTTCCACATTCCATCAATCGAGCCAGTCACTCAGCACAGGCTCATGAGGGCATGAGGAGGAAGTCCACTGGACACGAGCATTGAATGCGATTTACTGGTGAATTAAGCCCTAGTTTTAAACTCTTCATCCATTCAGTTGTACAGAAGAGGTTTCTCTTAGATGATATATATCATGTAATGTTATTTTTCTATCTAATGTTACTTTTTCTATTGACCAATGAGAACCTGCCAAAGCCAGCAGGGGAGATGGGGTTCTGTTTGCCAGCTCCATCTAGTGCACAGCTAGTATTGCCAGCAAATCAAATGAAAACTTGATCCACAGTGCAGGTAGCTGACAGCTCTCACTGCTATAAAAACACGCGACCTGGGCAGGTAAAGACTGCTGAGCAGCTCCTGAAGAACAAGAGAGAACACTTTCACACAGTCTTTGAGGCTGGTCTGCTTCTACCTTTCCGTAGGAATCTGCCCCGGTCCTTGTGCATGACGTCCTCGGGCAGGAACTCATAGGTTGCTCTGGGGTCGTTCTTCATGTTCTTGAAGGTGGCTTGTTTCACAATCTTGTCAATGGCTGAGTCTTCCAGACGCTTTCCAAGGAAGGTACAGATCTTCAGCACAGCAGCCCGGAGATCCTAGAGGGGGAAAACAGCAACATGATCCTGTGCACGAGAAAGAGGACATTCACTACAAAAAGGAAAGGAGGAAAGAAAGAAAGAAAGAAAGAAAGAAAGAAAGAAAGAAAGAAAGAAAGACAGAAAGGAGGAAAGAAATCAATAAGGGGAGAAGGAAAAAAGAGAAGGAGAATAAAGAAGGAAATCATTTTGATTATAAAAATAGAACAAAATAGATTGTAGCTTAACAAATAATTCCATGAATCCTACTTATTTTGCACTTCCGTTCGTTACAATAGCTATGAACATGCTTATGTCGGAGATCCATATCATGTAAAACATAATGTTCATGATTAATAAATGAAATCATACATTTCCAACTGAAAAGATGAAGAATACACGCCCCAGGATTACCTTGATCATTTCCTCATAGGTCATGAAGAGCATCTCAAACTGGTCCCTATGACTGTACCAGCCCTTGATGTGGTCAAACCAAGAGCTGCACATCACTGTGTAGGAGGAAAAGCATTGGAAATATCCAGTGGTGTAGTGGTAAATAAAAAAGTGAGTAAACTGCCCTGTTTGAACAGATAGATTGAACAGATAAACATGAACAGATACATTGTTACTGGCCCTCAGCCAACCAGAACTCCCCCATACAGTTATTTCCCCTCTCAGGTGCTGTTCACGTGTGTGTGAACACAGACCCGACGCTGCGCTTCACTGAACAGTTCTGTGAGCGTCCTTTCACGGGCTAGGATAAAGGCTAAAGATAAAGACCTCGGAGCATCAGATAAGAACATAAGAACATAAGAACATAAGAAAGTTTACAAACGAGAGGAGGCCATTCAGCCTATCTTGCTCGTTTGGTTGTTAGTAGCTTATTGATCCCAGAATCTCATCAAGCAGCTTCTTGAAGGATCCCAGGGTGTCAGCTTCAACAACATTACTGGGGAGTTGATTCCAGACCCTCACAATTCTCTGTGTAAAAAAGTGCCTCCTATTTTCTGTTCTGAATGCCCCTTTATCTAATCTCCATTTATGACCCCTGGTCCTTTTTTCTTTTTTCAAGTCAAAGAAGTCCCCCGGGTTGACATTGTCTATACCTTTTAGGATTTTGAATGTTTGAATCAGATCGCCGCGTAGTCTTCTTTGTTCAAGACTGAATAGATTCAATTCTTTTAGCCTGTCTGCATACGACATGCCTTTTAAACCCGGGATAATTCTGGTTGCTCTTCTTTGCACTCTTTCTAGAGCAGCAATATCCTTTTTGTAACGAGATGACCAGAACTGAACACAATATTCTAGGTGAGGTCTTACTAATGCATTGTAGAGTTTTAACATTACTTCCCTTGATTTAAATTCAACACTTCTCACAATATATCCGAGCATCTTGTTAGCCTTTTTTATATCTTCCCCACATTGTCTAGATGAAGACATTTCTGAGTCAACATAAACTCCTAGGTCTTTTTCATAGTTCCCTTCTTCAATTTCACTATCTCCCATATGATATTTATAATGAACATTTTTATTGCCTGCGTGCAGTACTTTACACTTGACCTGTCTCAATTTAGAAGTCTCAGTAAGCCTGGGAGACTTTACTTGGTCCTCTATCCTTCCTTAGTTTCCCTTTGGGGGAAGTCACCTCGCTTCCCGGCCTTACAGGTAGATCGGTTCGACCTCACCTCAGTGAGGCCGGTTCTCCGAGTAGTCAAGGGGAAACCCCTATTCTGTTTCTAAAGTCACAAGCACGCAGTCTCTTTATTCTAATAGTACCTTTACACATGGCTCCTGAATCATGGAATAGATCGACCTAGACAGCACATTAAAAAATATTAATTAATCATGTCTGTTGCTCTGTGAACGAACTGTTTCATAACACTTGTCTGTTTGTCACCATTACTTCTCAATCATGTGATATGCGATTAGTCCACGACCAGTTTGTGAGGTCGACTGGCATTTTTATATTCGACTAGTCGATTATTTAGTGCTGTATGTACATATAATCAGATTCTGATATACTTTGGGCTAAATAATGTCCTCACCAAGTTACATTCCAGCTGCATAAGCGGATCTCACTATTTTCTGAAAGAAGAAAAATGCAAATGTTACAAAATGAGAACGAAAGATCTGGAGAGTGTTGAAGGGACCTTGAATCTAGTGTAACAAATGTGACCTTTCTTCCATCCACCAGCAGAGCGTTGCAGTGTGACAATAGTGAACAGATTTACCTTTGCCATTTACATATCTATCCATAAAGCTACTGAAATCTTTTGTCTTTTCCATCTTCACCATAATATTATGGAAATGAAAGTAAGACACCATGGCGTCTTTCGGGTTTCTTAAGATATAAATCACCTGCAAATGAATCATACAACTCAGTCAGATGCCTGGCATTGCTCAAACAGATGCTTATTAAACAGTAAGTAGATTCAAATGACGTTGTCTAAATTGTGTTAATGGCCTTTAAGCAGCTCTTAGTCTTCAGTTACAGTTGCCTGCCATGTGTATTCTAAGCTAGTTCAGCCTAGGTTTCCATAACAACATTGTATTAGTAAGCACCAGCCCCACCTAGTGCACAGCAGTGTATTGCAAGCACAACAAAAGGAAATGCGATCCAAAGTAGTTGTGCACTAGATGGCGCTGGCTCTTACACAATACATGTGTGACTTTGTTGTTCAGGTGAGGGACATGCGATGGCATCCCCTCACAGCTCTGCAAGAGAGAGAACGACAATCTATATCTGAATACAACCGCTTCCATTAGTAAAGTCAATCCAGTGAAACCTTTAGCCTGGTTCTTATCAGCAGCTCCACTGATAGAGGAGGGAGCAGCTTTCACTGTACAGGAGGTCAATGACATGAGGTCCTGTGTGTTACACATTACAATGTAATATGACAGCTTCAAAAGGATGTGGCAATCATTGTTAGAATGCTACCACAGTGGGAACATTTTGACATACCAATGGGATCACAATGGTCGAAATACCTAAAATACTGTGGTCTTCTTATGGCATTGATGTCTTTTAAAGAAAGAGTTGCTGACTTACTTTTGCTTTTTTGTTTCTCAAGGACTTTGGCACCAGATAATAGGGCAGGTGAGATGCAAAGAGGCGAGGGGAGGGTCTTGCATTGTAATCCTGCCCCTTCTCTTGGAATTCCAGCCATGGGGCTCGTTCGTAAGTTGTTTTGAATTCAGCTGCGTCGGCATCTTCTTCTGCATAGATCAGGGTCAGAATCTGTTGTGTCCAGACTGTACCTGGAGAGTTTGTGAAAGTACTAGAATTAACAAGTGAGCTTGTCCATATTCTATTTTGACCTACCAGTGCAGGCTCTTTAAGGATGTAGAGAATCACTCTCTGTCTTTATTGTCTAGTTTATGTATTGGGTTATCATTTATGTGTATTTTGTTAGTCTGCGGGGGAATGTTTTAATGATAATATCCTGTGAAGGAACTGACTTAATTTGCAATTAATATATATATAAACGTTAGTTCTGCAGAACGATGAACACTCTGGGTGTTAAATCGGGGTCCCTAAAGGCTTTTTCTTTATAGTTCTGTTATATGTTGTATGTGTTTCTTTGGAATGCCTAAGTGTGGTCTCTAGACCGTTGTTATGGAAAATAAAAAAAACAACACGACAAAATAAATCATGTGATCAGTTTCTTACTAGACTTTGGATAGGTTACAATGAAAACGTCGCTGTCTCTGATCTCAAAGTCCTCCAGAGAGTCGATGCACTCTGGTGTGATTTCATCCTTTGGGAAGTTAAATCCCTTGTATTCAAATGTATAGTCGTCCAGAGACTGGGCTGCCGTGTCTGCCATGGCCGGGACAAAGGAGGGGACTGGAGGTGCAGAACAGAGAGACCTTGCTCTTTGAACAATGGGATAGTTTATTTTCTATCCAATCTGTTCACACGTTAGACGCCCACGTGCCGTGCAGAAGTTCAGTTCCGCTGCTGTACTGCACAGCTGCTCTACTGCGTTATCTGAATCGTCCAAGCAGAATCACTAATCCACTAAACTTGTCTGTTGTAAATCCACTTTGTTATTATGGGAAAAAAATAAATTAACACATTTCTATATGTGCCTCTAATCAAGTGAAACCAGCTAATCCAACTAATCCAGTGACTCCAACTAATCCAGTGAATCCAGCAGGTAATAAGAGCCATCTCCAATTTTATATACACAGTAAGATCCTATACAGGGCTTGCATAAAGTCGCATGGCTTGGGGTATATAAACACATGCTGTGGCATGTGCAAATGATTCAACAGCCCCCCTTTTAAAATGAGTTATTGTGTCCTCATGGCTTGTGCAGTCCCAGCACCAAAATGTAATTCTACACGGAGAGGTAAGCCAGAGCATGTGCACTACATAGCCCAAGGGACAATGCTAAAGATATGACAGGATATGTAAAAGGCTTCTGATTGTCGGTTTTAACAAAGAAAAACCAATAAAACACCTCCGATACAACAAAAATGAAATTGGTGTATAGCCAAAAAACACTGGGAAAAACACTGCAAATGGCAAGTGTATGTTAATAAACTATAATAATAAAGTGACAGACAACCTAGCATTAATAAACTAACTGTCAAACTAAATGGACACAGCATCCCTACACACATTAAAAAATGCAGCAGCAGCTCTAGATTAATTATGAATACATGTACAGCAGCAATATTCAAGACATGTATTCAAGTTTGATGGTGATGAGTTATCAGGTTACAAAACAGTACTGTTGTGAACGAATCGCTGTCGGTGCCATGAAGGTGTTCTTTTAAGCGAAGTTCCTGTTCCTTTAGTCGGATCATTTACAAATCCATTTGACCACAAGGGAGTTCTCTTAGGAGAAGTGTTCTCTTAGGAGGTGCTCCTGTACGTGGAGAATATATCACATTTATTTGTTCTGAATACTTTAAACCCTACTGAGTGGCAGCAGATTCCTACATTTCTATTGTAACACGATTTAAAACGAGATTACAATTAGAAATGGAAGATTGTTCTTGCTCGCGAGATTTAAAGCTGTAGGGTATTTACACGCTTGTGGAACAGAAGCCCTAATTATGTATTACAACACGAATCTGAAGCAGAAATAAAAAGCAGAGCAGTGAAGCTGGATTCAGTACTAGATTCTCTTTTTCTAATTCATAGTTTTCCCGGTTTGAATTGACCCATGGCCCATGTGAAATGTGAAGCTGGCCAAATATGGCAGACAGTCAATGAAATGGCTGCATGACTGACCCTACTCAGTAATGTGTAGCATCAGGCTTGCTGAATACTGAACAGTGAAATTTCTGTGACATTACATTGTGTCAATGAGCCTATCACCAGTACACATAGCAAACGCTAATGTTTGTATTTTTTGTGTACAGTTTAAAACTATTGTTGCATTTGTAATGGGTATTATTTTTTTCCATACAATATCATCATTTGCAAGCTGGCACGTTTCAGTTGCAGCATAGTTTTTTTTTTTTTCCATATACAATTACCATTGATATTATTTAGGCGTTCTGTGTTTTCTTCAGGATTAAACAACAGAGAGCTGACACAGAGCTAACAAAATAATTCCTTTAGCTCTTATCTAATTTTCGTGTATAGAAGATGCACGTGCTAGGGAAACCGTACTGTAAGAAATGTACTGACCTCGCGACCTCGATATTTCATTGCTGCACTTCCAGCAGCGTCACTTTGCATTCCGCTCAAGAGGATACCTAACGCAGAGACATTGAAAACACGCTGGTCATGAGAGAAGCAGCGATTGGTCCTGGGAAGAAGAGCCAAAGTGCGAGGCTTCTGGGTAGAAATCAAGCACACCTTTACCATTCCGCGTGCATCTTTTGCAATGGAATACATGAGACCAATAAAGTGATGGCAGTACATTCTATTCCTTGGTTATCTCCGTGTTCATTAATAGATGACAGACTCTCTGTTGTCGGAGCTCTGTACCGATCCCCTCCCTCTCTCTGCTGTCCCAGGGAACACCGCTGTAGTCTAGGAGGTGCAGAAGTTTGTAGCGTCAGCGACCGGAGAAGGATTGGACGAGTTCAACATGGTGGCCAGCCAAGGGCAGGTGAGTTCGGGCTCCACGCCTGGCAGTGTGCAAGGCAGCCTCTTCCTCATGGCGCTCGCCCTCCTCGGAGCGCTGCTTTTTGTTTTACCCGTGATCTCATGGTAGAGCTGGTGCAGCGTCTCAATGAAACAGGCTTGCTACACTACATCTAGAGAGAGCTTTATTTAGTATTGTTGAAAGAGATAACAGAATAGATTTGAAGCGTTGATGTTGTTAATTAAAGTATATAATGCTAACAATTCCAGTGTAGGGTTGTTGTTATTTATATTTATAGTTATATCAATTATCCTAAGCCTTGTATTATTAATCCATAGTTATTTAATATGAATTATAAAACATCAATGGCAAGTCTTGAACAATGGTAAATGTTAATAATCAAATTATATTTATTAAAACAATAATATCCGTAGTTACTGATAATACAAAAACAAAACATTTCATCACAAATATTTCTCTAGAAGGAAATATTAGTCATCTAGTTTTAACAATTACAAGATAATTGACCAATATTACCTGAGCTGGGAGAACCCCTCACTTTATGACAAAGATCATCGCAATTATAAAGATATAGATTTGAAAGATAATATATGGGAGTCCATTCGAAGGAACTGGATAAGCCTGGTATGTATGATTTATTGCCATATGTTGAAATACCGTCAGAGAAGACACTCATAATTTCCACATCATGTTGACGAATATGTACCAGTTGATCATAGTTTTGTGAATAGCAATAGTTGTATAGATCTTGCAGTTTTCAAATCTGTCACATTGCCTCTGTGTCGCTTCAGATGTGTATGGTCATGACGCTGTGGAAATGTATTTGTGGCCCAATGAAAAATTACATCACGTCTGGTGTGTAGAGGCCTTAAGAATGGATGTATAAATCACTACCTTCTGCACAGAACCAACTTGTCTGTTTTAAGACTTCACCATTAAAAGTTAACTAATATAGATTTCTATCATTTATTTGGTTTTGAAATGCCCTCTTATGAAAAGCTCACCCATTATGGTAAAGGTGAATTAGATTTTTTAATGGTAATTTATTTGACGCTGTTAGAGAAAAATATTTTTCGAACGCTGTGTCGGTTCCATTCAACAGGAAGTGTGGCGTGGAAAAGAGTGTAAAAGATATCCGGCAGTTTTATTGTTTATAAATGTTATGAAAAAAATACTACTGTATTCAAAATCTGTCCATTAAAAGAAATATGTAAAAAAATAATAAAAAATTGGCTTGATTTTAAGAATGATGTCATAAAGAATGCTCATAACGACCGTTGCCATGGCCACAGTCACTGCAGCTGGGGTGCAGACAGAAAGCGGGGTTCAGAGGCACTGCAATGGCGACAGGAGTGGAAATGAGAGGTGTGCTGCTGTGCTTCCTCGTTGGGGTCTTTGTGCTGGGTGAGGGGGTGACAGGAGGCATGGGAGACCCCCCGATCCAAAAACAATCAAAACTAACAGAGGATCAGTGAAACCAGCGAATCCAGTGAATCCAACTAGTCCAGTGAAACCAGCGACTCCAGCTAATCCAGTGAAACCAGTGAATCCAACTAATCCAGTGAAACCAGCAAATCCAGTGACTCCAGCTAATCCAGTGAAACCAGCAAATCCAGCGACTCCTGCTAATCCAGTGAAACCAGCAAATCCAGTGAATCCAACTAATCCAGTGAAACCAGCAAATCCAGTTAATCCAGCTAATCCAGTGAAACCAGCAGGTAATAAGAGCCATCTCCAATTGTATGCCTAGATTGATATACAGAGTAAGATCCTATATAGGGCTTGCATAAAGTCACATGTTCGGGATATATAAACACATGCTGTGCCTTATCTAGCCAATGTAGAGTGCTGAATATCAGCACTGGTACAGAACAAGCCCATAGCAACTCTAGACCCCACTGAAGCAATAACAAATACAAATGCTTCAACAGCACAGCCCCCCCCCCCCTTTCTAAATGTTGTTATTGTGTCCCCATGGCTTGTTTAGTCCCGGCACCGAAATTCAACTCTCTGCAACATAGAGATAAGCCACAGCATGTGGACTACATAGCCCAAGCGGCTTAATGCCAGCTCCTGTATACTGTGTTGACAAAGATATGTATTACAACACGGATCTGAAGCAGAAATAAAAAGCAAAGCAGTGAAGCTGGATTCAGTACTGGATTCTCTTTTTCTAATTCATAGTTTTCCCGGTTTGAATTGACCCATGGCCCATGTGAAATGTGAAGCTGGCCAAATATGGCAGACAGTCAATGAAATGGCTGCATGACTGACCCTACTCAGTAATGAGTAGCATCAAGCTTGCTGAATATTGAACAGTGAAATTGCTGTGACATTACACTGTGTCAATGATTGATGGCAATACATCCCGGGTCATATTTACTGTAGGTCTTTGGTTATCTCCATGCTCTTTAATATATGACAGAATCTATGTTATCAGATCACTGTGCCGATCCCCACCCTCTCTCTGCTCTCCCCAGGGATCAAGGGACAGAAGTTTACAGCCTCGGCGAGTCCGGTCTCCACTCCTTGCAGCGTGCAAGACAGCTTCTTCCACATGGCGCTCGTCCTCCTCGGAGCGCTGCTTTTTTTTTTACCCGTGATCTCATGGTAGAGCTGGTGCAGCTTCTCAATGAAACAGGCTTGCTACACTACATCTGCTTCCTGTGTGCCACGGGCTGACCAGAGCACCCCTAACCACAGATATTAAACAGTGTCACTTATCTATGGGGGAGTCACAGTGTGGGTTCAAAGAGAGAGTTGTATTTGGTATTGTTGTAAGAGATTATAATATATTTGAAGAGTTGATGCTGTTTATTGGATTAAAGCACATAGTGCTTACAAATCCAGTAAACCTTCACTAAAATATATTTCTATAATTTATTTGGTTTTGAAATGTCCTCTTTGAAAAACGCACACATTATGGGAAAGGTGAATTTTATTTTGGTAATTTATTTGAAGCTGTTAGAGAACGCTCCTTGCAGATACTTCAGTGCTGTACTTCCGGTCAACTTCCTAAAGTCGCACGACGGAATTGAGTCGCCACTGAAAGCAGGGACTGGTGTGGGATCCTTCAAAAAGCTGCTTGATGAGATTCTGGGATCAATAAGCTACTAACAACCAAACGAGCAGGATGGGCTGAATGGCCTCCTTTCGTTTGTACACTTTTTTATGTTCTTATAAATGCTATAGAAAAATACCATTGAAAATCAAATAGACGTTTAACATAATGTGTGCCTATTTCATATAATTAATTGTACACAAATTGTAAAATTAATTGTACACAATTAGTAAAGCCCTTGAACAGTATTCAACAGTATAACAGACTAGTATAGCAATGAAATGTTTAATCACAATTTGATAAGCAAATCTCCAGATAAATGTAAAAATGTAAGAGTGACACACAGAGGGATGGATGAATGGACAGACAAGACACCTCCCTATATCCTCAGAGTCTGTTATTCTCATTAACATAAGCTAAATAGTGTTATGATCAGGCTTCATGACAATAGGATAAGCAGCTCTCCAGATATATGTATGTATACCACCACCTCCAGTACAAATGTACCACCATCATTGCACTGAGACTACTGAAGCATGATAACTGAGTCTTACAAGAGATGCTTCAACCCATTCAGCAGTGCTGCCACCTAGAGCATACTTAACTCATGCTGTGCAATGAGCAGGTATGGTGCATGCACAACAAGGTATTAACTTAGGTGTACAAACATATGCACCACCACCAATATAAATAGCAAATGACAGGCATCTGTTTCCTAATAAAAAGGCTAGACCTGCAGCCACAGCAAGTGCAACAGCATCTCATCACAAGCACAGTGTCATCAACCAATCACAACAGCAGCAATACACATTTCTAGAGCGCCTTTCATCACAAGGATCCCAAAGAGCTACACACACACACACACACACACACACACAATGAACAATTACACCATTCAATTAAAAGCAGTCTAATATAGAATTTGATCAAACAGAAATGAAAAAAAGAGATTATAAAAAACCAAGAAGCTAGTTTGTAGAAATAGACCAATTAAACACGTCTAAATCTACAAAATGATCAAATTGGAATCAAAAAGAAAAAAACAAACTGTTGAATTGTAAAATTTGAAAACAAAAAATAAGATAAAAAGCCAGTTTGTAAAAAAAACAGTATTAAAAAAATAATAATAATTTTAAAAAAGGACAAAAAGAAAATGCAGTTTTGATTATAAAATAGGACAACAAAGATTTTTTTAAAAAAAGCTATTTTATAAAAACTAAGTTTTCAATTTAGATTTAAAGACAGTAAGAGTCCCGCTTCCCGGACAGGAGAAGAGGTTTCACAGATACAGCTTTCAACACTGTGACGAAGTCTGGGTGTGATTTTTTATTATTATTTAGAGCAGCAGTGAGATTAAAGTCCAGTTTTGATTTGGACGGCCACCATCCAGGTACATTAATGTTTCTATGACTTTGTTACATGCTGTTGTAAATCATTATGGGTCACCAGTCCTATGTTATGGTTAGTATATGGCATGGATATGAATTGGTATCAATAAGGTGCCTAGGTATATAAGGTAGTGGATAGAGCTGGTCAGTGTGTTAAAACAAGGCACATTGGAGCAGCAAGTGAGTTTTTGTCAGTCCAGCTCAGACTTCAGTCGAGCGTTGTGTGTGTCTGCAGGCTGCAGCAGATACCAACCTTTGCAATGGGCTTCTACGGTGCAGTGTAACCCTTATGGAATGAAAATATATTGACAAATATAATGTAGTAAATTACAAAATGTATTATGCAATATATGCCAAAATATTTCAATATCCTTTCGTTGCATAAGGGAACATGGACTGTGCTGACGGAAAAGATATAGTCACGTTGATACTGAGCATGGCAATTCTCTGTCTGCTCCAGGGTCAATGTATACCCATATGTGTGCCAGAAATGGTTGATGAATAAACTTTTTTCTTACACAAACTTGTGAACTTGTTTTGAAATGATCCCACATCCTTACAACAGTTGGCAGTGCAGCACGCAGTCACGACAAGCAGGTTATACAGTTACATAGCAAGCCATTCTTTTTCTGGTGTTCTCACTTCCCCATAGCAAGCTGAATTGTTATATTTAATAACAGTATTTCAAAATTAAATATCAATTTATCAACTTTTAATGCTTCTCAACATTTTCACCTCAGTATCCAATTCTAAAATCTTTTCTACATACTGTATAAAATCATTTGCACTTTTCCCTTATAGGGGATTTCTTCCTTTACAGACTTATCACTATCAATGTCACTTCAACTTTGAGAGTCAGCCATTTCTAATAAACAAAAAAAAACATTAAAATTAAAATATGCCAAAGCAGATCAGCGTCAGGCTGTTGGGGACCATGTGATGCGAGTGTAAAAAGTCACATGATAGCGGGAGAATATAGTTTTATGTCTTAGAATGGATATCCAATGTGTCAATCATTCTGGGGTTGTGGTAGCCTAAAAAGCATTGCAAAATGGTGCGACAGGGGTGGGGGGCTTTTCCCCAAAAAGATATGTGCTTGGCGTTGAACTGTTTGATTGCTCTGTGTATAGGAATCCAGGACCAATTCCGTTACGGAGGCATTTAGTCCGGAACCGGGACTTGACAGTATAAATGGCAGTAGAAAATCTAGGCGGTTTCATATTGCCAGTACAAATTATACTGCCAGTGAAAAAAAAAAAGACACAAGAAAGCTTGGTTTATATTGTATTAGCCTTTTTATTGGTTATTATATTTTTAAAAATACTCTTTTATTGAGATTTTACATTTTTTACATTTACACCCATTCGTTTTTTTCATTCATTTTACATTTCTTTTAAAGATGACATTCATGCATACAGACATACATTTTGTTTTAAAAGCATTTAAAACACATTTAAAAACACCAAGACAATTGTGCTTTATACATGGTTAAAACAGACACAGATTAAAATCGACATGAAAAAAACCTGTGCTGCTTTAAAAGTGACTGGAAAAAAAGAACCATCTATAAAAAACCAGTGCTTGTGAGGGCCGGGGAGTGCTCTCTAAAAAAGTTCAAAAGTGAACATAAAACTATATTACTAAAACAGGGACAGGGGAAAAGGGACAGTGTATAAAACAGTGAGTTAAAATTCTAAAATTTTAAAACACTTAAAATGTAACTTTTAATAGTTTACATTAAAAATCTTAAAGATACATAAAACAAAACAAAACAAAATCAAATAAAACATTCAACGTAAATCAAATAAAAGTCCATAAAACAAACAAAAAGACTACATAAAACCAGGGCACCGTTGAAAAACGGTCATGCCAGCTAAAAAGGGCGGAATGCTGGCATGACAAAATAAATAAAAGGCTTAGCGGTGCCCCGTAGTCCCGCTCCTAGGAGCTAGCGGTTCCAGTTTTTTCCTTTATTCCATCTTCACGTCCTGAATATTTTTAAAAACGTTTTAGATTCAAGTGTTACATTTATTGAAATGTCGGTAGCCGAGTGTTTTATTGAATCTATACTTGCTTACACAGATAACCTATTACGGTCTGTCTTAATTTTTGGAAAGTCCGTTTCCTGACTTTTTATCGAAGTCTGGCCGACGTCCCAACGCTGCTGGGATTTGTAGTTCTGACTGTTCATTTCACCAGTTGGATTACACAACCCGTGCCCTGTTGTTTAACTACACGTCCCATAATCCCCGTCAATTTCATAGTGTGTTTGACGTAACAGTCATTATGCAAAGTTTTAAACACACCTAGGACTATGCCTGCAGGTGGATTGTGGGGTTATAAAGAAAGCCAGCGAAACCGGAGAAGGGTTTGTATATTTTGGGTGCGCTCAACTTCAGTGAGAGCGAGTTTATTTGAAGCAGAGTCTTTTGGTTGGTAACTTACGTTAAGAATAAGTGCAACACGTAGACGTTTAATTTTTGCATATGACTGAACTCGAGCTCGAAGTTAAAAAAAAAAAATGCATCAGTTGTGTTTTATTTTCTAAATCCTTTCTGAAACAATTTCATCACAGTTTAAACAAAGTGGTTAATCATACGGTCTAGTCATTAATGTGTCATTGATGTGTGCGATACATCAGACCCTTTCCTTTGCCGACTGGAATATGTCTTTACAGGGAGAAGAAATACACGTTTCAAAACACCAAGGAATTGCTAAAAAACAAAACAAAACAAAAACCACAGTTCTCCACATCATTAACTCTGTCAATCGGTAGTTCGAACTGCTCCATCATTATTTTAGTAACGATTAAGGGAACCTTTCTCTGTTGAATTTTGAATGCCGAACCCCCAATGTTGTCTTCTCAACATGTTCTTTTTGAATTGTTAATTTTAAACTGGTATGCCAGTAAATACGTCAACGTGCAACGATCAACGATCATTTAGTTGTAGCTACTTCAAAAAAGATGCACGCATTAGTCTAACCATTTGATGAGTCTAACCGTAAATATAAAAATGAAATATTTCAAAAAAAAGTGTGTGACTTTTTATGGACTTTGACCCATTATTGGTAGGTATGCATCCAGTAAATTATGCGACGTTATCTTACAGAACATCTATATATATAGAGAGAGAGAGATGTGTGTGTAACTGAAATTCTCACCCTTTTATAGAAAATAAAAAACAAAAATAAAGGGCCTTGTTCATAAATGATGACACTTGATCCAAAATCAGTGCCAGAGTCTCTGCAAACATTTTTGGTTTAACAAGTGTTTTTATTTCTTGTACTGTTTTTTTACAGCCTTAAAGTACCTACTAAGTGAAGGCAGCTCCGTAGTTCCTGTGTCCTCTGCAGTTCACTCTCACCATGGGCGTCGGGCAGTCTCTGGGGCTGCCGCCGGGTTCAGGACCCCATCAAGTGGGCTGCACTGACGTCATGGCGGACCACACCAGAGAGGTACAGCAGCCAGGGCCGTCCTGGGACCCTCAGTGACACCCACCCACCAACAGGGCTCCTCTAGTGTCCAGTGTGCCTAAAACTGGTCTTCTTGACACTATTAACAAACAGATTTTTTTCCCTTAGGGTTGTCTCAATAATTTAAATGGGCTGTAGCTAATAAAAACATTTCATAAATGATACCTAATGTAAACTATGAACCTCAAGCAACGTCTTGGTGTTCAGAGTACAGCAGTCATTATCA
Source organism: Acipenser ruthenus (assembly GCF_902713425.1). Taxonomy (NCBI): domain Eukaryota; kingdom Metazoa; phylum Chordata; class Actinopteri; order Acipenseriformes; family Acipenseridae; genus Acipenser; species Acipenser ruthenus. The sequence continues at coordinate 7,686,455 of NC_081211.1, forward strand.
GACAGGTAGATGCCATTACTTATCGAACCATGTAAATTCAGCTTGGCAGCGAACAGGCTAAGTAAGTAAAACTACTGATTTTGAAACCATGGTGTAGGCACTGCACCTCTAATCATATCTAATGATGCTCTGTTTGAATTTCAGGGGAGTTTTTTCCGCCTGTACTACCCCTGCAAGCCAGAAGAGGGCGTGGAGGAGCATCCCCCATGGATCCCCAAGTATGAGTATGTTGTGGGGATGGCAGACTACATGAGCCTCAACAAGAGATGGTGTGTCCCCCTGCTGAACCTTGCATTCGGTAAGGGGGGTGGTGGTAGTCAAAATGAAGGCTTGCTTACAGCTGTTATATCTAATGAAACAATTCCACAAACTGTACCTGTCATGCACTTCCATCCACTATGTAGGTCACTGTAGTATTGAAAGAAACACATAGGCAGGATGGGTTTGGTTATTCCTTATAAAGTAGTTGGTATTGAAGCAATGCATAAGGGAGTTCAGCAGGACAGAGCTCTTCACTGCTCCCTGTTTGTCTCTAAGGGATTTCAGCAGGACAGAGCTCCTCACTGCTCCCTGTTTGTCCCTCGCAGGGTCGCTCCGGGTGCCTGTCAGCTGGAACGCTCCCGTGATTCCCGGACGCAGGTTCCCACTCATCATCTTCTCCCACGGCCTGGGAGCTTTCCGGTGAGTGAAGGGAGGGAATCTGATTCCCTATTCAAATTCGTACCGCGTGGAAAATCCAACATCAAACCTGAATTTGTACATTTGGTTTTGGAACATTAACATCAATTTTTGATCAGATGTCTGATTTGATCAGATGTCTGATTTGTAGAGTAGAACACATTCTCTTCAGTAGCCGTGGGAGAGCTGTGAATGAAGGAGGGAGGGTTCTAGTTGACATGCAGTCTCTGTGAGTCGGGTCGGGTGTCACTAGCAGACAGTGGTTCTCACGCCTCCTCTTGTGTTGTAGAACTCTGTACTCTGCCGTGTGTCTGGCGATGGCTTCACACGGCTTCCTAGTGGCTGCAGTGGAGCACAGGTAAGAATTCAAACTTGGCACAGGTCTGAATTATCCCAGTGGTCACATCTAATGAGTTCTTCATCATGTATAGTCACTATGTATCTTTTTTTCATTTTCGATGCTGATCATTTTAGAATCTCATCTTGCAATCATTTAAACCCTCACCCTGGGTAAGGGCGTCTGCTAAGAAGTAAATAATAATAATAATAATAATAATAATTGACACTATCGGGCAATACAAAATATTTTCTTGATAGCAGCCTGTTAACAGTATGTTTTGCACAGATGCACTCACAGTCATAGTTGTGTGCTTATAATCTTTTCATTAACTCTTTACAGCTGTAGAGTTGTAGAGGCTATTTCACTTATTCGACTGCCCTCATAACTACAGTACTCCATGAATGCTCTCGGATAGAATATTCAATATTGGCCAGATGTATGTATGGTGTTTGGTGTTGCTGTGTAATCGTAACGAAGAGCTGGATGAAGGGGTAACTGGTTGGTGTGTCCCTGCTTTCAGAGACCAATCAGCCTGTGCCACCTACCACTACCAGAAGGGACCCCCAGAGTCTCCCCACGACCCCCTGCACGAGGAGTGGGTTCATTACCGCAGACTGGAGCAGGGAGAGAAGAAGTTCAAACTGCGGAACTGCCAGGTACTGTAAGGATGAAACCGAGACAGCAGCAGTTCTTTTGTATATTAACGAAAATAAACAGATAACAGTGCATTTTTAAAACAGAAAGCTATCACAAAACAAAATATACCACCCATAATCTTTTAATCTTGTAGTTAATAACAGGAAACAACACATAATTACAAAGATATGTCATAGCAAACATTTCCCCTTTGTTTGCTACAAAATGGAGCCTGGTCATGTGACCTCCAAAACACAAACAGGGCTTCAGACAGAAAGACAAGAACAGAGGGGGGTAAGTAAGGTTTTTTCTCTTCCAATTTACCAGCTTTATTAATAATGCAACACAAAGTAACGATATTTCTGTTTTTATGTATTTGAGTTTAGTCTGTACAGTTAAACGGATTAAGAATGGGAAATGGGTGATATGAACCGATACTTAGGAAAAATAAAATGAGACAACAGCATGTGTAGAAAGCTCTTTGCTAAGTCTACAGAAGCTGAATGCATTAGAATAAGTTAAATGTAACATTTTCTCTTTTTAAAGAATCTATTCGAGCATAGTAATCGGCAAATTTGATCAGAAATGAACTTGTGTCTAGAGTCCTCACGATTCATATAATTCGGTCAATTCACCTTCAGTTCAGACAGTAAATTGTGCAAGTAGTAAATTTTACTGCATAAGGGCCTTCAATAATTCCTTCTCAGTATTCACAGTTTTGTACTGCTGAAGTAAAGGACTGACTGATTGATTGTTTGATTGGCAGGTTCACCAGCGAGTGGAGGAGTGTGTGCGGGCGCTGGACCTCCTGAGTGACATTAACAGTGGGAAGAGCATCCCTGATACCCTGCAGTGTCACTTCGACCTGGCCAGCCTCAAGGTATAGGGCAGGGGCTTGTTTCTATACAGGGTGTTCCAATATGCAGTCGCCTTGCTCTCTGTTAAACTGGGTGGCCACACCCACTTGACAACCTGCATTAACATGATCTTCGCTTAAAGACACCTGAAAGAAATTGAGACACATCCAGTATTAACAATGATGCCTGACTGATGAGACACGCTGTGCTGTTAAGAATATATAATATATAATAATACAAAAATAATAACTTTTTAAAACCTAAAATGATGCGGGTGCCAGTTTTCTTAGGTCTCCAATCCATTGTAGTGATTGAAAGATTAAAAATGCTGCCAACATACCAAAAGAAACTGGGCACTGGTCTCCTTTACCAGCCTGCCTGGTCGACAGTGAACACAGACCAGCCACGTGACCTGCATTTCGTGGGTCAGACCCGCCAATTGACATTAAAACCCGCAGACCCGCGACAGTCATTGTACAAGGTCACTGTTTGGGTGCTGTGAAAAACTGAAGTTAGCCTCTATCAACATGATTGTATGTACACTCCATTCATTATTGGTTTTTAATTCAAGGATCAAATGATATAATTTTAAATGAGCCAATGTTGTGGTTTTCTTTCTTTTATTGATTTGAAATGTAATTCATTAGTTCGATTAGATTAATCATTGTCCAAAATTCTCGAGGAAGGGGGATACCTGGCCCAACGCATTCCAGTTGATGAAGGTTGGGATCGATGGCTCAGTTGGTGGACACTGTTTCCCAACACATCCATGATATCAGTCATTCCTGCTCAAGTGCACCAAACCCTGGGGAGGCGTTTCCTCTCTTTGTGGGTGACGATGCATGCTGTCAGCAGCATGTGACTGAGATCATGATGGCAGGGCAGGTGCTGTGCATTCTGAAGAGGAGCTGTGAAACTCATGACCCTCACATGGTGGCAGAGTCAGAAGAGGAGGAAAATGCCTATTTTGATCACTTTTTTTGTGGGTATGACCAGCCCTTATAAACTTTTCCCATCATAAAATGCTTAGGAAAGTGTAATAAAGCATAGTGAAAGGATGATAAAGCCCAGAGAGGGATAGTCATGGTAAGCTATGGTAAATGCATAATATAACCATGGAAAAAGCACTGCTGAATTACTGTGAAAATTTACAGTAGTACTGTTGTGGTTAGACAGATACAGTTATTATAATTGTTAACCTTGTTTCCAATTAAGAAATAATGCCATGACCTCCGTAATTGTTTAGAGGGGCAAGCCCCCATGTTGGTCCCCTCCAGCTGGAGTTGCCCTCTTCAGTTTTGATCGGTGAGTTCTTTGCTCTTCAGTGTGTTTGATGGCTTGTGTGTGTGTGTTTGCTGCTCTCAGGACTGCGTGGATCTGCAGCAGGTGGGGGTGATGGGACACTCGTTTGGGGGAGCAACCTCTCTGGTGGCCCTTGTCAAGGATGCCCGGTTCAGGTGAGTCTCCAGCTCCTCCCGTAATGCTCGCAGCCTCCCATGACATAGGCCACCCAGTGAATACATTGAAATGTTGTACTCCTTACATTCACCACTTACAATTAAAACCACATTTTTTCTCCTCCTTTTTTTATTTGTTTCATTACATTTTGTATTTTTAATTTAATGGTTTAATCAGTGGTTGAAGCACTTTGGGATCCTTGTGATGAAAGGTGCTATAGAAATGTGAATTGTACTGTAGTGTAAATGGAGATTGTAAATTATTACAAAACTGTAGAGCCAAACCACTATTTTCATGTATAAAATGGTTTTCAGGCATCAGGGTCATTGAGAGAGGATATTTGCTTGGGCTCTCCTAAAGCAATTTGTCCTGATAGTCAGATTTCAACTGAAAATGTGGAAATAAATAATACCTGGCAGATCCCATGATTAGTGTTGTGCAGCTGTAATAAATAGGGTGTATTTTCTTAACCAGTGAATACATTTTTTTTTTTTAATAAGTGAATATTAAAATGTAAAGCTTCTAATGTTTTGCTGTTTACAGCATGATAACATTCTACTTGATTTTCCCCCAATTTCCCTGTACTCCAGACGCTAGCCAGATTTAAAAAGTTATACCTAAAAATGTATATATATATATATATATATATATATATAAAACAGTAACAATATGAAACAGAGGACTAGGTTGAGTAAGTTTGTATTCTTCAAATGATTTCCTTCCTCTGAGAATGTGCCGTTCAGTTTGTTGGGTCTCCGAGCTTCGTCCCTGTTGTGCAGGTGTCTGACCCCTCTCTCCCTGCTCCCTGTCTGCTCTGCGCAGGTGTGCAGGTGTCTGACCCCTCTCTCCCTGCTCCCTGTCAGCTCTGTGTAGGTGTGCAGGTGTCTGACCCCGCTCTCTCCCTGCTCCCTGTCTGCTCTGCGCAGGTGTCTGACCCCTCTCTCCCTGCTCCCTGTCTGCTCTGCGCAGGTGTGCAGGTGTCTGACCCCTCTCTCCCTGCTCCGTCTGCTCTGCGCAGGTGTGCAGGTGTCTGACCCCTCTCTCCCTGCTCCCTGTCAGCTCTGTGTAGGTGTGCAGGTGTCTGACCCCGCTCTCTCCCTGCTCCCTGTCTGCTCTGCGCAGGTGTGCAGGTGTCTGACCCCTTTCTCTCCCTGCTCCCTGTCAGCTCTGTGTAGGTGTGCAGGTGTCTGACCCCGCTCTCTCCCTGCTCCCTGTCTGCTCTGCGCAGGTGTGCAGGTGTCTGACCCCTTTCTCTCCCTGCTCCCTGTTTGCTCTGCGCAGGTGTGCCGTTGCTCTGGATGCCTGGATGTTCCCCATCGAGAATGAGCTCTACCCCCAGGTGAGGCGGCCGGTCTTCTTCATCAACACCGAGAGCTTCCAGACCACAGACAGCGTGGGCAAGATGAGCCGCCTGCTCGCAGCCTGCAGCCCAAGCCGGATCATCACAGTGCTGTAGGCTTCTCTAAATTCACCTAGCATGTCCGAGCTACAGACCAATTTCTTTAACGCGTTCCGATGCCAAAACTATCTAAAATTCAAGCTTTTCGTCCACAACCAGCAAAAAGAAAATGAAGCCAAATAGTAAAAAGTCTCTACCCTGCAGGCAGCATTCTGCAGCAGGTGGTGGCAAACTTTTGACTAGAAATGTTTTCCATTGAATCTTAAAGACATTGAAAAAGAATTCCACGAAACGTTCGGCACTGAATTCGTTTCTTTTAGTATTTCTAATTCAGCACTCTTGAATGTGTAATAGTTCCGCGTGACCTTGAGTGGTACCGCATCCATCACATGAACACTGCCAGCTGCTTCAATTGCAGAGGACTGTGCCAGTGGCAGCCGCAATCCCAGCTTCCAGTTCCTCTTCATTTTCACCTGACAGTTTTCAGAGATGCTGGCAGCTGGGTGGTTTATTACTTCATTCAGGAAGTTAAAGTTGCTACCTGATAATGTTGTGACCCCAGTTCTGTAGAAATGTATATTAAAACCTCTAGTTTACCACTGTATTTTGCAAGGTACTTTCGCAGTTTTCTCATTGTTACCATGGTTTGCCCTATTTTATAATATGCTTTACAGTGCCTACCTTTTCACTGTGCTTTATTACACTTTGATAGGCTTTTACAATGGGAAACTGGGGACTCTGCTGAAATGGCTTGTACGACTGCCACATGCAGTACAAATTTAAAAATAGAATTATTTAAACAATGGAAATAAATATATCCAAATTGCACGACTAAACCCAATGCCCCTACACAGTGTTGAGTAGTAAGAAGCAGATACATTTCCAGTAAAAGCCAGTAATGTGAACCCAGTGTGAAAGCACATGGTTAGTTTGAGTGATGTTTGTGGTACAGTATTAGCATTGCTGAGTTCAGCATACTGCAGTGACTGTACTGAAAGCACAGCACATGCAGGCATAGCTCATCAAAGAATGAAGCTACAGTAAAGCATTGTTAAAACCATGACGCAGTACAGTAAGTACTGTACACAATGATGAACTACTGAGTTACTGTGCAAATGCATCATGAAATACAAAATAATAAAGTATATGAAACTTGAGAAGTGAAAAAATTAACAGCATAAAAAAACTGCTGCCTCTGACAATTGTTATAGCGCCACTCTTCAAATATTATGGTTTATTTATCATTTAAATAAGGGTAATTTATCCTTTATTAAAAAGTCCGAAATGAAAAAAAAATTGTTACCAATTTTGTAACATTGTCCGTTTTGACTTTCCTAAAAATATAAATGTCCTGGGGTCTAACCTTTGCCCTTTTCCCTGTCCCCTTCACCAGCGGGACGGTGCATAAGAGCCACACTGACTTCTCGTTCCTGACGGGGGCGCTGCTGAGCAGATTTGTCGAGACCAGGGGCAGGCTAGAGGCCGAGAAGGTTCTGGAGATCACCACCAGGGCGGCGCTAGCGTTCCTGCACAGACACCTGGGTAAGGACTGCGATAAGCAGGATTGCAATCCAGATCACTTGTATGAGATGGTCTCTACAGGCTGCTTGTGCAGTGGTCATTATTGAGTGCAGCATGTGCTTTAGAATACACTTGTCTATACGATAGTCTTACATTTTTACATGTCATCCAGAACTATTAAACACTCAACTGTGCTAAATTTAGAAATGCTAAAAGAAACTTCATAAATTCAGTGACAAACATTTCAAAGTATATCTAGAGAATTACTTTTCCAGTTTTGATAAAACTTGCTGAGGGCTTTCTTCAACACAAGTTATTGTTGTGTATGGAGACAAGCTATCTGTTCTATTTTCCACAGTTCTATTTTAACACATATAGTCGTGTGCAGATGTATTAGAACACCCCATTGCTTCTGTACTGTGATTTGTTGGACGTATGAAATCAAACCACTGGAACTGAAAATCCTGGAAAATTGTCAGGCAACAGGCAAATTAGTGATTGTCTGAATTAACTGATGGCTTTAATAGGCCACACATGCCATTAATTAAAAAATAGTAAGAGAAAAAGAACACATAGCCACAAATGAAAATGCATGAGACTTCTCAGAAGTTTACGTTCTCATGTTACCAATGGATCTAGTATTGAATTTACTGGTGTGGTGGATGAATATTGCTGACATGTCCCAGTACTTGTTGGAGGGTGCTGGGTGGCACAGTGGGTTAATGCACCCACATGTCCAGTTTATGTTCACCCCACATGTAACTAACATGCAGCATACTCTTGTATTGTTGAAAACGTGATGGGTTATGTAACTCAAATCACTTGGCTTGGCAGCCCTTAAAATGTCATGTTGTCTTAGAGCAGTGTGGTGGAGACAGGATCACAGTTAAGAGGGAAAGCACCGCCTGGGATGCAGGAAATGAAATCCACATGGAAACAGTGTACTCGGCCATGGAGCTAAAAACAGACTGCGCTGCATGGGTTATTAGAGTAATCTTTATCAGGGAGTGTGAGATAGGCTAGGTGTCTGAGATAAGGTTGGAAAAATGTGCAGAATTGTTTATTTTGCACGAGGCTTGTAAAAGTTTACCGCATTATACCACAGTAAAAACTCAGGCAAGAGTGGTAAAAAGCATGCCCAAAATAAATGCATAGCGAAAGCATGGCGAGCTGCAAAATCACCATGCCTTTACATGCATTGCTCTGTAAAAACACATGCAGTTGAAGCTTATTACAGGGTAGGTACCTTTTTTTACAATGATTCTGAGCATCATCCATAACCATTACACTCTCAACAGGGAATGTATTAAGTTTCTGTTAGTGTTCTGTTTCTCCAAGATTTAATTTGAAGTGCACTTCATCATTCTTAAAGGAGTCCCATGAGACTGGTCTTTCAACCCTGAGTAGTAATGCAGTGAAGAAGGAGGAAAGGTCCAGGTCTAATTGGAATCAGGATGCAGCAGCATGGCCAGGTGAAAGCCCTGCCTGTGCACAGGTCTGTGGGGGGAGTGGGGTTCAATTCCTCCCTGCAGAGACACGTGGGAATGTGGCTGGAGAGATGATTCATTAGGCTCCAGTCACAGGGTATAAACAGGGTGTTAATGGTGTTGGTGCTAGGGAAGGTGAAGGTGTGTATCGGTGTACTGTGGGTGTTTAGGGGAGTTTTGTGAAGCCGTGTTTCACTGTAAGCCACTCTGCCTGAAACCACAGGGTAAAGTGGCTGGCAACTAGGATTCTACAGCCTTGGATAATACCAGTGGCATTCTGATACAGAAACACTAAAAGAAACTTCAATTCAATGACAAACATTTCGGCTAGAAGTGTTTCTCAGCACCGTTTATAACCGAACTGTAACCGTGTTCACTCTTCTCCTTTTTTTTTAGATCTGGAAGCAGACTTTGACCAGTGGGATGCCCTGGTTGAAGGCAAAGGGGATGATGATGTCATTCCTAATGCCCCTTCCTGCCTGAGCAGCCTATGAGGGAGCACCTCCTCTTGTGATTCCTCGTTCCAATTGGTCACTCTTGAAAGGACAGTCCCCAGCCTGTCTATATCACAGGCAGCCCTTGTTTCTGTGTGGAGAGTCAGCGCACTCCCTCCCCCTCATGAAGACACACAGAATTTGCAGTGAAAGGATGCCACAGTCTGAGATCAGTCCTGCTCAGATTTACAATGGAATACAGTTCCGTGGTGTGTGTTTGCCACATCACCTGGCTTTCCATGCAAAGAAAGAAAGAGAAAGAAATACGGTAGTTAGTGTAGCTTCAGGGACACAAGCTTCCTCCCCATTGAAACCAGCTTTCAGCTGTTGAACTGTGTGAGCCTGTGGCATCTGATAGGACATGAGTGGATGACTAAGAGTTTTCAATTGGTGACCCGCAAATTGACATTAAAACCTGCAGACCCGCGACAGTCATTGTACAACCTGCAAAAGAAATCTGATGTGTAAGATCACTGTGTGGGTGATGTGTGTACCCTTCATACACTGACGGGTTCCTAACTCAAGTTGCAAATTATATCATTTTAAACGTATCATTTTAAAAATTATATCATTTTAAATGAACCAATGATGTTGTTTTCTTTTGTTGATTGGAAAGTGGACCACTCCTGCTGCAATGGACTCCTTGGTTTCTATTTGAATTGTATACTGGAGAAGAATGTGTGCACCCTTGGAATTGGCACACAGTTACAGACCAGTCAACTCATTTCCAAAGCAGCCCAACAGCTTCAGCAAAAGCAGGAGGCTTTATGCCAACAGATTTTTTTTTCTATATAAAGTTATACTTCAAATACCCTCAAATCAACAAAAAGGGGCTCTTGATATATTGCATGGGTGTTTTTTTTTTTTTTTTTGTAAGTTGCATTATGGATTGTGTGCTGTTTGAGCTACTGTTTGAGTACAAGCACAGATTCAGTAGCTCTGCTAAGCTGTACTAAGGTTAGACTTTCATACAGCATACAGCCCTCTCTTTTAGATACTGGTATAGGAGAAAATATACAAAGAAAACCCTAATGATAAAACATTGTGATTTTATTGAATTACTGAAAGTTGTAAATATTAATCAATTCCCCCCAAAAAACAGTCGATGGTGTTCAATAGCACAGCTGGGCCAAGGTCAGTCTGGTTCATGCAGTTCTGTTTTCTTTATGGGTGTAACCGGTGCTATTCACAGAACATCCACAAGGTGGCGCCCGTGCTCAATCCCTTCTCTGATGGAGACTTCATTGGCTCTTCAGCCCAGGTGATGTCATAATCCACCAGTCAGCAGACCTGTTTAGGAACCCTTTGGAGTTCTGAGGTAAAGAGAAAGAATCTGCCTGCAGCACCTTCACCAGTTTAGACTGTAGCATGCTCTGCAGGACTGAATCTGTCTTGATCCCTTCATTCACTGTGGAATTGGCTTTTTGTTCATATTGCAATAACAACTATAAATAACAAAAAACGTCAGGTCACATATCTCTCCTCCTTAAATGTGCCAAAGAATGTCCTAAAGAAGCTTGATTAAAATGAGATAAGCCATTCTCCAGATATCCCTATGATATCCCCCCATCCCCATGGCTGGATAATAAATCTGTTTTTTTTCTTTTGTTTTACTGTTTTTATTGTACTTATTGTTTTATTGTACCAGTATTAAATGTTTTTCTTTGTTGTTAAGTGCCTTGAAATGGCTTGCCATGAAAGGGGCTTTATAAATACCTTTTGATTTGATTAAAGGGGATAGACTTTTTAAAATGATGTTCTTCTTGTAATAATGACATTGAAAGACACTGCAGTGTGTTCATGCAGAGCATTTTACGATCTGTTAGATGTGCAAGTGAACTGTGTAGTTTAGATTTGACAGGCGAAAGCTGAATGCTTTCATGAACGGTGCTTTTGTTATCAAAGCCAGCTCTTTAAATGAAATTAAAATAGGTGTTTTCAGTAAATGTCACTTTTTATTGTTTTCTAAGTAAAAATACATTATTACTGTTTTCTTTTTCTTCGTTAGAGCCATTCCATTCTCAGCTCTCCAGCGCTGTCATTACCAGCACCTCAGTATTGAACACTAGTCTAAACGCTCCATTCTCAGCTCTCCAGTGAATATTAAAGCTGGATGTCTTTTTTGTCTCTGGTAAGCAGCCCTGTAAACCATCTCAAATGGCTGTCTGAAATCTGGCCTATACCTGTGCAGCTGTGAACCCAATTATCTCTAGAACGGTAGAGCCTTCATGGTTGCTAAGCGCTTGTTGTCAGGGGAACCGATTCCCAAAGACTGCTTGTTCGACAATAAATCTATTATAATCTTTTTAAGGTCATTAAATACGTGCCTTTTATAATATTTTTTTGAATAACCAGAACTGCCTCATACAAACATGTGCTGTGCCTTCTCCTGCATAAATTAAACTGTTTTATTTTACTAATTTACAAGATTATCCTTCAACACACTTCATCTGGATCGTCATTATTTGATCAGTCTATAACTGATAATAAACCACAACTGGATTTTTAGAGCACTTTACAGCACTGGGGGGGGATGACACCTCCCTGGATTGTATCCCTAGATTAGACAAAAAATACAAGCAGCTGGTGAAATCCAGATGGATTTCCCAGTGCTGTACAGGGGCGGTTGTTGTCTGGTGAAGCCGTGCCATGCAGGCAGGCTGGTGTGGGTGGCTCTATCTTTAGCTCCCAGGCTGACACAGACTGTGTGGCTGCTTCCTCACCTTCCCGTCTGTGTGGTGGCAGAGAGAGCTGAGCATGATACTGGAGCCAGGGATAAGAGATGAGGGATAAGAGAATCAAAGAGCTTACACAGAGACAGCTCTCTCTCTCTCCCTCCCTCCCTCCCTCCTCTCTCTCACTTCTGCAATATATACCGATATTTCTGCTAAAATATCTTCCATCTCTTTAATCAAGAAACCTTCTTTTTCTACCTAGCTTGAGAGGTTTGTCTGTATCTTATACAATGGAGAATGGGGCAACTCTGTCTTTCCAATTTACCTCGTGTCCCCCACAATCAATCGGTGCAGTCAATATAACAGAAACATGAAATATCAGAGTCTGCATGGGTCTCTTCTCTGCACCTGGAATGAGGTGACTGCAGGCTACACTGCTGTGCTCAGATTTCTGCTGCCTTCTCTTTCTGGCTCAGCGTCCCTCCCTGCCTCTCTTCCTTCATTTTCTTTCTTTCTAGAACAATCTCCCCCCCTCTTGCGTTGCCTTACAAAAAAAATGCCGTTTTCTGTCGCCTGTTTCAAACTGATCACATGACACAGCCTGTCGTCTCTCCTCCCTGTCAATCTCTTAATCTTTCTCCCCCTCCTTTCTTCCTCCTCCTCCCCTCTTCTATTCTCTCTCTCTCTCTCTCTCTCTCTCTCTCTCTCTCTCTCTCTCTCTCTCTCTCTCTCTCTCAGTTCAGACCCTTGATGGCAGTGGGCTCTGGCAGGGAGTGCTGTGTGATGCTAAGCATCTGTGACTCACTGAAACTCACACTATCTCCTTCATGCTTATCTATTTCTTTGTTTCTAAAATTAATTATTGACGGGGTATCCTGCTAAACACTCGGTGTCAGATTAATCTTGCATTGTCACACATGTAGACTGGATCAAGGCGATACTGTTAACATGGGCACCAATGCAACTGCTTTGCCTGAACCTGATAAATATTATCATAGGGTTGTCTGCTTTGTGCTGGGCTGTCATTTCGCTGCAGTGTTATTGTGAGCAGGAGGTGTTTATGTAAATTACAAGGCTGTTTTCAACAGTGTAAATTCCCTGCCTGCTCCTTACTTGACTGGTCTCCTGGTCCTTCCTAAAACACGTTTGGTTAGCTTTCCCTAACTCCCTCCAATGGTAAACATTCATTTGCTTTACCCCTAAAATATTGGTCCCCGTAGTCTCCCCAGGTAAAGGCGCGGCTGCGTGGTGTGCCGGGTGAGTCATGCAGTCAGGGGAGCGCAGTGAAGACTCTTCACTGGGGATTCCAGAGGGAGCATTGCATTGGCTGTGCCGCTCTCCCATGTTAGGGAGTAAAAACAGCAGGGAGTGTTTCTCCTCATCCCGCTACACCAGAACGTCCTGGCCAGGCGCCCAGTGAGCCCATAGCAGACCCCTGCAGGGCTGGTCTCTCCAGGGGCCCCTGGTTGTAGAGGCAGTTGGCTTGATTGGGGGACACCCACTGGACCACCAGGTCTCCTGAGCTGCTGTGGGGAAATGCTGTGGTGAGGGAGCGTAATTGGACTAGAAGTCTAGTTTTCTTTGAGGTTATTTTCCTCCTGTGATTTCCTAGCCTGTAAATGTTTGTCCTTTGTTGTAACATGTCTTTCTGGAGCTCCCCCTGTCACCCTGGGGTCTATATTAATTCTCGAAACCGCGGCAGATCTTATTTATAACCTTGTTTTTGGTGGACTTTTTTTCACTGTATTTTTTTTTTTTTGGATGTAGGGATGTAGGGACAGGTCTAATTTTGAAATAATTTCCAGCAGTCTATCATTGAATTCTTATTCTTTGAAACAAGAAACAAATCCCACAATTTATACAGAAAACAATAGAAAATAAAAAAGGAATTTTATTGTCTGTAGTGTCCAAATGTATTACAACACCTCAAGATTTCTCATTGATATCCTTTATATACCTACCTGCATGAAAACCTCTGGGTGTGAGAATTTCAATTTTCGATCAGTAATCAGTGATATAGAAACAATAGGCACTCATGTGGAAATGTTAGATCACTTTATGCCACGATGTGCACACGACTGTATGTCGGACGATGCATGAAAAACATTAAGAACTGTAGAGAAACAACTTCATCACTCTCAAGTCATCTATACAGCTGCAATCAGCACCCTGTTAGCTAATGTAATATCAGACCGCTAATCAATGCATTGGGAACGCTGCAGTATTAAATAGCGAGAAGCAATACAATACAGTCTTTCAAAAAGCCTTCACACTAAACTGCAGGTGCATATTAATATTATAGTCAGTGCTCCAGATAAGCTGCCTAAATGATGTTTTTACACACAGGACTGGATTCTTGAGTTAGGATTCTGGATTTCTCTGCGCCTCAACCCATTCTATAAATGTACCTTTCTGTCAACCACATTTTTGGGAGGTAAATCTCTATAATAAATACAATATTCTGTGTTTGGAGAGATGCTTTATATTGCTATAGTAAGGTGATTATATTGCTATAGTATAGGAATACAATATAGAGTACATTATTCAATGACCCAAAACCTTATCTGGAGCCCTGATTACAGTAATATATGCATTAATAAAAACAAGAAGGCATCTGCTATTTCATTAGATCCTGGCATTTCTCATAATGAAACAAATACACAGAAGAGCTTTAGTCTCAAACGAACAAGTAAAAGCAGGTGTCACTGGGCAGCAGTGTGGAGTAGTGGTTAGGGCTCTGGACTCTTGACCGGAGGGTCGTGGGTTCAATCCCCAGTGGGGGACACTGCTGTTGTACCCTTGAGCAAGGTACTTTACCTAGATTGCTCCAGTAAAAACCCAACTGTATAAATGGGTAATTGTATGTAAAAATAATGTGATATCTGTATAATGTGAAATAATGTATAATGTGATATCTTGTAACAATTGTAAGTCGCCCTGGATAAGGGCGTCTGCTAAGAAATAAATAATAATAATAATAATAATATAATAATTTCTTTAGAAATATATAGTACATGCAGGCAGGTCTTTTGTTCAGTATATTCCATCTGGAGTGTTGGAATTAAAAATAAAATGTTCTGTTTCTGTGTTTATTTGCTTCACAGCCATATTGTTTGGGGTCAATAAAGTAAATAAGAATAATTGCTGTTTTTGTTTTTATTGTAAGACCAAGTTTTTGTAGAGTAGGTCAAAGTAAAATTCCAGTTATAATGTAAGGCTGTAGTTAATGCATATCCTAGAAGTTAGCATTAATGTACAGTATTTATTAAAAGTGCTCATGACTTTAAGGCAATGTTGCATTTTACTCACCCAAAATACATTACTCACACAGTGTCTACATTGGAGAGTACATTATTCAATGACCCAAAACCTTATCTGGAGCCCTGATTACAGTAATATATGCATTAATAAAAACAAGAAGGCATCTGCTATTTCATTAGATCCTGGCATTTCTCATAATGAAACAAATACACAGAAGAGCTTTAGTCTCAAACGAACAAGTAAAAGCAGGTGTCACTGGGTAGCAACATGAGGCTCCAAACCGGGCCTCAGGGCGCTTCATCTTTCAAAGAATCAATCAATTGCTGATTCAATCTCTAGCCGTGTCTCTTTTGTAACACTCCTGTGGATTTTACTCCTTTCAAAAAGCAGGAGTGCACTTGAGACTGCAGTGAATGCTTCAGTCCACTCTGCGCTGCAGCCAGACGCCTTGGCTGTGTGTTTGGGGTCCCGAGAGGCAGACAGCAGGGCGAGGGTTAATCTGGTAGGCAGTGCTGCTCTTGTGTGCTCTTTGCTGTGATAATAACTGTGATAATAACTGTGCTTGTTATTCAGCTGTCTCCTGTGCTCATCACTGGCAGAGTCTCGCTGGCATATTTATTTAACTGCATATAACCTAAAACAGGATGTCAAAGACATATGACAGAAGAACATATATCTTCCGATGTTATTACATATGTATGGTGTTTGCATTATTCTGAATGCCCATAGAGACATATAGACAATGGCACTGACACTATATTGTATACATGAAATAATAGTGTTAGTTTTAGTAGTGTAGTAGATTTCTGCAACAGTTCCTAATGGGATCAGATTGTTGCAGCGCTGGATGTTGGTTTAACGGGAGACACGGATTAAAGAGGGTCACATAAAATAAGTGCACTAGAACAGGGGAACCCAATTTTGTAGCCCCAGTGCGTGACAGTTCATGCCCTGTTTCCATCTGCGGCTGGGACTGTGCTGAAAGCGCTTTGAAATCGGCCCAGTTTGTGACCTAATGTGCGTCTTGTGGGGTGAAATCAGGGGCCACGTCTGTTCACAGCAATGGTCCTCCCTTTCCAGAATGTCCCTTGTATAAAACATTTGCAGTATAAAATCTCAGGAGTAAGACACACTGCAGCACCCTCTGTCGGGTCCCTGCATTTGGCCCCTGCCTGGTTTCACTGCATGGTTTCTCCACAGCAGCATTGCAAAGTGTCAGTGTGTCCTCATACCCACTCCGTGCAGATTATCCAAGCTCCTGTCCTTCACTTGGGAAGGAGCCTCCTTGAGCTCAGGTAATCACTCTCTGAAAGCACCCTGACAGAGCTCTGATAATCTCAGGACCAGACAGAACAAACCTGCCAAGTGCAGGGGGGATTATTCTGAGCATGTCTGACGGAGCTCAGAATAACCCTGACAGATCCAGTTTGAAATGAAGTGACATTTAGTACACTTCTTCACACTGAGAGTGGTAGGGTATGGAATGGGTTAACTAGCCATGCTGTTGATGCTGAATCACTAGGATCCTTTTAGATCCAACTTGACAAAGTTTTGACGAGTGCTGATAGGTGGAATGACCTCTTGTTGTTCTTAAACTTTATGTTCTTATGTTCCTAATGCTGCCTAAAAATACTACCTAGCTGTTTTTTAGCACTGATAATCATGTGCTGTGTGTGTGTGTGTATCTGTATAAAAAAAGTAGAAAGCAGTGGGGAATCAAAACCGTTTTGCACTCATTTTTTTCTTAATCATAATCAAAGTCTTCACGTTGTTGGAGTATATACAAAAAACCTTCTATAATGGACTCCCACTCCCACTCACAGTTTAATCCTGTGCCCTCCCTTTGTCCTCTCCCTGCACCCCTGTTAGTTTGAAATCCGAAGATAGACAGGCAGCCGTTGCCATCTGTAGTGTTTCCGGGGCTTGGGGGCAGATGCTGCATATTCCCAATAAACGATTCAGTCACACGGGGAGGGAGGGTGTACATGTACACACAACAGTGGGCTGCAAAAAGAGATTGGGACATTTTTAGAATTGAAATGTATTATTATTATTATTATTATTATTATTATTATTTATTTCTTAGCAGACGCCCTTATCCAGGGCGACTTACAATCGCAAGCAAATACAAATACATTCAAGTGTTACAATACAAGTCATACAATAAGAACAAGAAATACAATAATTTTTTTCAAGTGTGACAAACCACAATTCAATAATACAGCAGATAATAGTGAAAGTTACATCAGGATATGATTAAATAGTGATAGTTACATCAGGATATGATTAAGTACAAAATACTACAGGCTGAACACTTGGCAGATTACAATATTCTGATGTACAGGATTAAATGTAGTAAAATAGGGGGCAGATAAGAGCAAAATAAAGCATATTTAAATGAAGGGTGATAGTGTCCCAGGATACAACAGAGGAGTTCTACAGGTGCTGTTTGAAGAGGTGAGTCTTAAGGAGGCGCCGGAATGTGGTCAGGGACTGGGCAGTGTATGTTCCCATTGTTCAAGTAACACGCTGAAGACAAAGACAAGGAGATGTGATACCTTTTATTAGACTAACTAAATAATAATTAATCACAAGCTTTCAAGACCTCAAAGGTACCTTGATGTGCCCCCTCCCCCTAAACCCGGAGTTCTGTAACGTCAAGAGCATTGGTTGCAAAGCAAAGTTCTGTTGGACATTACACTGAGTCAATAGGAGACTCATCACTTCACTTGTTTTTTTCATTGTCTCTCTGTTGGTTTTTTTTTGTATTTTAAGAATAGATTTGGGAAGGCGCCTCCTTGAACTCTTAATCGCTCTCTGAAGACCCCATTGTTTAAGCCTGTTTTTCTCCCCAACTGAAGGTCTGAAGGCCTTCTCAGATTCCACTGCTAAGCCAGTCACCTTGTTCCACCCTGGAGCTGCACTGTGAGGTGTCCGTTATGAGATCACCAGGCACCTGGACGGTAGGCACACGTTAGCGGATTCGTTTCAGGCCTTGTGGGGAATGTATAAAAGACCAGGGTTTGGCCTCAGTTTCAATAATAAATAATATTATTTTATTGGCAGGATCAAGTTTTCACCAAATAAAAAAGTGAGACTAAACAAACAAGCGTGCTATCTTCCTTACAGCTTTATCAGCAAGGCAGGGGAAACACAAACAAACTCAACCAATTCCTGCATAACTCCTGCATAACACTTCCCCCCTTTGTGTCTCTCTCATAGCTTTGATAGGCCTGGTAAACACCATTTATGAATATGGCCTTATGTTTTTAGTAGATTGACAGAGTAAGATCACACCAGTGTGAGAGAACACTGCATACTTTGCAGGCACCAAACTTTTCAGCTTGAAAACACTGGTCTAGAACACTTCCATGAATATTGAACTGTACAGTATTGAATTCATTAAAACAGAAGTAAATAACTCATAAATTGCAGCTTTGTGAACAGAGAAAATTTACAAGGCATAAAAGAATCTGGATGGTAGTTCAACACTTGAAGTTCACACATGGTTTCCCTTGAGTAAAAGCTCTGCAGGCGTGTGGAAGTTGTGTTTGTCAGTTTGAGTGATACTACCAAAGAGCTGGTTTGCCATCCTCTCTGTCACAGCTTCATAGTCACTTTGATTAATTTTATTCCAAAAAATTTATCACTCAAAAAAGTTGTTAAAAAAACAAGCCTAGTAAACATAATGCAAATAAATAGAGCAGACCTGCCTGATCATACTAGCAGGAGATTTTACACCGAGACATCCTAGTTGGCTGTATTTAATACAGAACATGTATTACTATGTAATATGTCCAATTATGTTTCATTACCGCAGCAACTCCCTACACAGCTCAGGTCAAAGTCAGTGAGAGTCCTCCCATCCCACCGCCCAGCCAATTGCCTCTTTACACCCAAGAGCTCCACATCAATTGTGACTACCAGCTCCTGGAGGACAAAGACCGCCAGAGCCAATGAGACGCTCCCTGCGAAATCCTCAGCACAGATCACCAACTTGATCAACAGCCAGGATACTAACCTGCTCTCCGCAGACTGCAGGACTCACCCAGCTCACCTCACCTTTTACCAGGTGAGCCACTCAGGGACTCCCTTTACATCCATTATGTTTAGAAACAGTCCAACCCACTTAACATCGCTCCTGTAATGCATTAGGATCTGAGATTAAGTGCCCTGCTTATTCCATTGGAGGAAGGGAATATGAGAGGGACATTTTGTGAGGCATTGCGGGAGACGCAACTACGATATCACTATGATCAGAGGGGTGCTCTTTAAAGGGACACAGCTCAAGATAACTGCAGCTCATCCTTCCCAGGGCCTGTGTGATTACAGCCTCCAGAGCCCCGCTGTATCTGAGCTGGGTTTGCCCCCCCCCCCCCCCCCCCCCGAGATAAGAAGGGTCTCTTAATCATTGCTGCAGCCACCGGGTAAACAGACACTTCCAATAGCCTGGGATCAACAGCCTGTGAAAATATCACTGTTGTAGCCGCAAGTTATCAGACAACCGCTTCAATTTGCCAGTATCACCTTTAAATTGTTGTGGGGAATTGCTGCAGTGAGAATGCGAAATTGGAAAATTGAGGAGAACTTGGGGTGGAAATATTTTTAGTCCTGCACTGAAACATCAATTGGCAGAACAGACCAAGGGGCAGTGACTGCAGGAGACGACGTCACTGGCAGCTATTATCTTTAATAGGAAAGTATGATAGACCTCATTAGAATCCCATTAGAATCCCATTAGAATCCCAGTGTGTTGCCCTGAAGAAACCCTAGCAGAAGCATTAGCAGACCACAGCATTACCAGCCATCTATCAACAGCAGCCTCATCCCACTGTAGCTGTCTTTGTACTATCATTACACCGCAGTACAGAACCGCCGAGCTGCCACTGCAGCACCACTGTCTGAATCGCTATTGAAGATAATCTTTGGAGGGGTAAATACATGTATGTATAATATCATACAGGATGCTGTACAATACAAACCCCATGGACCCCATGGACCTTGACAGGGTGAAAACAGCTTGTATATTACATAGCAACTTATATGTATTTTTATGGTACTCTTTGAGATGGCCGAAGCCTTGCTCAGCCTTTTCACATTCTCAAACTGAACAAAGTAACTAGCTATCAAGAAGCTAAATAACAAATAAGAAAACAAACATAATAAATTCAGCCTGCAGCAGATTTGTAGGCCTGTGGCACCCGTCTGTTTTTATTAACAGGCTGGGGAGGACATCAATTTGGCTTTGTGAGTCTGCGAACCCTGAAAGAAATCTGAAAAAAAGAAATCCCTAAAGAAAATAAGAACATGAACAGAAGAAAACCTGCCTTTCTACTGCCAGTCGTGAGTGTGTAATATAGCAGGACACAGGCTTAGCCGCCCCCTTCCCAGTTTAATTACATGCCTGCCCTCCGGGAGACAGACAAGCCTCCCTGGAAACAGGGATCCACCAATAGGGAGGAGGGGGCAGGGATACATTCAGAGCTGTGATGCCCACATAAAAAAAAACAAAAAAACAATTGAAATCTATAGATATTTTTAGAAATGTATAACACTATATAGGCATTTATTTTTCAAACATATCAGTATATAGTTATCTATAATAGTTATAATTAAAGTTAAATAGTTATCCAAATGCACTTAATAACCTACAGTTCTATAATTGTGAGAATGTGCTTGAATATAGGAAAACTTCAAAGGGTTACTCAACACTGCAAACCTGAATACAAGAGAACACCACACTGCAGAGCGCTCTAGTAGTATAGGAAAGAGAACTCCACTCAACACTGCAGAGCGCTCTAGTAGTATAGGAAAGAGACTCCAATCAATACTGCAGAGCGCTCTAGTAGTATAGGAAAGAGACTCCACTCAATACTGCAGAGCGCTCTAGTAGTATAGGAAAGAGACTCCAATCAATACTGCAGAGCGCTCTAGTAGTATAGGAAAGAGAACTCCACTCAACACTGCAGAGCGCTCTAATATTTCTGTAGATACTCAGCACTGAAAATTATCATATTAAAAACAAAACCAGATAATGTTGCTTATTGTAATAAGGGGTACGAAAATTGATTAATTCACACTGCTTTAGAGTTCCTTTACTGCTGATAAATGACACCTTCAATATATATCATTAAAATGAGGTATATTTGTAAAAGATTAAAATGGGGGGTGTTTAGATGTAATAATATTTGCTAAATAAATAAAGCTGGCTCTGCTCAGCTTTCCCATCCCAGCTTTGCCTCTTCCCTTGGCCTATTTTCTATCTAAGGAGCTGACAAACACTGGAGGCAAACTTATTTGCAGACAGAGCTGGGCACACTGTTGGGGGGGGCAGGACAGAACCATGGCAACGGGCCTGCGCTGGCTCACACACCAGAACAGGCACACAGCCTCTCAAGGATATGCAGGCCGCTTCAATAAAGACCAGTCTGGTTCTTACCAGTGTGGCCCTTTCTCTGCAGTCTGGAGTGGAGGTTACACTGAGCATTGCGTGGTGGGTTGCGACGCTGTTTGTGTTTGGTCCACAACAACACAACTTGAATGAAGAAATGCAAGTTATTCACATGGCTGCTGTAAAATATCAGAATGTGTGTTGTAACCAGGTTTTATCACAGCTCTGGAAGCAGTTCTTTAGAGACACGGTATCTACTTAATTGGAAGTACTGTAAGTGTGACATGCATGAACACAGACGCACAGACGCCTGCTCCTATCCCCAGATTCTGGTTCTCTCCCTGGGGTCTATTTTAATACCACCGCCCGAAAGTATCTAAAATTGATTTTTGCCTCGGTATTTTTATTGTGTTTAGTGATATGTCAGTAATATACAACACCCGCCAACAGCAACCAAGCGATGATGTAAGACCTGATTATCTCATTGTTCAATGGACAGTGGAGGCTGAGTGAAGTCTCACAGGGGAACAGGCTTAAGAAACATCACCTTTAAATGATGTACAGCACAGAGCAACGCCCTGTCATGCAATCAAAGTGGCTCTTATGCTTGTTCTCACTTGACACAGCATAAGAGCCACTTTGATTGCATGACAGGGCGTTGCTCTGTGCTGTACATCATTTAAAGGTGATGTTTCTTAAGCCTGTTCCCCTGTGAGACTTCACTCAGCCTCCACTGTCCATGAACAATGAGATAATCAGGGTCTTACATCATCGCTTGGTTGCTGTTGGGGGTGATGTCATTCCTCCCAAGGGAATCCAGCCCGGTGATACAGTGCGGAGTAGCTGGCAAACACAAGACACTCCTATTGCTTACTAAAGCACAGGCAACCAGCAAATGAATTAAGACAGGGCTTGGGAGGGGGTCTTGGGGCAAAAGACATTGAATTAAATCATTTCACAAAAAATGACCTCAAGTTATATGTATTTTTATTTGTAAGAACCAAGGCTACTGGGACTGTTCTTGCAAGAGTAAAGTTGGGTTGAATATTAAGAAACACAGTACTAAAAATATCATGACAATTCAAAGGCAAACATTTGGTCTTTTTCAATATATAATTTCAGCTCTTGGTTCTGTGGTGAGCAGAATTCAAAGCTAAAGTACAATTTCAGTGTCACTGTAATTCTTGAGATCTCTTTAGTCATGTAATTGTTGAAGCATTATAGTAACATGATACACCCAAAATGTTATGAATGCTAAAATGCATGTTGGTTTTCAAAGCCATTATGAAGGATGTAGAGCAGTTATACAGGGATTAATGAAAGCGTTACCCAGATTTGTTACTAAAGGAGCCACACGTTTTGTGTGCTTACTACTGAATTCAGGCTCTGAATCTAAAGAGTTCTTCCCTTGGTGGAGCTGAACTGGAGTTGGAGTCAGTGATATGGAAACAGCCCAGATTGGGTTGAGCACTATTTCAGCTTGTGATAAGCAGCACATGAAGTCAGGTGAAAAAGCATTTACACTGCATTTATATATAAAAAAATATTGTTACTGCAATAAAAGGGTTGATAACGTAATGTTAAAAAGCCGCTCAGTACAGTTAAACACATTTATTTTGAGTGTGTCATGATCGGGGAAATTGTTGTCTTTTGAGTTCCCGTTTTTCTTGGTGTAACAGTTGTCAGTTTTAAAAGAGATTCACTTTGTTTTTGGAGACCTCTCGGTCTCTTTCTCACACACACGCCCTCCCCACTTCCTCTAGCAACCTTGTCACCTCTCTGTGCCCCTGATACGCTTTCATTCTCAGGATCAGCCGGAAGGCTCACTGGATCATTTCAGCTCTTGGTTTTATGTTCTGCAGAACTGTAAGGTGGTGTCCTACAATGAAAGCTGTGTAATACATCACCATGGACTAATAGTTCTCGCTCTCTACTACGGAATTCACACAAACAGACTCCATTAATCAAAAGTGACTTCAAATGTGTTTTTTAAATGTTTAACTTAAAAAATAAATATGGAAAACAAAGAAATATTACAGACATTGATACAGATAATTATTTTGGTAAGCTTTTTGTTGCTTTTTGCTATTTAGCCTTGTTTAAAACAAGATTTTTTTGTTGTTGTTGTTGTTGATAAAATGATAATCATGCTCATATTTTCTTGTGCGGCCTGCAAGCCTCACTCCCTGCCTGCGGTTGCTAAGGCAACAGATCCTGCTGGTGACAGTGGCAGGTGCAGTGCTGAGAAGCAGAGCGTTGTGGGTTTGTTTCAGGCCATTAAACTGTTGTTTCCTCCCAGAAGACACGCTGCCTCCACTCAAACCCACAGCACAACGGTTTATTCTTTCATTTACTTTCCTTTCTGAAGATAGATTTATTCATTTAATACAACATAGGCTGCTGTGAATTACAAGAAAATAATACCACAAACCCCTGAAATGGAATCACGTCTTCTTATTCTAAAGCCCTTGTGTTATTTTTTATAATGCATGTATTTTATATTACCGTATTTAAAAAGTGTGTATTTTTCATCACATTATGGAATAATTTCCATATTTCAAAATTGCCTGACTTTGTGTATATATATATATATATATATATATATATATATATATATATATATATATATATTACCAGCCACTGCTTTAAAATATATTGGCAGAATAAAAATTACAAATAAAAATACATACGCTGACTGGCCATTAAATTAGAAACTGTCTTTACATGTGGTTACATATAGCTCCTGCTTCATTGTTCCAAAGAGGTTCGTGCTATACAGTGTTGAAGGTTTGTATTGGGCCACTGTAGCACGTCTATTTCTTGTTGCACCATGAGGTGCAATTCTGCAAGCTCAGTCCATCAAGTCTTGATGGACACAGCGGTCAGTGCAGCTGTTTCAATTACACTGTCTGTTTGCTGGGACCCCTGTGAGTACGGTATGGCAGGAGAGAGCCAAGTTAACACAGCTTTCATGGGATAATCAGACAGGGGAAGCAGCCACCATGCTTATGAAACATGTAGAAATTCACAATCGGAGCTCTCAGTGTGATGAGAAAGTTGCTGACCGCGGTGTAGAGCAACAGTGTGTGCCGATTAGTATAGAATAAGAAATGCTTGGAGTGTTTAATCACAATTCAACATTCTCCAGATATATGCAAAGAGAGAAACTGCACCCCTTCTAGATCGTCCCATATATCCCCAAAATCTGATATTCTCAATAACTTAAACTGAACAGTGTTACTACCAAGTTTCATGACAGTTGGATCAGTGGTTCTCCAGAGGCATGCAAAAATATGTGAAGTGTGACTTGCACACGTGCGGCCGTTTGCATTATAATAAAAAACAGAGACTCCATGAGAAATCAATTGGAAATAATTAAATGGCAAGTGGAATCTCTCTGCCATTCACTTTCATTGGGATTCCAAATCCTGTTATCCTGCTAGAAAACTACAACCCAGTTTGAATCAACAAACATCACAACGGCACCCATTCACACCACAGCACATCCTGCAGCAAAATGAGAAAGCATCACATAACTGACCATTAAAATCCAGGACACTAAAACATAATGTCCAAAGCTCTTGTGCTATAATAGAGACGGTCATCTCCCTTTGTTAGTGTAATGTAGTTATTTCCTTCATGATGTCATCTCTTAAGTCAGTGTTTACTGCCTCATTATAAACTGCTTGTTAAATACTGGGGTCATACAAAGAAATAGGGACACCTGCAGTATGTAGCACACACTTTTGTCTAAATGGGTGGCCCCTCACATTTGTTTTGGAAAGGACATCGCTGACATGGGTTCTGTAATATATACAAGCTGCATATCTCTGTTTTAAGTCCGTTTCAGTCACAATACTGAGTACTGATTGCAAGCTCTCGGTTGGTAGGTGCTTCCAAAAGTGATCAGGTACATCCCCACAGCAACAGCTCACGTGGTATTTAATTGAATTCTGTTATTGATTTTCCACTAAACAAAATTACATTATGCACTGTTCATCTAAAGCACCATTCTGCAATCTGTGCAGAAAACACTAATGCAGGCTGACAAGGGAACTGAACCAGCTACAGCACAGGCTTGCTGGGAATCGAATAGGTTTTTACAATGTAGAGAGAGGATAAGAAAGCTTCCAGATGCAATATTTAAAGGTTGTAAAGCCCAGGAGGCTTATTAATGTTATAAGGGAGTGTAATGCATTTCAAATACTTTTCTCTGAGGTAAACGAAGGTTAAACGATCAAGGAAGAGCGAGTCTACCTGAAGGTAGGACATGCAAACAAAGCTTTCTTTAGAACTGTTTTATTGTCAATATAGGGTTGTAATAATAAGCGATTATTGTGATATTATGGAGAGCTTGTTTAGTCTTGAGTACTGAAAGATTCTTATTGATAATTGCATTATTATTGATTTGTTCCTCGCTCTTTCCGAAGACATCTGATTTGCCCATAAAGAGCTGGGCATCGGAAAATGACTTTAACAGGGAGAGAACAGTTTATTATTTTAAAAAGACAGCAAGAGAAAATCAAAGAAAAAGGGTAAAGAGAGAAAGAACTGCTAACAAGGTGGAGCATCACGGTTAATTGGAGTTAGATATTTTTTGACCAATAAGATATATTTGAAAATGTCATTTTCTTCCAACCCTGTTTCACAATTTGATTGATTTCACAAGTTTAAATTAATTATAGTAGTACTAATGTGTGTTTTTTTTTATTCATGCAGTTCTTTTGTTGGTTTGTTGAAATTTGACCACATCTCCCATGAGTGCTCTAATAACAATATACAATGTTGTTGCTACAAACTAAATGAACACAGATGCTGATGGTTTTCTAAAACGCTATACCTACAGCAGTGTACACATTTATTAGAACCCCCTAAGATTTGTCATTTATATCCTTTATATACCTGCCTGCATGAAAACCTCTGGGTGTGAGGATTTCAATTTTCTGTCAGTAATCAGTGATATAGAAACAATAGGCACTCATGTGTGAAAATGTCAGACCACTTTGTGCTTTAATTAGACAACTTCTAAAAAGTCTCATACATTTTAATTAATTGCATGTGTAGCCTATTAAAATCATCTAAATAAGACAATCACTAATTTGCCTATTTTGACAATTTTCCAAGGTTGCAGTGATTTGATTTTGTATGCAAAACTCCAGAAGCAATGGGGTGCTCTAATCCACTGCATGTCTCTGTTTGCGTTTCTAGTCAACGAGGTGTTTCATTGTGGGATTGCAGCTGTTTTCAGAAGGCTGTGGGCTGCTGATGCTGAGTGTGTTCAATATGATGACAGGACGAGACCATGTCTCAGTGCCAGACAGCCTCTCTCCCAGTCAAGGAACGAGGCGTACGTAGCCAGTCACTGCTCTCTGGAGGAAGATGCACTCTGAAACAATGACATTGTTTTTCTAATGAACTGCCATCATGTCTTCTGCACAGATGCATCACTGCAGATTACAGGAGCCAAAAACAGTAGCTACTCAGGTGCAGTGATACCAGGGCTGAACTGTATAACTGTGGTACCAGGAGATGCTGTTTTTTAAGCTATTGAAGCTGCACTGTCCAACAAGGGTTTCATTTTTTTTTAAATATAAAAATAATGCTGTATGTTTTTCTATAGCTTGGTGTAACAGGGTGCTTGGTGCTCAGCAATCTCACACACAGCAAGTGAATATATTTATTATGCAAAAGAACTGGGCTCGTCTGCATTCATGGGTATAGAGTTTTTAACATCATCTCACCGACAGTAAGTAAGGGCAGTGTATCACACAACACTGTCCTTTCAACCTGCCTTCTGTACACATAAAGGAGTGTCAAACAAGGCTTTAACACTATGCTGTGTAACAGGCAGTGGTGTGAGATGTTGCTGAGATGAAGTTATTATCCTCCAGCTTTATAGCCACACCCCAAAAAATACTTACCAGGTCTCTTTTTTTTGTCCAAAAAATATATAGATAACGTTTTAAAAACACAAAATAAGACAATTAGCATGAAAAGTATTCAACCACATCTTGCTATCCATACTTTAGCATCACTTTGGTTTGAATCACACTGTGAATAATACCAGTCCCTTTTATTAGTCATACAACACAAATGCGTGTGTTTACAGCTTTCGTATGTGTTTAAATACTACAATGTTGCACTTGTACAGTATGGTGCTCTGATTCAAAATACATTTAAATAATGAATATTGTTGGAGTGCTGTACTGAATCCAGGTGTATCACTTCTGTGTGTTTACTGATTGTGTTTCCAGGTGAAGCGGACTGCTTGCCACCAGTTTGTCTCATTGATATGAAGTGTTTGTATCAGTGCTGAGTGCAGGGAGCTGAGGGTTAGGCCTATGCTGACACAACAGGCCCCCCTCAGTCTGTGCTGGGTTATAAAGGCAGGACGCTGCAGGGAGAGGGGTCGGAGTCATATTACATTGAGTCTGAACTCTCCAATCAGACACTAGGGCAGAGCATGAGTGGCATTGCTGGGGTCTCAGAGGAGTGTGCCATGTTTCTATTACTATGCAATATGTTATTGTAAAATATCTTCAATATGTGCAGATGTGGAGATTGTGAAAATATATTAAATATATTTACTCTAAATTGTCCCAAGCACATTTTCTGTAAGGAAATAAAGGCAATTAAAATTATAAAACAAAAAAGAAACAATGTATTACGGTCAAGAGTCCAGAGCCTGCCCTTGCAGTCTGATAAGCTGGGTGAGTCAGCACTTTAAACACTGAGTCTTGCTGGCAGGCCGCTTGGGTCAGCCTTGACCAGACAATAAAGTGCAGAGCCAAGTGCTGTCCAATATATATTTTCATATGTAGTGCATCTGATTTGGGAATAATGCAAAAAAGATGACTTTGAATGAGACAAGCTACTCCATTGTCCAGGTTTGACAAAGGATCAATTGTGCAGCTTTTCTGGCCTTCAGATTCAGCATCCTGCATGGCCAGTTCTGTTTAAAGGGGCTTTGTCCCCCTTTGGAGGCATAAGATGAGTCTTTTTTTTTTTTTTTTAACCTTAGTCACGGTTTTATTGTGAAATAATAAAGCCCTGATTTACCAGTTAGTGAGATAAAGAATGGGTGGTGCAACTTCAAGCAAGACAATATAATGCATTTATGTGATTATGAATTATATATATATATATATATATATATATATATATATATATATATATATATATCCATTTTTATAAAAATCTTGTATGTAGCAAATTATGCTTTTTCCATTAACATAACATATTAATAACGGAAAATAACTAGATTAGAAATTTCTGTTTTAAATATAACGGTTCTTGCAAATGTCATAAATGATAAATCGTGAGTTTCTATTAGAACAAAGAAAGATACAGTTCTGATGCATGCATTCAGACACCACCCTTACCAGACATCATGCTAGTCATCTCCTGGCTGAAAAAAACTACAAATACCAGAAACCTATTAAAGATGGGCTTGTGTATCCAGCCAATAGAACGTGAGAGTGGAAAGTGACGTATGGTGGTTCGGTCTATTTTTGTGCAGGCAGGTCTGAGCAAAGAAAGAAATCGGCGCGAGACTACTGGTTTGTTTAGAAAGCAGTTTGACATTCTACAGCAAGGTGGGTTCAGTGCATTACCAGAGCGGCGGCTGATAATGCTGATTAATTAATTAAACCAAGCAGCAAAAAAATAAATACAAAGTATCTGGTGCAATTTAGGGCAAGGTTTTTGGTTATTTTAAATTAATACCTTGCAACAATTAAGAGTGTTGCATAGTAAATCTTATTACAAAAATAGACGGTATGCCTGTAGCACAATGACTTAAGGATGCAAAAATATATATACGATGCGTTTTTTTTTTTTTGTTTTTAACCGTGCTTATTAATATATCGTTCTGCGATTTGTGCATGCAGTAGTTTAAAGGAAAATTCACCGTGCATGTGTCACGTCAATATTGTCTTTGTTCTGGATCGAAATAGGCGGGTGTCTTGGGATATGCTGCTGTAGGATTGAAGCTGGGCGTCTGGAATATTCTGGGCTGGGTCCGAATGAACACGTTTCTGATTCTTTTGAAGAACGTGCTGGGAGAAGCGAGGGCTTTAGTAGGATACTGATTTTAAAAACAAAGAAGAAAAACAGTTTATTTAGGAGGTGAGGCGTTGTCTTTTGATTGTATATATTTAATAAAGAACTGCGTATGCACTATATTTAGAATGTAACTGGCTGCCGTTTAAATGCTAACAAAATAAATTATTTTATTACTGTTTGAATTTGCAATAAGCATATTAAGTTTTAAATGCATAAAATCAGTTTTGCCTATACCTATCACTGGCAATTGACGGCAGCAGGCCCATGTAGTCAGGGGGAGGAGGAGTGTCAATTTGGATTTAATTCAATTTGTGGAGAATGTGGAACAAGACATTAAACTAACAAAGAAATTGTCTGTACAATGGAAATAACACAAAAAAGGGGGGTGCGGCGGGGGGGTAGACACGCGCTCTTTGCTTTGTTTATAACCCGTCAATGCTCTCTTGTATAAAACAACTCGTTCTTTCGTTATTTTTCAACCGTTGGTGTTTTTCCATTTATTAGCACAAATAGATTGCTTGTTCTTTTGGGGTAGCAGTTTAGCGCTGTAATATTGAATATTCTTAAATGTGTTAATTTAAGGTCCGGATGTTAGAATATTTAGGGGTCGCTGTAGGCGGGATTAGTAAACCAATCGTTCTGGCTTTCTTAAACCTAAAAGTATGCAGCGTTTTCTCTACTGCATCAAATCCCGTTATCGCCGGATCTGTTCTGTATCCAAAGTACCTGCAGTCGGAGTTAATCGACAATCATTTGTTGGACTTCTGTTGTATTGTCTTGTTAGTGATAGTACATCAAGGATAATTCAGCTCTGTCGCACTTGTTTAGTAAGGAGTAGCCGGTGTAGTAAACTTGTGCCTAGGTTATATTATCCGTAAACCGCTACTCCTTTTTGTAAATATAAACCGACTGCTAAAAGGATTTGGGCGGGTCTTGTTAATACTAGCGAAGGGAGTAAAACCGAAACAGCTCATGTGCCACTTCCAAAGGTAGTTGTCTGGAACGTATTAAGTTACTTTTGTGATGTGTTTTTAATTTTTTTTTTTTTTTTTTTTTTTGGTCCCGTGTCAAAGCGTCGTTTTGTCTGCGCGCGCTACACTCATTTAAATATTTGAAAGTGGGAAGCGCGGGCTTTGAAGTCGAATATTTGTGTGCTATTTACCGGTAAGGATAGTATCAAAATATAATATACATATGAAAATTGAGTATTTGGGTATCTAAACTTTCGCTCTGTTAGTCCTAACAAATTGGGGGGGGAAAAAAAGTTGTTGTCATTAAATTTCTAAAACGTGTATATAAGGTAAGTGTAAATAGAGCGTAGTTTGTAAGCGCCTCCGTTAGTAAACGTAATGTTACCTGTAATTTCAAAAGTTATGTTTCTCATTGCTTTACAATTTAAATGTATTTATTGAGACTGTACCATCTGATCGTAATTAAGCTGGAAAGTAAAACTAAAATCTGGTAAACTAGCTTCAAGAAAACATAAATCCTAAACTGGTTTCTTCGCAATACCGTGGGAAGGTACATGACGCTGCAGTTCTACCAGTGCTAGAATATTATCACTCACTGCGGTCAGTGCTGTTTAGCTTTGGTTGTGGTCATTGAAAGGACGCTTCATACTTCATAGCACAAGACTTGCCAGCAGTGGGCGTCGTTCTTCATCCAACGAAGAAACAAAAGGACACTACCCAGTTTCGTAAGGCCCAAATTCTAAATGTTTAATTTAGGGCGAAAATATGTGCGCAACTTACGAATCAGTACACAATTTTAACCCTGCAAAGAAAACATGAAGATATTTAAACATCTGTCCTGTGCTTTGTATAACCAAATACTGTGCTTTGTTCTACAATGTACTGCATTGCACCTGGTGTGCACATTCCTACAATACACCAGTCCGTGTGTGTGTGTGTGTATGGAAGTAAACTTGGTACACATTTTTACATTTGTAAAGCTATGGATTTAAAATGTTAAATGTTTTGACCAGGTACTTTTAAGATTTAAAAAAAAAAAAGCCTGCTTGATCATCCAGCCATTCATTGTCTATTGCAAATTGCAACAGAATGGCTTGTATTAAACTAAGCGTGTTGGCTTTCACCCCATCAGGTATAAGTTAACTGATGGTGAAATTGGACTGTGCATTGTGCTGCTTTGTGCATGATTGAGATGGTGCCTAGGTTTTTGTAGCTACCATGTCATTGTAATTACATTTATGCTGAGCGACTTGTGCAGGTCAAGTAAACCCTCACCTCTCCTTGGAATATTGTTTGCTATTACACCCTGAGTAATCAAAAGAACTGCTGCATGATTCAACAGCTGTCCTACCCACTCACAGTTTGAAGACAATAAATGTGTTTAGAAGTGATGCATTTAGTGAAATAAGGATGGGGGTAATGGCTGTTAACCTATTCTATTCTCACTTGTTTAGGATTTAACAAGCAGCTCTAGTCTTCAGTCGACATGGCCACATCAGGTAAGCACAACACTCCAGGCTTTTTTGCTCAGTTTATCTGAAGGTGTTGAACCATTTACACTGCTGGCTTCATGGTAGATTGCACTCTTTGGAATCTTTATTTTTTCTTCAGAAAAGAGAATCTACTTTAACATTTCTTCTGAACAGTATTCCACCAATTTGAGTTAATTTGGTTCCAAATGAGTCCTTAACTGTACTGAACAATATTCTGTGTACTGATTTTTATTTTTGTGGCTATTGGGTACGCTAGATGTGCTGTGAAACTGTACTGCTTTTATATATATATATTGTGTGTGTGTATATGTATATATATATATATATATATATATATATATATATATATATATATATATATATATATATATATATATATATATATATATATATATATATATGTATATGTATATATGTATGTATATATATACACACACATATATATATATATATATATATATATGTATATATATATATTATATATATATATATATATATATATATATATATATATATATATATATATTATGTGTGTGTTCAGTTTTTTGGGTGTTTTTTCAGATTGGATTAAATTCTTTAGAGCTGTTATTGCTTCTCTCCTGTCTTCTAATGCAGTTGACAGATCTATGGGAAAGCTTAAACATCTCAAAGATGGAACCTGTAAACTTGTTTGTGTAGTTTTCTGACTGCCTCTTTGACCTCCTTCCTCCTCAGAGATCCATGTTAAGGAATTGGACAAGCGTGCCTCTGGCCAGGCATTTGAGCTCATCCTTAGTCCTAACCATCCCGAAGGCAGGCCTGAGTTCCCCCTCTCGCCGCCCAAGAAGAAGGACCTTTCCTTGGAGGAGATCCAGAGGAAGCTGGAAGCTGCAGAGGAGAGACGCAAGGTAACATTAACATGCATCCTCTGGGTGGTTGAGAAATTAGTTTTTTGGCATGGAATGTTAACCAATATTGAAGGAGTCCACTGTCTTTTTATAAATACTTTGAGTGCCATTTAATTTCTTCTAGTCTCATGAAGCTGAGGTTCTGAAGCACTTGGCTGAGAAGCGCGAGCATGAGAAGGAAGTTCTTCAGAAGGCCATGGAGGAGAACAACAACTTCAGTAAGATGGCAGAGGAGAAACTGAATTCTAAAATGGAGGCCAACAAAGAGAAGCGTACTGCACAGATGGCTGCTAAAATGGAACGCTTAAAAGAGAAGGTAAATGTTTGGTGCTTTGAACCCTGTGCTGAGGCATTGGTTCCTTTTAATTCAAACGGGGATACAAAACTGAATTAAGCCAATTGTGTATGGCTACTGCCAATAGCAATCACTACAGATTTGCTTTAACTCCACAGTGACAAATATTGATACACCTTGACTCATTTTAGTGAGTTTTAGGCATTGCAATCAAACTTTAATTTTTTTTTTAAACAAAGTAACTATTTTTTTTTTTAAATTCATGCTTGATAAAAGTGGTAATCAATTCAAAGCATTTGGTGCCTAATGCAAAAGAATAAGTCCTTGTTCTACTGTAATAAAACCATGATTTTAAAAGTTGTGGCTATAGCAAATAACTTCAAAGCAGGCAATCTTAGGTGTCAATTCACTAGACTAGTTGTCCTAACACTAGAGAATTAGTTTGTACACAGACTAATGTTTTTTAATGTTTATTTTTAGGACAAGAAAATTGAAGAAGTACGAAAGAACAAAGAGACCAAAGAAGGTGGTGGAAACTGAAGTTTGCAATGTGGGGAATACACTTTCTCTTTTTTTTTTTTTTTTTTTTTTTTTGTGTATCCAAAGATGTATTGGCTTTTTTTAACTTTTTTTTTTTATGGCCAGTATCTTTCATTTTGTTTCCAATGGTAATTTAGTTCACTGCCTTTCTGGTTACCTTGTGGGGATAAAGAGGAGTCGTTCCACTCTTTGTAAGTGTTCTTGCAATGATATTTTGCTGTAGATAATTCCTTGTTGCATCTTTTTCTACCTATAGTGTTGAATTGCAGAGGCAAAGCTTTTAAATAAGCAGTGTTTACTTTTGGGGTGGGGGGGAGTGAAAGCATGTCTATAGTGCATATGTCCTTAACACTCTGTTATAGTATAAGCTGAAAATCTGTATCTGTGGAAGTCTAAACTGCTGTTTGTTAACCTTAATAAAACTACATGGAGCTGTTCATTTGTGTGGTGGGTGTGTTTTTTTGTTTTTTTTTCTCCCCCCCCCCCCCCCCCCTCCCTCTGGTTTGGCATCTTCTGAGCCTGGTGTACCCGAACTGGTTCACTAATCCACAGTAGCCATCACTACCTTATTGCAAGTGTATGGATTTGCTTCAATTGCATTGGAGAGAAATGTTTGAAGTGGCAGGAATGGCTGGCTGTTAAACTAATGCTAATTGTGTGGTTCTTGCACATTAAACCCTGTTTAGCCCTAACTAAATTGCATTGACTTGTTCTGTAAATCGCACCAGCCTGACTTGCTTAATGCTAAGCTTTGTATTGTAAATGTCAATTCAAATTTACCAGAAGTATTCACCAAATGCAGGGAATAAGGTGGCTCCCTCCCAGATTCGTTATTTTGAAGATCAATGTGGGTGTATAGTCATTAGTAAGATGTTGGCTTGGTGCTCTTGGCAAAACTGCAGGACACCCTGTATTATAATAGGCACTGTAGGGCACTAAATTGTGGAAAGCAAGTACTTGTTGGGTAAGTTAACTACTGCACCCTTGCCATTTTTATGGCTTCAGCCGTTTAGCACATGACTGCCATCTAGTGGCTGTATTGAGGACTCATGCAATGTTTCAGGAACGTCCCTGAATTACTCACCTGGGTATGGCCAAATGTGGTCTTCCAGTTCTTTTGAACACTGAGTTATTTATTTCATAGCAGACACTATCCCTAAATCCAAAGCTTACAAGGTGCTTTTCTGGTGTCTTGCCTTCCATATGAAACACACAGTCTCTGAATCTCAAGGTGCATTTACACCTCTGCTGTGTTTGACTCGCAATAGGAATCACTCAGATTCTCTTCTGCTCCGGCTGGTTTACATTGGTTAAAGCAGCATGGGTTCATCACAAAGGATTACAGTACAAGCATGCACACTGTGAAGCAGCTGACACTGAAATAGCTGTCAGTACAAGCAGAGTCTGCATGGGATGTAACTAAAAGTTTAATCTACAGGGCCTCCCAGGAGTCAGGCACTATAGACGATGTCATACATTGTGCTATCTGCACCACACAATATGTGAATTTGTTCCACTTAAAGACATTCTATAAATGCAAGAAATAAAAAGATAAACATGCAATATTCTTGTGAGCCCAGCAGGTAGTTTACCAGCAGAGTAAACATTTCTACTGGACACATTGAAGCTTACTAATCTGCATGGCCTTTTAACCTGTTCACACTGAGCCAAGTTTGCGACAGGTAAGGAAGTCAGCTAATGTATTATACAACGAATCCAACACAGTAAACTTTTTGAGGCATTTAAATACACTGGCCATGCAAAGGGACTGATTCACAATCCCAAAATACTTGATATCTCGCTCATTCACACTAAGAGGATTTTATCACATCCAGATTTTGTATTGACTTCCTTCATTGCCTACCTTGGCCATCACTTTCCTGTCCTGCACAAACACAGCCTCCTTTTCAGCTGCCCCTCACAGCAGGTCATATACCTTATTTTAATTCCTGTATGTGCCTTTCATTTCTCCCATCTTACTGCACAGCTTTGCATGTATGAAATATTGTATCGTTGTTGTTTAGAATCACTATAATTTTCTATGGCAGTCATCATATTAAGCACCTCTGTGGCCTCAGTAGAGCTCTCAGAATCATGCCTAACCTGTACCTGTCACCCATAACTAACACTCAACAGCGCTACATTTAGAAATACTAAAAACTGAATAAATTCAACGACAAACATTTTGCCCGTAATGAACATTGAAGACAATTAAATAGTCGAAATGTTTGTCATTGAATTTATTAGGTTTCTTGTAGTATTTCTAAATGTAAGGACATCTGAAGGGATGTATTGTTAGTGGCATTTGTGTTCTTTTAAACTTATTTTGTTTCCTGCAGTTGGAGCAGCACAGTTGAGCTCTGCATTGGTATTCCATGCTGGGAGTCCAGTGCTGGGGAACAAGGGCTCCTTTGTTTTCCCTGCACAGCGACGGCTGTGTGATCGGATTATAAACTGGGTACCAGCGCACACAGCTCCACTACCACCACGCCTCCTCCAGGATCTTACTAGACCAGGAAACTGCGAAACTGACCTGCTTTAGGACAACCTGCTTCTCTACAATGTCTTTTAATAGGGACGTTGCAGTGAGAGTTTTTATTTGAAGTACTTTCTTTGACACAGACAGCGGTCCTCAAAAGAGTTGAGAGCATGATCATTTTTCTCTTTAAGTAACAGCTGTAAATTGGCATACAATTGACATAACAAAATGACCATAGGGACAGAGGATACTGGATAGACATTTTGGGTATACTGTTTTAAAAACCTTCAGTTATTTTAGTTACAGTTAATACAGTTAAAGCTCCCTGCAGCCTTTTACCTTGTGCTCATTAAAGTGTGATAGCTCACATGTCATTTTGAATACATTTTCTTACATTGGCCTTATTATTTAGGGTAGGTGGCTGTCAAGGTCATAAATGACACGAGGAAGGCTGTTCAGTACAGCATTTAGGATTCCCCAGACAAACTCAAAGCATCTCAAAGCAGGTAAAGGCAGAGTTAGTGAAAAAGATAATAACTCAATACTGGAGGAGCAACAGAACCCAGAGCCGCTCAGAATGATTGCAAATAGCAATCAAATGCAAAAAATAATCCATTTAAAAGACATGACGCTCTGCCATAGTTTCATCATAGTGCTTTCATCCTGGTTCACCACAGTAAAGGGTTATAAGGGCCAGTTGCCCCTTATAAAAGTTTCCCATAGAAAAAGATGGTGAAAAAGCTTACTGCATTCAGAAAAATCTGGCCGTGTAGACAGTCCACTTTGTTACACCTTCTCCAAGGTAATTTTAGAAGTGGTTGACAAAATGTTGGCTGTCCAGTTTGTTTCCATTCCCTAACGTCAGTTTCAATCCCCTCTCTCACCTTCTCATGCTGTCACATGCACGCACCTCATGCTGCCAGCAGAGCACAGTGATTATTCATTCTTTTGTGGTTTTTCAAAATCATGCCTTTGTTACACTGAGGAAAATAATGCAGGACAGAAATGTGTCTATAGTGGGTATGAGCAACAGAAGCTTCTGATCTAATGTAATAAGGCTATTCATGAATAAATTGCACCCTATGGAAAGCTGCACATTGGAAATCACATCATTCAGTCATGCAGTACCTGATTGGAAGCAATGACTGCAGGTGTTGACCGTACAATGAGATTACAGTCTCCCGGGTGGGTGATTCCAACATTTCATATTGGTATAGTTACAGCTATTATTCTGCTTAGCAACAGGCTGCTGTTGCTACGGACCCTTTGTAACATTAATCCACACTGTACTGTTGTCATGGCAATGTAACAGAATTTGGAATCCAAAGTGAATGGCATAGAGATTCTGCTTGTCATATAATAATAATAATAGTTATTTAAACACTTACTGCTTTCTAAATAGCTCCATTGCTTTGTGTGGATTTGAGTGTTGTCTGGTCTTGACCACAGTGCTCTTTTGTCGGTTTGGTGGGAAATATTCAAATGAAACTGCAAAACTGCAATACTGTGAACTCCTTAGCTGCTGATTCGTAGCATTCCTTGTAGCATTAAAAAAAAAGAATGTACAGCACACATTTCAAATGTGAACTGTATTGTGGAAAGGTTAATGAATATTTAAGCATGTCTTTGTTTGTCGTGAATAAACAATGCCGGGCTTTCATGGGTATCCATCACAAAGGACTGTACAGAACCAGCCGAAGAAAAGGCCAGCTTGAATGTGACTGAGTGAGGTGTAGCAGCGTCGGCTCTGAAACGCGTTTTCTAGTCTAGTTGAAACGGTGGATGTGGAAATGCATGACACTGTACAAAGGACTGAACTTCAATCCACATTTAAACTGCCCTTTGGAATGCCATTATTCCTACATATCTAGATGCTCCAACATTACAAAAAACAGCTATTAAGCATTAATGTCCTAGGCAGAGGTCATTGCCTGTCTTTACTAAGTGGCTCACTAGATGGCGCTGGCTCTTATTCCAGAACTAGAACTCCAGAACTCTGGTGAAAGCAGCTGAAAGCAGCAGTGTGGAGTAGTGGTTAGGGCTCTGGACTCTTGACCGGAGGGTTGTGGGTTCAATCCCCAGTGGGGGACACTGCTGTTGTACCCTTGAGCAAGGTACTTTACCTAGATTGCTCCAGTAAAAACCCAACTGTATAAATGGGTAATTGTATGTAAAAATAATAATGTGATATCTGTATAATGTGAAATAATGTATAATGTGATATCTTGTAACAGTTGTAAGTCGCCCTGGATAAGGGTGTCTGCTAAGAAATAAATAATAATAATAACCCATATAAAAACTAACAACTCAGTGTTTGAGTAACGGTATGAAGAAGCACTCAGAAGAGTGAGAGCATTGAAATCACATAACATACCCTGTAACAGGGTAGCAGCAGGAAAGAGACTCCGAGACTCATGAACTGCAGTGAAAAGCGCTGGGTGCGCACTTTAATAAATAAGACAACACAAATAACAAACAAAACGGGCCAAAATAAAGGTTTAAGAAACACCACAGCCTTCACTGAACTTTTACAAACAATACAGCCCCTCAGGCTCTGGACAGAGGTCTGGTAGCGGGCGCTCGGTTGGCAGGTGCTTCCATATGACAGACTGAACAAATGAATAGTGTTCCATGAGTTATTATATAAAGCAGCTATAAGGAATTCAGCACGCCTATTAAAACTGAATACCAGAGAGCCAGTATGACATTTCACATGCCTGTACTTTGCAATGGTAATTGATTGTGCATGGTTTATAATGCTTTATCTTTCTATAACGCTCCCTTGATGGAAATTACAGCACTGACCCAGTGGAAACCCAGCCCTTGAGATACTAGTGCAGCGGGCTACACCGAGTCGTGCCACGCGGAGTCGGCGGGCTTGCATTCTTTATTGGTTGGAATGTGGCAGTGTGGACCCGGTTCTCTGTGCCATACAGACAGTATGTGCTTAGTGATTGGCCGCCGTGCCTGCTAATCAGCTGGAAGCGGAATGCCTACCCTATACGATACACAGACGCACATAAGGAGTGTTTCTCCTCCAGTGCTGTTACAATATTGCCAATGCCAGAGAGAGAGAGAGTGAGTGAGTGAGTGAGAGAGAGAGAGAGAGAGAGAGGTGCAATGAATTAATTAACCAAATTCAACTTTCTACCCTTTGAAACGGATCACCACGCTATAAGCCGTGTTTATTTGCCGCCGGGGTGCGTTTTTAATAAGGTATGTGCTTCAGCATTTAATTTATTTTTAATTAAATTTTATTCACAGACTTTACCAATTCCCCGGCTCTATAATTATAAAACAAACCTATTCCATAACTAATTATTTCAAAACACATGTTTTTTTATTTTATTTTTAGATATCAAATGAACACATTTGAAACAGCTAGTAACAATTTTAATATTTAATTGCGTTTCACAGTAGAATAATCTGGAATTCGATCTGTGTACACTGGTGTAGTTATGGTCAGATACGCACTTGTTTTTTTTTTTTTTTTAAATATGTGCACCTGCTTTTTATAATACGGGAAACACGTTTCAGATAATTTAATTCATAGTTATAGAATCTGTCTCGCATTCTCTGTTCTCGTAATTTGCAGTGCTGTGTCGCTGGCTGGTGCACAGCGCTTTGTGTCACTATTATGCAATTTTTGGTGCATTGACTGACTCACAAAATAGGTTTCAGAATATCCTGCACTGTAAATGTGATTTTGTCTGCTGCAACGATGCTGTGAAAAGTACGGTGCAGGTGCGTTAACTGGGCACCATTTTTTGAACATTAATGGGTCTGCACATCATTGTCTGGCTTATACGTGATGTAATGTATTTGGTCACGTTTTCTTGTTAGGCGGCTTATGCAGTACCACAGCGATGCGCCGTGCTCATTTGGAGGGCATTACATCCGATAACGTTTTTAAATGGCAGTTAATAATCTTGTTATCAATTTTACACTGAAATAGAACTAATTTATCAGTAAGAAAGCAGACCTTGTTGACGGTGTAGTTTGTTTACCTTCTCCTTTAGAACTACATGCTACTCAGGCAGTAGATATTTCTATGACGTCTTCATGCACTTTAACAGTAT
Source organism: Acipenser ruthenus (assembly GCF_902713425.1). Classification (NCBI taxonomy): domain Eukaryota; kingdom Metazoa; phylum Chordata; class Actinopteri; order Acipenseriformes; family Acipenseridae; genus Acipenser; species Acipenser ruthenus. Next base: position 7,726,460 of record NC_081211.1, read on the forward strand.
ATCATAATCTCAGGAAGTCAAAACTGAAATATAAACGAGTGAAATCTACCGAGATAGTTTATTCTGGAACATATACAGCAGGTTTCAGGTTTGTGCTTATCCAATAGTGTTACCTCAGGGAAGGTAATTCAAGATTAATGCCAATCTGGTCTGTGAAACCAGCCGATAAGGTAACAGCTTTTTAAAGTGTGTATATAAAAACAAATATCTGTGACACCCATAGACAGACGAGATATACCTGCCATAACACTGTCAATATGCTGTAGGGTCACCTAATGAATAGACACCATGGCGTTCTGTTGTTGTGTAAAGTCAGAACAGGCCTGTGCTAATGCCTGAATAGCTATAACACAAGCAATCTGCAATGAGTGGCCGGTCCATTCTGCGCCATCACTTACTCCCTCCAGCGAATCAGAACTGTGCAGACACACCCCTCCCTCTGTCTCTGCAACCCAAGGAGGTTTCTGGGAATTAGAGTTTTTTTAGCTGATCCACCAAACATGCTGCAGTATGGAGTTGTCAGCTGTTACATTAAAAAACAAAGCTTTTATGTAAAAACAATCTTTAATTGAAAAAAAAAAAAAAAAAAAATGGTGGACTGCAGGCGGTGAGTCTGCTTGTCAAGTTGTCCTGGAGGGAAACATAACAGTTCCCCAATGATACAATATGCTTTTATCTGAAATAAAAAAGAAAAAAAAAAACATTGCCCAATCGTTTATCTCAAGGAGCGACTAGGAGCATCAAGTACCAACATTTCCTGTAAATATAAAGGCCCAAAACCACAAAGGGCCTTATAAGTAGTAAGCATGATTTTAAAATCAGTCCTGAATTAATAGGAAGCCAGTGCAGTGATTTAAGAAGTGGAGTGCTGTGTTGTGAACGGCGTGCGTGAGTCAGCACTCTGGCAGCAGCACTGTGAACCATTTGGAGCCGACGTCATTTAGAATGAGGAAGGCCAGCAAACCAATAATCTAGACAAGAAATAACAAACGCAAGACCAACATCTTGGCATCTTTACCAGATTGAATGGGTCTCAATTTGGCAATGTTCCTCAAATGATAAAATGATAACCATTGCTAACTCCTTCAGGGAAAGACGTTTTACTGTCTACGTGGCCTAACCGTGAATTAACTGAAATCAGGAATTACGGAATCCTGAAGGAAGAGAAAAGACTACAGCACCTCAACAGCCCTACCGATCAGGACCGACAGGCTTCCAGCTACAGTTTGATTCAGCTGTTTAGCTGCAATTTTCATTGTCCCACAATACCCTGCTGCATCCTAAGCGACCATAGTAGAAGCACTGGAACTCTGCAGCGGTCAGTTCTCCCCTGAGTCATTGCTGTTCCGATATGGAAGCACCTACCAACTGAGCATGAGCTATCGGCCACTATCGAAGAAGACTTGAATTAAAAATGCAGAAGACTACATGTGTACAGTTTGTGTATGGAAAGACTACAGCATGAATAAATACCGAATATTACAAAATTACCATACACTGTATAGTTACTGTATAAAAGGCCAAACTCGATTTCACTGGATATTTCTGATAATGTTCTAAACATTTGTGGATAACCACAGGTACTGCTTATACCACCATAGTGATTTGCCATGTTTTTTTAATATGCTTTATCATAGTCATCTGGGCTTTACAATGCTATATCATGCTTTCACTGTCCTTTATTACACTTTACTTTTACTCAGGGAAAGTGTTGTAAGTAATGTGTTATCTCTAAACTATACTGAACCCTTCAGTCGGATTGAACAGACAGAAAAAGAAAGAACAGTTTATAGGCACAGTGGTGATTATGGATAAGTCAGTAGTTAGATAAGTAGACAAAACTAAAATTCTGCGGCTAGCTAATTCACAGCTAATGCCTTTCTGTGGAGGCCTGGGTTTTAATCTCACAAGTGTAATGAGTTTGGTCAGTGGTTGCAGCCTAGCCCATGAAGAGGAAATAGCAGAGTGGATTGAATCAGAGATGTGTATATCTCGGGATGCAGGATTTTGCAGGGCGCCAAATAAAGAATCTGAGTGAAGCGGTTCAATCATTTGTGCAAATGAGTTGATCTCGATGTTACTGCTCAGAAATATTGTTATACCTTAAACTGGGCATTTACTCAGCAGTAAACCCAGGAGTATGTTCATCAAACCGCACACGACACTCCTTTGATAGTTCATTTACAGTGTGGGAAAAAACAAACAAACATTATATCCACTGGATTTTTATTTCCTCACAAAGGATGCTGTAGTGCATGTACAGAGTGTTTGGACTTGAGAATACACAGCTGAGAGTCACCCGTGTTAGAAATGGCATGCACACAACGGGTGCAGTGTGTGTCGGTAAAGAAGAGAGGAGGGTCTGTACAGTTCTGATTCGCTGGCTCCTGAGAATTCATGTCATTATGGAAAAGAAGCAAGCCTAGGTATGTTGTAAAAAATATGCTATGAAAATGCTTAAAAAGCCCAAAAAATTCGATTGATCGGATGCTTATTAACACTTCTTTTTAAAACCGTTTTGGGGATGTCATCCTAAATGACGTTCTATCCCACAAGCTCAGGCTGGCCGCTCGCCCTCATGCGTGTGTCGTGTTTAACGGCCGTGTTTGTCTGTCTCCAGATCCCAGGAGGAAGTACTGCTGCCTGCCCTCCCGCCGCCATGGCGACCGTCGTCATGGAGCAGATCGGACGACTCTTCATCAACGTGCAGCAGATCCGTCAGATCCCTCAGCTGCTGGAGACGGCCATCCCCACCCTCCCGGGCACAGTGAAGGACTGCGAGGTCCCCTGGGTCTTCAGGGAGCCCCACATCCTCTCCGGCTACCGCCCTCACCACCAGAACTGGCGCTACTACTGCCTGACGCTCTTCCAGCGTCACAACGAGGCCGTCAACATCTGGACACACCTGGTGGCTGCTCTGGTGGTCCTGGTGAAATTCCGGCAGCTCTCGGAGACCATAGATTTCCTGAGGGACCCTCACGCCCAGCCTCTGTTCATCGTCCTGCTAGCCGCCTTCACCTACCTGTCCTTCAGCACCCTAGCGCACCTGCTGTCTGCCCGCTCGGAGCTCTCTCACTACACCTTCTTCTTCTTAGATTACGTGGGAGTTGCTGTCTACCAGTACGCGAGCGCCATGGCGCATTTCTACTATGTGGTGGAGGAGGAGTGGCACGCCCTGGTTGGGAGTATCTTCCTCCCCTTGGCTGCCTTCCTGGCTTGGCTCTCCTGCACCGGATGCTGCTACGGGAAGTACCTGAGCCACCAGCTGCCCAAGTTTGGCCACAAACTCTTCCAGGTCGTCCCGTCTGGCTTGGCCTACCTGTTAGATGTCAGCCCACTGTTTCACCGCATTTACAGATGCTGCATGACGGGCTGCTCGGACCCGGCTGTCTCCTATCACCAGTATCAGGTGCTGCTCTTCCTGGTGTGCGCCTACTTCTTCTCCTACCCCCACCCAGAGAAGTGGTTTCCTGGGAAGTGTGATTTCCTGGGTCAGGGTCACCAGATCTTCCACGTCTTTCTGGCGCTGTGCACGATGGCGCAGATAGAGGGAGTGCGGCTGGATTACGCCACGCGACGGCCCCTGTACGAGCGTCTCCACGGCAACTCGGTGCACGACTTCACCGCCCTCTTCGTCTTCACTTCCTGCTGCAGCGCCCTGACCGCATTCTACCTGCGGAACAAGGTGCGCAACAAAATCTGCAGCAAGGAGGAGTGACCACGGGAACGACTGTCTCAATTCTACAGGAAGGTGCCACCGGACAGTGGCGCTTGCCTTGTCTTAAAGTATTTTCGGAATTTCCCATTAGGCTAAACATTCATCAGTATTTAATATAACGTGTTCAGGCTCTGCACAATCATGTTTAGTAAAATATGATTCCCTGTGTTTTGACTGTTTACCACATTTTTCCTGTATTTTTATGTGCCCTTGTTGACTATCCAGGTTGTTTATGTTCTCTGTAAGCAGACCAGCTTCTGATTCTGTCCTCTAAGTGGGCTATGCGTTGTCATCTGTAAGTTCTGCTGCTGTGTTTTTGAAATATACAGTTAATACCTATAAACCAGATATTTTCCCTGTGGGATCGTAGGGCATTTAACTTACATTTCTAAAGGTAACTTACATTTTTAAAGGTAATTTAAGTAATTGAAGTCATCAGTGCAATTCTATGGTAAGTCCTACTTCTTGAAACGCATTTGGAGTTTGAGCCACAGAGCTTCAATGTTAATGACTAGAAGGGGTGGGTACTATGTCACTATGAGTACCTGAAAGCAAGGCCAGCAAGCAGAGATTTCTTTAATCCAGTGTAGTACCAGGGATCGCGTTTTCAAATCACGTTTGCTGGAGCATGTGTTTCTTTCAAAACTGCACATTTGAGCCCTACACAACGAATGGCATTATTTTGACTACAACCACGTTAACATATAAGAACTGCACTAAATATAAATGCAATGAGTTTTTAAAAATATATACATATTTAACAGTAATTGATTATGATAAAGGCTTTTAGAACTAGCTAGTAACCACAGCTTCCTCTGTCTTGTGTCAAAGAGATTTCAAAGACCTGCTGCTTTGTGTTGTATTTCAAACTCACTCCATTGGTCTAGCTGCACACAGTTGGTGTGACCTACAGCTCCCAGGATACAGCAGTTTATCAGTTGTGCTGTATTCAAAATATTTGCATATCCTGAATTACCATGACAACAAGTGAGAAGATTCTCAGCACAGTGGTAATGTTAATACAGGAAATTGATGTCAAAGCATTGCTCAGCACTCCTTTAGCGGGTTATGTAAGTATTAAAGATACAGAACCAATATATAATTTAGCTTAAAGGTACACAAGTAGTATCTGTATTGAGTCTATATGAAAGCATGCTGCACACAGGAGAAAGCATGACATACGATATTTACATCATCGGTGGACGCATTGATAATCTGTAAATATGAACAAATGCAAATGAATCCCCTCCGTTCCCCAATTGCCATCACTGGTAGTTTCAGGTGTGCTATGGAGCTGCTGAACCTGTTTATGAACTCCTGAACAAGTTCGATGTCTTTTTCATGTTTATAGAGGGCTGGCTGCTCTAGAGTCGTTATCATTTAGGGGTGCATATTTACACAGTCCACTGCCAGTGAATTTCAGTGCACAGGTGGCATGGTGGTATGACTTTCAACAGTTGCAGTAACTTTGTGATACAATGGCCATGTAGTTTGTTTTGCATGTAATGTCTTTTTTTTTGTTTGTTTCAGGATATAATCTTTCCCCAGCCTCGCCAGGGATCAGTAGAGATGAGCCGGTTCATAACTTTTACAATTTGATCATTTGAATTTAGTGCTGATGAAAGATGAGGGAGAGCAAGAGCAAGAGAGACAGAAAATAGAGAGAGAGAGACAAAGAGAGCGAGAACGAGAGAGACTTGAGATAGACAGAGAGACAGAGACCGAGGATAGAGAGAGAAAGACAGAGAGAAGCGACAGAGATACAGAGACAGAGCGACCGAGAGACCGAGGAGAGCGAGTGAGACTGAGATAAAGAGTCAGCGAGACAGAGACCGAATATATAGAGAGAAAGACAGTCAGAGAGGGGGAGAGATACAGAGACAGAGGATAGACAGAGAGAGAGAAAGAGAGACCGAGATACAGACACCGAGGATAGAGAGAGAAAGACAGTCAGAGAGAGGGAGACAGAGATACAGAGACAGAGGATAGAGAGAGAGAGCAAGAGAGACCAAGATACAGAGACAAAGACCGAGGATAGAGAGAGAAAGACAGACAGAGAGAGGGAGAGACTGAGATACAGAGACAGAAGAGAGAGACACAGAGATCGAGAGAGACTGAGGCTAGAGAGAGAATCTCAATCGTGAAGCTGCTTGTTTAGGGAAGTTGATGCCTGGGATGCTGGGTTGAGACAATTCCCCAAACTCATTTCACTTGTGACCCAAGCAGTATGAGAGACTGGTGAGCTAGCCAGCTGCTACCCCCATACCTGATACAATCACAGAAACTTCAAACATATATTTCAAAAAGTGGGACTTAACAAGTACTGTACAGTACAAGCATAGCAAATTGTATTAATACACTATAGCCCATATTATATAGAATATTAAAAGAAAATGGTAAACTGTGGTAGATGCCATGAGAAAGCATGGGAACATTTCAAAATGAGTGTGCAATATTACTGTGGTAACTTTTACAAAGGAATCTTTCCATTGTTGCAGTCTGCGCTGTATGGTTTAAAGACTGCAACAATGGCTTATCCAAGTGCCCGATACGTTTAGAGCGACAGCATTAATATTGGCCTCTTTGGTAAATGCAGCTAACAAAATAGTCCCATGAATCGAACCTGTTTTGCACTTCCAGTAGCCACATTAGTCTCAAATGTGCCATTTTAAAAGATTACAGCAAACGTGCATTTGAATTTAAAATGTTACATGGGAGGCTTATTTAGGTTATGCCTTTTTTGTGGGGTTGTCTGTTTGCACTTCTTATTCATTTAGCAGCCAGAAATAAATGATGCCAGTCCACGCTGTGTGACAGCCTTTGTGTGGAGGCAGAGAGGCGTGAAGCTGGCTAGGGTCGCCATCAGTGACCATGTGACTCTATAGCAGGGGTCGCCATCAGTGACCATGTGACTCTATAGCAGGGGTCGCCATCAGTGACCATGTGACTGTATAGCAGGGGTCAGTAGTGGAGAGACTGCCAGCACTGAATTACAGGAAGGTTGGTCAGTATTGGCCTTCATCTAATCATGAGCTACTGATAATAACTGTAAAAAAAAAAATGTTTGCATTTAACACTTCCATTAACAGTAACAAAAATAAGTGACTAAATAAAATGTCTTATGTCTAATCACATACCTAGTGCCTTTCATTTTTTCCTGTCGATTTATCTTTATATCTTTACTTTTATTTTTTGTTTTTTAGGTAAATATTCGATGAAAGAAAGGGGGAAAGTATTTCAAAAAGCAATCGTAACATTAAACTATTTAACGTGTTACTTTTCAAAAGTCACTTTTGTAAAAACAGAATGATCACAAAAGTGCAACAGAAGTATTTCACAATCTGTGGAGAAGTTGCAGAATTTCAACAAGAACAAAAAAGACAATTTTTTTTTTGAAAATGCTGTAGATTGTTTTAGGGCTTCTTTCAAAGCATGCAGTCTTTAATTAACTCCTATTTTTTTAAAAGAAGAAAAATTCCACTAATGCACAAAACTGAGAAATAAACTTGAGAGTGCTGTGTGTGTCCCACAAAGAACATGATGCTAACTTTCCTGTTTTTGTAATGAGGTGCAGGAAACGGGTTTGGCTCTGGTCATCCAAATGGTCAGTTTCCTCCTTGTGATACTTGAGTCCCTCTCAAATGTGTTTTAAGAAGAAACCGTTCGAACAGCAAGCGCTCAATTCCTTGTGTACCTGATGGGTTTAAGAGGCCTTCAGTCACATTACTTACATATTTGATGCTATGTAAAGTCAGTAAGGGTTTTTCTCCTTAAAAAAAAACAAAAAAAATACAGCTAATTAAAGACTGGAGTAAACTCTTTAAAAAATAGCCCATGATCTTTAAACCTCAGATCTATCTAACTGAGATGGATGTCAATGTGTTGAAATGATGTTCCAGTCCTGAGTCTCTAATGATTTTTTCTTTTTCTTTTTTTTCAAACTGGAGGAAAAGCTTTGATCCCTCGAGGATCAATAATCTAAAAGCCATTCTGAGTCCTAATAACCGTCTCGCTTCTCCCTGAAGTCACATTCAGCAGTAATGATCCTCATAGAGTTTGCAATCATTCCAGTTCAGTTTTCTTATACATTTTATTTGTTCTTTCTATAATTAAAAGCACCCGCTTTAGATTGCACTCAGAAGAGGATATTGTACACAGATAGACGCCTCGTGTATGGAGATAGATAGGTATCGTGGATCGATTTATAGACACTTAGAGGATATTGTAAATGGCGATAAATGGATTGATAGTGCATATATAGATATTGTGGATAGATTGATAGATCAATATATACTGTAGATTTATATATTTATAGATACTGTAGGTATTGCATAGTGTTAAAGAGATTGGTAGTCTATGTAGATGGATTGATAGATACTGTAGATAGATTGATTATTATTTATTTCTTAGCTGACACCCTTATCCAGGGCGACTTACAATTGTTACAAGATATCACATTATTTTTACATACAATTACCCATTTATACAGTTGGGTTTTTACTGGAGCACTCTTGGTAAAGTACCTTGCTCAAGGGTACAGCAGCAGTATCCTTCACCTGGGATTGAACCCACGACCCTCCGGTCAAGAGTCCAGAGCCCTAACCACTACTCCACACTGCTGCCCCCACTGCTGATAGTAGGGAGATATGGTAGATAGATCAATGATAGACAATGTGTGTGATACTGTAGATCGCTTGATAGCCACTGTAGATGATATTGCATTTAGTGACACTACATAGATTGATACTGTAGATAGATTAATAGTTCTTGTCTGAGAAGGGATCCCTGGCTGTATCCATCAGTGCTAATGCCCTGTCTGTGCTGGTGTGCTGTGAGTAATGGTGCTGTCAATGGGGAGCAGGCTATCATTTCTGAAGATACCAATTAGCTGAGCGCCCAGAATAGACTAAAACAGTCAAACTCATTATTATAGTATTTAGTAGGTCTTTATTTGATTTAAACATTATTATTATTATTATTATTATTATTATTATTATTATTATTATTATTATTATTATCCCATTGTTTATATCATTAAAATAGACTTCATAAAAAGTCTAAAACTTTTTTTTCTTGTCTAATTGCTAAAACAAATTCCATTTAAAAAACATAAGTACTTGTAAGACCTAAGAAGTGATGATAATACATATTAGGTAGGATTTACTGAATTAATTTTGTTAGTTGTGTCTCCTTCAAACCAAGAGTCAATTTTAATCTAAAATATATATTTTTTAAATCCTTAGATTTAAGACATAAAACTATCATCACACGTTACTTCAAACACTCATTCATAAAATATTCAATACAACAATAAGAAACTTAAATAGAGTATAAAAACATTTTGGATAATGCTTTCTTAAGTGTAGTTATGTCAAGCATTTGCCAAAGCTTCTGTGTCATTACAAGTTGAGTGAGAGGAGCTGAGTTCTGCTCTCACTGAGGGGGGGGCGAGGGTAATGATGTGAACGAACAAACACATCTAGCGCCATCTAGACTACCCCTGGACTTTTACAGCATCTCAACCCTCACTGTGCCGAATTATTGTCGCAAATGTATTTTTAAACACTTTAACTAGCAGTATATAAGGCCTGGAGCGGTCAGATGTTATTTAGCTGGATGTGAAACGAGTAGAAGCATATGCACAATAGTGAGTGCCTGTCTAGTCGGAGCATCTGTAATTGAGAAAGGTAGACTTCCCAGAAGACAACTACGGATCGGACAACCAGAGACTGGGAAGAAGACGGCTGCAGAGGACTGAGCTGTCTGAGAAAGCGTCTGTGAAGCCACACACTAGCACTGCCTGCAGGTAGGTAGTGATCATTCAATATGGAGTGTGTACCGGACACTGGCTGGCTGGTGCTGTACTGTGCTGTCGGTTCAGATATATTTTCAGACACTAGATGGCAGTGTGTCAATGCCACAAATACAGTTTCTGATCTGACTGCCCTAACAGCACAGCTTTCTATCACACAGCACTGGCTCCAGGGTAACACTAAACAGACTTCTCAAGGTCTTTATATCAAAATGCATTAGCACTCATTTTTGTGGCTGTAAATGCAAAATGTTATACAGCTATTAACCATTAACTTCTGCTAGCCCTTAAAAATCCAAGTTGTTTGTGTAAAATGCACATTTTTATTTTTCTTTCCTCTCAAAAAATGGTGCAAATTCCATTTTAGTATGAAGACCGTAATGCACCGTGCCCCATATCTCTAATATCTGAAGCAGGGATATCTGTATTCTGTACAGACTGAGAGTGGTTGCATGTGTTACTCTGTGGTGGATCTATTATTTAGCACAGTGAATCCCAGTGTTCTTATTTTCCATGCTTCTATATACTGTTCTGTTCAACAGAACTAGACAGGCACACGAAGGGTGTGTCTGTTTAAAATAGAGGCGGTTTAAACTAAGATTTCATCATGGAGAAAAGCAAACTACATGTTTTATACGGCATTATCAAAAGCTGGAAAAGACTTTGCATAGTTAAACAAGATGTTCTGCAAGATGGTGTGGAATATTTCAAGAGAGATGGCATCAGTGTAGATGTTAGTTCCTGATTTGCTTTCATGGCACAGATATGTTCGTTTCTGAGCCGGCATCAGTGTAGATGCTAGTTTCTGAGCAAAGAAATTACTTTGTACAGCACAGATATACAGCTAGCTTACGTAATTTCCTTGACCAACTTTGGTCTTATTTCCCTAGCATGATGCATGGTGTGAGACAAGCACATTAATAACATCTGTGTTTCTTCTTCACTTCACCAATGTCAGCAGAAATCCAGATAACAAGAAGTTACACTTAAGAACAATGCTATGCGTTTTGCTCAATTCTCACAGGCCGCATAGCGCTACACCCACGCATCACAAGGTCAAACGACAAGACTGGGGATTGCAAACTGCTGATGTGCACCAGCTATGCACAGCTTCATTTTAAGACTTCATTAACCCTGCGCTGATTCAGAGCTTACATTAAACAGGAAAATCACACAATGTTTACAGACAGTTTCAATGATTTCTTTACCATGTAAAGGGACAACATAAACAACAGGTTGCATAATGGAAAAGAACAAATGGCTGATGAAACCAGAAGAACTTGTGACATTTACCTAAAGTTATATCATGTCACTTTTAACAAAAGTAAGTGGTTTTAGAACCGGTTTTAATTGGTTTAATTATGGTTTGTACATAGGCTCAAAACAGCTTATTAAACAGGTTTTATCATCCCTCCGAGGTCACAGCTGCACTCTGAGTTATGAAAAGCCAGTCACTCCAACATGGGTGTATTTCAGGCCACAGAGCCAAAGAGCTACAAGGTCAGGGAATATTTCAAGAGAGATGGAAGGATGCTGAATCATTGGAATGACCAGGTGCCAGGAATTGGACCAGTCTTGCTAAATGAGTCTGTAGGTTTACAAAGAGAATGTGTTCATGCAGCGACAGCAGAGCGCACATTTATTAGAACACCTCAAGATTTCTCATTGATATCTACATACCAACCTGTGAAAAAGGTTAAACCACTTTGTGCTTTAATTAGGCATCTTAAACAACTTTTTAAAAGTCTCTTGCATTTTATCATATGTGGCAGTGTGTTCCTTTTCTCTTACTATTTTTACTTAATTGCATGTGTGGCCTATTTTGATGATTTTCAGTTCCAGTGGTTTGATTTCATATGGACAACAAATCAAAACTACAGAAGCAATGGGGTGCTCTGATAAACTTGTACACTACTGTATATATTATTTAATATCAAACCCTTGGCTACTGATATTTTTACCAATATGCTTAATTGAAGGTAGCTCTGAAACCCAGGACTGAGTCACAGCAGAGTCTGTAGCTGTACTACTTGAAGAAGTTGTTCAAAAAGCTCCTGGGATATAACAAGTTCTGATTGTTCAAACTCCTGGCTCCTGATCATTTAAATACTTCATTTACAGTAGTTCTGAAACCAAGGACTGTTCGCTGGGTGAAGGACATTTTAACCAAAAAGGTCTGCTTTATGATAATCTGCATTATATACAGATTAATGATGGGAAATCAATACAAATTACACAAAATCCTACTCTTCGTGTTTTTTCCTATTTCATAAAAAAAGTCCTAATTTCTAATATCCTGATGCATTATGCATTAGAATAAATACAAAAGTGAAATAGAAAGATTACTTTTAGATGAATTGCTTTCATTTAAAAACCCACCAGACTTTATACGATGCTGTTCTGTACTAGAATGAAATATTGATTGCATGCTGTGATCCTGTATTCAAGGGGAGTCATAATTCACACAACATCAGCATCGCAAGAACTGGGAGGTAGGCTATGAGGAGGCTCTGTGACTCACCATTTGGCACCAGGGGGTTATTTAATTAATTAAAAACAATACAAAACGTCAATGTTGCTCTGTATATTGCCTGTGCATTAGATCAGGGCTGGCCGGTGGGTGGCTTTGGGTCACATGGCCCGTTGAGCTCCACAATGTGGCTCTTTTCATTCAGACAATCGCTCGTTTTTTGGCTGAAGCAAGACAGAATGCAGCAGTGTCTGGTTAAGCAGTCTCCCCATGACACTGCAGTAAAACCTGTCTAACCCGTCATCGCTTGGGCCAGAGTGCTGCTTTGCAGAGGTACTGTCAAATCCAACACTGTACAGTACTGAAGTCCACTCTGGTACAGTACATACAGTAGACACAGTGTGCTCGTTTGTAGAGGGGCTGGATTAGATGTGACATGATTTATTTATTTCATTTGTTAACCTAGAGAAAACCCCATTGAGTACTTAGCTTGTTTCAGTGGTGTTCAGGATTAGAAAGGATTAATACTTGCCAGGCTAAAAACTTCCTCTGGATTGTGAAGATTTTACAAGTGCTTTGTTTTGAGCCCAGCAATGCGAAGAATGCAGGCATGCTTGGCAGCTGTCTTGCGTGGTTTGAAATGCGCCCTGGTTTGAGTTCAGAGGCTGTAGAAACACACATTTTTTGACACTCTGCTATTGAGGAATGGACTTCTGTTCTTTCAAAGTCTACAGCAGTCACTGACTGTGGAATAAGCTTGCTAGCAACACTTTTAATATGTCTTCCATATCACAGGCCCTATTCACAGAGACTTAACAGTAATATTTTATTTTGCATGGCATAAATATATATGCAATTGATATGCAATTACCCTTTTATCAGTTACATTAAATATAATAACTATATACAATAGGGAAATTGAGTCATATGGAAGTGACAAGGTACTCCAAAATGTAATTATTAATGCTTTGCAAAGCTATCTTTTTATGTCCTAAACAGCAGCCTGAAACTAGCACAGAATTGCAATGGTATAGATCTATTGACTTGTATATAACATTAACTGAATCTGAAATACATACGCAATTAAATATTTATTCATGCCACTCAAAATACTGTTTCTTTAAAGAATGTTTTTCTGTATAAAATAAAGTACAATATTCATGAAACTGCTCAAGACTGTGTATAAAGAGCCCTGACACTTCTGAATATCAAACATGAGTTTGATGAGCTAAAGTTCTTTTATAAAATGCCACAAATGGAGGCAGCAATCTCATTGGCTAGCGGGTGTTCCAGCCTGTGCAGATACGTCACAATTCAAGTACAGGTTGCAACTTTTAGAACCTCTCTGCCTGATTCACTTATCAACCAATTCACTGGGAGAGGTTGGGGCATTTGATAAGTGCAATAACACACTCCAGGATGTTCAAATATAGTCTAATATCCTCAGGCCTGGGCTGTTTAATGACACTTGGCTTTGCTTTGTGGTAAACAACACTTTCTTATTAGATCTAGGACATACCTTCAGCAGCTTTCAAGATGTAAGTGGACATGTAAAGAAATAGGTTTTATTGTATTTAACAGTATGGTGGATTTTACAGTGCAATGCCAAAAAGATGTATTTTCATCTCATAAGAATCTTCTGTGAAAGGGGTATAGAGGAGGCAGCAGCACATCTGTCCGAGTGTCACACTATACATTGTTCCATATATCTTCATATCTTATTTTCATGAAACCTGGTATTAACATTATTTAGCATGTTATTGAGAAGATCAGATTGTGGGTATATAGAGGGGTGTCTGTCTAGCCGTACTTTCCTCCAGCTGCATGTCACACTTACATATTTGCACACATCTGGAGAATCGCTTATCAAACTGGGATTAAACATTTCATTGCCAGTTTTTATTCTATAATATTCTGTACACGCTGTTGACATATGTCTTAGTCATCCACGTTTTCATCTTGCCGATAGCAATGTTACTGACATGCTTGTTTGCCTGTCTGTAAACTAATCCAACATGAAACACAGTTATCTGATACCTTGATGGTAGAATGCCCCATTTCTTCTTAATGTGACAAAAATGACTCTGACAGGTCTGCAGCCCACAAATAGCTCAATGGATACAAGTACTATGACTTTAAACTGTAATATAATATTTTGCAGTTTGAAATAACTGTGCAGGGGGGATATTTTAAGCTGGGAGGACAGAGCTGAGAAGGGGTGGGGGTGATGGCTAAGGTCCTAAGTAGGAATGGCTATATTTACACTGGACTAGACATGAAGCACATTCTATCTGACCAAAACATCTCCCATGGCAGGAGGTCCGGAATGTCACATAGTGATTTTAAAGAAAAGTTATATTAGAAACATACGTCCCCACCATGGCTGTAAATTCCACATCAGAACTGACAGATAAGCTGATGACCATTATTTATAGGACAGCACAGAACCAGAAGGGGGTGGCTAAATGGAAATCGGACCTAGATCAGGTGTTAGCATCGTGATATTTACAGCATATTGGATTCTTCTAATGTTCTCAAGATATGTGTAAAAATACAAGTGTGAAATACAGACAGAAGGATATGTACAGAGACAGGCACCTTCATATAACCCCAAAATCGGATATGCCCAATCATTTATTAAGCATTTCAACAAGAATAAAAAACTCCAGTATGTATTTAAATTTGAAGTTTTAGTTCATTCTTAAAACCAGGAGTAAAAAGATATCTCGTGTTTTTATTTTGTAGGATGTACGTGGATATTACTGCACAGATACGGAATCTCAAGCTGGTATTAATGGACTAAGGACAAAGCAATACAATTCAGTGTTCTACATTTCTGAGGGGCATTGCTGTCCAGACATTCTGTTTCCAGCTTTCAAAACCGAGAATAATAAAATACACCGCTGGCATCTGTTAAGTTTGATTCAATAAGTTCAATAAATGGATACGCTGTTTAAAATGTGACGTGATTTACAGAAAGCGGTCAAGTTACTGCTGGCAAATTAAGAAAATACATTAAAAAAAAATAACGTTTATGTCCGCTAGATGGCAGCACCAAGCATCATTCAGTCTGCGGTTTTCTAGTATGACTCACATACCAAGATCTCTAGTGAGAAAGTAGTCCGAGTAAAGCTATCTGGCAACAAAACTCTCCATCCCCAATTGTACTGCTTTCCTAGAAAAAGGAGAACGTTTCGGGGGACCATTCTGCTTGTGAGATAGCTTGCAGATTAAAATATTTAGCATATTTATAAAGAGGAGGCGATTATCTATTCAGGGATACTGGGATATTTAGTAAGAGGTCTTGCTGTAAATCATGTGTTGTTTCCAAGCTTTGAACACTACTGCATATACTGCAGTGTAATATTGCAAAGCCCATTGTTTTTAGACAGCAGTATAGTTTCATGTCGTTTGAAATCCGGTAGTGTACTATGATACTAAGTATACTCTATAAGCAGTGTGTACGCTTTAGAGTTTTACTACAGAACTGAACACATAAAAAACACTAGTGCATATAGGTACAATACATTCTATTTGAGCTCGACAGCAATAGCGTGTCCCCTCTATAAGCATTCGTGGGTAGCCGCTCTAACCTCTCTGACCTCTCGTTAAATTTAGCTCACGATATTCTAATTTAAAGTTTTTTTTTTTTTTTACAACCTTTAATTTAAATAAAACCATCTATACTACTATTATTTGAGAAAAAACAGCGGGACAGCTACAGATGTGCAGCTTGTTATGAAAACGCCAGAACAGCAGCCGCAGCTGGACAGATGTTGCCGTTCTCTTTAAGAACACCTTCTGAAAGAGGCACCTTTCACCACGCCGGCCAATGACATGGCAGAGGGCGGGGCTGAGCTGCACTGTGTGTGGATGTAAAAAAAATGGATCATTTCGCAACAGAGCGGTGCATTTAGTTTCGGGAATGCGGGATTAGCTAATGCGATATACGAGATGAGAGAGTGTAAACGGGTCACCTTCCATCGCTCTCTTCCTACGTTGATTCAGTACCAAGTCCGGTGCACTAAACAGAAGAAGGAATTGCTTTTGTGTTTGTTTATTTGCTTGTTCTGGAAAACACTGCATATGCAGCAGCAGCAAGTCATGTTCATATAGGAAAGCAGTCTGCAAAATGTGTCACAGATAGTAACTAGTCTAAGCGTGCAACAGAACGATTAATGTTATATCATTGGTGCAAGCAGGACATGTAAACACTGTGAAGGCATTGTGTAATTATGCAAGGACGTTCTCCACAGTTTTACAGGGATATGTTGTAATGCAGCTACCGCATGCATACCTGTATACTCAGCGAATAGAAACCAGCACGGCCAGGCTGGAGGCGAAAGGAGGCTGATTGCACTGCAGCCACTGCAGCTACTCCAGTAGTCGCTGGAACAGCTGGGTACTATTTTCCATTTGTTTTTAGCTACAGTATGGATCTATTACGACTGCTGGTGCCACAACATGGCGAATCCAATTTCGCGAAATCTGAGGACGTATAACAGATGCAGTAATCAATAACAAGCAAAAGGGATCGTTTTACGCCGGTGACAGGACTGTGGGTTCATTTGATGTGCCGTGGTGGTGATCCAGATCGGTTTATATATGTAACCACGGGTGGCGTGCCTGCTAGCTGACTGTGTGTGGGAGTCAAGACGGTTCGCCTTGTTGAAATCGGTGTGCGTGTGTTTGTATTACCAGCTAATAATATTAACACACGCACGCTCTACTGTGCACGAGAGGGAGTGACACAAGTTAAACGCAGCTTTTCATTTTAAAAACTCTTTGGATGGAAGTCGAAAGCCGTATTGATAAACAGCGGACCACAGCCACGGAGTTTCACTGTTTTCAGTTATCAAAGCCGTTCAAAGTTTACCGGTAAGTGTACAGATGGGTCATGTTTAGGGGCTATGGCAAAACGTAAACAAGAATTATACTACTAAAATAGATAGAGCATGTTTTTGAAAATGTATTTTTATTTAAGTTATTTTAAAGCAGACTCCGTTTAAACAAACTCATTTGATGGGATTCTATGCAATAAAAGTCCGTCTCGTTGCAGAAAGGTGGGCTGCATCAGTGCACAACCGTAGGTTGAACGGTTGAAAAT
Organism: Acipenser ruthenus; assembly: GCF_902713425.1. Taxonomy (NCBI): domain Eukaryota; kingdom Metazoa; phylum Chordata; class Actinopteri; order Acipenseriformes; family Acipenseridae; genus Acipenser; species Acipenser ruthenus. The sequence continues at coordinate 7,743,567 of NC_081211.1, forward strand.
ATTTATACAGGACACGCATTCAGTTTGAAACTATATTTTCTTTGACGCCTGCCCTTAGCACCTGCGCTCTCTGTTTCATTTTCTTGCTGTCAGTTCATCTACAGAATAAAGGATTTGTTCTTTATGCGTTGTTAACCTGCTGAGCTTTGTCACGTTATTGGACTGTATGGTCAATACACACCAATGTATGGCCAATCTGAAAATACTGACACTGATCGACGAAGGCAACGTATTAAAAGTAAAGACGAGATTAAACATGGCCAGGAACCTAATGGATTACTCAAGCCCTTGTATCAAAAAAGTTTACCATGGTAAGTATGCACAGTAATTAGGCAGTTTTCCTTTACCATAGTTTACCATAGTATTTACCTTTACAGTCAGTCCCCTAATAGAACAAATGTATACGTTTTAGAGCAAGCTGCTGTTGTATATTCTAAGAAGGAACGTAGAAAAATGTATCTCATTAATGAAACTGATGGCAGAGCCACGGTAATTGTACAGTGCTTGTTGCCAGTACTGCGCTCGAGAGATTGAGGGTCCGATTTGACGCTTCCGTCACCTACAACTATTTGACGCAACTATTGTTGCTGTCACAATAGTTGTAGGTAACAAAATGATACCGTAAATCTTACCCTTCGATACTTAGCTCTCAGATGTGAAGTTTTATAGAAACACACGGTACAGCTAACATGCAAATTCGTTTTAAAACATTTTACCATTGTTACTCTCAGGAAGACTTAATGTTTCACTTGGGTCAAAGTCTATTACTGGCTGAAAACATGTCAGTCCGGAGGGGAAGCAGTTCATTTATGACTGGAAAGCAGGGGTGACCTTAAAGCAAGGCTACTGTAGCAACAGATGGCCAATTTTGAAATGCAATTATGTTATTTTGCTTTAACATATGTAAGACCTATAGCAAACGGAAGTGTACAATTATTTTATTAGCTGGGCGTTTTATATCCCTAATCCCATTGTACCAATCCATTAACTCTTGGTGCATGTACAGTACTGAAGATCCTGGGGATTACATTGCAGCATCATAACCATGACCTGTTATTAAGCAAAACAAAATGCCATCCCTGTCTAGTGTGGTAATGAACCACACTCTGTAGTGTAAAGTGGTCACCATTGGACTATCGCTCTGTAATCCACAAGATTAAAGAGTATGCTTAACCCATGCAAGCCCATATGTTGAAAAAGGCAAGTGATTGTAGCTAATAAAATCATTCCATACACCTGACCTATTTTCACTGCAAATATGGCTTTTTATTGTGAAGGATAACATCTGATAGTACCCTATCTTGAAGAAAGGTCTCTGTTTTCAGGTCTTGAGCTGAGGGAACACAAAGCCACTTTGTGCCTTGGAACTTGGTTTCAGGAGACTAGGTTTTAGGCCACTGCATGGCACACCAGGGGAGACCTGGGGTTTGATACAGCAAAGTTGCCTCAAACTAGGTCTCCTGGAACTAGGTTTTAAGCCACTGCTCCTGAAAAAGTGGCTTTGTGCTCCCTCAGCTAACTCAAGAAATGTGTTACACATGCACTTCCTGAGTCATCTCACCTCAGCAGTGTCTTCTGGTTCAAAGCATGTTACTGGCAGAAAAGCATGTCAGTCAATAATAAAAGCAGCTGGTTGGACATTTTTGAAAGGACTAAGAAAGTGCAACACTATCGAAAAGCATAACTTGCAAACTGAGATTGTTTTCACCTAGTGTGGAACCGAATGAAATGTTTTAAAACGGAAATGCTGTTTTATTGTAACATGTTTTTCAATAGAGATCTATGTAACACAATGGAAGTGCATGATGGGTAAGAAGTCACGATTTCTGTGAAATGTACCCATTGCCGTGTAATATGCACGTGAAAATTACCATTTCTGAAAGAACAGTGTAAATATAATATTTTTATCAAAAATAAATACAGCAAACGTTTGCCTTATTGATGCACTACCTGTTACACTGCATTTAGGAACCTGGCAGACAGTTTAGTTTGCTTCCGGTAAATTATTTAACACACTGCATAGAGCTGCACGATTTCTTTAAAATGACTTCAACGAAAAAGACATCAGCTGCATCAAAGATTAGAAATATTTCTTCTAAAGATCGCTCAGTCCAGTACAAGGGGACATTTCACGTGCCATAGACATCTGTAAGATGGGCTAGATCAGCCAAAGTGAGCGCCAGCGCCATCTAGTGCACCACAGTGTATTGCCAGCAAAACAAAAGGAAACTGTAGCCAAAGTGGCAGATCACTAGATAGCTGTGTCACATATATCTATGGCCAGCAACCAGAACTGAAAAGTAGCTCTTGAATTCTCAGGTAAAAACAGTATTTGGGTAATTGCAATAACCACTCCGAATGATTTTAGTTCAAACATAATTTAAAGGTAAGGGAACAGATAAAAAGCCAATTTTTTATATGCTGTACTGAAGTGTCATACTTATGTTGATCCTATTTTACTAACCACCATCCAAAAATGTTAATATTAGCTAATAAGTAAGCTACAGATACATGTACAGTAGTTAACACTGACATTTACTAAAAATAATACATTCAATAAGTGCACCTTTTAAAATCAGGCATGACTGGCATTTTAAAACGAAATAAAGAAAGCATTTGTTATTTCTCCACTGCCGTTAAAGCAGTCCCAAACAAGGTTTTAAAATCCATGTTCTTACTATCATTGGCAGCATTATGACAGGCCCCCATTCCCTTATGTTGCTGGTTTTTCGCTAGGTTTTTTGAGTGACAGATTTTCAAGTACAATGCAAATCTTTCTTCCTGGTATCATCACTTTTCTGTGTGGTAGGTCACATGGCTGATTGCAGCGAGATCATTGGAGGGAAACTAAGCTGCAGCTCAGGAAGTGATTTTTTATTTAACCAGGAAGCAGTTACAACTTTTTGCTGTCTTAAAAATATCTGAATAACATAATTGAAGTTAAAAAAACAAGCAAAACTGTAGAAAAGGAGGACCAGTAATAATATTGGCAAGTGCTCAAGAATTAAGATTTTAAAACCTTGGTTAGCACGCCTTAAAATTGAGAGTTATTTTTCTTAAATGGAACCCTGCTGACCTTGAAGATCCTTACCAGCCCTTGTGAGTCATTTTTTAACACAGTGCTGCCTAGCAGTCTCAGTAACTCATGATACAGAGAATATTTATACTGAGCAGAGCTCGTGTGAATTACTCTAAAAGAAGGCAGGCTGTGCCAGGGAATCTACTGTATACACACAGGTCTGTAACAATTGCACTCCTGTCGCCACTCAGGTAAAAGGCTTAAATAAGTAACCGTTTTTGTATCACCAAGCGTCATAAACACAGAGCTATAAATACTTGCTTTACCAGCTTGACAAGTACTGTGGGATGTTCAGGAATAGGTCTACCCTGAAGGGACAGATGAGCCCCGCTTCATAAATAGCCCATACTGGCATTTATCTTGCAACTCTGATTGGAAGTAAGCGTTAGCGAACCTGGACTTCTCTTTAGCTGGATGTGTCGGTATATCTATCTATCTGTTCATCTATGTGTCTGTGATATATCACTTTGTATGCTGATCTTGCCTGTCTCTCTGCCTGCCGTGTTATTCCTGGGCTCTGCAAACTGCTTCGTTTTGGGATGATGTTCTGGGATAGGAAAAATCCACTATTGAGAATTTACTTTTAAAAAGTAATTCATTGCAGTTACAAGTTACTGAAAAATGTAATCAGATTACACTTGCATGCAACGTGTTGCATCCAGCACTGGAAATAGCTTAGTTATAAGTGTAGAGTAGAAACCAAGGGAGGTTATGGGGAGGTAATGCAGAAGAACACACTGGTGAGACCACACACATGAATATTGCATTCGGTTTTGATTATCCTCATTGCAAAAATGGCCTTGGAATGAATTATGAGAACAGCGACCAGACTAATCCCTGGTCTAAAGAGTATTGAAGAATCTGCATCAGTTAGCCGAGAACAAAGCAAGGGTGGAGAGATTGGATTGAAGTTCTCAAATCCTAAAAGGAGTTGACAAAGTTCATTCTAGTGAGTGGATGAAATAGAGTACCAAGCCAAGTTGCTGAATCATATAATCCTTTCAGAATTGACTAGACAAAGTTCAGCAATCAGCTGCTAGGAACCGAACAAGAACTGATGGGCTCAATGCCTCCTGTCGTTCATATACTGGACTTTACTGCAGCCTAACAGACCGATTCTAGTACAGCAATTACACAGGGGAATGGAAACGGCACCTTGTTTCAGCTGAGTGAGTCACACTAACCTGAGCTTCTCTACACAGTGTAGAGATGACAAGCCTACCTGTCACTAATGTATAATTCACTTTTCTGAGTTCTGTTGCTATAATATTGAGAGGCCCTTTTCTATCTGCCTCTGATGAGCTTTGAGCTCTTTGTTCTGTCTGTGCTTTCTGGGTCCAGGAAAATAATGCAGCACTGTGACCCTTCAGCACTTGCTGGCTCCTCCAGTACTCAAACCAAAGGCAAAAAAACCTTTAGTTCCAGTCTACTGAAAGGCCTTATTCAATTAACGTTTAGCTCGGAAAAAAGTGTTTTTAGAGAAATTCGGATTCCTACAATAAACTGAGCAGGTTTAGATCCGTTGGAATTCGTTTTCTTGTTTTTGATTCTTTGCTTTGGTATTAATTCCGTTGATTAAAAGTGGCTGTTGCTCCCTGGTCCCTAATTAACTTCCTGCTTCACCCTAGTGTTCAAAAGCCTTGGGCAGAATCTCGTTAAAGGTGGTGCAGTGATGACATTGCTAGTGCTAATATGAGACAAGATAATGGATTGTAAAGCTGTGGATAGCACGCCTTTAATGGTAATGTTGCTAGTGCTAATAACATGCAAGAAAATAGTTTTTAAAATGTTGGTAAGCAGTCCTTTACAGGGAGGCTAGGGATAATGTTACCAGTGCTAAAGAAATATAAAAGAAAGGATTTTGCAGTCTTAGTAAGCACTTCTTTAAAGGCAGATCACTGATAACGTTGCTAGTGCTAATACGATGTAAGAAATGGATTTCAACGCTTTGTTGAGCTCTCCTTTAAAGGGGGATCAGTGATAACATTGTTAGGTCTAGTAAAATGTAAGAACATGGATTTAAAAGCTTTGGTAAGCACTCTATCTGAATGGCTGACCTTGAAGTTAAGATATTAATGCAGAGTATTGAGTGTCATTTTGGATCTTTTAGGAAATGTCAGTATTCGAAAAACGGGAGGCTGGAGAGACAATTAGCTCACAAAAGCCCTGTCAATAACCAACTGTTAAAAACTGCATCTCTGATGCAAAGATAAACAGTGGATATAGATCATTTACTCAATGATTGATTGCTTGGGAATTCAGGATTAACTAAAATGGAATCTCGGTGAAAAAATCAATAGTTTAACTAAGGAATGCAGTGAATTATTTATTGGGAGAATGTAATGCAATCTAAAGTCATGTTCAGTGCATTGACACTCGTACAGGTACAGTATATGTTTACTGCTTCTGAAACAAGCTCCCCTTTGACTCAATAATTCAGAGGTCCTGGGTCTCATCAGTGGGTCACGTGGGACCTACAGCGACCTTGCTATTACCTCCGCAGCGCCCCCCCCCCCAGCACCCCCACACAGCTTCAGCGAGAGCAGATTAAAAGCTCTTCTAACCACGAATGCAGAGGAGCCCGGCTGTTTTGCATAGCGGTTAAGAAGCCCGCTTATGATGTTGTCGGTTTGTGCCCAGCCTGCGCCCTGGCACACTATCTGTCTGGTATTTTCACAACAACGCACACCTTGAAGTTTCAAATAGAACGGCCCATTCCAGAAACCTGAGATGTGTATGAAAACAAAAGCTCTTTCAATGTAGGCCTTTTTGATAAATGTTTGACTAAGCAGCAAAAAGCAGTTCCACAATGGATTCAAGAAAACACACTGATTATTTATTTTATTTTGGTTGCAATAACTGTTTTTTTGTTTTGTGTTGTTGCTGTTTAAAAGCAGATCAGTATATTCAGCATTACTAAATGGGAAGTTCTGTTTTAGCAATGCAGAGTTTCATTACAGAATTTCTGAATATCATTTTTACCTTTGGAAGAAGTCGACCCCTAATTGTGCTACAGTAAGTGAAGGTACATTTCCGTTTACTGCAGTTACTGGACATGTTTATAAATACTAGCAACCCTAGTACAGATTGCTTGAATTTGGTTTAAATTTCTATATTTTGTTGTCTTTAAGACACAAGAAAAAATCAGCTTGACATTTTAAACTTAAATCTCAGTCCTGAGCTGAACACCCCCTCGCTGTGCCATTCAGTCCCGGGCACCTCTCAAGCACAGCCTGCCCTCCCTGCTGTGGGTTCTGCCATTTGGATATCACTACTGTCCACTAGGGGCTAGTTAAGAGAACCCAACCCATTGCACTTGTGACCTGAGCTGGCAAAAGAAATCTGAGGCTCGTAAATTAGCCTCGGATCCACTCGTTTCGTTATTTAATTGGACAGTTTCCGAAGCTGCGTTTTATTGCTCATTCCAGCTCAAAGCTGCGGTGTCTGAATAAGGGTGCATTGTACAGAGCTTCCAGCCAGTGGGAACGAAGGCAAGAATCCTGTTTGGATCAGTGAGGAGGAAGGAGGGGGCTTTGTCTAACCTGGGAAACTGGAGCAGGTAGAGCTATCTGAAAGCGGCTATTGTGTCGAGCTGGCACTGGGAACAGTAATGTTTCCTGTACTGGCTGCTCAGCCTCTGTTTATTTTGTTAACCAGCATGCAGGCGATGCATTGGATCCGAATGTGAAGACCTGTAATGATCTGCCTTGAATGTACGTATGTATTTCAGGTATCGCTTTAGTCTGTGTAAAAGCTTTTTCTCCAGGGGTTGAACAGTTTCTTAATGAATTCCTTTCATACATTGGAACTGTTGTACATTTCCGTTATGTTAGTCTTGCATGCTCGGTGTTGGAAGTGGCACACGCTACAGCAAAAATGTGTTCTCTCTTAAATAAAGAGTGTTCCTGATACCATGTTAACGGTAGCTCTCAGTTTTCATGCCTTCGTTTCAGTTACACTTGCTGTTCCGTGGTCATGTCACCTCATGTGTTCAGAGACAAAGCATGCCTGTCAATTGGAGAAGCTGCTGTTTGGTTGATGACAAGAACGAGTGTGTTGAAGGGTGTGGTCAGTTTCACTCTCCAGGTGAAATGACATCAGTGGGAGGCGGTTGGTAACTTGTTCAAGGTGATCTAAGATAATACCACTGTTTGGAACTTGAGAGCTCAATTAGAACAAAAGTTATTGTCCAAAGGTTATTCCAGGTTGCATTTTTGGCTTAAAAATTGTGACTTTATATCTCAGAAACTAAAGAGCACAAAGGCAAAACAACCCAGAATGGGTCCATTTCTAAATCCCATGTTTTGTGTAATTCATTTGTTCAAGGTTTCATTTGGATTTGGTTGATCTGAATTATTGATTTCACAAGGAATAACCCACAGCATGACTGCAGAGACTCGATATAAGCGGTATATAGAATATTGTATAGTATGCTGTTTGATACAAGCTGATATCCGCCACTGTGACCATAAAGAATAAGTAGCAGGGTTCCGTTACCCGTCCCCACGTGTTGCTACAACTGTTTAAATAGCGTACCTGTCATTTTTCTTTTCATATTAACACCCTGACAACTTTTTACACTTATAACTTTAAAGTCTGTTTCAAAGCTCTTTCAAAATGTCTGCTCTAGTGCACTGATGCTAGTGCAAGGATTATTGCCCACATTGTCAAACAGGTAACACAGCAATACCATGATGTGGTACGGAACAGAAAAGCCAGAGCACCTGTTGTTATGTTTTTTTAATTTGAAGTTATAAATGTAAAGAGTTGTCAGGATGTTAACGATGAAAAGAAAAATTACAGGTACGCTATTTAAACAGTTGTAGCAACACATGGGGATGTTCTGAGCGATATATAACAAGAGTAGACTATATAAATACATTTTTTTTAACTGGGTTCTGTTTTGTCTCCTGTAGCCCTGAGAGCAGGACTGGGAAGGACATTGGAGAATGAAGCCTTCTGGGAACGATGCCACTGAAGCTGCTATTCCTGGCACTTGTAGGATCCTCTGATTGCAAGAACCACGAGTGTGACGGAGCAACTCCGAGTCCAATTCTCTGACTGACTACAGTTCCACAGAGTGGCAGTTTGCTTGGAAAATGGCTAAAAAGTCCAGGACAATCACTAAAGTGCACCTCGTCTTTAAGATCACTTAAGAGTTTTGAGGATTATCCTCGCCGTCGAGAGTCGTGGAAAGTGGGCACCCTGGAGAAACCCATGCAGGCTCGGAAGAAATACATCCTTCTAGCTTTCTGTGCCTCCTGGCTCCTGGTGTTCTACTTTGGAGGGGCCCAGATCCGGCTCCTGAACTACGTGTCGCGGAGGAAGAGCGAGGAGGTGAGACTGTGGCCCCTGTGGGTAGACAGGCATGCCCTGCAGGGCTACGCTCCTCTCCATGAACTCCAGAACGATGGGGCTTCCCAACAGGGCTCCCCTAAATCCAAAAGCGAGACCAGGACCAACATCTACAAGAACAGCAGGTGCCGGATGGAAACCTGCTTTGATTTCTCCAAATGCGAGAAGTTCGGATTCAAAGTGTACGTCTACCCCTTGGAGAAAGGGGACCGCGTGTCGGAGAGCTATCAGAAGATCATCACCTCCATCGTGGAGTCCAGATACTACACCCCCAACCCCCAGGAGGCCTGCTTGTTCGTCCTGAACATTGACACTCTGGACCGGGACCAGCTGTCCGTGCAGTATGTCCACAATGTCAACGAGCGAATACGAGGCTTCCCTCTGTGGAACGATGGGAGAAACCATCTCGTTTTTAACCTGTACTCAGGCACGTGGCCCAGCTACACCGAGGACCTTGGGCTTGACTTGGGGCAGGCCATTCTTGCCAAGGCCAGCTTCTATGTGGAACACTTTAGGCCGGGGTTTGATATTTCCATCCCCCTGTTTTCCAAAGAGCACCCCCAGAAAGGTGGGGAGAGAGGCTGGCTTGTCTATAACAACGTCCCCCCTCGTCGAAAATATCTGCTAGTTTTTAAAGGGAAGCGGTACCTGACCGGGATTGGGTCAGACACCAGGAATGCCTTACACCACATCCACAATGGGAAGGATATTATTTCCCTCACCACCTGCAAGCACGGGAAGGACTGGGAGAAGCACAAAGACAGCCGGTGTGACTGGGACAATAAGGAGTACGAACAGTAAGTCATGTTTTTTTTTTTTTTTTTTTTAATATTTTCTTGCAAGGATTGTCTCTTTACCAAGTGTGATATATTTGAATAGGATCAGCTGAATATGTACATTAGCGTGCAGATTTATTAGAACACCCCGTTGCTTGTGTAGTTTTGATTTGATGTGCAGATGAAATCAAACCACTGGAAATGAAAATCTTGGAAGATTGTCAAAGTAGACAAATTAGTGATTGTCTAATTTAATTGATGACTTTAATAGGCCATGCATGCAATTCATTTAAAATAATAAGAGAAAAAGAACACAGCCACAAATGGTAAAAGGCATGAGACATTTTAGAAGTTGTGTCTAATTAATTCTATTTGTGTCTGTGAAAAGAAGGTAGTGTGTAAACCTTTTTGTTTGTGCTGTACTGTTTCTGTTTGGTGGCTGGTAAACAGCTTAGCTGTCCAGTTTTGTTAGTTTTTTAGCTTGCTTTTATGTTTTTTAGTTTGCTTTTTACTTTCTGTAAAATGATAAATTTGCATGAAAGTGCTTAAAAACTTCAATTTCTGGGTCTGCTTCAAAAGGGCTATTTAACCTTTAAATTAAAAACAGTGTTTTTCAGTATATAAAGGATATAAATGACACATCTTGAGGTGTAATGAATGAAGGTTTTTTTTTTTTTTTTAAAGTACAGTGCAGGTGAATGTTTCTATTCCCTGAGCTGTAGAATTTGTTAGTCTAGTTTAACATGGGCCAAATGACTGCATGCAATTCCACCTGCCAGTGAGAACAACCTAACCTGCCAATTCTGTGCTTTTTATAAGTAGACCTGAGACATGTTGAGGAGCCTTCAAAATGAATCATTTAGCAGCTACTTCTGTTGATCAAACATTTGTATTTTGATCCACATCAAGCAGTATACAAACTTCTTTTAGCGTTGCAGTGTGCCATTACTTTTGCACAAACGATGCCGACAATGTGCTATTCATTGTATTGTGAGAACAGGTGCCGCTGCCCAGTGTAAGGGAGGGGTGTGTTTTTGCACCACATTCTCAATGCACTTCAGTCTGCTCTAGGGGGGCCAGTATACCTCAATGGCCAGGTTTATAAGAACAGGCGACAAGCTTGGGAATGAGAAAAGGCCATTCGGCCCATCAAGGCTCATCTCTTGTCAGCACACCATTCTCCCCTACTGGGGGAGAGGGAACTAATTTAAAAGCATAGAATCAAGTCCTTTCTTTAAACATGTTCCCAGTGTTTTAGATCCTACTACTTCACCTGGTAGGCTACTCCATGCATTTATAACTGTGTAAAAAAAAAAAAAGTGCTTCCTACCTTCTGATCTAAACTTACTCACTTTCATTTATGCCCAATTGTTCTTCTCTCTGAATTTGAAGTCGTGTCTTGGATTAACTCTATCTCTACCTTTTATGATTTTAAAGACTTCAATCAAGTCCCCTCTTTCCCTTCTTTTTTTCTAGGCTGAAGAGAGGTCATTCTTTGAACCTGTCCTTGTAGCTCATGTCATTAAGTCCTGGGATCAGCCTAGCTGCCCTTCTCTGTACCTTCGAATGATGTGTTTTTTTTTAGTGAGGTGACTGAATGTACTGTAAGGAAAAACAAATATTTATTAGGGCTGTCAAGCGAGTAAAATAAATAATGTCATGATTAAAAAACATTATTTTAGTTAATCTTGGTTTTAATTGCATGTTTAATTGATACCATTACTGCCTCCATCTCATTCAGGTTTGTTTATTGCTGATTATTATTTTAAAGTTCTTCTTTGTATTACCTATAAGATCTTGTATGGTCTTGGACCTTATCTTCAAGATCTGCTGATCCCATATGTCCCTGGTTGTTCCCTGAGATCGGAAAATGCTAATCATGTGACAGTCCCTAAAATTCGTATAATAATAATCCAAAAAATAACCCAGCATAAAAAAAAAACCTGTTGTCCTATTTCTGGATTAATATTGTTGCCCCTTTATAGTTTTATATTACTTTACACAGAATTGTACAGAACAATTCCAGCATTTGCTGTTACACTGTATGAACAAACTTAAGTCACAATGGCGTCAGTTTAATACTCGCCTTAATGCATTTCAAATTGTACTGTGTTTTCTTATCAGTTTCCTTTAAAAGGGTATCCTTTTAATTATGTTTTTCATTGCTCATTAATAACTTACAATTGTCTAAATAAAACAAAGCATTAATTTAATAACAGTTATATTCTGTTTAATTGTAACTACTATTATATATTTCTCATACTTGGCTTGATTCATGGGCTTGCAGCGATCCTGAATTTCTAAAAGTGAAGCTGACAGGTTTCATTTGTTTTGTTCAAAGTGTATTTTGAGAAGTGAAAGCGTGTTTCGCAGGCAGGTGGGTCGTCAGATTAAATTTACGTTTGTGATACTGAAAGTTTCAATTTGACAGTAGATACATCAAAGTTTAAAAATAAATAAATGAACTTCCATTCACAAGTCCTTTTTTAGTACATAATGCAGTTCTATGACTTTGTATGCAAACGCGACTGCACTCATTGCGTTACATGCGCTCGAGTGTATTAAAATGATGATGCAGGGAATGACCTACGGTGTGCTAAGAGGGTCGAGACAGAGGAATATGATTAATGTGCGTTAAAAAAAATCTCCAAAGAAATGAACCGCAGAAGTGTTTTTTTTTTTTTTTTTACATTTAGTGACCAATTCACGGGGCGGAGCTATGCCACCTGATAGTGTTTATTGACAGAGTTAGTAAACATATACACATGGAGAGAGGGGCTCCGCCTCTTCCAGGCCCAACATTTACTTGGTCGATAGACACGATAAACAGGAGGGGGGCCACCGTCTTTGAGGTGACCCGACAAACGAGAGGGGCACCGTCTCTGAGGTTACCCGACATACGAAGAGGCTCGCGAACCGGAAAGAAAACATGAATTAGTATTAATAACACAAAAGAGGTTCCGGCTCTTCCTGACCCAACATATACAGTAGAGGGGTTCCGTCGCTGAGGAGACCCGACAAACAGGAGGGGGGCCACCGTCTTTGAGGTGACCCGACATACCAAGAGGGGCACCGTCTCTGAGGTTACCCGACATACGAAGAGGCTCGCGAACCGGAAAGAAAACATAAAGTTAGTATTTGTTAAAACATATAATGCATGGTGTTCCACCTCTTTGAAGCCCAACATAATAGAAGGGGGGTTCCGTCGCTGAGGAGACCCGACAAACAGGAGAGGGGCCACCGTCTTTGAGGAGACCCGACAAACACGAGGGATGCCACTGCTTGGGGACCCTCACATAGAGGCATCAGACCTGAAAGAAGAATCCCAAAAGAAACATACATGCAGATGGAAGGGTTTGGCCGGGGGTCCCCTCTGACTCATGGAGAACCCTCCTCTATGAGGTAAATGAAGCGGAGCTTAACAAAGGGTTGGAGAAAGTGGAATCACTAACCCCCCAGAGGAGACCGATGCAAAGGCGGTTGAGATGCTAGAGGAGGAGGAGGAGGGAGGAGGAGGAAACGAAAAAACACAAGACAGCGAGGTAGAGGTGACTAAAGTTTAAATAAGGTAGGTTTAATTGGTGACAGCAGATGATAGGTTGTTGGTGCCTAGCTCCGCCCCCTGAACCCCACCTATAGGTTAACATTTCACGGGGCGGAGCTATGCCACCTGATAGTGTTTATTGACAGAGTTAGTAAACATATACACATGGAGAGAGGGGCTCCGCCTCTTCCAGGCCCAACATTTACTTGATCGATAGACACGATAAACAGGAGGGGGGCCACCGTCTTTGAGGTGACCCGACAAACGAGAGGGGCACCGTCTCTGAGGTTACCCGACATACGAAGAGGCTCGCGAACCGGAAAGAAAACATGAATTAGTATTAATAACACAAAAGAGGTTCCGGCTCTTCCTGACCCAACATATACAGTAGAGGGGTTCCGTCGCTGAGGAGACCCGACAAACAGGAGGGGGGCCACCGTCTTTGAGGTGACCCGACATACCAAGAGGGGCACCGTCTCTGAGGTTACCCGACATACGAAGAGGCTCGCGAACCGGAAAGAAAACATAAAGTTAGTATTTGTTAAAACATATAATGCGTGGTGTTCCACCTCTTTGAAGCCCAACATAATAGAAGGGGGGTTCCGTCGCTGAGGAGACCCGACAAACAGGAGAGGGGCCACCGTCTTTGAGGAGACCCGACAAACACGAGGGATGCCACTGCTTGGGGACCCTCACATAGAGGCATCAGACCTGAAAGAAGAATCCCAAAAGAAACATACATGCAGATGGAAGGGTTTGGCCGGGGGTCCCCTCTGACTCATGGAGAACCCTCCTCTATGAGGTAAATGAAGCGGAGCTTAACAAAGGGTTGGAGAAAGTGGAATCACTAACCCCCCAAAAGATGGACCCCCGGCTCCCCGCTGACGCAACATGAAGAAAGAAGAGAGAACCGCCAATGCATAAGAAAGAAGAAAAGAGAAAACATTTAGACGAAAGAAAACAAACACTTAACGTGACAAAGGGGTTAGTAGACTGTACCCTAATGACTATGTGAAGACCCTCTGCACAGTGGAAAGAAAAAAAACCCCTTTCTTTAACTTTATTTCTTAGGGGGAAATCTTTGGTGGCTCAGGCAGAAAGGTCGTCCCCACTCCGGACATACTAGCAATGGACTGATGTGCGGAGGATATTTCAGATGATGAAGAACGAATATAACTTTCAACTGCTGATGAAGTCCAGCGCCCCATATTTTTAATTAAATGCTGGTTAATGTTGGCTTTTGCGGCTGAAGTAGCTGCCCCTATTCTAAATGAATGAGGAGTGTAGAATTGCGAAGGAAGACCTGCTCTGGATACCACGGTGGAAAGGTGTGTTGAAAACCAATGCCTTGATACAATGGACCGGCTTGAATTGATAAACAAAGGGTCGGAGGATGAAATGGCTTTGCGTTCTGCAATGTACTTCAACATGGAAGTGAAGGGACACAGAGGAGAGTTGATCTTAGAAAGCTGAATACATTGTCCTTGCCGCAGTTGATCTGTTTTTGAAATGCGAAGAAATAAGATGAAATGAGAATCTGGGATGAGCTTGAGGTCACTGCAGCGGATACCTAGGGTAGGAAAGCTGGCAAGAGAAGGAACTGTATATTCAGAACATCTCAAAAATCCAAAAAATGCAGATAGACATATGACTTCCATAGTTAGATCATCAAATGGAGAAAAACAGCCGTGGCGGAGAATTGAAATCAATTTACTGAGAATGTCTATAGAAATAGGCAGGCGAGCAGAAGAAGGAGCCGGAGAACACTTGGAAATTCCTCGTAAAAGGAGACGAACTGCTGGAATTGATAATAGAGTTGGGGAATTGATGGACATCAAGCGAAATTGATGCTGAATTCCTGACAAATATAGTCTGATTGTAGCTGGTGCCAGATGTAGAGAGTCCTTTGCGTGCACTATGAACGCCATAATCCAGTCCTGGTTGAATGGAGTAGGATTAATCCTGCTTTGTAAACAGAAAGTTACATAACATGCCCAACCTGTAGAGTACGAGGATCTGGTAGATGGGGCAAGTGCTGATGCCATGTAATCTTGAGCTGAATTAAGAAGTTTATTAATAGTTGGATTTAGTTGAAAATCAGCTGATTGAACTGAGGCGTTGCTGCTGGATATTGCAGAGCTGAGGGCAGCAAACTGTGGAATTTGGAAATCTTCGAGAATGACACGTCTGATTTGTGGAGATATAGTGTGACGTCTCGCTGCAGTTGGAGAGGAGGATCCGTATGTAGATGCAGTAGCGAGGTTGTATATTGGAGGATCTGCTTCGCTGGCTGAAATTAGGGCTGGACCGTAAGAAGCTGTAGGTGGCGCTGCAGTATTTGATGCTGAAAATAATGACTGCGCTGTAGATTGTTTTCCCTGTTCCATAACAGACACCCTTTTCTCTAAATCCGACAGTTGAGAACTGACCGAAGATAGAGTATCGGAAAAAGGCTGCATAAATGATTTTATCTCGTTGAATATTTGCGAGTGTTGGGTTTCAATGGCTGGCTGCTGGTTAGCGGTGCTAGTTGTGGGGGTGGTTAGATCCGGAATAGACTGCCTACTGTCTGCTTTAGGACGCTGAATGGCTGGGCGCGGCTGATTATGTTTTTTCGGAGGAAAGACTGGTTCTGCTGAGATTGAATTGCAATAGAGAATGAAAAGAGACTCTCTATCACTCCCTGCCGGAATTGCATTACCATTTTTAAGGAGGGTTTTTATCAATTTATTCATGGGCCAGTCCTTCCAAAACAATCGATCCGGAGGGGCGTCCTGAGGCCGAAGACGCTTGGATCGCCGCAGATTCGATGTTTGGGTGGCAGGAACGGTAGGCAACATTTGTACTGAAACCTGGTCGAGAGCCTGATCAGGAGCCTGATCAGATGTAACTGAAATAGCAGAAGGGGAGAAAAAACGGAGACTGGATGGACCCTGGATTGAAGCTGAAGGAGAATGATCTGTTAATGACAGAAAATCCTGGGAATCCTCAGAATCCGATGACAGCTGCTGTAAGTACTCCATTATTGAGGTACGCAAATGTAGATGGGTCTTGAAATCGCTTAGGTTTAAGCCAAAAAACGAAAAAACACAAGACAGCGAGGTAGAGGTGACTAAAGTTTAAATAAGGTAGGTTTAATTGGTGACAGCAGATGATAGGTTGTTGGTGCCTAGCTCCGCCCCCTGAACCCCACCTATAGGTTAACATTTATTTGTATTTATTTTTCCCCCTAATTTGGAATGTCCAATTATGTTTTTTGTCCTCACTGCAGCGGGTCCCCACACAGCACAAACGTTCTGCGGGAGTGTGAGCATCCTCCGATCTCACAAGCCTAAAGCCAGAATCGCTTTTCTGCCGAGCAATCCAGAGCAGAAGTAGGCGGGATACCGATCCTGGAGAACAGAGACCAGCCCTGCCTCTTCTCCACTCTGAATGTGCTCATGTCTGGCCAGTAGGGTACGCTGTTGCGCAGCGAGGAGTAGTTCTGCTGGTTTCACATCTCCCAGTCTGTGAGCATCAGAGTCAGTGTGACTTCGGAGTCCCTAGCAAAGTTCGGTCTCTTTGCACAGCGCGGTCCAAGCTGTGTGACTCATCCTGAGCTCCCAGCGGCAGCTCTTTAACTGGATGAACCACTCGGGGGACCCCCTCCAGACAGACGTACTCCCTTCATTCACCTTACATGTCAAACCGCAACTTGGTTCCTTTTCATAAACCCCCTCGTCTGCATTCTTAATATAGTTGTTTGCTACGCAGACCAAATCTATTTT
This sequence comes from Acipenser ruthenus, assembly GCF_902713425.1. Lineage (NCBI taxonomy): Eukaryota > Metazoa > Chordata > Actinopteri > Acipenseriformes > Acipenseridae > Acipenser > Acipenser ruthenus. The sequence goes on from NC_081211.1 coordinate 7,760,088, forward strand.
ACAACTTGTATCTGCTAAATTCAGTTTCCATCAATAATATGAACCCTTTCTTTGTTAATTTCTTTTGAACAATTATTTATTAATTTTCCATTTTTGTCCCAATTTTGAAATGTCCAATTATCATTCAGCCTGGCTCACCACTGCAACCCCTGAACTAACTCGGGAGAGATCAGGACAAGCACACGCGTCCTTCCGAAACGAGTGTCATCAGCTTTTTTTTTTTTTTTTTTTTTCACTCTGCAAGCCCGCCATGCAGCCATATCCAAAACTAACCCCTACCCCTACCCCTACCCCTACCCCACCCAGGCAGCACGTGGCCGATTGTGCGCCACCCCCTACGAACTCCCTTCCACGGTCGGCAGTGGCATAGCTTGGATTCGAACCGGCAATCTCCAACCTATAGGGCATATCCTGCCCCACTTCTTTGTTAATTTCTAACCCTACAGTACAAGTATTGTTAGTGAAAAACAAATACGTATTGCACTTCTAATACATAAGAAACAAGTGAAAGAGCGATTGTCTGAACTGTCACAGGTCTCTCCTGATTCAGTGTGTGTAGAGGACTTCTGCAGAAACATATTGGTGAGAATCTTAGAAACACCCGTCACACAGAGACTCTGGAAACAGGCAGTGATTGCAGCAGTGGGTTCTGAAAAGGAGAGTCCAGGCGGGAGGACTGGGGAACCAGGCTCTGCTTTTCCAAAGAGTCGCTGGATTTCAGGGTCTCCTTTCAAAGTGATGAACAAAACAAACCCATCCGCAGCACACCTTAAGCTTGAACTAGACAGCTAAAACTTCAGTGCTAGTTAGCCTCCTTCTGTTAGTTTTTAAATGCCTCAAGTTTATTATTGTTGTGTGTAAATCCTAAGTTAATATTCCTTTTTTTTATAACTTGTTTTATTGTAGGGGGTGTCCAAGGGACAAAATGCTGGAAAAATCTGCTTGCCCCCTCCCCGTCGCACAAAACACACACAAACAAGTAGAATATAACTTTCAGGGGTTTGGTTCTGCAGTGAATAAAATCAATCAATTACTGATTAACAGGGGCAGATCTAGCCTTGCAGCTTGACTGGTTCATAAAATTTTTCAGGATACACAAAAGGTTCCCTGTGACCTCACCTCAACAAATTTAAAACATACTCTTAAGGAAATGTTCCTTCCAGTGGAGTTTGGAACACATTTGCTTTTAAATTTAAGTAACATACTAAGAGTACAACTATAATAAGCGATGCTTGGGAGTTATTTAAATATAAAAATAGCTTCTGCCTGTTTTTTTCTAAGCTGAATTCAACTCCTGATGTACAGGTGTTTTAGTTTGTTGCATCAAAGATACGAAATACGTTTTTTCTTTTGTTTATTTCTATTATATACTTATTATTTTAACAGCGTACAACATTTTACAGCTATTTGTCCTCATCTACATGTTGTCCCATGATGGCTAGCTGGAGCACTGCTGCAGCAGGGTGATCCTCGTTTCATACTCTGATGGCTTTTATTATTTTATCTTTTGTTTTGGGAGGGCAACATTCTTTCCCTGCACTACTCTCACGGAAAAATAAATGCACACATTAATTAATACATAAACACCATGAGATTTACAGTCCGTATTTTATTTTAAAATAATACAATATTGTACAGATAATCTCATAAGTGTTTAATTTCTATCATTATAAACACATTTGTCAATCTTCATTACGTTTTTTGCCAGGGAAAGTTTGTCAGGAAATGCTTCTGAGCAGTAAACTTCACGTTGTTTTTAAACAGCCCAACAAGTACACGCTTGTCCAAATAGTTGACTCATTTTATAAATAACACAACACAATTTTCTCTAATCCGCTAATACTTTAATAACTATGACTGGATTTTATTGTAACTTTACTAGATTGTTGCATTTAAATGACTTTTCAGTTTTCAGAAACTTGAGTGGCTCTCTAGAAATATACCAGGAGTGTTTTTCTAGCAGAAACATAGGAAAAACAAATAAATAAAAACTATTTCTCCAACGGGCAAAGTATAACAGCAAAACTTGTTGTCCCTCACACACATGTTGTCGTCCCGGGCATTGGGTGATATGAATTGCTCACCTCTGGTCTAGGGTGTCAGGATACCGTGGGAAGCCAGGATGGGACTGGTTATAATTGTGTTAATTACCGCGATAAATCAGGAGTTTACTTTTTCATTGCAAATGCACATGATAGTTTAAACGGTAAACGACTGTTTGAACTTAGTCCAGTGTGTTACCAAAGTACTTCACTCCACGGACAAAAAACACTGTGGTCGTTAGTTTTTTGTTGATTTCTTCACTCTTAAACTTTTAGTGCATACAACATTATTGTATATTAAAAAGACAGAGAAGAGATATTGAATAAGAAATAAATGGCCTACACTGTACACTTACTACCATGGTAACACTAAGGCTAATTACATTTGGCTTGCAACGATTAAATGTTTAGGCAACATTCAAACACTTAATGTTTAACATTTAAACTGTAAACAAAACCCCTCGTTCTTGTACAGAAATGAATCTTACTTTACTAAGCTCTTTGTCCCACCCTTGATTATGGGGCCCATTGATAAGGAGCAGCAGGCTTTCTTAATCCATTGCAGATCAGTCGGGTCTGTCCTGGTGTGTGACTGATCGTGAAACATCTTCGTCCTCTCCAGAATGTCAGAGAGTTCAGGCCGAGGAGAGCGGGATTAGGATCAGCCGGTTTAGGTTTATTCACCTGAACTGTCCCCCGGCTCAACACAAGCTCCTGCCTGCTTGCCTTACTTGCATCGCTCAGACAGTGATCTTCCATTTCAGTTTTATTTTGCGGGTTGTACAACGACTGTCTAATTTGCAGGTCTGACCCGGGGAATGCGGTCTGCACTTGTGCATATTTGCAGGTCTGACCCGGGGAATGCGGTCTGCACTTGTGCATATTTGCTCAGTTTAAGGTCTTTGCATCCGTTTATTTAGCGTGAGCACCATCTTTTTATTATTATTATTTATTTCTTAGCAGACGCCCTTATCCAGGGCGACTTACAATCGCAAGCAAATACAAATACATTCAAGTGTTACAATATAAGTCATACAATAAGAACAAGAAATACAATAATTCTCAAGTGTGACAAACCACAATTCAATAATACAGCAGATAATAGTGAAAGTTACATCAGGATATGATTAAGTAGTGATAGTTACATCAGGATATGATTAAGTACAAAATACTACAGATTAAACACTTGGGAGATTACAATATTCTGAGGTACAGGATTAAATGCAGTAAAATAGGGGGCAGATAAGAGCAAAATAAAGCATATTTAAATGAAGGGTGATAGTGTCCCAGGATACAACAGAGGAGTTCTACAGGTGCTGTTTGAAGAGGTGAGTCTTAAGGAGGCGCCGGAATGTGGTCAGGGACTGGGCAGTCCTGACATCTGTAGGAAGGTCGTTCCACCACTGCGGAGCAAGGGTGGAGAAGGAGCGGGCTCGGGAGGCAGGGGAGCGTAGCGGAGGTAGAGCCAGTCTTCTAGTGCAGGCGGAGCGGAGAGGTCGAGTGGGGGTGTAGGGAGAGATGAGGGTCTGGAGGTAGCTGGGTGCAGTCTGATCAAGGCATCTGTAGGCTAGTACAAGAGTCTTGAACTGGATGCGAGCGGTGATCGGGAGCCAGTGGAGCGAGCGGAGTAGTGGAGTAGCGTGGGCGAAGCGAGGTAGAGAGAACACCAGGCGAGCAGCAGAGTTCTGGATGAGCTGGAGCGGACGGGTGGCAGACGCAGGGAGGCCAGCCAGGAGGGAGTTGCAGTAGTCTAGGCGGGAGAGTACCAGGGCCTGGACCAGGAGCTGGGTAGCATAGTTGGTGAGGAAGGGTCGGATTCTTCGGATGTTGCTCAGGAAGAATCTGCAAGTGCGTGCCAGAGTGGAGATGTGCTGGGAATAAGAGAGGCAGGGGTCCAGGGTGACTCCAAGGTTTTTAGCTGAGGAAGAGGGAGAGAGTGTGGTAGATTCCAGAGGAACAGAGATAGAGAGATCAGAGGAGGGGGAGGAGGAGGGAAAGAAAAGGAGGTCAGATTTAGAGAGGTTGAGTTTGAGGTGATGCGAGTGCATCCAGGAGGAAATAGCAGACAGACAGGTAGAGATACGGGAGGAGATGGTGGAGTCAGAGGTGGGGAAGGAGAGGAAAATCTGAGCATCATCAGCATAGAAATGGTATGAGAAACCATAGGATGCGATGAGGGGGCCCAGGGAGCGGGTGTAGAGAGAGAACAGGAGAGGACCCAAGACTGACCCTTGGGGGACTCCAGTCAAGAGAGGGTGAGGTGTGGAGGTTGCTCCACGCCAGGTTACCTGGTAAGTGCGGTTGGAGAGGTAGGAGGAGAACCAGGCCAGAGCAGTGCCAGAGATCCCCAGGTCAGCAAGAGATGATAGTAGAATAGAGTGATCAACAGTGTCAAAGGCAGCAGAGAGGTCGAGGAGAATTAGGACAGAGGAGAGAGAGGCAGCTCGGGCACACTTAAGTGAGTTGGTGACAGAGAGAAGGGCGGTTTCAGTGGAGTGAGCAGAGCGGAAGCCAGATTGGAGAGGGTCAAGCAGAGAGTGGTTGGACAGGAAAGCAGAGAGCTGGCGGTGTACAGTCCGCTCGAGGGTTTTGGAGAGGAAGGGTAGGAGGGAGACAGGACGGTAGCTCTGGAGGGAGGTGGGGTCGAGGGTAGGTTTTTTGAGGAGGGGAGTGATAGAGGCTTTTTTGAAGGCAGAGGGGAAGATGCCAGAAAGTAGAGAGGTGTTGAGGAGGGAGGAGATGAAGGGGAGTAGAGCAGGAGCAGCAGCTTGAAAGAGGTGAGTGGGGAGGGGGTCCAAGGCACACGTGGTGGGTTTGTGACCCTGGAGCAGGGAGGAGAGGTCAGAGTCTGAGAGGGGCAAGAAGGTGGAGAGGGAGGGCGAGTTAGTAGGGGATGTAGTGGGTGTAGGGGTTGGAGCAGGAGGGGGTGCGGGGGAGGGAGAGGTGTTAAAGAGTTTGCGGATATCTGAGATTTTAGAAGAGAAGAAGGAGGCAAAGTCGTCAGGGGAGATAGAGGAGGGAGGAGGAGGGGGGGGAGGGTTTAGGAGGGAGGAGAAGGTAGAGAATAGTTTACGTGGGTTGTTAGTGGAGGCTTGGATTACAGATTGGAAATAAGCACATTTAGCAGAGGAGAGAGTAGAGGAGAAGGAGGAGAGAAGAGTGCGGTAAAGGTCTAGGGCAGCAGGGAGTTTGGTTCTCTTCCATTTCTTTTCAGCAGATCGCAGTGTGATTCTTGCCGAGCGGAGCACAGAGGAGAGCCAGGGATGGGGAGGGGAGGGGCGAGCGGGTCGGGAGGTGAGGGGACAGAGGGAGTCGAGGGAGGAGGTGAGTGAGGAGAAGAGGGTGGAGGTAGCAGAGTCTACGGAGAGTTGTGAAAAGGAGTCGATAGGAGGGAGGCGAGAGAGAGCAGTGGAGGCAAGGACAGAGGGGGAGAGAGAGCGGAGGTTACGGCGAGAGGTGACAGTGGGGGTAGGAGGAGCAGGGAGAGGGGGGAGAGACAGAGAAAAAGAGATGAAATAGTGATCAGAGAGGTCCAGGGGGGTGACAGAGAGGTTGGAGGGGCAGCAGGCCCTGGAGAAGGTGAGGTCCAGTTGACGGCCAGCTTTGTGGGTAGGAGGGGACGGAGAGAGACAGAAGTCGAAGGAGTGAAGGAGAGGGAGGAATCCAGCAGAGTGGCTGGGGTTGGAGAGATGGATGTTGAAGTCACCCAACAGGACAGTCGGGGTAGACAGAGAGGGGAGGGAGGAGAGTAGATAGTCGAGTTCATCCAGAAAGTGAGTGAGAGGCCCAGGGGGGCGGTACAAAACAATGAGCAGGAGTTGACAGGGAGAGGTTAGTTGGACTGCATGAAATTCAAAGGTAGTGACAGAGAGGGAGGTGAGATCAGAGGGGACAGAAAAGAGTAAGGAGGGAGAGAGGAGAAGACCCGTCCCACCTCCCCGTCCGGTGAGACGCGGGGTATGGGACAGGACGTAGAGAGAGGACAGGGCAGCAGGAGTAACAGTGTTATCAGGGGACAGCCAGGTTTCAGTGAGAGCAAGGAAATCGAGCGAGAGGTGGGAGGCAAAGGCAGAGATGAAATCAGCTTTGTTAGCAGAAGAGTGACAGTTCCAGAGTGCACCAGAGAGTGTGCGGGAGGGGGGGAGAGGCAGAGAAATGAGGTTAGAGGGGTTGGAGGAGCAACAGCGGAGGGAGGGCAGAGGACGAGGACGGGAGGACAGAACAGGGATGTGAGAGACAGTCATAGCAGGACAAGCAAGACAAAAGGCACAGTAGGAGCAGTGGGGTGGAGGATACAGACCTGACTAGTAGATGGCTTCTTCCAGAGCGCTGGGAGGTTCGGATCTAGTCGAACAGCGTCTCAGCGCAGGCCTCCCCTCGCTGGACTCCCACAGCTAGACTCCCGGCTCTTTTGTTGAGGCTCTTCTGTTGGCTGGCGCTTCGTGCTGGCGCTAAAATAAGCTGCTTGAATAAATGTTGTTACCCCTGCTTGGCAAAAGAACCAACTCAACTGTGTGGAAACCAATCAAATAGCAAAATCAACTGCTAATCAATTTAGCCACTCACCTGGTACTAATCACACACAAACTCAGCCAATTCAAACACCACCTTACAATGTCACCAAATGTAGTGGTTACAATTACAAAAAGCAGGAACTTATCTATCTGCCTCTCTCCCTGGTTCCCTGAAGACTGAACTAATTACCAGATGCCCACTCTTAAATAGCTCCCTTCACTTAGCAAGGGAACTAGCTGCTAACTGCTCTGGAGACAATAGTTTCACACACTTTGATGGGATCACACAACTGCAGGAGCTGTGTGGAGACCAATTCAAATGCAAACTGCTCTAATCAAGTTAACCCACCCTGATTCAAATTTACAAATTACAAATTAAGTACTCAAAATAAGCACACTGCCTGGGATAAAATCACACACTCCTCCCCAATTAGAAACACCAGGTAATACTATATAGTTAATGGAAAAATTACTAGGAGCAGGATCAAATACCTATCTTGCTTCAAATGCTGGTTACCTGGTTACCTGTCGACTCCCACAGCTAGACTCCCGGCTCTTTTGTTGAGGCTCTTCTGTTGGCTGGCGCTTCGTGCTGGCGCTAAAATAAGCTGCTTGAATAAATGTTGTTACCCCTGCTTGGCAAAAGAACCAACTCAACTGTGTGGAAACCAATCAAATAGCAAAATCAACTGCTAATCAATTTAGCCACTCACCTGGTACTAATCACACACAAACTCAGCCAATTCAAACACCACCTTACAATGTCACCAAATGTAGTGGTTACAATTACAAAAAGCAGGAACTTATCTATCTGCCTCTCTCCCTGGTTCCCTGAAGACTGAACTAATTACCAGATGCCCACTCTTAAATAGCTCCCTTCACTTAGCAAGGGAACTAGCTGCTAACTGCTCTGGAGACAATAGTTTCACACACTTTGATGGGATCACACAACTGCAGGAGCTGTGTGGAGACCAATTCAAATGCAAACTGCTCTAATCAAGTTAACCCACCCTGATTCAAATTTACAAATTACAAATTAAGTACTCAAAATAAGCACACTGCCTGGGATAAAATCACACACTCCTCCCCAATTAGAAACACCAGGTAATACTATATAGTTAATGGAAAAATTACTAGGAGCAGGATCAAATACCTATCTTGCTTCAAATGCTGGTTACCTGGTTACCTGTCGACTCCCACAGCTAGACTCCCGGCTCTTTTGTTGAGGCTCTTCTGTTGGCTGGCGCTTCGTGCTGGCGCTAAAATAAGCTGCTTGAATAAATGTTGTTACCCCTGCTTGGCAAAAGAACCAACTCAACTGTGTGGAAACCAATCAAATAGCAAAATCAACTGCTAATCAATTTAGCCACTCACCTGGTACTAATCACACACAAACTCAGCCAATTCAAACACCACCTTACAATGTCACCAAATGTAGTGGTTACAATTACAAAAAGCAGGAACTTATCTATCTGCCTCTCTCCCTGGTTCCCTGAAGACTGAACTAATTACCAGATGCCCACTCTTAAATAGCTCCCTTCACTTAGCAAGGGAACTAGCTGCTAACTGCTCTGGAGACAATAGTTTCACACACTTTGATGGGATCACACAACTGCAGGAGCTGTGTGGAGACCAATTCAAATGCAAACTGCTCTAATCAAGTTAACCCACCCTGATTCAAATTTACAAATTACAAATTAAGTACTCAAAATAAGCACACTGCCTGGGATAAAATCACACACTCCTCCCCAATTAGAAACACCAGGTAATACTATATAGTTAATGGAAAAATTACTAGGAGCAGGATCAAATACCTATCTTGCTTCAAATGCTGGTTACCTGGTTACCTGTCGACTCCCACAGCTAGACTCCCGGCTCTTTTGTTGAGGCTCTTCTGTTGGCTGGCGCTTCGTGCTGGCGCTAAAATAAGCTGCTTGAATAAATGTTGTTACCCCTGCTTGGCAAAAGAACCAACTCAACTGTGTGGAAACCAATCAAATAGCAAAATCAACTGCTAATCAATTTAGCCACTCACCTGGTACTAATCACACACAAACTCAGCCAATTCAAACACCACCTTACAATGTCACCAAATGTAGTGGTTACAATTACAAAAAGCAGGAACTTATCTATCTGCCTCTCTCCCTGGTTCCCTGAAGACTGAACTAATTACCAGATGCCCACTCTTAAATAGCTCCCTTCACTTAGCAAGGGAACTAGCTGCTAACTGCTCTGGAGACAATAGTTTCACACACTTTGATGGGATCACACAACTGCAGGAGCTGTGTGGAGACCAATTCAAATGCAAACTGCTCTAATCAAGTTAACCCACCCTGATTCAAATTTACAAATTACAAATTAAGTACTCAAAATAAGCACACTGCCTGGGATAAAATCACACACTCCTCCCCAATTAGAAACACCAGGTAATACTATATAGTTAATGGAAAAATTACTAGGAGCAGGATCAAATACCTATCTTGCTTCAAATGCTGGTTACCTGGTTACCTGTCGACTCCCACAGCTAGACTCCCGGCTCTTTTGTTGAGGCTCTTCTGTTGGCTGGCGCTTCGTGCTGGCGCTAAAATAAGCTGCTTGAATAAATGTTGTTACCCCTGCTTGGCAAAAGAACCAACTCAACTGTGTGGAAACCAATCAAATAGCAAAATCAACTGCTAATCAATTTAGCCACTCACCTGGTACTAATCACACACAAACTCAGCCAATTCAAACACCACCTTACAATGTCACCAAATGTAGTGGTTACAATTACAAAAAGCAGGAACTTATCTATCTGCCTCTCTCCCTGGTTCCCTGAAGACTGAACTAATTACCAGATGCCCACTCTTAAATAGCTCCCTTCACTTAGCAAGGGAACTAGCTGCTAACTGCTCTGGAGACAATAGTTTCACACACTTTGATGGGATCACACAACTGCAGGAGCTGTGTGGAGACCAATTCAAATGCAAACTGCTCTAATCAAGTTAACCCACCCTGATTCAAATTTACAAATTACAAATTAAGTACTCAAAATAAGCACACTGCCTGGGATAAAATCACACACTCCTCCCCAATTAGAAACACCAGGTAATACTATATAGTTAATGGAAAAATTACTAGGAGCAGGATCAAATACCTATCTTGCTTCAAATGCTGGTTACCTGGTTACCTGTCGACTCCCACAGCTAGACTCCCGGCTCTTTTGTTGAGGCTCTTCTGTTGGCTGGCGCTTCGTGCTGGCGCTAAAATAAGCTGCTTGAATAAATGTTGTTACCCCTGCTTGGCAAAAGAACCAACTCAACTGTGTGGAAACCAATCAAATAGCAAAATCAACTGCTAATCAATTTAGCCACTCACCTGGTACTAATCACACACAAACTCAGCCAATTCAAACACCACCTTACAATGTCACCAAATGTAGTGGTTACAATTACAAAAAGCAGGAACTTATCTATCTGCCTCTCTCCCTGGTTCCCTGAAGACTGAACTAATTACCAGATGCCCACTCTTAAATAGCTCCCTTCACTTAGCAAGGGAACTAGCTGCTAACTGCTCTGGAGACAATAGTTTCACACACTTTGATGGGATCACACAACTGCAGGAGCTGTGTGGAGACCAATTCAAATGCAAACTGCTCTAATCAAGTTAACCCACCCTGATTCAAATTTACAAATTACAAATTAAGTACTCAAAATAAGCACACTGCCTGGGATAAAATCACACACTCCTCCCCAATTAGAAACACCAGGTAATACTATATAGTTAATGGAAAAATTACTAGGAGCAGGATCAAATACCTATCTTGCTTCAAATGCTGGTTACCTGGTTACCTGTCGACTCCCACAGCTAGACTCCCGGCTCTTTTGTTGAGGCTCTTCTGTTGGCTGGCGCTTCGTGCTGGCGCTAAAATAAGCTGCTTGAATAAATGTTGTTACCCCTGCTTGGCAAAAGAACCAACTCAACTGTGTGGAAACCAATCAAATAGCAAAATCAACTGCTAATCAATTTAGCCACTCACCTGGTACTAATCACACACAAACTCAGCCAATTCAAACACCACCTTACAATGTCACCAAATGTAGTGGTTACAATTACAAAAAGCAGGAACTTATCTATCTGCCTCTCTCCCTGGTTCCCTGAAGACTGAACTAATTACCAGATGCCCACTCTTAAATAGCTCCCTTCACTTAGCAAGGGAACTAGCTGCTAACTGCTCTGGAGACAATAGTTTCACACACTTTGATGGGATCACACAACTGCAGGAGCTGTGTGGAGACCAATTCAAATGCAAACTGCTCTAATCAAGTTAACCCACCCTGATTCAAATTTACAAATTACAAATTAAGTACTCAAAATAAGCACACTGCCTGGGATAAAATCACACACTCCTCCCCAATTAGAAACACCAGGTAATACTATATAGTTAATGGAAAAATTACTAGGAGCAGGATCAAATACCTATCTTGCTTCAAATGCTGGTTACCTGGTTACCTGTCGACTCCCACAGCTAGACTCCCGGCTCTTTTGTTGAGGCTCTTCTGTTGGCTGGCGCTTCGTGCTGGCGCTAAAATAAGCTGCTTGAATAAATGTTGTTACCCCTGCTTGGCAAAAGAACCAACTCAACTGTGTGGAAACCAATCAAATAGCAAAATCAACTGCTAATCAATTTAGCCACTCACCTGGTACTAATCACACACAAACTCAGCCAATTCAAACACCACCTTACAATGTCACCAAATGTAGTGGTTACAATTACAAAAAGCAGGAACTTATCTATCTGCCTCTCTCCCTGGTTCCCTGAAGACTGAACTAATTACCAGATGCCCACTCTTAAATAGCTCCCTTCACTTAGCAAGGGAACTAGCTGCTAACTGCTCTGGAGACAATAGTTTCACACACTTTGATGGGATCACACAACTGCAGGAGCTGTGTGGAGACCAATTCAAATGCAAACTGCTCTAATCAAGTTAACCCACCCTGATTCAAATTTACAAATTACAAATTAAGTACTCAAAATAAGCACACTGCCTGGGATAAAATCACACACTCCTCCCCAATTAGAAACACCAGGTAATACTATATAGTTAATGGAAAAATTACTAGGAGCAGGATCAAATACCTATCTTGCTTCAAATGCTGGTTACCTGGTTACCTGTCGACTCCCACAGCTAGACTCCCGGCTCTTTTGTTGAGGCTCTTCTGTTGGCTGGCGCTTCGTGCTGGCGCTAAAATAAGCTGCTTGAATAAATGTTGTTACCCCTGCTTGGCAAAAGAACCAACTCAACTGTGTGGAAACCAATCAAATAGCAAAATCAACTGCTAATCAATTTAGCCACTCACCTGGTACTAATCACACACAAACTCAGCCAATTCAAACACCACCTTACAATGTCACCAAATGTAGTGGTTACAATTACAAAAAGCAGGAACTTATCTATCTGCCTCTCTCCCTGGTTCCCTGAAGACTGAACTAATTACCAGATGCCCACTCTTAAATAGCTCCCTTCACTTAGCAAGGGAACTAGCTGCTAACTGCTCTGGAGACAATAGTTTCACACACTTTGATGGGATCACACAACTGCAGGAGCTGTGTGGAGACCAATTCAAATGCAAACTGCTCTAATCAAGTTAACCCACCCTGATTCAAATTTACAAATTACAAATTAAGTACTCAAAATAAGCACACTGCCTGGGATAAAATCACACACTCCTCCCCAATTAGAAACACCAGGTAATACTATATAGTTAATGGAAAAATTACTAGGAGCAGGATCAAATACCTATCTTGCTTCAAATGCTGGTTACCTGGTTACCTGTCGACTCCCACAGCTAGACTCCCGGCTCTTTTGTTGAGGCTCTTCTGTTGGCTGGCGCTTCGTGCTGGCGCTAAAATAAGCTGCTTGAATAAATGTTGTTACCCCTGCTTGGCAAAAGAACCAACTCAACTGTGTGGAAACCAATCAAATAGCAAAATCAACTGCTAATCAATTTAGCCACTCACCTGGTACTAATCACACACAAACTCAGCCAATTCAAACACCACCTTACAATGTCACCAAATGTAGTGGTTACAATTACAAAAAGCAGGAACTTATCTATCTGCCTCTCTCCCTGGTTCCCTGAAGGATCTTTTAAATGACTCCAGTCTTCAGTCTGTTTAGCATGATGAGATGGTAACAGATGATAATGTCCTTAACATGAATGGAAAGCCAAGACATGTTTTTTGAAAATAAGCTGTTTTTAAAGGCCTTTGACTTATTTTATATCGCTTAAAATGGTGACAAGAAACAGAGTTAACTTCATCAGGAGCTCATCTGACAAAACAAGCTGTTGAAACAATCAATCTACCTCTTTTGCTGTAGAATATAGCACCACTGTACTGATTACAATAGTTTTATGTAGTACAATTTCTTTAGTGCTGGCCATGTACATGGTATACATTAAAACATAAGAAAGCTATTTACACAGTGTTCTGTATGCTATACTGTGCAATTTTATACATCAGCATTTCCATACTGTACAGCGACTTCCTGACATGCAAACTTTCTAATCTGCTTTTATTTCCCCAGAGTGTTATTAGTGGGAATCGCTGGCACGATTCATAAATGGATTCATATCAAGCAGAGTGTGATGATAAACCAAAGTGATATTATCAGTCGCTTGTCCCTATTGACTCCCATAGTCTGGCCGGGATATTTCAGTGCTGTGATAAGCGGAGGGTGTCATTAACAGGAGTGATATGGGTCGCCTTTTTTCAGTCACAGCACTGAATCGAAACTCTGTTTTGTTTAATCGTCATCTAAAAACTGTATTGGGTTATTTAGTCAATTTTCATTGGAAAGTGGAAGAGTATTGATGAAGAGAATACTGCAGCTGAGATAGGTGGTAGATTGTGATGTCACCGTTTAGAATTTACTTTGAAGTTCTATAGAATTGTAGAAGTGCCTCAGGTATGATTTTATTTATTTTTTTCAAGCAGATGACCTCAACCATACCGATTTTTTTATTGAGACTAAGGCACTCAATAAAGAAACTCAAGGTACAGTTGATGCCATGCTGCTTGTATCAAAACCTCTGGGCTGATCCTGTTTAGCGTCACATGACTGTCAAACACAATTCTTGCAGTTTTTTTTTTAATACGGTTATTTTCACAATGCATTTATTATGTTACTTTGCAATGCATTCAAATGCAGTTGGAACAGTAGGATTGTAATGGAATAGGATGTGTATTTAATTTGTTTTCTAGCCAACCCGCATGTGATGTAATCGAAGGAAACAAGCCACAGTGAGTCATATTGTATTTTGAGAATGGCTGATTGTATTTATTTTTAACAAATAAATTCATACAGTCCATTTAAAGTAAGATATGACAGTAGATGCCACCACAGGCTGCAAAAGCTGCAAGAATTTCCATCTTCAGAATATATGCTCCACATGTTTGAATGCTGTGTTGCTACAGGGCTATATACAGTAGTGTCACCACGTGACCATTGCCCTGGTTACAGTAGAAGGCCCTGCTGTGCTGTGTAGCTTGACACACCAGAAAACACGACTACAGCAAACATATGTCAAGTTGTTTTTAAGTCACATGGAAATCTGTGCATCGTTTTCTTCTCAAGTTTTGGTCTGTAAAGTCTTAACAAATTGAAAATAAACTATTTTATATTGGGGTGTTAATGTCTGTTTAATTTCCTAAATTAAATTTGGGATCTGTGAAACCAGCCCAATTTTTTATTTTTTTTTAACTAATCAGAAAAGCCATCATAAAAATCCCACCACCACTATTTGTATGTGAACAGCATTCCAATGTACATGGAAAATAAATATTGAAAGTAAATAAAGTGGTCTGCACTGTGTGCACTTACTGCTGTGCGAAAGCAAATCCCTGGATTCGGCCAGTAGATTCTGGACCATGCTTAAACAAAATTCAAAAATTCTTAACACTAGGCTAACCTTTAAACTTAGAATTCCAAGTTTAAAGCAGTCTCTAAAAACTGTGCACCTGTCACATCCTCACAACTACACTTAGAACATGCCTAGGAGTGTAGAGCTCACACTCAGAATGTCAATAACAAAGCATTTAAAACCACAATAGTTTCTAAAAAAACAGATTAAGTACATTCCCATCTGTCCCATCTGGTTTAGGTTTAATAATTTGTGTTGATAAGTGTTCAGTGGCTACCTCTAATCAAGTTAGAGTGTCCATCCCTTCCACTCTATGTATAACTCATCCGTCAATACCTGACACTCTCTCAACTTGATTAGAGGGAGACACCAAACACTTACAACCATGCAATATAGGTACAGCACTCTAGATTGGCTAGTGATGATGAGAGCACGCTTTATACATGACAATATTGAACTCTTCCATGAGTTCTTGTGGCATGTATGTGTGCTAATGAAGTCTGCATCTCACCGGCATGCTGCATTTTATAACACTTTATTTATCCAGTTATAACAGGAAGCTGTTTGACATGAATGCAGGATGGGTATATTGGTCCAATGGTGTGTCCTTGTGTATGTCAGTCTTAAATTAAAAAATGCATTTAGCTATCGTTGGTTCTGTACTGGGAATCTCTACAGAATTAACCACTAGTGTAGTAGTAAAAAAAAAAAAAAAGCTTGTTTTTCAGTTTCCAGAGCTTACAATTCAATTTTTGGAAATATCTGGACAACAATTCATGAAATTCAACTGACGTTAGTTCTGCAGATTCACGAGCTCTTGAGGGAGGAAGAGCAGAGTGTAGCTGCAATGCCAACTTTCATCATCTGAACACGGTATAAATGATGCCTTTGTTATTCAAATCAATGGGAATGGCAAACACTGTTTGAACGATATACACTGCTGCCCACAATAACCCTGGACAGTGTAAGTGGTGGATACTGTACCAGAAGTCTTTACAGCAGCATCTCCATGACAACCAGTATTGCTGCATTCTGGTTTACACATCAAAGAGGTGTGATGGTGCTCCATGTAGGAGTCCCACTTTGTAATGTAAGAAGCAACTTGCTGTGGTCCAACATGGGTTTCAACTTGGGCTCCTAATGGGACTGTCCCAGTTTTCAGCCTTAATTGTTTGTCCCGTTTTGAAAACAGTGAAATTGTTAAATCGTCTCATTATGGTTTTGATATTCTATTTTTTTTTTTTGAAAGCACAAAACTGTATCGGCGTGCTCAGCAAGTTAACAGCAGAGTAATTCGGTTGTCTTAGCTCCATTCAAAAAGAAAATGAACAATCTGATGGAGAATTTGTTTAATAATTCTGATTGTGTGTATCTGATCTATTTTTTATTAACCTGCTGTCTTCTACATTTAACATGTTTTGATTAGATGTCACCAAAAATGAAAACAATGTGGTGTTATGATCTACGATACACACCCAATGTTTCATTTTTTAATTATGATTCTGTTATTATAGCTGTTATTTTAACTGCTTCAGAGCTGCTATGGCGTCAGTGAATTGAAGAAAAAAAACAAAAAAAAACAGTCCCAGTTGTTTCACTCTGGAAATCTGGTAACTCTAAACTATACTTCTGTTTGATTGTGGCACGTCTTGTGATTATTAAGTAGTAATTCTGAAGCACGCGGTTTCAGGTGCAATCCTTTAAAGTACATTGCAGAACATTGATAGAAGGTTTTTAAAAGCCGTTTTGTATAGCGCTCAAACAGCAGTACATGTTTTACGTTTACTTGACATCGGTGATGCATTCATTGCCTTTGCTTCATTTTCTTGTTGCACAGTCATCTATAAAATTAGCCTTTTGAATTAATTTCAAGCTGTGTTTGTTCCAGTATCTGATTATTTAACCCAGCACTTAGCTTTCATAAAAAAAACCCATCTCTGCACTGTAATCCCTTTGTGTTTCTCTACAGTGCATTACTCTATGCGGTCTGTATTCAGACCACGATGCAAGCATACAAAGGGTTGAAAATGCTCTATTGACTGGCTGGTTTGCTTTCCAGGGCTGGGCAGGATCTGATACAGTATTGCTGAAGAAGCTGGTAACAGGAGAAGGGTGGAGGTACACTGTACTGTGGTGCGTAGCCTCTGACCTGACTATTGAAAACAGCAGCTCTTTTTGTCATAGTGTTGTTAGTCTTGTACATGCATGGGCTCTGTGTTTTAGGAAAGAAAACAAGAAATCTGCCTGTGTGACAGGGTAGCGTCACGACCCAGGCTGGTTACTGGACCAAGAAAGATGCAGTTTTAAAGGCTGTTGCGCACCTTATGAACCAAAACAAACAGGAACAAACAAAACACGGCATGAGGGCCAAAGTAAAAGGGTTAAACAAAGGCACAACACACTTGTAAGCTGGGCATTAGCCTTCACTACCACGTTGATAAACAATACAAAAAACCACAGCACAGCACAAACACTCACCTCACCTCACCGCACCCCAACTCCTCCAACAAAACAAAGGGGAGTGGCCACACCTGTGATTGCTGGCAGGTACAGATTTAACCCCATCCCTGCCAACCTTACATTCCCACACACACACTATATACATTAAGAGCTTTCGCCATGCCACAGCCTACAACACATACTTTTGTGTGTTAAGGCTCTCTCGCATGTTACTTAATTTTCCACCCTGTCAAGTTTTCTATTATAATATAAAAACTGAAGCAAAAGACAAACATTTCCTCTGATACTGATGAAGGCAGTGGCCAAATCAGCTGTCTACAGTTTCTTTTACTTTTGAAATGTTGATGTTCAAAATTATGGGTGAATATATAAAAGATGCATCTGTTGCAGACACAACTTTAATAAAAAGCTGATTGAGGTGCTGTTGCTTGGTTGTCAGGTGTTTCCATATCCAAGACTGCAGAAATTCCTTATTTTTCAACAATAAATAAAACTAGTGACCCTCGGTATGGACTGATTTCTACCACTGGCCTCCCCCAAGGAGGTGGTAATCAATGGAGGAATAGTCACGACAGAACAAGAACAGACTCCCTGCTGATAGAAGGTGTTCGGATGGCAGCTGCTTCCTTGTCCAGCAATTACAGCTTCAAAGTCTTTAGAGTTTCAGAGAAACTATTGCTACTCAGTTTAAGATGCAATTATTATTATTTATTGTATTTATGTAGCTTTTTATACAAAAGTATTGCAAAGCACTGTACAGTACATAGCAGAAAAAAAGAACAAACCACAATACATTTGTATAGCATGTCAATCAGACCATTTAAAGAACAGATTTAAATAACAGTATACACATAATAATACAAAAGCAGCAATTTTAAAGTTACATTAAAACCCACTAAAATAAGAAAGCCATTTTATAAAAATGCGTTTGAAAACTGTAACGGTCCCAGCTTCCCTGACAAACGAAGGCAGAGCATTCCACAATTTTGGAGCGCTACAAGAAAAAGCCTTACTCACATATACTGTAATGCTGTTTTATTTCTTATGTCTGTGTTAAGGTGCTTTCACCCGAGTTCAAGAGGTGCTCTTCAGTTCTACAGTCAAGCCTGCTTAATATCACTTGAAAGGGACTCAGCATAAATTGTGACAGTAAGTGGTGTTCATCAGTAACAACAAACCCAACCAATTGCAGTTCTAAGTGCGCGAGCATTCCAGTATGCATTCTTTAGTAGTAGAAGCTTCTTGAGAGTTGTGATTGGCACTAGGAATTGCATTCCTGTTTGTAACAGTCTTTGAGATCGTTGACGGGTGCAAAGAATTTGTAAGCGAGACACTTCTAATGTCCATGAGCCCAGCTGGTTGATCATGTGATCAAAAGGCTGTCGAGTACAGCGGATACAGAATGCATCAAAATACAGCACATCTGATGCAGGCATTCTGAAGTGATATTAAGTGGGGGGAAATCAATTGTATCCCTCTTACATTTCCTTGATATTAAGAGGAGTTTGACATTAACCAAAGTGATATTACCAGGAGCTTGTTTTCCATCGATTCCCATTATATTGTGGTTTGGGCATTTCAATTTGATGATAATAACCAGACACTTTGGGTCAAGTTTATTTTGCAGGCAGTCCACTGTTGTGTACTAGATGGTCCTGGTGGTTAAAAATATAAATCCAGCCTACAGTATGTCTATCTAGAACTGAAGAGCAGCTCCTCAACTCAGTTACCTTAACAGCCATCAGAAAATCATCGTGCTCAGATCTTAAAACAAACATGACACAATTCAGCACGACTGACAGCCTGCCTAGTGTGCACAAAAGAAACACCAATGACAATATTTAGTTGATTAAAATATTTTCTGATACCTGAGTTGGAAGATTGAGCTTACTGTTATCAGAAACAGAAAACCTCCAAAGGTAAACAACTGCCATTCCTGCTCAGCAAATGAACCTTCAAACCTCGTGCTGGTGATGCTAGAATGTTGGTTTTGATTCAGGGCCTTGTTTTTTGGCCTATATTTAAAGACAATGAACAGGGAAATTCATTGAAAACCACTTCCTTTGTACAGCTGGGGTTGGTTTTTACTTTAGGTTTGGTTTTTTGTTTTGAGGTTTGCAAATTCATTCGACCATCTGTCCCCTCATTAAAATGAGTGGGTTGAAAACATCCTGCCACAACAACCAGGGCTGGGCTGTTCATCGTACCCCCTGAAACGTGTGTTGTGCAATAAAACTCCCACCCTGAATGTCACAAGAAACACATTTTTAAAGGGATAAAGGGATCAACTTTCTAGTTTCTTGCTAGTTTTATTCATCTCGCCAGACTTTAATTAACTTCCTATTTTTTTTTAAAGCGGTGAATTAACACCTGTTCATTTTACAAAACTAGAAGCGAACAACTAAGCTATATATTTCAGGTTCTCTTAAACTATCAAGGTGTTTTTTTATTTTTTATTTTGTAACATGATTTTCTCTCCTTTCAAAAACTAGGAGTCATTTCAATAGAGGAACTGCTTTGAAAATATGATCCAATATGTTTAACCCTTTCAGTCCTGGCAGGACCTCAAGCTCCCCTCTTATCTTAGGGCCGTATGTTAACGTAAGGTTTGTGAATTCCTCAACTGTTACCACACAAGTTATTTTTCAATATGTGGGGTTTAGAATTCTTAAAGTCCCATTTACCAAAATATATGTAAAAAAAAGTATCCTGTTTTCACGTATATTCAATAAAGGAATTCCTTTTTGAATTATATAACTTAATTTCGCATTCTTCAGCTCAACATAAATAATTCAGGACTGAAAGGGCTAAAAGACCTGCATTTTAAAATAACTTGCTCTGCATTAAGGCCAGTCAGGGGACCAACAAAATGTGGCTCTAAGTGTGGTTTTATAGGAGCTACAATAGGAACAAATCTGGACTGTTGAAATGTGACCTTAAAGCAAGGTTTAACTGTTAATATTCCCTGGTCCAGCTCGCTTTACTGCTTTGTGGAGTTCAACTTTTCAGTTGAGTTTATTTGCAGCACAAAATAGGGCATTGGTAATGTTGCTGGTGCTAATACTGTAAGGTAAGCAAATGGTTAGCAAAAATTGATAGTTTAAAAAGCCTTGGCTAGCACTCTTTTAATGGGAGGTAATAATGTTGCTAGTGCAAATAAGATGTGATCAAGTGGGTTTAAGTCTGCAGCCTTGTTCAGCATTGCTTTTAAGGGGGGTTGTAATGTTTATAGTGCTAATATGTAATAATATTGAAGGCCTTAGTTTATAGCAAGCACAACCTAGCTCACTGTAGTTCACCAAAAGGTTCTAAATGTGTTTTTTATAGTTGGTCAGAATAAAGAGTTTAAACGATTACCAAATAAATGTAAAATGTCAGATATTTAACCAATAGCTACATGGAATACAGCAATGCGTATATCCTATTGAAAGAACAGAGGCATTGTGTCAGTGCACAGCGCAGTGTGTCTTTAAATTAGTTAGCGTATGAGTATAAGAGGGGTTGAGGACCATGCGATTGTACTGGAGCTGCAACATTGGAAGATGTAACTAGCCTTTTAACCATTTAAAGAGTAGGTGGACAAAAAGTATAAACCAGTACTTAATGGCTTCCCTCCCTACATAAAATGTGATCTAGTATTTTATTAGTAGATCATTACCTCTGGTTTATAATTATACTGTAGCACTACTTTTAAAGTGCATACCTTTTATAGCTAACAGAATAGTTCCAGTAAATCTTATCTAGTATTTATTACCATCACTTTGTAGATATCACATTGTCCTATATGAAATATGCAGATATTATATTAAACGTGTATTTGATTTTTTTATTAGTTTCATAGTATTTGTTAATAAAACTGGCGAGTGTGTCTTGCGCTCTTTTCCACGCCTCACTTCCTGTTGAAAGAACGAATATGACACAAGTGCTTCTGGGAGTTTGAGTTCGTGTTAGAAAAACAATTCTGAAAGTATCTTTGTTTTAGACGATGGCTCTGCCCAAGTGCATTTTTTTAAATATATATTTCTCCAGATGAAAACCCAAAACAAAACATTCTATATATATGCCATGTATTTTCATTTAAAGAACTCAGACTCCTAGAAGCTAGACGCATTGGCTTGCGTTTGAGCAGCAGTCACTGCTTTTTCTATAACTGACGTGCTTTCTGTGTCAACTTAATTCCATCATGTGACTTTACGCAGTTGACTGGAAGGATCTGGAAATATTCTTCTCTAATAGCTTGAAATAAATGACCATTAAAAAATCAGCTTCACCTTTTCAAATAGGAAAATCTGAGACCTGCGAAATGATGGTAATGTATATGAGGTTAGATTTAATGGAATGACTTTGTTAGCACCGCATGCTTTCAGGGGTGACTCGAGTCTAACACCCTTCTGATAGCAGCTGGTTCCTGGAAAGATTTGATGAAGGAGCGAGACGGGAGAGGCGTGTGATTGGTGGGAGCCGTGTGGCTCATCCCAGTGATTTCTAATTAAGGACCCAGCGGTAAGGTGACTGGGGCTGTGCTGCAGTATTACAAGGTGTTTCCAGGTTAATAAGCAGACAGCATCTGCTGCAAGGAAAGCAGATTACAGGGACGTGGAAGAATCCCCCCTCCGGAATTCAGGAACAAAGAGAAACTTATGGGGCTTCGCAAAGCGCTTGCCATCTCTAAAGCTTTAACTGTGCTGGTAAATAAAACTCCATGGCTGGAGAATTAGCCAGATACTTGCTAGTGCAATTGTAGCCTGACCTCTCCAGTTCTGTAACGTAGGTTTCCATGACAACGGGGACAGAATGTAAACGAAGCCCTAGAAAAGTGCAGTAAGATAATCATCTCAACTGGAGAACTTGTTCTGCTGAAATAAACACTTGGCTTCTAAAGAAAGTCTACAGAGCGGTACTTCGCAAATCACATAACTGTAGTACTTGGCAAAGTCTCATCAAGTAAAGCGCTTCTCTTTGCCTCTACCTGTAATAGAACAGTCAACCCCATGCATCGAGAAACATGAGGTTCAGACACCTTCTCACCATGTGGGGAGTTCCACAGTTCTTGTTTTGCATCCACACCTGCCCTGCGTCCTGTTCTCCATCACATGTGCTTTGTGGATCATCAACCACAAATGGAGGAAACGCCTCCCAGAATGAGGTCTTCATGAGCTCAAATGACCCAAACAGAAGGGTAAATATCTGTATAAACCTTGTACAAAAAGATCAATCCAGTCAGTCTGTAAGAGATTGGGAGCCTAAGATATAATTAAACATGTGGTCATTGTCTTTACCATGTGGAGCATGGCAGACAGACAGAAGACCATGGTCATTGCATAAGGGCCACATTTTAAACATTCATATCCATGCATGTGAGTTAATAACAGATATGGGACATTCTGGCTTGTATTCGTTCCTCAAAAGTTTACTTGTCTTTCTGATAAGAGATGGCCTTGATGAATCTGCTCATTCTGTAGGTCTCTAAGGCTGGTGTTGAAACTCCCAGTGTTGTAATCTGTGCAGAGTGCTACCCGAGATTTAAAATCTGCTTCCTTACCTTCTTATTAAAACGAAAGCTTAGAGATCTTCCTTGGCTTTCTATGGTAATGGTCACAGGGGCCTTAGCCTGACACAGGAAGTAAAAAGCTGTCCACTAGAGAACACCCTACAGTGTTTACAGGAAACGTAGCACTTACCTGCTGTGTCATGTGTTGTCTGCATCACAGCGATTTATATTTTTATTTCAATATTTTTATTCACCCATTTCTGCACTTTTACTCTGGACCGTTAACCAGGAGAAAGAGAATTGGTCTTACAACAATCTCAGCAGCGTATCCAGATCATGCTCCCTCCTGCAACACTGTTGATGGAATTGAGTGGTGCTTTGTGGGAACAGGAAACAAGCATTGTTGCCGGAGGTAGCACCAAAGTGTTGCAATACTTATAGGAGGAATTCTCTTACAAGCATCAATTAAATTTGAAAATATCTGCGATATGGGCAACACAGGAACGTAGACAAAGTAAAGTTTTCTCTGTATTTCCAAGAGGGGACCGTATACCCAAATACAGTTAATTAACAGTGGTAGTGCTGCTACTAATAAGTGGTACTGGATTTAACGCCTTGGCTAGCACGCCCACACACGAATTTAAACTACGTCTGATTCACAAACCCGAACAACCCGTGTGTAAGATGTCCTTGAGAAAAGGCTTTCTGGATGTAATGATTGTCCATAAATGGATTTCTCATAAACAGTTTATTGCAGCCTGAAACCACACTGCAGCAATTTGCTGGATCTCATTTTATCAATACCCCTGGGGTCTGCAATTGAATTTGTGTTCAAATGGAGGGCATTTATGTATGGATGTATGAATCTAATGCTAGCTAATGACCTCAAGCCATCTGTAAATCTAGTAGATCAAATGTGTAACATTCTGTGCAAAAGCTTGTTTGTCTTGTAAACTACCGGTATCACACGCATTTTCAATTTAACAGTTGACTTGATTTAATATTTAGCTATCTCTTTTATAGTTTACTTAAAATTTGACATTTCACACACAATATTCAATTCCAGTGGTTCACAATGCGGAAAGATACTATAATGGGTGAAACGCTAATGCAAGATCTCTATAAAACCTTCGTTAAAAGTCTAAAATGCTCTTTAGTATTTTTTTTTTTATTATTGTTTAAACCTTTATAAAAATGTCTTATAGTAAAAGCATAGCAAAGTGGAATAAAGCATAGGTAAGCATTATAAGCCCAGAGAGGTATGGCACAGCATTTTAAAAACATGACAAATCATGATAAACTCTGGTAAATGCGTAGTATAACCATGGGGAAAGCATTGCATATTTAATGTGATAACCTTTATAAGGGAACCTTTGCAGATTTCTTTGACTCAGATTTCTGGGCTGGATGTTGATGCTTTGCCTTGCATTATATGAAGGTAATATTGGTAATGGGAGCAGCTTCCCCTTCCTCTTCCCCTGTCTGTTTCCCCAGGGCAGCTCTCAGTCTGGCTGGTATCAGTGCTCGGCTAACACGGTTATTCAACTCTTGATTGTCCTTTTATCCGGCCGGTCAGTCTGGTAATTCTATTAGAGATCAGGAGCAATCTCCCTGTTCTCCTGATGAGCTGGAGCAGACACTCGCGCAGAGCTCCCATCACTCGAGGGAGTTCAGAGTCTCTCAGATCTCTCATCAGGCAGGTCTGTGACTGTGTGTCAGTGCGCTCTGATCTTACAGCCAAGAACTGCTTCTTTGAAATATATCAGAAAGCATACATTAGGCATATCAAAAAGTGCAGGGTGCCTATTTTACCAGTCTGCATGCCTACAAAATATCCCAGAATCAATATTCTCTTGCCACTTAATTGCAGGAGTAATCGCACATTCTTTGTCTCGCCCAAAAAGGTGTTCTGCTGACGACATTACTGATATCAGATTTAAAGTATATATGTGTATTTCTTTGTAGGTTACACTGTGCTACAAGCTTTTGTTAATCATTTTCGATCGAGTCCGAGGATATTGTCTTTAGTGCGCTAGAAACGCTGTACACTTTACTGTACCTGTGTTAAGCTTGTGTGGAGAATGCTAAGTGCTGGCCCTGAACCTCCTTCCTCATTCAATTCCAATCCCATACCCGGTTCAGTGCCTCATGGTCTTAGATATAGTCCACACTTTTGTCCCTTCAAAGCCATTTGTGTTGGATACAGAAGCACCTGCTATAGCTCTTTTTTTAAAGTCTTCTCACTGTGAAATCCCTCCAGTATCCCACGGTCCAGTGCACCAGCTAAGCTGACCCTCTCGGTGACCCCTCTTCAACGCAGCCCTGGCGCCACAAGCAGCTCCTAACGACTCCTAATCATCTTCTGACCCATTAACATTGGAGTACAGTTTTCTTTTTTATAACCTAATGGATTTAGACTATAATGCAGTCGAGAGCGAAGGAACTGGATCTATATTGTATTAAATAGGAAGGTTCATGATCTACTTCTATTATATTATGCATTCCGAGAGTGTTTCAAACAGTCACATGGTCACGTTTCCACTGCGCACCTGGGCACACAAAACAACCACAGTCTTGGCATCACTGACGATTTACAATCCCGAGCGACACAATATGAAAGCAAGCTCGTCCATGCTAACAACACTGAAAGGTACAAACAAACCTAAGCTGTAAGGTCAAACTGATAGCTAGTGTTGAAAATGCTGAGCTACTTGCCTAGATTTTGTCTAATCACAGCTGGATCTCTTTTTTTTTATTTAAGAGTTCTACAGCACTGTGGAATCACCCTGGGTTGCATTAACCAACTATACATGATAATCTTGATATTTTTACAGAGGTGCACATCGTTTTGAAACCAGAGAGCCTACTGGTGCAAAATTATCAAACCCCGCCCTAATGACGCCCCCCCCTCCCCCGCTCTTCAATTCGTTTCTTAGTGTTTTGTGGGTGGGTCATGTGAGTAGTCCAGACCCAATGAGCAACAATCATCATCTATGGTTGCTAAGGAATACATAATAACAAGTAAACATGTCTACTGGCACCAGAATTGAATGTTGCTGATGCTATATGAGGTACCTAATTTGCACCACTGTATTATACCCTGTGTTTTATCCTGCATGTTAAAGTTTTTCCATGTACATACAGCAGGTATAGTTTTATCCCCCCGATAATACTGATGACTAGTTTTGAATTTACAAACGTGGTGAGGGATGAATCCCTTATGAAAGTTTTCTGCAGTAAATGTACAGTAAAGTGTAATAAAGCACAAAGGCATAGCAAAGGTAAGCATTGTAAAGAAAAGGGAGGTCTGGTAAATCACATTAATAAACATGGCAATCCAGAGTTAATTGTGGTAAATGCATACCATAACAAAAGCATGTTGAACTGCAAAAATACAGTGGTAAACTTGTATCAGGGATGTCACTAACATCTTTGGGCGAAACTTTAATAATGTAAGATAAGTTTGCAGTAGCTGTGTTGAAAGGCAGCTGTACTGAACCAGGAACATTCTGCTTTTATGGAGCCCTGTGGAAATGCTGTGATATATAATTCACTGAGGAGGCTGGCAGCCAGCAGACACAGCTCCTACAGTAATAACACTATCCATTGTGAATTAAACATGAGCTTTGCAGTGTAGCCCTAGACTAGCACACAGCCTGCACTGTGTCAATAGAAGACAGTGGCGAAGGCCCTGCTGGCTCCAGCAGTATTTACATTGTATTTAGTTGTGAAGAGAAAGCTCTATCTCCTAGGCGTGCCACAGTGAAAGATAACTTGGCCTAAACTGTACACTAAGGCTAACAACTAGATTTGGCCTGAATATATCTTACTTCCGCGTAAACATTTAGCAACATTCCAAAACGCTTAACCCTTCTAAAGGTTTTCCGTAGTATAAGCATAGCAAAGTGTAATAAACCACAGTGAAGGCATGCTAAAGCATAGGTAAGCATTGTAAAGTATAGTGAGGTATGGTAAAGCATATTAACAAACATGAAAAATCAGGGTATAACCATGGGAAACTGCAAAAAATCTGATGCACAAATACCGTAGGAAACATTTTATACATGAACACTTGGTTGAAGTATAAACCATTTAAACACTGAACTCTGAACAGTCTTAGTTCTTTCTTTCAAAACTGCATATTTGAGACCCATATAATAATATCTTTATATAGTGCCTTTCATAGTGGACCACCATCACAAAGCGCTTCACAGAGGTAGGCTGTGAACTGCGCATTATATGCAGAGTCACTTACAATAGGACATTGATTTAACATCTCATCCGCAGGACGGAGAACAAGGAGGTGAAGTGACTTGCTCAGGGTCACACAGTGAGTCAGTCAGTGGCAGAGGTGGGATTTGAAGCGGTGACCTTCTGGTTACAAGCCCTGGACTTTAACCACTGGACCACACTGCCTCAATATAGCAATACAGCAAACAGAAATGCAGAACAGCCAGGATTTCTGAAATGATCCTGTTAGTTACAGTCACTTTAATGCAGAACCAATGTGCCAGTGTAGCAGCTCTGTTGCTTTGCCATTGAGGAGTGTGAGCGAACAGCAGCTCTGTGATGTCTTTGATGTGATGCAGCCGTGGTGTTGGCATTTCAATTACAAATGTAGGGTGTGCAATTAGGTCAGATGATGATTATCTTTTGAAGTGTAAAACAGCTTTTTAAATGTTGTTTAAAATGTTAATTTGCATTTGTAAAATTATATTTAGATGAAAGCTGCTGAATAAAGGGTGGGTTTGAAGATCTCCACTCAAGTTAGAACACGAAACTGGATATGCAAACCAGTCTGTATCCACATATTTCCAATACTGTACATACCAGTTTGTGGAAGATAGTTTTTGGATGAAGATGAGTTTTTCATATTTGAATATTCTTTCAAAATGTTCTTTTCTTTCATTTTGAATTTGCTGTTTAATGTAATTCAGACGTCAAATAAGCCCAGAAATCAAATGACCTATTAATGACAGGAGAGAAACACTCTTAAGGACAGCAGGATGTGTGTCATTTATTTCAGACGTCATTTCATCATTTGCTTTTTGATACAGTCATTCACGCATCCTGATATATAAGCATAGGCGTAATTTACTTTTTCGATGATGGGGAAATGTCCCCCTCACATTGCAGGAGTAATATAAAGTTTATTTCATGATAATGTGTTGGTATAATCACTAGTCAGTATAGAAGTCAATGGGAAGAAAAATGGGATTGGATCCGGGATCACGGGGGTCGGATCATGAGATGATGTTTTACTACAAGGATCTGGATCAGGCTCCACTGATCCGTAATGCTGATCTGATCCTGGGGCTGCACGCTCCTTAACTAGGGAAACTGACCAATGAGAAATGAACATACGTGGCTCGCGTAGTTTAATGGCAGAAAATGGCAAACGGATGGACAAAGATAGAGGAGGATGCACTACGCTGCTGTATCCAAAACACAGGAACATGGTTTAAGTTTGTAATTTACCATAGCTCGTGTTATTTACTAATGTTATCACACTGAGGTTTCTGTCTACTTACAACTTCTCATTTTAAATTGAAACAGTAAACTTAAAACAGCCAAATTACCTTTGTGCAAATAAATATAGACATCAATAAAAACTAAATACATTACCAATAACTTTTATCAATGTTCCAAAAACTCACTCTTGGTCACATTTTACTAAACATTTTTAAACTAATAAACAAACAATTACCTTAATGCACATTATTGTATTCATCATAGTGAAGTTGAGTTCTTACCTGTAAACAGGAACACGTTTTAAAGTTTGTAACTCATGGTCTGGAGCTTGGTGTTATTTGCATTATCGTCGATACATTGCGGTTTGAGTTTCAAGCTACATCTGCATATTTTAAGTGGATGGAATCTGAAAATACTTTTTAAAAACACCCTTTTCTTATACCAATACAGTGCTAGCATCATTAACAGCAAAACTGTATTTATCTGAAGTATTTCAATTGTGGGGAAACCTCAGCGTTTCTAGAAATATATTTCAAGGGCAATTCTCATCCCTCTCATGAAATCTGCATGATGCCACGCTCGCTCCAGCGCTCACCGCTGCCTCAGGGGCCGGCTGTACTAAAGGGATCTGATCCTGGATTCAGGCTCCAATTGGAGCGGAGCTTCAGTGCTCTTCGAAGACTAAAGTCATGGCTTAATTCCAGGACTCGGAAGCTTTTTGCCACACTCATCACTCATGGCAAGATTGTGCCAAAAATGTATTGTTTTGAATGATTGCCGCAGGAATGTCTTTGGGTCTTTTAATTAGACATACAAGGTATGCAATGTTTTATTATACAGTAATCAATCGCATATCCACCCTATCTGTTTATCTGCCATAGTCAAGCTCTTCAGCAATGCTAGTTTATTATTGAACAGAGATTAGTTCAGAGATTGTAGATCCTACCAAAGTTTTCGTACACTGTGTTGTATGTGCTCCGTGCGCTGCCATTGCTGGTAGTATCACGGGAGCTGTTCAGGGTGTTTATGTAAATAAATCCTGTACACCTGCGAGCTGTATCAACTTCAACCTCCGTCTCGATCTCCTGCCTGTCACTCAGCAGTGAATGCAGCCTCCCACACGGCAGACAGCTACTCCATCACAAGCATCAATACCCTGTATCTTTCTAAACAAGGGATAAACAAAAAGCTGAACAATAATTGTGTGAATATAGTAATTGTTACAGCTGTGTATAATGGTATTTATTCACCCGACTTTTTACATATCCGCCCTTACTCTGGTCCCACCGCAGTCGGATATGCAACGAATTACTGTACTTGTTTGTAACGTATTTGAAACCAAAGTTACGCCACTGTATATAAACGAATACAAACATGTTAATTCTGCCTCTGAATATTTGGATATTGTCCCAGCACTAATTGAGTCAACACCCCTGACATTGTAATGTCTGTGGGAGAGCCTATCCTCGGACTAGTCTGGCAGTATGTAGGAATCCGGCAGAATCTTCTTTGACAAAAGTTTACACCAGAAATCGTGCTGGCTTCCTGTTCAGGGCTGGATAGAAGAGAAGAAAATGTTGGGAGAGGTTACAAATAGTGTGGACTTGAGACTGTGTGATAATTTTTGATCAGCTGCTGTGATATGCACAGGAATTGAACTGGAGGAATTAAATTGTAGGCACATTAACAGAGAGGGTCTGTGCAGCGAGTATTCGCTTTGACGCAGGAATTAATTACATTACCACATCCTGTTAGTGGAGAGGGGGGGTGTTTTAATAGGATGCTGTGTGAGCGAGTGTGCAGCCCTGTCCCACACATTCAGCATGTGGAAAATAACTGCAATTATATAGATGCACAGTAATTAGCAGTTATTACAAGGTTATAGGACAATGAACCTCTATATGAGGGAATATCAGCATGAGTAGAAGTGAATGGGTCAAAGCTGAAAGCTGAGGTCTGTTAACATGCTCTGAGTGTTGCTATAACCCACACACAGGCGCTAGCAGTCCTGTGTACTCTGTTTATTGTTAAAGTAATTGAAGCGAACACTATTTCCATAAATATTCCCCATTTTGAACTTCCATTAGCTACATGGGCCTCAAATGTGCAGTTTTTAAAGAAACAGCAAAGACGGGTTTTCATTTTCAAACAGACATCTGGTACTGCACGAGGTGAAAGAAAGTTCTGTTTTGCTTCCCTTGCCTTCCAGTGAGTCTGGAACCGCTTTACTTCTTCAGCCATTTCACCTCATCAGTGTTTTCTGGGTCATGTTACTGGCTGAAACCATGTCAGTCAATAGGGGAAGCAGCTGATTGGTTATTGACAGGGAAGGGGTTGGGACAATCTTATCTTCTGGGGAAAATTACCCTAGTGCAATATATTCTAAGAGCATGGCTGGTAAATATCTTGTTTAGAAAATACATGTTTGCTATAAAATGTGTTTCTTTCAAAACTGCACATTTGAGACCTGTATAATGAATGGATGGGCATGGTGGAAACAGTTTAGGGAAGTAAACATTAACATACATGTTAATCCAGCTGTATTTGTTTTTTATTCATGACCAAACTGTATTTAGTCCACTGTCATTTTCAGTGAAAAGAGGGGAAAGGTTGATGAATACCTTTAAGTGGCTGAGGTATGCCGCTGATGTACAGTCCCATAAATAATGATTCAAACACCGATATATACAGCAGAAAACAAACATATATACAGCATGTAGTAATAGAGATTCTGTGCTTAAAACATACTAAAGCATTGTGCATAGCCAAAACTCATTAGTGAAAGTAAGGATGCCAGAACATTAATGATCCGATAATCAAGAGGGAATAAATTATGATAAAACATTATGGCCCAGATATTCGAAAGGTTTGCGCACCACATAGAGGGTTATGCGCGTCGCAAATGACCGTTATGCGCGAATAAACAAAATGTGCCATATTATATTTTTGTGCCATATTATTTTTGTGTACCGCAATCTGTTTTGTGCTGTGCACAAATATAATGTATGCAAAGTGCAATTTGACGGGAGTGGCCGACAATTTGCAAGATCCATCCATGTTCAAAATTATGTGGCAAGCACAAAACCAGTTTTGCGAGGCACAAAATAACGCTTTTGAAAAGCAAGCCTTAACTCTTTGCACATCACTCCAGCACTCACTGAAGTGAAATGCAGGCACATTCTGAGGTACTACAGCAATACAAAACACCCAGCGATCACGCAAGGTTCCATCCACATCTATATAATGATTATATTCAAAAGAACGACTGCGAGAGCAGCAGCACTAGTGTTAATACATGTTTAAAAAATAAACAGGGAAGCTGCAATCATGATCGTTCTTTCAGACCGAAAGAAAACGAATCACTTTCACAAGCACGCTTTCTTGGTGCTGAAAGAATAACTCCCAAAACAGAATCCAGAGTACAGCACGGTATCATAGTACATACCGTCGGCATGTAACATAGACCGAGCCGGCAGATACTAAACAACTACCTGTATAATGCAGGAACACTTTACTTTCATAGACTCATGCAGCAGCATATCAACCCTAGATCGATCAAGCAACAGTTTTTCACCCCCACCTGCATTCACATGGATTTAAATATCAAAGACACTGCTTACACAGTAGTAGGCTAGGCTACTGATTACTGTATTGGTAAATTTTGTCAGCGTTTTGAATGTAAAGTTAATATACGAAAGGTGCTCCTTTATTCCACTGCCCATTCAGCCCGTTTTATTTTTTATAGCATATATATATATATATATATATATATATATATATATATATATATATATATATATATATATATATATAGTAAATGAATCGCCCTCTCTGCGGTTCGTTGCCCCTTTTAACAGAAAAACAATTAAACAATCAGCAAATTCACAAAATGTGCATATGCACATGTTTTCTGCAGGGAGGATATTAACCCCCTCCCTACTGTGTTACACATCCTCCCCCTCAAGTGTGCAACACTGATTGGCCATTCCAAGGCCACCCCCTCCCCTAAAACACAACCACCCACCCTCGAGTCCACAAATGTCAATTTTCGCCCTCTTCCACGGGCGGACTTGAGGGTGGATCGGTCCACGTCCCGGCCCAGCCAGGTAAGGACCACGCACCGGCGACGAGGGACCCCAACGGTTCGACAGGGCCGACCGGAACGACAACCGGGGCACTGGAGGCTGCAGCAGTGGGCAGAGGTCTGCAACTGGGACCCAGTGTAGCGACGTCCGGTCACCAAGGGGGAGAGACGCAGTGACCAGGGGGAGCGTAAGCGACGTCTGGGAGCGGCGCAGCGACGTCTTAGTGTCCGGGAGGAGCGGAGCAGGGGACCAGGTGGAGATCTGTGACCGCTTCTGCCGAATCCTGGGCTCTGGGTCTAGTGAAGGAAGGTCCAGGCCAACCGACAGGGTGTCCAGGAGCAAGGGGCGAAGGACCGGACGCAGCGACGCCGGACTGGACCGTAGGGGTGGTGGTCGGGGCTGTAGTGGAGGTATGCTCTTCGCCCCCTCCCCTCTGGACTCCGGAAGCGGCGGCTCCTCCCCTCTGGGCTCCGGAAGCGGCGGCTCCTCCCCTCTGGGCTCCGGAAGCGGCGGCTCCTCCCCTCTGGGCTCCGGAAGCAGCGGCTCCTCCCCTCTGGGCTCCGGAAGCGGCGGCTCCTCCCCTCTGGGCTCCGGAAGCGGCGGCTCCTCCCCTCTGGGCTCCGGAAGCGGCGGCTCCTCCCCTCTGGGCTCCGGAAGCGGCGGCTCCTCTCCCTCTGGCTCTCGGGATGGCAGCTCCACCCCCTCTGGCTCTCGGGATGGCAGCTCCACCCCCTCTGGCTCTTGGGACGGTAGCTCCACCCGCTCTGGCTCTCGGGACGGCAGCTCCCACTTTTGTAGCAGCAGCTCCTGTGTCTGCCTCTCCATTTTCTTTGTCTGCTCCTCCTGAGCAGCGATGTTCTTATTAATCATTTCTATTAAGTCTTTAAAATCCATTTTTGGGTCTCTAGGGGCGTCCACACTCGCTGCCACCATATGTAAATGAAACGCCCTCTCCGCGGTTCGTTGCCCCTTTAAAACACCGACCCAACACACAGAAATGGATTTTTGAAAGCGCGGTTGCGCAATTTTTAATAAACAATACAAAACAAAATAAACAAAATAAACACCTAGCTCTTTTACGAGCACTAACTAACACAGGAACACCCTGACTACAAGTGGGACAGCTAGGCTGTTTCCCCACCAAACAGTAAACAAAACCACACAGGTTTAATACAACACACTTTACCTCACGACTGCTGGGAAGCAGAGTACCTCTTTCTGCCTCCTTCTACTCAGCAGCCTAGAGCAGACTGACTGCTCTCATTATAAACCCTGCACCTGGCTCTAATTTACAATCATAGCCAGGTGCAGGTGATAATTAACAATAAAACAATTAACAGAAAAACAATTAAACAATCAGCAAATTCACAAAATGTGCATACGCACATGTTTTCTGCAGGGAGGATATTAACCCCCTCCCTGCTAGGTCGAATACATCGTAAAACACCTGAACAGACCACCGTCGGGAGCCAGCTTTCACGGAATGCTTCCGTGCCATCTGATTCTTGCGTTATAAAACTCTCTGGATTTATTTTCACTAGTCCCGATGCTAATTGACTGACCAAAACAGCACAGCTGGCAAGCAGGAGCCAGCCTTTGAAAAGGCTGATTGAAAAACAATAGACTGTCAGTCATTCACTCAGGCAGAGAGTAAAGACTAATTACAGCTAAGCACATTGCGGACTAGTAAATAAAAATAATAAAGTAGAATACTGTTCTGTATAATCAAAATACAGTTGTTTTCTGTGTGGCCGTCAATGTGACTGCTCCCAGGGCTTTTAGGTATAATGTAATATATCTCCTTTATTTCTGCACTCCCATGTTTCATGCTTTGTGAGAATATTTAATACATACGGACAGAAAGGTACACGGCCGGAGAAAATTACATTTTAAAACCAAAAACCACCAAAATGACCACCGCAGGGCTTCTAGTGTTAAGCACAACATTATTTGAATTGCTCTGAAGGTCAGATTTGAATGGAAATGGCTAAGTTTTGCGATAAGCATGACAGCCTTGCAATGCGCAGAATGTTTCCAGTACGTGCGTTTAGCTAAGTGGCCTATCCTCAGCAACACTGGCAAAGGGCCACTGTGCCCAAGGGCTCAATCCTTAACATATCCCTGTAGTTGCATTCTCCAGAGGCCCCCTTTCCTTTTCATGCCACTCATCCGTTAATTCCACACTCAGGTATAAGGACACAGCTGACTTATTTTAAGTATTGTTATTTATTTCTCATTGATATCAGAAGCATACTGTGACAGGGGGGGGGGGGGGGCAGTTGGAAGGGGCTTTCAGCAGGAGTATGAGTAAGGGATTCACATGTGCAGGCTGCATCCACAGGCAGCGTTCCTGGCCGGCTCCATGCTGAGATTCCTGTCTTCGGGGCTTCTGAGTAGAGTAGTGTTTTCAGAATTGTGGGTTTGTTTTACAGTCCATTGTTTCATTTCTCCATTTAGTAGCTTATTTATATATTTAGATTTCCAGAAAGCTTTTGACAAAGTCCTGCATAAAAGATTAATTCTCAAACTGAACGCAATAGGGATTCAAGGAAATGCATGCACATGCATTAGGGAGTGGTTAACATGTAGAAAACAGAAAGTACTGATTAGAGGAGAAACCTCAAAATGGAGCGAGGTAACCAGTGGTGTACCACAGGGATCAGTATTAGGTCCTCTGCTATTCCTAATCTACATTAATGATTTATATTCTGGTATAGTAAGCAAACTTGTTAAATTTGCAGACGACACAAAAATAGGAGGAGTGGCACTGTTACGTTTGAGTGTAGACTCGTCTGAGGAATATTGGTATGTACACCTATGATAGCTGCTTGGCAGGGTATTGTTAACAGTCAATTGTCGTGTAGTATTCCAATTCTGCACATTCACGCGTAGCTCTTGTGCATTTCTGCTATATTGGTATTGAATGCGCAGGTGGTTTTGCGAGGCACAAACACATTTGCCAATTGACCAAAAAACTGCTATTTTCCAGCTTTGCGCAACTGCTTTGTGCCGTGTTGGAAAATAAAATTTTTTGTGCAAAAGCACTAATTTTTGTGTGGCATACATTTTGCGAGGGGATTGGACATCGCTTCGAATATCTGGGCCTATATCACAATATTTTACATAGAATTGCACAAATGTGATATTGCACATTTCTATAACTTAGCCTAAATTGAGCTTCAATCTATGTGGAATTTAAAACTATACAGGATAAGTGTAACTATTGATAGATTATTAGTTTTCTATGTGGAGTGATCTATCTATCTTGCATTCATTCAAATCCCATGACAGAATGACTGGGTGAATTGCATTGTTCTGGAGTTCGATCTAAGGAAAGTTATTCTCAGATTTCAGCTGTTTAATTTAGGTAGGTATGAGAGGGGAGGGACATGCACGCATTGTACTGGTTGTAAACAGAACGCCCCATGACGTTCATGGAGTACTGTGGTTATTTCACACATGGGGGTTATTCGGCTATCCTCATTCGTGGAATAACTACAATACATGTTTCTATCGAGTGAAAACACAGTAAACTCAGTGAGGAATGGGGTCGGCATTTGAACAGCATGGGAAACTGCAAAATTTACTATGCAAATGTACCAAGACAAACTGTAGCATCCCTTCCTTCTGCAGTAAATGCAGCTGCATCTGCACCTCTTGCTTCAGTAAGCTATTTGTCTGAATTTGTCTGAGTGCCACTGAGAGCATGAAACAGCAAGAATGTGTGTTGTCTAGTTACGGAAGCACCTGCCAACCAAGCACCTGCACAGCCCTGGTCAATACGACTGAAAGGGAGAGTCAGCCCATTCATACAGAAAGTGTGTGCTATGTGATGCAGGTGTTTCTGCCACATACTCTTCTTCCCAATGCTCGCCTGTAGTACTTTGCTGTACCTCAGAGTTTTTAAATCTGCACTGTGCCGTGGATAATTGAGGATCTGTTTGTCTTGCTGCATTGAATTTGTAAAGCTTTCAACAAACAAGTTGTATATCAGTTTGAAAATGTATGGCCTCCTGCCAAGCACACCCTGCACAGCGTACATGCATACATCCCTCATTTACTCTGCTCCTTTTCCACATCCATCAGAAGTGCTTTTTTGACATTAATTAAAAGTGGAATTAATGAGAGCTGGTCTACTGAGACTGCAAGCAGAGGCATCGGCAGACTGACACAGAGAGGAGAGAGCAGGAGATGAAGAGGGGAAGAGAAAGAAAAGGGAGGAGGAGAGGTAGAGAGGCTGAGAAAAGTGAGAGGGAGGAGAGAGGAGAAAAGATACAAAACAACTCCCAGTACGTCTGGGATTCCAAATGAATCAGCAATGCAAGCTCATTTACACTACAGGATGTGCTACATATGGCAGGTCATCAGTCTATACCAAACAATATAAAGCAACTGTTTCATTCTTAAGACATTAAATGGACCTGCCTTCTACTGCCACCTAATCTTGAAGACAGCTCTCATGTCTCTGCTGACTTGACTGTTGATAAAGTGTTCGTTTTGATAGCCGGCCCCTTGTGTTGTTACTGTACCGAGATCATGTGCTTTACGATAATAGGGCTGGTGCCTCCCTGTCCCTTTGAATATGATCCTGATTTACAGCTTTGCTCTGTCTGACTGGGAGCCAGAAAACATTTCCTACAGACACACTGACTGCAAGTAATGGAAAGCATTGTACAAGCCGTAGCTAAGCCTTCATTACAGGTCGATAAGCTAATCGGGACCATCTGACCAGTGAAGCGCTGCCCCAGAATGTGACTCACTGTATCCTGGTCTTTCCTCTGATACATGCAATTGTTTAAGTTTTTTCATTGCTTTTCATCAACAAAAAGTAAATACTTAATTCCATAAAAAATATGTATGTGATTGTTTAAAGTATCTACATTTATTTTTAGAGCAGATACAGAACAAAATGGAAGCTGATTAAAAGTAAGTTTAGAATAGAAGGCAGCACTTTTTTACACAGAATTATAAATGCATGGACTAGCCTGCCAGGTGAAGGATCTAAAATCCTGGGAATATTTAAAAATGACTAGATTCTGTGCTATTAAATGAGACCCTCCTAGTTGGGGTGAATGGTGTGCTAGGAAGAGATGAGCCTTGATGGGCTGAACGACCTTGTCTCGTTCACAGGATTTTCATATGTTATTAAACACACCCCGGGCGGTGCTCGGCAAATTGTACGCTGCCCCCTGGGAACTCCTGTCCACGGTCGGCAGTGGAATAACCTGGACTTGAACCGGTGACCTCCAGGCTATAGGACGCATCCTGCACTCCACACGGAGTGCCTTTACCGGATGCGCCACTCAGGAGCCCCCCTCTTCATGGGTTTTAATGAACTTATCAATGTGGTTGTTTTAAATGTATTTTGCCTTGGAGAATAGTTTTCATATATTTATAGGATATTTTTATCGTTAAAGTGCTTTGTTCCATATGTTTGCATTTCTTAGTTTTCCCTCTGGGCAGTATATCATTAAGAATCCCTGTAATGGGAGCTTGTATGAGATTGTCTATGGCTAATATGTCACAGACCATTTAAGCTGGCAAATGTTCAGTGTTGTGGAAACTGTGGGCAACATACGACACCCTTCCTTTTGACTTTTGACCTAAGATGGACGCCATACTGTGGTCATATTGCTTTCTGATTTCCGTTTGATAGAGCTAATGCTTTACATACTCGGTACACAGGTGTACTCTTTCATTCTCTATGTCCAGTTCGATCGTGGGTGTCTTACAAGAAAAAGGAACTCTTTCCTGTTTTTGCAAAGCTGTCCCAGTGCCATGGCCTTGTATCTCAGAAACCATTTGAGATAGTGCCTTCATATTGTCAGGGTTAGAATAACCCTTCATACTAAATGTGCTGGGCATGAAATTGACCTTTGACCTAATTTGGCTGCCATATTGAGTTCATGTGACTTTTAAGCTGCATAGAGATAGTATGCTTTAAAGAATTGTTTAATGTTTGTTACCCAGCTGTATTCTTTGGTGTTGCCCAATACAAATTAACCCTTTAATGTGCCACAATTCCGTTCCAACAAAGCATACCTTGGTTTTGTTACTCCTTTACCCTCCTGTAGACTGTGCCTGCTCTGGACCAGTCACCAATGAGCTATCCTTTTAAAAACACACGGCGCTGCTGCCTATTACATAACATCTTTCATAGTGGACCACCATCACAAAGTGCTTTACAGAGGTAGGCGGTGAACTGTGCATTATATGCAGAGTCACTTACAATAGGACATTGATTTAACATCTCATCCGCAGGATGGAGTACAAGGAGGTGAAGTGACTTGCTCAGGGTCATGCAGAGGTGGGATTTGAACCGGTGACATTCTGGTTACAGCCCCCGGATTTTAACCACTGGACCACACTGCCTCTTCAATATATTGTTAATGCTTTTTTTCATATTTAAAATACATTGTTTTTTTTGTATATGAACAGCATATGCAGTGTGCAGTTTGTGTGATTACTTCTCTCTCCTGTAGAGGCGTTTGATTGGAGTGTTTGATCGTTTCTTTGTCCTGCCGTCTCATTAATCGAGGAGTTCATTAAAAACTCAATAAGACAGAGATGAGCTGTTGCTAACTCATATCGATCCCCTGGGCTTGAGGCTCAGAACATATGTAATTGCAGGCTCCATTACCGCGGGAGGGAGCTAGGAGAGGGAATCTGCAGGGACAGGCAGACAGGCAGGGGGTAGGAAGCATCCTACCCCACTGCCTACAATGTGAACACTAGAGCTTGATCATATTTCAGATGTATTCTATACTTAGGGCTCTTTGGTGTCAGAAAAATACATAGGTCAGAATGTATTATCCCACATTACACTGCTGTCCCATTGTTTTCCATGGAGGTGAGCCATTCTGTTATTACTCAATAACGGAACAGCAAATAAAGCATGACTGAGCGATGACGCTAAATCGTGACTTAATGATAAAACACTTCACACAGATTATTTCAGACAAACAGAGATAAATGCATACATCATGTTTTAGTATTCTAGCGATAATGTCATTGAGAGTTCCATTATTACCTTGCAACACGACACAGCAGTGCCATTATTCCCAAGCGACATGTATTATTATGGTAATTAATATTTGTATATATTCTGTGTGTCTTAAAATATGTTTCTTATCCCCATACCTTGAAAATATGTCCCTAAATACCATACAGTTTCTAAAGTGATTACTCATTCTGGAAAGCAGGCTGTCAATGGGGTGCTTTTAATTTTGCACAGCCTGTCTAAAAGCCTTCTGAATATTGCTGTTCTGCATAAAGTTAAAACAAACCTATTTTTATTAACATCAGCACACGCAGCCTCAGATTCGTTCAGTTTCTTTTTTTGCCTGGCCTTGTTTGATGTCAAATTAGCATAGGAGATAGAGCCGCTTTGAAATTAAGACATTTGAATCTAAATTAGGTGCTGGAAGGTGGCAGGGAGAGAGAGAGGCGATGCCAGTCCCCCCGCTGCTCCACTTGCTTTGGATTAATGA
The DNA here is from genome assembly GCF_902713425.1 of Acipenser ruthenus. Taxonomy (NCBI): domain Eukaryota; kingdom Metazoa; phylum Chordata; class Actinopteri; order Acipenseriformes; family Acipenseridae; genus Acipenser; species Acipenser ruthenus. Next base: position 7,799,547 of record NC_081211.1, read on the forward strand.
GAACCCCTACCTGCACCCCGCTGCTTCAGATACACCCCCCGCCCCTCTCTCATCCTTTTTTAATCCTGAAAACCGTGCTGATACCTTCCCTGTTTTGACAGCAGCTACTTAAACCATCTTACAAATCTGAAGCAATCATCGTCTACTGTACCTGGAGGTGCTGAGTTTAAACTGGGTTCCTACTGCTAAATTCATTGAACGTTTTAATATGCTGTTTGTTTGCATCATTGTTACTGGAACAGTCTGTGTTAGCTCATGCTACATTGTTTTAAGAGTAAGTCTCTTCAAACCCATTTTAATTGCTTTTATTTTATTTATTTATTTACTTGCATCTTCCTGCGTGTTGTCTGGTGTTTGCGATCATTCTGATTAGTTTTGGGTTCTGTTTCTCCAATGTTGAGAAATTATCATGAAGTTACAGACCACCCAAGTGGCCCACTAATTGACATTAAAGCCCGCAGACCCGCGACAGTCATTGTGCAGCCTGGAAAATAAAGCTTCTGTGTAAGGTCACTGTTTCAGCGATGTAAAAAACTGAAGCTTGTCACTATCAGCTTATGATTGCATGTACACTCCATTCATTGATGGATACTTTAAGTCAAGTTGCAAATTGTATTATTTTAAATGAACCAATGTTGTTGTTTTCTTCGAAATGTAATTGTGATCATTTAGGTCAGATTAGTCATTGTCCAAAATGTTCTCATCTGCAGTAAACACTCTGGACCAGCGTTCCAGTGTTTAAGGATTTTTGCCTATGTATTTCCCTGACCTTGAAGCTCTTTGGCTCTGTGGCCTGAAATACACCCATGTTGGAGTGACTGGCTTTTCATAACTCAGAGTGCAGCTGTGACCTCGGAGGGATGATAAAACCTTTGTTTCTGCTTAATGAGCTGTTTTGAGCCTATGTACAAACTATAATTAAACCAATTAAAACCGGTTCTAAAACCACTTACTTTTGTTAAGTGACATGCTATAACTTTAGGCAAGTGTCACAGAATCCATAATAACACACTATTGGAACACGCAGACCTTTTCTAATTAACACTCACCTTGTGCGGGGCGGTGTACACATTATTCCAGTTAAAATGGCACAAGCTCTTATTGTTTCATCAGCCTTTGCTCCTTTTCATTATAGAACCCGTTACTTATGCTTCCCATTTAAATGATGAAGGAAGTGAGAAATCATTGAAACTATTTGTAAACATTGTGTGACTTTCCTGTTTTAATGTAAGCTCTGAATCAACGCAGGTTTAATGAAGTCTTAACATTAAGCTGTACATAGCTGGTGCACATCAGCAGTTTGCAATCCCCAGCCTTGTGATGCGTGGGTGTAGCACTATGCTGCCTGTGAGAATTGAGCAAAACTCATATCATTGTTGTTAAATGTAACTTCTTGTTATCTGGGTTTCTGCTGACATTGGTAAAGTGAAGAAGAATTGCAAATGTTAACTTCAATGTGCTGTGTCTAACACCATGCATCACGCTAGGGAAAGAAGACCAAATTTGGTCAAGGGAATTACGTAAGCTAGCTGTATATCTGTGCTGTACAAAGTAATTTCCTTGGTCAGCTCAGAAACTAACATCTACACTGATGGCGGCTCAGAAACTAACATCTCTGTGCCATGCCAGCTCAGGAAACAGCCATCATCTCTGATGCCATGAAAGCTCAGCTCAGCTCAGAAGTAAATAACATCTACCCTGATGCAGCTCAAAACAGCATCAGCTGAGACTTGTGTGTGAGATCACTGATGTGTGTGAGATCTCTGATGTATCACCTTTGATTTGCTTTGTTCCTGTTTGCCTTTTGATTCCTGAATAAATAATTTTTGATTAACTTTTTTTTGATTAATTACACCGTGTAACAAATGCACCTGCTATCACGTATCCGGACCTTCCTTCATCCATCGCCCCGGTGCCACACTGCCATGAGCTCCCCGTACCCACTCCTCCAGAGAGAGAGCAGCCGTCTTTAGAAGAGAGCAGCAAGTCAGAGAGCGAGAAAGACGTTGTAGATCCAGATGACAATTTCAGAGGTGGAGCTGAGGAGAGAAACCCATACTACCCCAACCAAAAAGACCTCAACGACTTGATTAGAGATCTTGGTCTCACCAAGTCCAATGCCGAGCTTTTGACGTCTAGGCTCAAGCAGTGGAACTTGTTGGATGAAAGTGTGCAAGTCGCAGATCAGAGGAAGCGTCACCAACCTTTTTCCAGCTTCTTCACCCATCAAGATGGGCTCTGCTTCTGCCACAATGTGTCCAGTCTGTTCGAGGCAATTGGAATCGCCTGTAACCAGAATGAGTGGCGCCTCTTCATTGACAGCTCATCCAGGGGCCTCAAAGCCGTGCTGCTCCATAATGGTAACAAGTACCTGTCTCTTCCCCTGGCTCACTCGGTGCACCACAAAGAGGATTACAACAGCATCAAGACCTAGCTGGACGCCTTGAAGTATGATGAGTACGGCTGGGAGGTCAGAGGAGACTTCAAAATGGTGGGATTCCTGATGGGTCTCCAAGGTGGTTTTACCAAGTTTCCCTGCTATCTTTGCCTTTGGGACAGCAGGGACACCAAGGCGCACTACCACAGGCGGGACTGGCCACAGCAGACCGAGTTCTCTGTGGGGAGGAACAACGTCAAGTAGGAGCCACTGGTGGACCCCCGGAAGGTGCTGATGCCACCACTGCACATCAAATTGGGCCTTATGAAACAATTTGTCAGAGCTCTAGGTAAGGAGTCGGCAGCCTTCAAGTATCTTCAAGACTTCTTCCCTAAGCTGTCTGAGGCAAAGGTCAAAGCCGGTGTCTTCGTCGGACCACAGATAAAGAAGATCCTGGAGTGCAATGAATTCCCCAAGAAGCTCACTAGTAAGAAGAAAGCGGCTTGGAACAGCTTTGTCGCAGTGGTTCGGGGCTTCCTGGGCAATCACAAGGCCGAAAACTATGTGGAGCTGGTTGAGACTCTGGTGAAGAACTACGGCACAATGGGCTGTAGGATGTCCCTCAAAGTCCATATCCTTGATGCTCATCTTGATAAATTCAAGGAGAACATGGGAGCGTACTCGGAGGAGCAAGGAGAGCGCTTCCACCAAGATATACTGGACTTTGAACACCGCTACCAAGGACAGTATAACGAGAACATAATGGGAGACTACATTTGGGGGCTGATTCGTGAAAGTGATTTACAGTATAATCGTAAATCTCGAAAAACTACTCACTTCTAAATCTTTTGTAGTCATTTTTGTATTACTTTAGTATAAATACATGTTAATTTGGATTCATATGTTGTTTTTTTCTGACTTTATGTGAACGAAAAGACACAAATTCGCCCGTTTTCTCATTGGAAATAGGTAAATTTGCTGCTAAGAAATAAATTTCAAAATATCACTATCCTGGTCACAAAAGCAAAGTTTGTGGGGAATAATAGCCATTTTCTATACTTTTGAGGCATAAGCAATTAGGAAATAACACTTACTACCCAGGAACCAAAAATTGTGTTACATAGTGTTATTAAAAAGAAATCAAACCTCTTATAACAAGTGGATGAAACTTGGAACCCATGAGTTAGATCATGTTGCATTGAAGTTTTCAGAGAATTTTTGTCAAAAAATGGTTGTCGGCTTCCAGCACATGGCTCTTTTTAGAATTTAACAGAAGATTTGTGATCTTAATACTGAATACAGTGGCTGCATTAATAACTTACATTTTGAATCAGAACTGTAAGAATAGTGGTGTTGTTTTTATCTTTTCCCTGGAGTGGCCTTCCTATAATGATAATGCTGATATTAAAAGATACTATTCTTCCCATTGCCTCTGCAGTCCTCTCTCACATAGCCTCTGCACACATCACATTGCCACCGTGTCATCGACTCAGCAGCGACAGATGGCAGTAATATAAATAACTGAAGACCACGTCCCCTCTCTGTGCCAGCGCTGCAAACAGGCTGGCGCTACCAGAGTCGTGTACCCTTGACAACAGATGGTGCATGCTGTAACAAACTATTGGGGTTTACTTATCATAAGATACAGCATGTATGCTGGCTTGCAAGACTTGCAAGGATCCTGGGGGTGGTTACGAGCCAGACTCTCTGAGCCTGGGTGGACATGCACGTGTTTACACTCAAGGAAGAGCTGGGATTAAGCAGGGGGGAAATGTATTGAATCTCCTCCGAGCGGCTGAGGAGTTAATAATAATAATAATAATAATAATAATAATAATAATAATAATGGGATTTAATATAGACCCTGACATCAGCATTGGACTCGAATTTCCATCTCGACTACAGAGCTTTAGTTGAATGGTAAGATGTTCGTCTTTGCATTCAGCCCTTCCCCCCCCCATTCCACTCAGGGGCTTGAGATGCCAATTCATTACAGTGGTGCTTGTATCTCAGTTGTTAAAATATATCTACAGAAGCACTTTATTAAATTGTGATGAAACTTAGCTTGCCCATTCTGAGGGTAAACCCATTTGTCTATCTGTATGTCAAACTTTCATTGAGTAGGTATAGTGATATACTTTGTCATGCTACTGGTGTCTCTGATTCTGAATTTATAGCTAAGGCAGGGGATGAATATCACACACTAGTTTACATGCAGTAAACGTCTCTACAGAATATCAATTGGGTTGTATTTTCTTGGTGTAAATCAGTTTTCCATACGCTGGAGTGGGTCAAATTCTGAAAGTAAATGGGAATAAATATGATCGGTTTGCTCGTAAAATATCTGGGTATATTTGAATAGATAATTGACCCATCTTCAGATCCATGCAGCAGATTTTATTGAGCAAGTCGTCATAGTGAAGTGGTAACCCGTGTGTTATTACCACTGCAGAGTGACCGGGGCTGGAGTAAATCAAGGTTTAAAAATGGTTGGGGAAGGGCTGTAAAAATGGGAGGTTTGTTTAAAACAACAAGGCTCTAAAATGGTCACAAGCCTGGTACCAAACTGCCTGTAAAGCCAAGTTCTCTTTGTGTATTCTTGTTTCAAAGCACTTTCTATAACGTTTATTTGACTTTTTCAAACTCAGAAGTTTAAAGCCCCTTGTGGCCTCAATAAAGCTCTCTGAATCATGTCTAGCCTCCATGTTCATCTGGTACACCAGAATGTAACCATTAAGCTGTCCCCCTGCCACACTCTGCCCCTAGAGGATGGAAGAAACACCTCATGCGTTCTATGTGGTATTTCTGACTGTTATCTCTTACATCCACAAGGGGCAGAGTGTTTCAGGGGGACAGGTTACCAGTGTACCTGTTGACATGTTTCTGAGCGCTCTATTGAGACAACATCAGTGCTTTAAACTTTTAAAAAAGTCACCAGGATGTGACGACTGAAACAAAAAGTGACACAAAGTGAATCTGCTGTACACAACATAAAGAATGCATAGGATAACTCTTCTCTTTCATATCCATATCAAGTGTACTATAAAGAGTAAACCGCTTCTAGTTATGTTTGCAGTCATCCTGAGTGAATATTATTGCAGTTTGATGCTGTGTTTTCTGTTTTAACTGAGCACTCTGTTGTAAGGTGACTGTCAAGAACTGCTCAGTTCCATTTGCCAGCCATATACCTACAGGATATAATGTAGGCTATATCATCCAACGTGTCTTTATATTCGGAAGCGCCAGCACCATCTAGTGCACAGCAGTGTATTGCCAGAAAAACAAAAGGAAACTGATCTAGTTTACATTACAAAAATCTATGACAGACCATTAGAACTTGGAAGTGATTTTACATTGCAAAAAAAGTGACCTTAATTGGGAGGTGGTCTTTATACTGAAGTGGTCTTAATGCATAGATTTAGTGAATCATTTTTCGGATGAGGTGTCAATCAGAAGTTTTCCAAGTCCGTTGAGCTGATGTCCTCTTTGTCTTGTAAAGACTCCCTTTGCTCAGAGGCTGTGCTAGTCCTTTCCCAGCAGCGGGGGGTGAGGATTGAGACAGTAAACAAAAATACCAACAAGGGGATTACTGCTCCTGACAGAGTGGCAAAGAGAGAAAGGAAGGGGCTTCGCACGGCGGAGACACCAGCATTCAAAAGAGTGAGAAGGGCCAAAGGCTTCTAGATTGGGTTCAAGTTTGCTTGCTTCAAAGTAAACACCAGATTCAATGCCCTAAAGGCTCACTGTGCGTGTGACTGGGGCTGTGTGTTAATGTACACCCTCTACTGCTCCCGAGGAGAAGAGCGCTTCTCTGGTCATCCGACATTTTGTAGGGGGCCTCATCCGATGCCACACATAGACATTGAAGGGTTTCCTTCTTGATGCCTGATCAAAATTGGTCAAACTCCAGATACTTCCTGTCCAAGTAATTTTTTTTGTGTAAAAATATAGCAATATTTGTCTACAATGAAAGCAGACACGCTTATTAGTAACTGTATTAATTTCATAACAAGAATTGAGTACCAATCAATGGCAATTACTTTCCACATTGAGGGATTTAAAAGCCTATTGGTTGCTGACAAACGAATAATAACAATATGCTGTGTAACTTGCAGATGCCACTGATTTGTCACGTAACCTTGCTTAGACATACAGCTATAGCTGTGCAAACTGGGATATGATAAGCTGCTCTTTGTAGAGTTTTATCAAAGGTTAAATCTCATCTCGTTCTACTGTATAATCCCACAATTCACTGCAGAGATGACACATTACTAAGCAAACGAGCAAAGTGAAGTCAAAATATATTGATATCAAAATGATGAAAGAAAGCTAGGGCAAATAATCTCATTCAAAATATAAGTGGTTTTCATTTCTTTGATCAAGGCAGGTCGTTTATATATTAAATCACACTGCCAGAATGTTAATGATTGGCACTCAGTAATTGTGTAAACAAGGGCAGGCGAGGGAACGCTTGGTTTTATTTTGTTTAATGAATACCTGACAACTGAAAACGTCTTAAAGTGAATGGCTTGGTAAGTCTGAGTGTCTGCACATCTTGCAACCCGCACTTTAAAAATGTCAGAAATAAAAGAACACTTTATATATTTGTCCAGTATACTGGATGCAGTGCAACAATGGTTCAGTATTAGGCACAAACTAAGCAAACTTGATAGTAAGTCTTTTCAAATTATAATTGTATATTAATTTGTTCAGAGTAACTTTGCATGCTGTTTGCAGTATTGCAATTACTCAAATGCTATTTTTTATTTTGAAGTCTGTGTTAAGAAGCTTTTACCTGAGCTCAGGAGCTGCTTTTCAGTGTTAGGTGCCTGCCCTAGGCACATGTAACCCAGGCTAGATTAGCCAAAATGTCTTTTGTTAGTAAGCTAGAGCGCCATCTATTGAACAGCTTTAAAAATGACAACTCAATCCAAAACTCAATGAGTTTGCTAATGTAGGTAACTGTGTGTGATGAAACTTGCTAGACAGTCTTCTGCACTTGTACTAAGAGTATCAGAATCCGGTGAATGTGTAGGCATCCTGTCTGTGTGCCGTTCTGTGCCCATATGTCACATTAAGGTTTACTATATAAAGAAGCAGGAATTTGTTGGGGCTCGTTCTATTGCTATTCAGATACCGAGGGTATATGATCTGTCTGTTTTCACAACATCAGCATTATCTTAAAAAGATTCAGAGTAGTTAACTTGTTAAACTTGTAATTTCTGAATATGTCTGCGCACAGTTACTTAATTAGATGATTTTTTATGTATTATATTTTTTGCTGACCAAATGTGACCAGGGTGAAGATTTCCAAGCTAAGGAAAATCTAATGAAACGGATGTCAATCATACCTGACGCTTTCCTATGGTTGGCTCTGGATACCAGTATCCCCGCCCCCTTCAATCACAGCTCAGCTGGTCAGAAACGACTCGTAAACTGAAAGCGGCGAATCCTGTTGTGTAATAAACAGGTTGCATGGTGTTCCAGTGAAGAACTCCAATCAGATGTGTATCCCTTTTGATACAAAATCATTTGGAATTAACTTTGCCTTTTTCCTTGGAAATGGGTCAGCTCTGCAGGGAATTGTTGGATTGTAGTTCTGGTGATTTATTACAGTATGTTGTGATCCCATGAAAAATAAATTGTGAAGTGGAAGCCTGGTTGTAGGTATGAGACAGGGGAAGGTTAGAGAGAGAGGGGGTAGAGAGAGAGGGTTAGGAATGGGTAGGGTGATAGTATAGGGGACGGTGAGAGACGGGGAAGGTTAGAGAGACGGGGGGTAGAGAGAGAGGGGTAGGAATGGGTAGGGTGATAGTATAGGGGACGGTGAGAGACGGGGAAGGTTAGAGAGACGGGGGGTAGAGAGAGAGGGGTAGGAATGGGTAGGGTGATAGTATAGGGGACGGTGAGAGACGGGGAAGGTTAGAGAGAGAGTGGGGTAGAGAGAGAGGGGTAGGAATGGGTAGGGTGATAGTATAGGGGACGGTGAGAGACGGGGAAGGTTAGAGAGACGGGGGGTAGAGAGAGAGGGGTAGGAATGGGTAGGGTGATAGTATAGGGGACGGTGAGAGACGGGGAAGGTTAGAGAGAGAGTGGGGTAGAGAGAGAGGGGTAGGAATGGGTAGGGTGATAGTATAGGGGACGGTGAGAGACGGGGGAGGTTAGAGAGAGTGGGGTAGAGAGAGAGGGGTAGGAATGGGTAGGGTGATAGTATAGGGGACGGTGAGAGACGGGGAAGGTTAGAGAGGCGGGGGGTAGAGAGAGAGGGGTAGGAATGGGTAGGGTGATAGTATAGGGGACGGTGAGAGACGGGGAAGGTTAGAGAGACGGGGGGTAGAGAGAGAGGGGTAGGAATGGGTAGGGTGATAGTATAGGGGACGGTGAGAGACGGGGAAGGTTAGAGAGACGGGGGGTAGAGAGAGAGGGGTAGGAATGGGTAGGGTGATAGTATAGGGGACGGTGAGAGACGGGGAAGGTTAGAGAGAGAGTGGGGTAGAGAGAGAGGGGTAGGAATGGGTAGGGTGATAGTATAGGGGACGGTGAGAGACGGGGAAGGTTAGAGAGAGAGTGGGGTAGAGAGAGAGGGGTAGGAATGGGTAGGGTGATAGTATAGGGGACGGTGAGAGACGGGGAAGGTTAGAGAGAGTGGGGTAGAGAGAGAGGGGTAGGAATGGGTAGGGTGATAGTATAGGAGACGGTGAGAGACGGGGGAGGTTAGAGAGAGTGGGGTAGAGAGAGAGGGGTAGGAATGGGTAGGGTGATAGTATAGGGGACGGTGAGAGACGGGGGGAGGTTAGGGAGATGGGGGTGTGGGGGACGGGGGAGCTTGGCCAGTGCTGATCTCTCGCTTGCCAGATGAAACTGGGCACTGAAACAAGTCTGTTATTTTCCCATGAAAATCACTGGCTGCAGAGCCTTCTAGAGGATGTGCTGGGACTGACCCAGCTGTCAACTGTTACACTGACAGACTTTGAAGTTTGAGGTCTGTCTTGTTTGATTATGTGAGGATATAAAAACAACCCAGCCAACTACAGTGTGTCACCGACGTGGTTCAGAGAGTTACTCAAGTTGTATTATCCATCGTGTTACGGTACATTATAAAGGGCAGGCTCTCAGACTGTACCACTGTATTAAAGCACTGAGATAATAAAGCAGGGCTTACCAGGAGGTGCAGCTGTCAAAAAGGGTTCCTTTCATTTGAAAAAAAAAAAATCGAAATCAATTTTGCAGATCATGAAACTTTTGTGCTTTTTGAGAGAAGGTTTTGAAGTTTATTCTCATTTTTCAAAGCACGGATTAACTTAAGAGAATGCTTATAAACACTCAACAGTCCTAAAGTTTTGTGACGTTTCATAGACAAACGTTTCGGGCCATACCTTCCTCAGTGTAATAATGAAGAACTGTATGTGTTGGTATTTTTATATTAATTATGGAGGGGCAGTGCCTTGTCTACTTGACTTTGTTTCTCATAGTTTTAACTTGAAGCAAACATTAATATACTGGTTTGTAATTAGCAGTAAAGGTTTACTGCTCTGTAAGCTACAGGAGTGATCATTTCCAGGTAACGCACGGCCCCCATCAGATAACAAGATTGCAAGTGCCACCTGTACTTCATAAACATAAGAGTCTTCAACAGCTGTACAAATCCACCAATGCAATTACTTTGCTTAATGAGGAGAAAGAAATAATGTGTTCAAATTAAGAAAATGCTGCAACAGTGAAGAAACGTATACATGACGGTTCTTGGAACAGAAATTAGGTTGATCATGTGACCAGCACTTTAAAGCTGCAGGAGCAGCACAGTTGTGAACAGCATTAGAAAGAGTCATGCTAGCGGGTGCACTCAGGGCAGCTGTGTGTTTTAGAGACTGCGTTCTCTAAAGACTCTGTGTGTGTAACACTGCAGGTAGCACAGAGCAGCAGCTAATGCAGTATTGAGCTTCAAATGGTTTCAACATTGTGTAAGATAAGAGAAAGGACAAGAGCTATATGATGGGAATTTTGCCTACAAATGAAGTATTTACTATGGAAGTTGTTTCACCTTTAATGTAACTACTATAGGAGATATTGTTTCTTATTTGTTCCATGTGAATCGAATCCTATGAAGGCCAGCTGTGTCCAGCTTTGCTCATTTCAAGTTCGTTTTGCACCCCCCTTTTTAATGTGAGCACCATCGTTAAACAACTCCAATCTTCAGCATGTTTATGGTTATGAGATGTGTTAGATATTAAAATATATTTATTAATAAAACTGAGGCAAAGTAGGAAAAATTATCTTAAAACTGGTTCAATACACATGGAACAAATAAAAATGTGGCAATAGACAAGTTAATTATACCTTGTGGTGTTTCCATTAATCAACTTCCATAGTTCAAAAGTCCCATCTAACCCTAACCCTAACCCTAACCCTTGTCCTTTCAAAGACAGTTCCATTTCTATTGTTCTGAACAAGTACACCCAGGTGGATAGGACACCCCTTTGTCTTTTTCGGTGCTTATCCTAGTGTTTGTCTCCCAGACGGAGCGGTTCTCCAGTGCGCAGGGGGGCACCCTGTGGAATTTTAATTCAGAGACTGGCAGTGTTGAAGAGTCTTCACCCATCCTGGGATGGGAAATCATTGCAGAGTCCGCAGTCCCTCCGCACTGATTAAACCAGGGGCCGCCGCTCACACAGCGGAGTACACAATATATGAGCTTGCTCATTTTCAGAGGCTGACAAAATACTGCCATCAATCAGCACCTTTTAGAGCTTGTTTTGCAGCCGGCTAAGGTTCTTTATGGAACATCAGGAAACATTTTTATTGTTCAACGGGTTGCAGGGACTTTGCTGCTATATGCAATTATTTTCAGTTTACAACATTCTTTGTTTCTGACTAAGTGTAGGCAGGTTAGGGGTGGGGTTAGGGGTAGGGTTAGGGTAAGGGTTAGGGGTATGGTTAGGGTTACCAGATGTCCCAGGAACACTGGGATTGTTCCAGTTTTTAGCCTTCATTTTTTGTCCCAGGTGGAAAGTAAAAATAAAATGGTTAAATTGTCTCGGTTTTGTTATTTTGTATTACATTACTTTATCAGAACAAAACTGTAGTGGTGTGCTCAGCAAGTTGACAGCACAGTCATTTATTATACACAAATAAAACAAAGAAACTTGTTTAATAAGATTACTTGTTTAATAACGTCCTTGACTATGGCTAATTTTATCTTGAAAGTGCCTGAAGCCAAGTTAGCCTTTTAAGTTACTACCTATTGTGATGAACACGACCATTTTCATAACTTAGAGCGGATATGTGATGGTTTACTATATATGTGTTCAATGAACATATATATAGTAAACCATCTCATATCCGCCCTACCCGTTTAACTGCCATGAGCAAGCTCTTCAGCAGTATTAGTTTATTATTGAACAGAGAACATTGGTTTAGAGATTGTAGATCCTACCAAAGTTTTTGTACACTGTGTTGTATGTGCTCCATGCTCTGTTTCACAGTGATCCAATTAAGAAACCAAACATGTGATTTATTATGGTATTTTGTGAACTGCTGGAAAATACATTGTTATAGCAAACAAATTCAGTATTTACTCAAAGTCTCCCCTGAAGACACCCCCCTAATTTTAAATCTGGTGCACACATACAGAGTGTCCTCATAATCACATACGAGAGTTTATCAGATTACAGCCAAATGCAATCTGAAACATCTACCGGAGGCTAGGAGTGTGTGACACAGGTTTGGTGAAGATTGGTGCAATAGTGTCCATAATGTAGTCAGACAGACAGACACAGATCGTTTTTTGAACAAGGATCCAAAATAAAGCTTTCAACTCCCAATAAAAACACTATTATTACATTAACATTGCAAGACGGTTTGGCAAAAGCAGAGCCTCTAACAGCAACACAAACAGAGACAAAAGATATTCAGTGTTGACTAGAGGAGCAGTCTTGGTAGTTCTGCTCCTGAAATGGAAAGATGAATGAAAGTTCTTCTTGTCACCACTGGAGATGAGACCCCCTGCAGAGGGGGTATAGTGGAGACGATCGTACCGTACGTCTGTCATACTTCATGTCTCTGGAGAACCGTTTATCAATTCTCATGAAAACTCAACATTATTTAGAAGAAGTCACTGCCACTGTCAGAGTCTGGGATTCGAGGAAGATGCATGCCTGTCCGTACGTGAATCACACTCACATTTTTGCATGTAACTGGAGAACAATCCAATTGTGAATAAATAGTTCATTTCGTTTTTCAGTACCGCTCTGTAGATCTCTCTCCCCAACGGCCTTGCATGTTTCAGAGGGGTCGCTGTACATTATCCACTCAGCCAGGCGTAGGAGCCCCAGTGAAGATGCTGCTTGTGGGGTACTCAGTTCTCCAGGCAGCTCCTGTTACACAGCGTGCCAGTCCTACTGACAGCAGCAGGAAACGTCCTTGCTTAGGACACGGCTTCTGGGCACTGGTTTGAACCCGGCCCGGGGAGTAAGAGCACTCATCCAAAATTAGCCCAGCGTTCTGCCTGGACTGTAGAGCTGTTCAAGGAGTGCAGCACAGTGGTTATTCAGGGCAATGGCATCGCAAGGAGAGCTAGAGTGGGAATATTTTCAGATTTTGACAATGGTATCACAGTAGTGCCAGGCAGTGTGCAGCTGTATTGTGTAATATGTGTTCCCACCTATTGTGATGCTGGTAATGCCGTGGTTCTGCAAGCTAGGGTACATAACGTAGCCACTGCCTACTTTGTCGTGCTGAGAGGCTTCAGTGTATGAAATGTATAGAAATGTAATTTTTTTTATACAGTAATTGTTTTTGTTGTCATTTGCCTTCACATGATGAAGAGACTTTTGCGGTCTCAAAATCTAGTGTATGCATTTTTATACATATTATAGCTGATCCTATTAAAGATGGTATCAACAAAAAGAAACCATGTTCATACAATACAACTACTACTTTTTTGGTGGTACCTTTTTAATAAGATCTGTTGAAATATGTAACAATGTATACACTAGACTGTAGTTGTACTGGACTGTGCTGTGTTCACCACAGCAATTCCTCACAACAGATCAGGAGACCTGAAGATTCAGTGGGTGTCCTGCGATTCCACGACCGAATTGCCTCTTTACAACCAGGAGCTTGAGAGCACATGTCAGCGAGCTACCGGCCCCTGGAGGACAAAGGCCAGCTCTGCAGGTGTCTCTGAGCTCACTAGCCTGGCTAGTAGGGTCTGCTGTAGCATGGTGAGGAGAAACAGTCTCAGACGGTTTTGTCTCCCTAACCTGCACCAGAGCCAATGCAACACCCTCCAGAATCCCAGCGAAGACCAGCGACTTCACACAGCCAGGATGCGAACCTGCACCCCTGCGTATGACTCACGCTGCACACCACGCAGCTTACCAGGGGAGACACTCAGGGACTCCTGTGCTGCCCTGACTGTATAACTCACCCTGCACACCACGCGGCTGTGCCTTCACCAGGGGAGACCTCAGGGACCCCTGTGCTCCCCTGACTGTATGACTCACCAGGTGAGACAGAGTGTGTAACTGAGTGTAACCAGGGTGAGCGAAAGAAATTAGCTCAGGGGACTTGATCACACAACAGTATGAGAAGGGTGTGTTAGTGGACCTCCTTTTTAGTATGAGTAGCGCTTGTCCACTGTTTGGGCAGCTTTGATTTTCTAGTTGTGTTTTTGAACAGTGTTTTGTGTTTGTTAAACCACACACTAGAGCCTTTCACACTGGCGTGCTTTACCCGGGTTGCGACCCTCTGTCATGCGACTGCTTTTTGAAGAAGCAGGGTTGACCTGGGTGACAGAAGCAAGTAGACAATGCAGGTACGCAATGCCCTGGAAGCAGCTTGTTACAGACGCGTCCATCCAAGCTTCTCTGGATTGAATCGTCCGCTCAAATGTTGATTAGAGCAAATGTATCTTCATCCCTGCTGCAATCTGGCTCATGGTGTGTCTCAATCAACAGAAATATGGCTAAACAGAATAAACAGACAAAGTGAAACCTTCACGCAGGCGTGGCTGTTTGTAACTTTGTCCACTTAGGAACGCCCGTCATGCATTTTGTATCGCTCGACCCAGGTCAAAGGGTGTCAACCCAGGTACAACCCGGGTACATGGTTTCACACTACACGGGATTGTGACCCGGATAGCCAGAACCCGGTTCAGGACCTGGGTAGGGGTGCCAGTGTGTAAGGGGCTTAGGACAAACAATGTTGGTAGTGGCAGCTACCTGTTACTGCAATCAAAATTGTGGAAGTAATGTAAATAAAACCTGGACGTCTGTGCTGGAGTGTCAAGCACAGTCCCTGTGCCTCTCACAGCGTGTTCCCACACCCCGATTTTACATAAGGCCAGTCAGGGGACCAACAAAATTTGTTATTAACTTTGGTTTTCTTCTGTGCAAAAAGTCCTGATTTACTGTTGTAGTTTCTAATAGTTATTTTGAAATCTAAATCAAATGTTCAAATGATTTACATCATGTTGCATCCAGATTTTCAGAGGGGTTGGTAGTTTCACAGCATGCTGGTCCAGAGAATTTTCAATAGAGGTTTGGGGACTCTAATGCTGAATACAGGGCTGGCCTTTATATTGATTATATGTCTTTTATATTGCCGTCAATAGGAGTAAATCAGCACCGAAGTGAGGTTTAACTGTAGGGTTTATGCTAATGTTTATACTGCAGATGCAGTCTCAGCTTTGCCGGTGCTACAAAATGTTTTTTTATGCAAACCGTATTGTAAGCAATGGCTCCCAATGAAATCTGAAAGGGTGTATGCAAACATACAGCTTCAGTATTTTACTGGTCATTTGAATTGAAAATACTTGAATTATAAATTATTTAAATTCAATTTTATAAATAGAAACTTCTGTTTGCTAAATTTGACTACTAAAAAAACGTTTGTCTGCTTGACTTAGTTTCTTCTAGTTTCACTTCAGTAATAGCACTAACTGAAATTATGGACTTGACTTTGAAATGTTTAGCTCCTAAGCCCCAGACTGAAGGGAGCTCACCTCTTGTCAGTCAGTCAGTCTTTATCACAGACTCCAGCAATACACAAAGCTCCCATCCTGAGCTGACCTGCACAATGGGCCTGTGTGACAGTTGGCTCTTGATCAGTGGGCATTCCTGAAATTCTTCAGTGGGTGGGGGTGTGACACACTGCCCGTCATATTCTGAGAGCAGCGGGGTAGCAAACCACCTGGTACAATAACCTTTTTAATCTTTAGTTAATTACAAACAGTCCCCAAGAGCTTGAGGAAGAGATTTTACTACGGCTGGGAGAAATGCCTTTCCCTTCAGTGTCTGGTTAACCTCTCCTCTGCCCAGCTAAACCACAGTCCGCTGTGCCTTTGAGAATATGACAGATTCAGTAAATCTGTATTGAGTTGTACAGTAGCTCACAAAATAGTTCCAGCCATTTTCCCACCAGGCACATCCATTCACTTTCTCAAATGTGCCATTTTTGAAAAGAAACACATTTATTAGTAAGCATGTATTTTCATTTTAAATATCTGGACCTGCACTAGGTTTGCAAGACACGCTTTTAAATTGTTTTGCACTTGCCTGAATTAAATCAGTTGCACATTTGATTTTCCTGGAGGTGCAGTGTGTTAAATAGCACAGCTGCAGGTGCTGTGACGATACTGTAAGGTGATGGCTGCACATACCAGAATACACGATGGCTAGTTTTTATTTCTTAACACAGCCTGCTACAGCTTTTAATGCCAGTCTTGCTGGCTGAGTTGCTGGCTTATTAAAAGCCAGCAGATGTGTGTGAGTGTTGGGAGCTATCAGTCATGTTTTAATCAGGCTCCGGGCTGGCACTGACAGTTGGCGCAGGCAGGGAGTTATTGATGCGGGGGGGGCTGTGTTTGTGATGAAGAGGCTTGTCTGGTTTATTGATGGAGCAGCAGTGACTGAGCGACTGAGAAACAGCATGAGAGAACTTCATCTAACTCACCTTTCCATAGACACGGGCAGCACTGGTAGCTTAATTTCCAACTGGTTATGCTGGTTTAAGAGATACTTGTTGAAGAGCTGCTGGTTAAAACAAACTAAAACAGTCCTCCTGAAATGAAAGTACTTTTGATCCAGAAAGCCTCTTATCAACATCTTTACATGTGTTACTGAATATATTTTCTCAAGTAGACATGTAAAATGATTGTAGCTAAAACCAAATAATTGGTTATTATATAGGTCACAAATGTCCAGTTTTTAAAGAAACACGCGTTATATGTCTATTTTTTAAAGCATGATATCTGCTACTATACTTGGTTAAAGAAACCTCTGTTTTGATATCAGTGCTTTCAGATAGTGTTGCACTTCCTGGGTCACTTGGAGGGTGTAATTGCACACCTTTTAATGTCTCCTTTCCTTTCATTAGTCAACCAGCTGCTTCCCCTTTTGACTGACATGCTTTCAGCCAGTAACATGACCCAGAAAACACTACTGAGGTGACCAAGGAAGTGCAAGTGTAACCCATATCCCGAGAAAAGGGAAAAGCAAATTAGACAAAATGCACAAAATCTATACACATGATGTTGATGGGGCAGTTTGATGACGGATTGCTATAGTTACACAGCTAAGAAGGGAGGCATGGCGTGGAATTGAACATGACCGATGGCAGCTACCCAAAGACCACTAGAGGAATTGAACATCGCTAATGAAGGGTGCAAAGGGGTCATAAAAAAATTTTAATGCTAAGAATGGTTTGTATCCAGGAATGATCAATAAGCAATACGATCTGAGTTGAGTATGAGGAACACATATACGATCAGGCCTCGTTTTACAACACTGTTGAAATCATTAGCTGTTACTTTAGCCTCTGCAGTTATGATGGCATGTTTGACATGGTAGATGAAAGCATGGTAGAAATGTATGCATGAGAACTACACAATGTAACCCTTCCCTGGGATTTCAATCGGAGCTCGGAGGAGTGAGAAACCCAGTAAATGGAATTAGGGGTTGGCTCATATAAATCCAGATTAGAGCGCTAAGTCTCTTTATCTTACCTCTCAGTTATTAACCAAGGACAGGTCCTGTGGAGCTCATCATGCCCTCAGCTGGATCAAGCTGGTGCAAGCAGACGGGCTTAACCCCTTCAGCCCTGTCAAACAGCAACACACAATGTACTGCATGTGAACAATTCTGGCTTGTGAGGCTGGATTTATAAAATAATAATATAGACGGGTGGCTAAGCACTTTATCATATAAGATACAGCAACTGGCATTATACAATGTCCTATTGTAAGTGAATCTGCATATGATGCACAGTTCACAGCCTACCTCTGTAAAGCGTTTTGTGATGGTGGTCCACTATGAAAAGCGCTATATAAAAATAAAGATTTTTATTATTACAGGGTTTAATATCTTACAGTACAGTACATTGAACTGTATAATATACCCGTAGCACCAACAGAAACAAGATTCCGTTTCTTCAGTTTCAGACTGCAAATACTGGTGTATCACATAACAAATGCAGTGCCAGTTTCATCAATCCCTTTTAAAATGCATGACTGCAGTAAATAAAGAACCATTATCCTCCCCCAGTCATTCTGCATTGGAAATATATAGAATGCCATAAAGGGTGCTAAATGCAAGCTGATATATTCCCCAGGAGAGGTTACAGTGGTAGCTTAGGGTCCATCTGGCTTCAGTGAGTTATAATTAGTATCTAGCACCCAGTGCTCTACTTTTTACAATATAATATTAAATAAGAATAATTAGACAGTACAGCATCCAATAATGTGACATTGTTTCCATCGGATACAAACTGTCTGATGCAAAGACATTGGCTGCATGTCATCAATCTCAGGGTTAACTATGTATTGCAACTGGTTAACGATAGTAGACATTGTTCAGCCGTTTGGCTTTGCTTCTGTGACACTCCATACAGGACTGAGCTTGGTGGTAAAACTAGGTTGTCGCTACATCTATAATTGTTTGAATGTCATTCTACTTCTCCGCACAGATGTAGAGACACTAGTACCACATGCAAAACTACATTTGATCATCTGTTGATGGACTAGGGAAAGC
Organism: Acipenser ruthenus; assembly: GCF_902713425.1. Taxonomy (NCBI): domain Eukaryota; kingdom Metazoa; phylum Chordata; class Actinopteri; order Acipenseriformes; family Acipenseridae; genus Acipenser; species Acipenser ruthenus. The sequence goes on from NC_081211.1 coordinate 7,817,952, forward strand.
AATTGTTTCTCTGTAGCACTTACAGCATGTACATTGTATAAATAAAGCATAGCAGCATGTTTAATAGCAAATCTGAAAGACTTGCTATTAGGCTAGTTCTTTGCTGTATTGTGTGACCATTACTGAGTGCGACTTCTAGTCTCTAGTCGTGCGACTGTCTGTTGATTCAGGGGAGACTGGTCACCAGCCTTGACTCTAGCTGGTCATAAGACTGAAGTTTTGAACCACCCTTTAAAGGATGAATACAGATATTTCTGTTGACATCATTTAGATGTTTTATGTAAGTCTACAGGAAGCCATGTAGTAGTACAGTATTTCATGTTAGATTTCAAAGTGTCAGTTTGTTTCATTTTTGTCTACAGATTGCTAAGTATAACGGTATGTAATTCAATATGTTAACATTATTCAGCAGGTTTTATTCAAGTTTATGAAGCAAAATGTGTTAATTCTATAGGGGGATGCTAAACTTTTGGCCAGCGCTGTAGGTCCCTAATGGAGAATTGTGCTGATCAAGAGCTTGTCTTCCATCTTCTGTACTAGTGATGTTCATCTCTGCCCACTCAGTCAGACACAGTTTAATTCATCTGATGAGAAACAATAGCCTGAAAGTTATCACTTTAACTGCATTCCTTCAATGGGAAGTGCAGCATGGAAAAGAGTGAGAGACGTTTATTGCTACGAAAAGAACACCATTAGGTGGCAGTGTGGTCCAGTGGTTAAAGTCCAGGGCTTGTAATCAGAAGGTCATCGGTTCAAATCCCACCTCTGCCACTGACTGACTCACTGTGCGACCCTGAGCAAGTCACTTAACCTCCTTCTGCTCCATCCTGTGGATGAGATGTTAAATCAGTGTCCTATTGTAAGTGACTCTGCATGTAATGCACAGTTCACAGCCTACCTCTGTAAAGCGCTTTGTGATGGAGGTCCACTATGAAAGGCGCTATATAAAAATAAATATGTTATTAAAAATGAAATGCACGTTTAACATAATGTATGCATCTTTCGGAAAATGGGAGATCTACAAAGTAATGGCAATATATATGAGAGAAGATGTCCAGAGTAGTTTTCTTAGCTCTGTTCTTAGCTCTGTAAAAGGTGAGTGGTTTCTTGCAGTGTTTTTGGGTGCTTGTAAAGTATAAGCAGTGAAAGGTTCAAGCCCCACACACGTGCTACTATAGCGCTTTACAATGCGCTGTGCTCCAGTGTTTAATGGAATTGAATCATAAAAGGGCTTGCAAGTGTTGCATTACTAATAAGACACATCACTGCCCAGTAATATGTATTTCTCTTGCATTGCCTGCACTTCATATACAGAACTAGCTTAGCATTGATTAACTAGGCGCCCTACACTGCTGCAAAATTCCTGACAGAAAAAGTCTAACAGCGTACTTTACGGGTTTGGTTTTAATATGATGTCATTATCCTAACACGTGACAACGTGATTGGTTTAAAGGCTGTTGCATCACCAGCCAATGAAAATAAGAATAGGATTCCTGTATTTATTTTTTTTAAGTGAATCTAAATGCTCTGTCATTGCTGCCGGACATAAAATAGAAATCACCTGCCATAACACTGTCAGTGGGTGTAGTTAGATGAGGGAAGAGAACGGGGGTAAGGAGAATATATAAAAGGTTTGTCTAACTTACCTCAATAACACTGATAAAGGCATTAGCTGAAACATTGGTCTACCTGACTCAGTTTCTTCTAGTTTTACCTCAGTGACACTGATAAAGGCATTAGCTGAAATGTTTGTCAGCTCGATAATAAAACTAATGAAGGCATTATGTTTGCTTGACCATTTCCCATTGTTTTGTCTTGTGTCCCAGTAACCTGATATTTCAGAACTGCTTACATTACTAGACCCATATCCTTTTCACAGACCAGAGTCCTGCACAAACAAATGTATCAATTAAAATACCATTAAGGGATATCAATTGTAAACCAAAACTGACATCCATGGCTAACAGAAACACTAAACCAGCAGCACAGAATCTAGAGCTGAAATCTAGGCGTTGTAAGCCCAGCATACATTATACAGCAGAACAGATGGCTGAAAGAATGAGGCAGTAATTCATTCTCTGTTCAGATGAGCACCACATACTGTACTGCAGACCACATGAAATTCAGAGGGATTGATTTGTCGTTTTCAAGCAGTTCTTTTATGTTGTGAAATTTAAAAAGGGAGAGACTACTTTCCCTAGCAATTAGACCTGACTGTGTAAAACAAAACTACAAATAACTGCATGCGTGTCACATTAACACTGTCCGGGAAGTATGTGTTTTAAAGTATTGTTTTAATAAACCAGAAATATTGTCTCGTACATCAAGCAGCAATATCTACTCGATCTAACTATTTGAAACCTCAAATGAAAATATACTTTTTTTAAAAATTGCTGGTTCCTTTACAATACAATATCTGTGACTTTCTGTTATGTAAATCGTAATTCTGTACTCTTCTAATTCCAGTATTCTTTTATTACCCCATGGCGGGAGGTTGATGAATATTTGTGTACTATGCTACCAGAGTACTCAGAAGACTTAAACTATCTCCGGTCATCAATAGGACAGGCGAGACTGAATAATGTTGAATGAAAAAAGCTGTCCTTAATGTTCATCAGGACCATACCAGAGAACTAGATAAGATTGCTGACAGTTTCATCCAGAAAGCTACAGTGAGGCGTAATGTCTTTAAACTGGGACGTCTGTGAAGACGCGGCTTCTGGGTGAGTGCAATTATTGTAATTATTATTATTAGGCCTATTAAAAAAAAGCAGCACCCACTGGCAAAAAAAAAAGTTGATGCCTATGGTCATGGCTGCCCACTGGCATGATGTCACAGCACATCCGCCATCTTAGTAAAGGAAGGACTTGCACATTATGAATACATCTTAGGGAACAAATGGTTTTCAGACAGGAAAAAAAATACCTTTAGAAAATCATCTAAAATTAAAAATGTACGTTTGAAAAAAAAACCTCTGCCCATTTCTTACCTCCAGATTGCTCTGAGAAGAAACGTGAAACCTCTAGATCTGGAGGGAAAACCTCTGATCTGGCAACACTGCTTACTAGTTACTCTCCAACTCTGCCCTCCACACTACAGAATGTATGCACCTTAAAGGTACAGTGTAACTAAGTGGTGAAATCATCCCAGTTTAATCTGAGATTACGTTTTTTTTTAGGACTACAATCCCACACTGCAGAGATGCCGTATTTCTAAGGAAACAAGCAAAGCGAAAACAAAATGATTTAATATCGAAAGGATAAAAGACCAGAGAAAGAATCGCATATAAAATGAGTGGTTATAGTTCATGAAGTGTCCTGTATTAAATCACACAGATTGTTATTGATTGATACTCAATAATTATGTAAACAAGGGCAACCGAGGGAGCGCATTGTTTTGTGTCGAGTAATTAATGCGTTTGTTCTGTTTGATTAATACCTAACAACTTAAAACTTCTTAAAGGGAATTACTGGGGAATATCCACAGCCAATTCCTTAACCTTACAGGAGCGCAAAGACCAATGCAGCCCAGATCACCAGCTCTACACTGGTTTTAACTAGGGGAGACACAGGGGACCCCCAAAATAAGAAATGTATATAGGAGTTCACATTTGAATATTATGCTGTCTGTGGGTGAGGTGCGCTGGAGAGAGCAGTGTAATCCCCTTCTCTGTTGTGAAGCCAAACACGCCAAACACACAGCAGCTCAGAGAGAGAGAGAGACAGAGAGAGCTGTGAGATGAGAGATGAGAGATGAGACACTGGGATCGGATGAGACTGGAATCGGAGATTACAGCAGGATAAGGAGAGCCAGTATCACATTATAGCTAGAAGATCTTATTGATAGCAGTGGACAGTATGTACTCTGTCAATGTAATAAATGTATGACATCTGTGTCTATTCAATTAATCTTGATCCAAATTCTGAAATTGTTTAACCTCTTCAGTGCTGAGTACGGTGGACGAAAAGTACAAAGTGATAGCAAACCTACACAGTAGCTGCAAGCAGGGGACTGAAACGGGGTGATGACATCAGAGAAGGGGTGGGGACATCTGAGAACAGGGTGGGAACATCAGAGAAAGGGTGGGGACATCTGAGAACGGGGTGGGAACATCAGAGAAAGGGTAGGGACATCTGAGAACGGGGTGGGAACGTCAGAGAAAGGGTGGGGACATCTGAGAACGGGGTGGGAACATCAGAGAAACGGTGGGAACATCTAAAAAACTGCAGCCACATCAAAAAAACAGGCAGGCGGGGCTCCTGAGTGGCGCTAGAAGTAAAGGCACACTGCCCTATAGCGGAGATGGTAGGGGTTAGGTCGGCTGGGGAGTCCTTGGCTCACCGCACACCAGCGACCCCTGTGGCTGCCGGGCGCCTGCAGGCCGGCCTGTACACAATTCAGAACTGCGTGGTCCTCCAACGCTGTAAGTTCTGAGATGGCTTCACGGCGGTCTTGCAGAGCAAGTAAAAAGCGGACGGCTGATGGCACTCGTTTCGGAGGACGCGAGTGTGAGTGCTTGTCTCTCCCGAGTGCGGGGGTTGCAGCAGTGAGCCAGGTTGAATAATAATTGGACGTTCCAAAATTGGGAGAAAAATTGGAAAATTTAATTTTTAAAAAAAAGTCAGGCGCATTGTTTAGAAAGCGTCTGCCGGAAGTTAGATTTTCTGGTAAAGCAAGGTTCTGGTGAATGTTGTCGGTGCAGCAATATTTTAGTATTTATTTATACAGTATTTCAGAAATGGATTCTGTAATGAATGTGGCCTTCTTAACTAAACCAGCAATCTGTTTAATGAAGTAATAGAGGAGTCTGAATAACGCTGCAGTATGAAACAGAAACACATGCCTTTCTGTCTGTTTTTTTATATTTTCTTTGTAATTAGGTGCCGCTGACTCGTAAACTCACCCAAAATACATTTTACTCACATAGTGTCTAGATTGGAGAGTAAATTACTCAATGACCCAAAACTTTTATATGCAGCGCTGGTTGTAGCTGCTACCACTGCGCAGGTCTCCCTCCCTCTCTCCCCCTGTACCTCTCTCTAATCCTGGGGTCTTGTCAGAGATGATGGGGGGTCAATATGCCCCCAGATGTCTTTACAGTGCAGCCCAGTGTCAGCATTGCTGCATTCCTTCAACCCACGTGCCGTGTTTTTCTGTCAATTAACATTCCTTCATACCCCATTCCTCCACACAGTCTTCCAACATCCGCAGCACAAATACATTACTGTGTGTCCTGCCGACGGTAATGAAGTCTGCTTTTTATTGCTTGTGAAATCCATACAATAGAACTGTGTGTGTGTGTGGAAACAGTAATATATATCCAAGGTTCATGCCAAAGGATGCAAACCGATCACTAAAAATAACTATATATAATTGTAGAAAAAATAATATTTTCAACTACATTGAAAAACTTTTTTTTTAATCATAGTGCTTTTTTATTTTACTACTTATATTCTAAATATAAGTATATATTTGGGTGCGTACGTGTGTCTGGCCACTTTATTAGGACCGATTGGATTTGGCATAGCCCTGGTGTGGGGCATGTTCTCCTGGGATACCCTGGTGTGGGGCGTGTTCTCCTGGTATACCCTGGTGTGGGGCATGTTCTCCCGGTATACCCTGGTGTGGGGCGTGTTCTCCTGGTATACCCTGGTGTGGGGCGTGTTCTCCTGGTATACACTGGTGTGGGGAGTGTTCTGCTGGTATACCCTGGTGTGGAGCATGTTCTCCTAGTTTACCCTGGTGTGGGGCATGTTCTCCTGGTATACCCTGGTGTGGGGCGTGTTCTCCTGGTATACCCTGGTTTGGGGCATGTTCTCCTGGTATACACTGGTGTGGGGCGTGTTCTCCTGGTATACACTGGTGTGGGGAGTGTTCTGCTGGTATACACTGGTGTGGGGCATGTTCTCCTGGTATACACTGGTGTGGGGCATGTTCTCACGGTATACCCTGGGTCCCTTGAATACTCCCAAAGGCTGCATGAATAGTTTGCTTAAGCCTCGTTGCAGATCAAGTCCACCTAACAGTGCTGCACTTGTACCCTGATGGCAATGGCTTCTATCAAGATGATGATGCACCATCCACTGAGCCAGACCTGTGTGTGGATGATTTGAGGAGCATGTTAGGGATTTCAGGCATCGTCCATGGCCGCCACCAGCCCCAGATCTCAATCGGATTGAGCGTGTTTTGAAGACTTGAACAATGTATTTGTCATCATCACGATCCAGTGCCTACTGTAACTCAGTGTGTTGGATATTGAAAATTAATTGTAATAATGAACGCCATTGCAATCAATACCTAGTACTATTTTTCAAGTTCCACAGCAAAACAGGCATATTTGTAAGAATAGGATTACCAGATTTCCAGTGAAAAACTGGGACGGTTTATTTTTCTTCAATTCACTGACGCCTTAGCAACTCTGAAGCAGTTAAAATAATCATATATGATAACAATCATAATTACAAAATTAAACATCGGGTGAATTTATTGCAGATCATGAAAACTCATTATTTTCTTTCTTTTGTCATCTAATAAAAACATGTTAAATGTACAAAAAGCCTGACTAGAAAAAAACAGATCAGCTGTTACCATTTAAATATGTGATGTACACATAATCAGAATTATTAGACAAATAATCCATAATATTTCAGTTTTGAAGGGCTACTACCTAATACTTTACTCTGCTAATACTTTACTCTGCTGTTAACTTGCTGAGCACACTGATACATTTTTGTACTTCAAAAAAATATATTGTTTCCGACCGGGACAAAAAATTAAGGCTAAAAAACAGAGACAATCCCAGTTTTCCCAGGACGTCTGGTAACCCTGTTTAAGAACATGTCTGTGTTTTAATTTACAAGGTTAATGGTGAACTGCAGGAACCATCCCGTATACGCCAACGCTTAAAGTCTCCTGACTTCTGAAGCAGGGTAGGGCCTTGCATTGTGTTTTATTAGCTGCACCTCTCTCCACTGCTGGGCCTTTCCTTTTTCTGTTTGATTTCTTTTCATGAAGGAATGTGACAGCCAGTGTGTTAGGAGCCGTGTGTAACCGTCGCTTCATTAATAAAATCCGTCTGATTAAAGACAAACTTGCGTTCAGCTTCCAAGCCCCTGCCTCTCGGGCCTGGGAATAATCACTGCCACGTGTCCGCACAGCGAGTGAGTTCCCTGGGGGGGAGCGGCAGGAAAACCTGGAGCATTTCATGGAAAAAGAATTCTGGTTTAATAAATAAGATGGGAATGGGGGTGGGGTGGCTTTGTGGGAGCTACTGTAACGTTTCAAACAGCTACTGTTGCCTGGAATTAAACTGTGCAATAAAAAATAATGACTCTTAGAGCTGATTCATGTGTCAGTGTCACTCTTGACATGAGTTCTGGTAAATATAACCGCTGCATCACTCCACTATATATGTGCAGTTTTGCCTCTCGATTACAGAGCTTGCTCTTTAGGTGAATGGTAAGACGTTCATCCTTGAACCGTATGGTTAGCGGTTTGCATTCATCCTGTTTTTGGCAATGGGGTGAAGGTCTTCACATCAGTCCGTCTCTCTGTCTGTATGTCGACATTTTTCAGTGTGGTGGATATTGAGCATTGTAATGTGCTTTTTGTTACTGACAGCTGCCAGCCATGATGGGGGACGGATGTCACTGCCAATCTTGTTTCATTATTTTCTGCGGAAGCTTGTCAGTCTATCCAGACCCTGCTCTCCCAGGCCCACAGAGAAGCACTTTTTTCTGATGGGTCTGTGTGTGACTGTGACTGGAGAGAACCCAATCAATAGGAACATGGGAGTCTGAGTAACTGATACAGACACCAGCTGCTCTGTATGAGAGAAACAGCTTCGTTCTGCAGCACTAAACCAAACCAAAAATACAAGCATTCCTGCTTACCGACTGGTTTGTAGTCGTGCGATCGGCAATGCTCGTGTTTCTGACAGTCATCTAAAGAGGAGATTTACTGGAATGAGTTTGTATCTGAACAAAAAAAAACTCATGCTGTAGTTTGATAACACAGGGGACTATTAGAACAGAACAAGCTGACAAAGAAATCTCAGCTCAGATATTTCCCATAGAACCTATATCAAGTTTACCAGTAAATACGCATGATTATTTTGCCATGCATTTAATATGCTTTACCACACCCCTCAGGTCTTTACACTGCTTACCTATGCTTTACCATGCTTTTACTGTGGGAAACTTCTGTAAGGGAAAGTCATGTTAACCAAGTTGCAAGTAAAACGCTACAGGAAAGATTCTTTTTTATGAAGGGGACATTGTCAGACAATTTTAAATATCATTAGTTTTTCAGAAACGTAATGTATCAAGCCAGTTGTGGGCCAGTAAAAGGCACACTGTTTGACTCAGTGCTGGGCTCACGGCTGATCACTATGGCCCTGAGTTTTCTCCCTCTCAGTGTGGGCTGTGTGTGTTTAGCCTCGATGAAGCTGGCTTTCGAAAGCTTTCCCCAGGCCGGCGCTCAGTGCCAGGGAAAGATCAATATTGGCTTTTCCTGTTTTTCCAGCTCGGCTCAGCTCAGTGAATGCTGCTTCTGTGGGTCACCTCTGTCCACACAAAACACACGCAGAGAGTGGGACAGAGGTTCGAGGAGTCGGTGTGCACAGTGTGTCTGGGGTTCGGTTTTCAAAACCAGGAAATAAAAACGTAGCTGGAGAACTTCATACTTTTTTAGACCCTCTGAAAATTGATTTTATATATATTTATCTGTTTACCTCTTTCTCTTTACCTGTGTTGAACACAAGAATATATTTTTTATTGGTGGTTTGTTTGTTGAATTTTTTAAGTACACTGGCATTCCAGAAAGTGCTTGGGGACCTGGTTTGTGTTGGTGTTGGAACGGTGTCATCTTTCTGACACTAAAGCTAAAAGGAGCAGCGCTGGCGCTACTGGGATGTTTTGTTCCCCTCTCTTCCTGTGGAAAAGCGATTTAGGGGGCGGGATTAAGTGGCATGAAATGAAACTGCAGCATTTTAAAAGCCAACCAGTGAAAAGCAGACCCACAAAAGAATGAGTGTGTAGGAGAAATAAGGGGGGAAATCAATGTTAATTGGAGATAAAATAGGATTTAATATCATTGTGATTATCAGTAACTAATATTTTCTTAGATTTCAGAACATTCCAGTACTTTTTATTTTTATGTGTTACTTGCCATCTCGTGCGGGTAGACTACCAACTGATACAAATTCTAAAGACATTTACTCTGTATCCTTTTACAATTAAAACATGATTTACAAAAAGTTAATATGTACCGCTGGCCTTTCTCTGATGCTGTACAATTGCCTTCTCGTTCTGGGTGACAGAACCTCTTGCACCATAAGAGACAGGGTCAGCTGTACGAAGCACCTTATTTGTTATAATTCAGTTTGGAATATTTTCCGACCACACCATAGAAGTAAAAGTCGCTGGTACCAGATCCAAATCCGCACAGGAAATGAGTAGATACAGTTTACATTTATTTTTTTTATTTACAGCATTGTTTTGAAAAGTCTCTACTGAAGTTATGTATTAAATGCAATCGAAGAACCCAAACTTTCTTCAAGGGTGGTAATGCAGGTAATTCATTAAGAAAATGACATTGATTTATGCAGGAACAGCAAGTCCCAATGCAACCAGGTTTGATCTGTCTGTCTGCTGCCAATGGAAATAAACCAGACTGATTTGAAGTACTGTATCATATTTCATATTGTACAATCAACTTCAATTGAAATGCTTTGTTTAACCCAATATGGCATATTACAGGTGTACCCTCATAAAAGTATACCATTGTAAAAGTGTAGCAAACTGTGAAAGCATATTTAAAAACATGGCAAACCACGATAAATAGCAAATGCATAGAGTAATATTTAATTATTAGACACACAATAGTGATACATTTAGTATTTCTAAACGCATAGTAATGTATATGCATGAGAAAGCAGCTAAAATACTGTGTAAATGTACTGTTGTTTACACGGGTAAACCTGCTAGTAGAAAGTTAAACCGCAGATAGTCCATTTACAGTATATTGCATGAACACTCCCAACCAGTAGGTGGCGCTGGTTGTCTGGAGCGTCACTTGAAGGCGCCGCCAAGCCTTTTGAAATAATACTTTGTGTGTGTGTCACAGTGTAGCAGAGAGGGTTAGTGCTGCTTCAGTACATGGTTTGACAGCGAGCTGCTCTGGTGTATCATGATGTGCGCTCTGCTGTGTTCTCTGTTGATCCTGTTGGCACCACTGTGTAAATGAGGGTCTTGCCTGGCTAACAGTAAAATAAGAGTTTGGTGCTATAAAAAGAAGCTGGCTCCAGTCCAGCTTGAGAACACAGCTCAGCACACTCGCAACACACACTCATTTATCAGAGCTGGCTCGACGACCGTTCAGTTCAGCGGTTAAACAAATCCCAGACTCCCCAGAGCGTCAAAACCATAGAACAGGGAGGCCTTTAATTATGGTAGGGCTTTAAATGAAGTGTTGTCCTACCTGTGCTGTTATTAATACCAGCCTGGCTGCTCCCCTGTGCTTATTGTAGTGCCAGTGTCCTGCACAGTCCTATAGGATCTTGTATTTAGCAACAAGATTCAGTTGACGCTTGTTATGGTAGCTGTATTGGTCCAGAGATTAAACTGTTTATCACAGAACATCGACGTTAAAGCTGAGGGAACATGAAGCCACTTGTAACTTGGTTTCAGGAGATGAGGTTTCAGGCCACTGCACGGCACACCAGGGGAGACTTGGGGTTTGATACAGCAAAGATGCCTCAAACTAGTTCTCCCGGTCTCTTGGAACCAGGTTTCAAGCCACTGTTCCTGAAAATGTGTCTTTGTGTTGCTTTAGGTTTAGGTTCAGTCATGTTAGATCGCTTCTCTGTAGTTAATCCACAAATGTGTGCTAATTAACTGTGATTATTGACTTGCGTGTTGCATTGATATTTATCGAATGTGCAAGTGACCCGTTGTGAATAAAAAGCCTCTGTGGCTATTATAGCTAGTAATATCTGTGATTCTGTTTATGAAATCTGTAGCTCTATGTGTTACTAAAATAAAGAGGTAAAGCAGCAGCAGCACCCAAGCAGGGCTGATGGCTCTCATTTGCTCCAGTGCCAGAGAAGCCTGGGGAGATGTGAGTGGCAGGGGAATGAAAGCAGGAATAAAACTTAATTCAGGTCCCACAAAAAAATCATGCTTGCAGGCTCTGACACAGGGTGAGCACTACATATACCCATCATGCACTGCTATACATCACTCACACTCCCAGCATGCAGTGCCATTCATCACTCACACTCCCAGCATGCACTGCCATACATCACTCACACTCCCAGCATGCAGTGCCATACATCACTCACACTCCCAGAATGCAGTTCCATACATCACTCACACTCCCAGCATGCAGTGCCATACATCACTCACACTCCCAGCATGCAGTGCCATACATCACTCACACTCCCAGCATGCACTGCCATACATCACTCACACTCCCAGCATGCAGTGCCATACATCACTCACACTCCCAGCATGCAGTGCCATACATCACTCACACTCCGTCATCAGCGCCATGTATTCCTCTAGCTGTACAATTAAGACATGTTAATTCTCTCTCAAGCTGCACAAAGAGATGACAGCTTGCCTGAAATGAAAAAGTGCCAAGTGTCAAATAGGACCCTATCTAACATTGAAGGCCTTAGCCGGCATAACATTATCCCATTCTATCTGTCTATCTATCTATCTGTATCTGTCTATCTGTCTATCTATCTGTGTATATATCTGTGTATTTGTCTTGCTTTCTACAGTATAGTAATGCTAAAAGAAGCATAATAAATGTAATGACCAACATTTTAACTTGTAAAAGACTTCTAGTCAAAACTTTTGCCATTTCATTAAGTTTCTTTCAGTGTTTTTAAATTTGGCCATCTCTCTCAACAGTTTTGGATGATATATTTCTACAGTACTATATTAGTCCTTCCTTCTTTCTTTCTTTCTTTCTTTCTTTCTTTCTTTCTTTCTTTCTTTTCTGGTCTAGATCTTTTTCAGAGCTGAGGTGTGAAGGACATTGTTTACTGTGTCAGTACCCCCCCTACCCCCCACACTGCTAGAGATCATGCAACCTGGTATTGATGGCCTTACTCCCTGTGTGCGGTGTTGTAATTGGCAGATGAACTGTTAAAATAGAGCTCTTAATATGCTGCCATTTTTAACACTCACTGAGACGCTTAAAGAAATGCTATTAGGCTTTAAAACCCATTGGGCCATATTGAAACAGATTGAACCCAGGAGAGGAGGAATTAGATAAAGGTGCTATAAGGGACACGGTAGAACATTTAAACTGCACTGGATTTGTAATACTAAACTTTGTTTTAGATTCTACATGAAATAAAGGATTTGATATTTACATTGAAAGAGTGCAAGGTTGAGTTAAAAAATGTATAGATGGGCTCCCGAGTGGCGCATCCAGTAAAAGCACTCGCTAGAGTGGCCGAGCGTCGCCCAGGGGGAGGGAGGGTTAGGTCGGCCAGGGTGTCCTCGGCTCACCGCGCACCAGCGACCCCTGTAGTCTGGCCGGGCACCTGCGGGCTTGCCTGTAAGCTGCCCAGAGCTGCGTTGTCCTCCGACGCTGTAGCTCTGAGGCGGCTGCACGGTGAGTTCGCAGTGTGTAAAGAAGTGGGCGGCTGACGGCACATGCTTCGGAGGACAGCGTGTGTTCATCTTCGCCCCTCCCGAGTTAGCGCAGGGGTGGTAGCGGTGAGCTGAGCCTAAAGAATAATTGGGCATTTCAAATTGGGGAGAAAATAATAAAAAACTAATTGGCAACGACTAAATAAAAAAATAAAAAAAATAAAAAAATTATAGATATGTTTTTACACCCAACTCCTTCTCTATCCATTGTTTAACTGGATAGATCTACCTGGTTTTTGCATTGCTGAAATGGAAGAGCCTTAGTCAGCTCAAAACACTTACTGTTTGTCTAAGTATTCAGTGGCTAGCTCTTCGTCATTACATCTAAATAGTCGAATCAGTGTTGAATCTGTTTACGTAGCTGCTATCATGGTTTAAATGTTTGGAGTGCTTTGACATTCTGAGTGCTGGATCTGCAATCTCTGTGAAATTAGAAGTGTAGTTGATAGGATCTAATGGGGATGTGACTTAAAATTCACTCTAAATGGTAATTCATTTCTTAAAGTATTTTTTCTGACCTAATATCTAATAATAATAATAATCTTTTGCAAGTCCTTATAAAAACCTTTACTGCGTTATTCCAAAATGGAAGCATAGCATAGTGTAGTGAAGCTTGTGGAGCAAAGTGAAAGTGTGGGAAGGCTCAGGCTAGCACACTAGGGTAAACTTTTACTTTTATAAGCATTGAAATGTGTTGACGTGTGACAGTGCTGAGTGCAATCCTCAGATTGGAGTGATGGTGGTGGTTATCACACAATGATATACAGTAAGTCTCAAGTTGGTTTTGGGCACATTCATTATTGTGATGATAATGTCAGGGAGGAGGCTGTGTCGGTACCCTTCACCCTGGTGCTGAATGTCAGGGAGGAGGAGGCTGTGTCGGTACCCTTCATCCTGGTGCTGAATGTCAGGGAGGAGGAGGCTGTGTCGGTACCCTTCACCCTGGTGCTGAATGTCAGGGAGGAGGAGGCTGTGTCGGTACCCTTCATCCTGGTGCTGAATGTCAGGGAGGAGGAGGCTGTGTCGGTACCCTTCACCCTGGTACTGAATGTCAGGGATGAGGAGGCTGTATCGGTACCCTTCACCCTGGTGCTGAATGTCAGGGAGGAGGAGGCTGTGTCGGTACCCTTCACCCTGGTGCTCAATGTCAGGGAGGAGGAGGCTGTGTCGGTACCCTTCACCCTGGTGCTGAATGTCAGGGAGGAGGAGGCTGTGTCGGTACCCTTCACCCTGGTGCTCAATGTCAGGGAGGAGGAGGCTGTGTCGGTACCCTTCACCCTGGTGCTGAATGTCAGGGAGGAGGAGGCTGTGTCGGTATCCTTCACCCTGGTGCTCAATGTCAGGGAGGAGGAGGCTGTGTCGGTACCCTTCACCCTGGTGCTGAATGTCAGGGAGGAGGAGGCTGTGTCGGTATCCTTCACCCTGGTGCTGAATGTCAGGGAGGAGGAGGCTGTGTCGGTACCCTTCACCCTGGTGCTCAATGTCAGGGAGGAGGAGGCTGTGTCGGTACCCTTCACCCTGGTGCTGAATGTCAGGGAGGAGGAGGCTGTGTCGGTACCCTTCATCCTGGTGCTGAATGTCAGGGAGGAGGAGGCTGTGTCGGTACCCTTCACCCTGGTGCTGAATGTCAGGGAGGAGGAGGCTGTGTCGGTACCCTTCACCCTGGTGCTGAATGTCAGGGAGGAGGAGGCTGTGTCGGTACCCTTCACCCTGGTGCTCAATGTCAGGGAGGAGGAGGCTGTGTCGGTACCCTTCACCCTGGTGCTCAATGTCAGGGAGGAGGAGGCTGTGTCGGTACCCTTCACCCTGGTGCTGAATGTCAGGGAGGAGGAGGCTGTGTCGGTACCCTTCATCCTGGTGCTGAATGTCAGGGAGGAGGAGGCTGTGTCGGTACCCTTCACCCTGGTGCTGAATGTCAGGGAGGAGGAGGCTGTGTCGGTACCCTTCACCCTGGTGCTGAATGTCAGGGAGGAGGAGGCTGTGTCGGTACCCTTCACCCTGGTGCTGAATGTCAGGGAGGAGGAGGCTGTGTCGGTACCCTTCACCCTGGTGCTCAATGTCAGGGAGGAGGAGGCTGTGTCGGTACCCTTCACCCTGGTGCTGAATGTCAGGGAGGAGGAGGCTGTGTCGGTACCCTTCATCCTGGTGCTGAATGTCAGGGAGGAGGAGGCTGTGTCGGTACCCTTCACCCTGGTGCTGAATGTCAGGGAGGAGGAGGCTGTGTCGGTACCCTTCACCCTGGTGCTGAATGTCAGGGAGGAGGAGGCTGTGTCGGTACCCTTCACCCTGGTGCTCAATGTCAGGGAGGAGGAGGCTGTGTCGGTACCCTTCACCCTGGTGCTGAATGTCAGGGAGGAGGAGGCTGTGTCGGTACCCTTCATCCTGGGGCTGAATGTCAGGGAGGAGGAGGCTGTGTCGGTACCCTTCACCCTGGTGCTGAATGTCAGGGAGGAGGAGGCTGTGTCGGTACCCTTCACCCTGGTGCTGAATGTCAGGGAGGAGGAGGCTGTGTCGGTACCCTTCACCCTGGTGCTGAATGTCAGGGAGGAGGAGGCTGTGTCGGTACCCTTCACCCTGGTGCTCAATGTCAGGGAGGAGGAGGCTGTGTCGGTACCCTTCACCCTGGTGCTGAATGTCAGGGAGGAGGAGGCTGTGTCGGTACCCTTCATCCTGGTGCTGAATGTCAGGGAGGAGGAGGCTGTGTCGGTACCCTTCACCCTGGTGCTGAATGTCAGGGAGGAGGAGGCTGTGTCGGTACCCTTCACCCTGGTGCTGAATGTCAGGGAGGAGGAGGCTGTGTCGGTACCCTTCACCCTGGTGCTGAATGTCAGGGAGGAGGAGGCTGTGTCGGTACCCTTCACCCTGGTGCTGAATGTCAGGGAGGAGGAGGCTGTGTCGGTACCCTTCATCCTGGTGCTGAATGTCAGGGAGGAGGAGGCTGTGTCGGTACCCTTCACCCTGGTGCTGAATGTCAGGGAGGAGGAGGCTTTGTCGGTATCCTTGACGCTGGTGCTGAATATCAGGGAGAGCTGTCAGACTCTCCTGGGGCTTCATCAGCCTCCCAGTTGACAATGATTGTCACATCCTTTTAAACGCTGTCAGAACCTCTGGAGTGTGTTGGCTTGCTCTCTCTATCTCTCACTCTCACTCCCCATCCTGCCAGGTGCTTCTGTGTCACATTATTTCTCTGTCCTTCAGTACTGTGTCCTTTCATGTCAACTACCAACAAATTAGGAATAGGATGGGGGGGGGGGGGTTGGGGGGGTAGATCCTCTTCTCCAAATATCCTTTTTTTCATGTAATAAAACCTAGCCCAATTATCACAGTTATCCCTGATGCATATACTGATATGGGGAATGGAATTGTCTGCAGTTAAGTTCTAGGTGGTCTTTCTACAGACCGTTTTAATACGTGTAGCCTTCTGGAGCAGACCATGGCTTTACACACCTAGAGAACATTGAATCCAAGTGTGATGAAATTTGGTTAGGACATTCCTTTGTGAGTGTGTTAGAATGCCAATGTATATGTATAGTATGGACATGTCATATGATAGAAAATGTGTTGGTAATGTCAAACCAGTTTGCTGGAGGTGACTTAAGTAGAGGTAACTTTGGTTTAAAATGATTGGAGAGGTAAGGCATGTGCAGAAATGTACGGGAAAGAAAAATATGGTAAGCAATTAACCACAATAACCTTGTACAATAGAGTAGTTAGTGGTTGGATGCACTTTAACGGAGTAATAGCTGAATAACTAATTTCTATTGATAATTAGGAAGATAATAAAAACAAACTGTATTCACGTATGTTCTGAGCCTACTATAGTATAAATACCAGGTATAGAGGTGACAGACTGAGAATCTCCCAATACCTCCAGGATCACCATGGACCATCAGTGAATCAGTCTCTCCAGTGTTAATCTCATCAATTGCCTCTCTCTGTTAATACTAGTGGCACATATTGTATCTAAACAATAACGTTCAAGGTAGAATGTAATGTGGGGATTTGGAACGAATACATGGTTAACATTGTCCCCATTTGAAACATGGTCCAGTCTCATCCTTATAGCGTAACACAGCGGTTAATTCCATGTTTTTCTTCATTCATAAATCAATGGTGTGCTGTATTTTGCATATGTAATTTGTTTCCATTTACTGTGCTGTACATGGTGATGTTACTGACTTCCGTATTGGATTTCCTCAGCAGTACTTGTGTTGCTGGTATTTGCTCTATATATAACCCTGTATGTTTGTGTTGCAGAGGTGATCAACCCTGTATAACCCTGTGTGTTTGTGTTTGTGCTGCGGAGGTGATCAGCCCTGTATAACCCTGTGTGTTTGTATTTGTATTGTAGGTACGACTACCAGGAGCTCCTACACAACTCCTCTTTCTGCCTGGTCCCCAGAGGGAGGCGCCTGGGGTCCTTTCGCTTCCTCGAGTCCCTGCAGGTAAGCCTGCTGCTCAGTGCTGTATCACAGCCACCACCGATACAATAACCTGCATCAGAACGCTTGTTTTCCCTCTGTGCCAGCGTAAAAATGGCACATTTACATTGTTCTTTTAAAATCTTTTTAAAGCTTTTTAAAAGCACATCACATTGTTACTGTAATCAGTCTGGGTGTGACGATACGCTAATCTCACGATGTGTTATGTATCGCGATATGCAGGTCGTCATACTATTTGTATCAGATTCATGTGATTGTCCGAATTGGCTACTTGTACGATGCATAGTAATGACGCACTATAAGACAAAAATGCAATGAGTTAGGGAGTTATGTATCCACACCAACAATAAAACACACTCATTCTTCAATCAAGAACCACTGAGTCATCTACAGTGAACTGTGTTGTGCTTTTGGTCGATACAAACAATGCATACCTCTATTATGAAAGGATATTTCATGTATCAATTGATAACATATAACGGAAATCAGAAATCTGTGGCTACTGAAAGTTTATGACTGCGTGTGTTGTCAGTTTCAGAAACAGCACGATCAAATCATCACATTGTAAGAACGCCTAATGAGAAAATGGCACACTGCAGATTGCACACTGTTCCAGCCTTTAGGTTTAACACTATATTTATGATGAGACCTGTCATCACTGGCTTCAGGAGAGACAGTAAAATGATGACCCGGTACAGATCCTGAAAGGGTGAAGGACTGAGGATTATTTTAGTGGATCCCAAAGGGCTCTGCCATCCCTGTGATTGAACACAGACTGTGATCAATTATTGATTCATCTGGCTGTACTGACACCATCAACAATAGAAATCGAAACTTCATCCAAAGCAGCTCTTACTTTGGCTGATCGAGTTACATGTATCCATTCGGGAGAGTACAACTGAAGAGAAGCTCCTGAACTCCGATCAGAGCTAAAAACTAAAACTAAAAATAGTATCAATAATTACAATAGGAACCACTCAACGTGCTTTCAAACATCCTAAAAAGATAAGGGGACACTATAAGAAACAAAGAGATGTAGTTTGTCTCTGCTTCCTCTTTCTCTTCAAGCTGATCAGGGTCTGTGAATCCAGAGGTGTCAATGCACAGATTGCATTCCCTCACACACTACCTTCATCAGGTCTCTGCACCATGTTCTCCTTTCACTGAAAACTGATGCAAAATGACTGTAAAATGCATTGATAGACTCCTGAATACGAAATGTGAATCATGTTTAGTGCCTCTGTATATCTATGATATATGAATTATATATAATGAAGATGAAATCTCTGAGTTGTATCAAATATTTTTAGGTCACTTTTAATACTTTCTCCCTCAGGCAGACTAATGCAAGCAGAGGCATTGTGTGTGCCAAGGGAACATGCCGTTTACTCCAAATTGAAAGCAGCACATTACGAAACAAACTGCAAAGAGGTTGCTACATAAGAGAAATCCATTTTTCTCCTGGCGATCGAGTAAAAGTAATGTATTCCCCAGGTGATTTATGACCTATGATATGTGAATAAAAAAATCACAGCAGTCAGGATGTTGAAAAATATATAGTTGCAGGGATACAGCAAGGGTTGAGTAATGTGCTTCTTGTAAATACTGCAGTGGGTTCTGTAACACGGATTTCTTATTCTAATTTTAAATGTGCTAATAACAAGTTGAAGTGAAACACAAAGATAACCGTTTCCCAATATGAATATGCTAATGATCGTTTCAAGTAAAGAATATTTGAATGAGTAATCATTCTGACATGGCAGTGGTAGTTCAACAGCGATCTCCTTAGAGATAGAGAAGTTTACAAGAATTACGTGTCCTTGTTCCCATGTTGTCTGTATCGCAGTGTTTTAAAACATATATTAAATTAACTGGACAATACATTTCTGAACATACACTTAGGAGCGTTTGCCAGGAGAAAAAAAGAAGTCTTCTAAGGGCCTTCTGCTGAGTTTCACTTTGAATTATTACAAAACAATTTCAAAAATGTAACATGATTTGATTACTAAAAAGTGCATAGCAACACTTTATATTTTTGAAATCATTTGACATGTGATTTCCATAACTGGCACAGAATAAGAACGTTTTAAAAACAGAATATAAAACAGGAATGTGCACTTCATTCATTGATGGGTTCTTAATTCAAGTTGCAAATGATATCATTTGAAATTATCCAATGCTGTTGTTTCCCTTTTCTTTCCTTGATTTGAAATGTAATGTGAATAATTTAGGTCAGATTAATCAATAATGTTCTTGAGGAAGCAGGGTGGGAGCACTGTTGCAGGAGGCAGCATGAACTGGATACACTGCGATGAGAAAAAAAAAATCTCTTTCTCCAAGTGAACGCACCAGAGTAAATATGGTTTAAAAAATCTGGATACAGACAACACGGGATACAGCAAAGCTAAACTAATGTGCTCCTTGTAAACACTGCAGGGTGGATTTGAAGTGGGTCTAAAATATCTCAGATATCCTAATAATTTATTCTGCTTGTTGCTTAGAATCACTCTGTCTGGTGACAGGGTTTAAAGAACCACTGTGGCCTCAATAAAAGTCCCAGAATCATAGAAATGTGGTACTGATGCGCTTTTCTTTAGATGCACTAGGGGCAGAGTGTAGTGAGGGACAAGTACGTGTTTACACTCTGGTGTACCAGCTGTACTTAGAATGGAGATTAGACATGTTTAGAGCTCTATTGAGACAACAGGAGAGCTCGAAACGGCTGAGTTTTGAAACGTCACCAGGATCTCAAACTGAAAATTATACAACGTGACTCTAAACAAGAAGTCAAGACAACTGTGCTATTTTATACCCGTACCAAGTTGGTCTTTAAAGTTATACCAATGCAGAAAGACTGGGTGGGACGTGTGTTACTCATTTTGCTGGCAAGACTGGTAGTACCACATTCAAGAAAAAAAAAAGGTTGAGTCAAGCAAAATATAATGACATGTTTTACAAACAGCAGGCCTGTGATTTGAATTGTGAATGCAGTCTTCTATTCACCAGGAAAGAACGGATCATTACAGAGTCTGCTCTGTCATCACCAGCGCAGAGAAACCCCAACACACAGCTATGTGTAGCGTGTATTATACCACAAAGCCTGTCTGTCCACGGTTTGTTGTGCAGTAGCTTCACAATGCATGATCATACTGTCCATCGACATGTTTATGGTGTCTGCACTCATTCATAGGGTATCTTATTGCAATCATACTAATATTGCCTCTATGTAATTGCTTGATAAGCGTCAAGGTGTTTTGACTATGAGTCCAGGAGCTGCTCTTCAGTTCTAGTTGCTGCCATAGCAGACCACCCAAGTGACCTGCATCTCACCGGTCAGGCCTGCGAATGGACATTAAAACCTGCAAACCCACCAGTCATTGTATTACCTGCAAAATAAACTGGCCATGTAAAATCACAGTGTGGGGGTGATGTGAAAAAACTGAAGTTTGTCATTATCCGCATCAGATTGTATGCACACTCCATTCATTCATGGGCTGTTCATTTAATTTACAAATGGTATCATTTTAAACAAACTAATCTTGTTGTTTTCTTTTTTGCTTTTGTTAATTCGAAATGTCATTTTAATAATTTAGGTCAGACTATTAATTGTCCAAAAGGTTCTCGAGGAAGGGGAGGGGGTGTACCCCGAACCCCGAACCCCCCCTGCAGCAAATAGTATGGATCAGAATTCCAGTTAATGAAACTTGGGACCTATGCATAGATAAATGTAATGTAGACAACAGCAGCCAAAGCATAATTCTCTAAGGACCGCTAGCTAGACGAAGAGGAATTGGCTTGGCAGTGGGATTCAAGGACGCCCACTGACCTTCTCCAGAGCTGTTGTGGGCTGTTGTTGTAGTCACTGCGCCATCTATCCCCCAGCAACAAAATCTTAATGAAAACCAAATGCTTTCTCAGACTAGAAAGGCACAATAACTAGTATTGGAACTCTTTTCTCATTTCTTCTCTTCACAAGCCAGCGTCTTCATCATAAAATATAATTCAGTGTTTTAATAAAGGAAACATTCTACCAAGTCGGAACACAAACCCAGCGAGGTGTCAGTCAGTCTGGAGCCGGTGCTGCCCTCTGGTTTATTAAATCTCTTGGTATCCTTGAATAGATAATCACCCCCTCTTCACATAATAGGTAACATTATGGTAAAAAAGCAGGAAGTCCCAGAAGTGCAGTGTACCTTGAAAGTCATCCAACTTCCTCCATTTACTATCAGAGACTGCAGTGGGTTGGGTATTTGTTCTTCATTTTCCCCAAAGAAATCAGTTTCTGCAGTGACACCAGCGCAGACTGGTGCAGAATTCAGTACAATACTCGTCTCTGCAGTCAACATTGCAGAAACTCATTATCGAGGTTAAAAGAAGGACGAGACAGACAGACAGAGGTTGAACAAGGCTTGGACTTGGCGTTGATCAGACTTGGACACAGACTTTGATTGCAGTGGGAAATGTTGAGAAGCCGCAGTCTTCTCTGTAGCGATTGGGTCACCCATAGGGGTCAGCGAAGGCCTGTGCTTGTTGCAAGTGGAAGCCGAATACATGAAAAGGAATACAGACGTGCTCAAATTTGTTGGTACCCTTACAGCTCATTGAAATAATGCTTCATTCCTCCTGAAAAGTGATGAAATTAAAAGCTATTTTATCATGTATACTTGCATGCCTTTGGTATGTCATAGAATAAAGCAAAGAAGCTGTGAAAAGAGATGAATTATTGCTTATTCTACAAAGATATTCTAAAATGGCCTAGACACATTTGTTGGTGCCCCTTAGAAAAGATAATAAATAATTGGATTATAGTGATATTTCAAACTAATTAGTTTATTTAATTAGTATCACACATGTCTCCAATCTTGTAATCAGTCATTCAGCCTATTTAAATATAGAAAAGTAGTCACTGTGCTGTTTGGTATTATTGTGTGCACCACACTGAACATGGACCAGAGAAAGCAAAGGAGAGAGTTCTCTGAGGAGATCAGAAAGAAAATAATAGACAAGCATGGCAAAGGTAAAGGCTACAAGACCATCTCCAAGCAGCTTGATGTTCCTGTGACAACAGTTGCAAATATTATTAAGAAGTTTAAGGTCCATGGAACTGTAGGCAACCTCCCTGGGCGCGGCCGCAAGAGGAAAATTGACCCCAGATTGAACAGAAGGATCGTGCGAATGGTAGAAAAAGAACCAAGGATAACTGCCAAAGAGATACAAGCTGAACTCCAAGGTGAAGGTACGTCAGTTTCTGATCGCACCATCCGTCGCTTTTTGAGCGAAAGTGGGCTCCATGGAAGAAGACCCAGGATGACTCCACTTTTGAAAGAAAAACATAAAAAAGCCGGAATTTGCTAAAATGCATATTGACAAGCCACAATCCTTCTGGGAGAATGTCCTTTGGACAGATGAGTCAAAACTGGAGCTTTTTGGCAAGTCACATCAGCTCTATGTTCACAGACGAAAAAATGAAGCTTTCAAAGAAAAGAACACCATACCTACAGTGAAACATGGAGGAGGCTCGGTTATGTTTTGGGGCTGCTTTGCTGCGCCTGGCACAGGGTGCCTTGAATCTGTGCAGGGCACAATGAAATCTCAAGACTATCAAGGCATTCTGGAGCGAAACGTATTGCCCAGTGTCAGAAAGCTCTGTCTCAGTTGCAGGTCATGGGTCTTCCAACAGGATAATGACCCAAAACACACAGCTAAAAGCACCCAAGAATGGATAAGAACAAAACACATTGGACTATTCTGAAGTGGCCTTCTATGAGTCCTGATCTGAATCCTATCGAACATCTACGGAAAAAGCTGAAACTTGCAGTCTGGAGAAGGCACCCATCAAACCTGAGACAGCTGGAGCAGTTTGCTCAGGAAGAGTGGGCCAAACTACCTGTTAACAGGTGCAGAAGTCTCATTGAGAGCTACAGAAAACGTTTGATTGCAGTGATTGCCTCTAAAGGTTGTGCAACAAAATATTAGGTTAGCGGTCCCATCATTTTTGTCCATGCCATTTTAATTTGTTTTATTATTTACAATATTATGTTGAATAAAAAATCAAAAGCAAAGTCTGATTTCTATTAAATATGGAATAAACAATGGTGGATGCCAATTACTTTTGTCAGTTTCTAGTTATTTCAGAGAAAATTGTGCATTCTTTGTTTTTTGTGGAGGGGTACAAACAAATTTGAGCACGTCTGTAATTCAATAAAGAGGTAGCGGTAGGAATGTGAAACTGAACGCCGAACACTGATAAATAAACAAACTACCCCCCTCCCCTCCCCCATCTTCATCTGAGCGCCCATGTGCAGAATGTTCATTGTGTGTCCCTCAGGCTGTGACAGATACTGGGCAGCCAGTGCCATTGAGTAATTAATTACACATGATTTTCTTTCTCTTACAGTTGACAAATAGTCTGTGAAAGCAGTTCTGTCAAGACTGAAGCTACGCGACTCACTCTGTGATAACATTAATTGCAAGGTCTGTTTCTTTTGGCTGTGTGGTTATGCTGGATGAGCTCCCAAAACTGCAAGATTGGGGAATTTTGCTGAAACAGAAAGCCTGAGTTTCCAGTTGAGAGTCCCCATGAGGGGGAGAGATACGGGTTGAGACAGATGAGAACTGAAGGGGCCAGTTCCCTTTCTGCAATGAGACGCCAGCTTTGGATATCACACAGGAGAACACGCCCCACACCAGGGTATACCAGGAGAAGAAAGTTTTGAATCACCCCATAGAATTAACACATTTTGCTTCATAAAGTCAAATGAAACCTGCTGAATAATGTTATGTTAACATATTGAATTACATACCGCTTTGTAGTTTTCCATATACTTAGCGAAAAATTGACAAATTTTAAAAGGTGAGATTTCGAAATCTAACCTGAAATACTGCTCTACTAGTATGGATTCCTAGACTTTTGCAATCTCATTTTGTAGTTTCTTTGATTACATACTGTTCAGTAAAATATCTAAATGTTCATATAGCTGTATGTCACACAGATGGATGTTGGTTATGGTTATCATACAGCCCTGATGAGAGTGTATGTCGCTGCCTCTCCTGTTTGATTCTCCAGTCCAGTCCCTCCAGGTTTGTTGAGGGGCTGTGATCTGTTTTTAAATGTCTCACTTTGTGTTTGCACTGCGCTGCACTGAGCTTTTTCTTTGACTATAGGAAGGCTGCCTCTGAATTATGCATCACTCGAATGGTTTGCAGATTATCTGACAAAGAGAATTTCCTTCCAATCGATGATACCCGTCAGGCTCAAGCTAAAATGTGCTTTAATTGACTTGGTTCGTGCCTGGATTTATCTTGGCATGTCTGCAGTTGTCCAGAGTTAGCCTTTTGATTACTTATGGTAATCGATCTAGGGCCATACTGACTGTCAACAAGACATAGCATCTGGGGATGGGATCCTGGAACAAGCAATGAACTGCTCTAACTCAGTGCCTGCCTGCGGGCCTCTCGATCCCATCAAAAGCAGACACAATTTGTTCACTTGTCCCATATGAAGTGATGTATAACAACAGATATTGAATAGAGTGCTAACCAAGGTTTCAAAATCAATTTTCTTACCTCTTATAATCCTCCGCTGGGGGAAATAGTAAAGCTGGCATATGTGCATATGTCATAGTTTAGAGTTTGCACTTGTCTAGAGAACCACTTGCTGTGATGAAACTTGCTAAGGTCTTTAACTCAGGATATTAACTATTATAACACCTTTGGGTCTGTCTGTCCGTCCGACTGTCTGTATGCCACACACACTGTTTATTTAATTGTGAACAACTGGCATGCTTTAGCACAGCCCTTATTGAGCGTTCCTTAGTAAAAGCCTAGCACAGGGAAAGCATGGTAAAGCATAGGGAAGCATGGTAAAGCACAGAGGGGTATGGTAAAGCATAGGGAAGCATTGTAAAGCACAGAGATGTGTGGTAAAGCATAGGGAAGCATTGTAAAGCACAGAGAGGTGTGGTAAAGCATAGGGAAGCATTGTAAAGCACAGAGAGGTGTGGTAAAGCATAGGGAAGCATTGTAAAGCAGAGAGAGGTCTGGTAAAGCATAAGGAAGCATTGTAAAGCACAGAGAGGTCTGGTAAAGCATAGGTAAGCATTGTAAAGCACAGAGAGGTATGGTAAAGCATAGGGAAGCATTGTAAAGCACAGAGGTGTGGTAAAGCATAGGGAAGCATTGTAAAGCACAGAGAGGTCTGGTAAAACATAGGTAAGAATTGTAAAGCACAGAGAGGTATGGTAAAGCATAGGGAAGCATTGTAAAGCACAGAGGTGTGGTAAAGCATAGGGAAGCATTGTAAAGCACAGAGGTGTGGTAAAGGACAGGTAAGCATTGTAAAGCACAGAGAGGTCTGGTAAAGCATAGGGAAGCATTGTAAAGCACAGAGGTGTGGTAAAACACAGGTAAGCATTGTAAAACACAGAGAGGTCTGGTAAAGTCAATAAAGAAACTGACAACCCATGTTAAACTATGTAAATGCGTAGTATAACCATGGGACAACTGCTAAAGTACCGTGCAAATGTACAGTGGTATAGGCTCTGTTACTGAGAGTTAAATGGAAGTGTGTTTGTATGTGTTAGATTGTTCCATGCACTGCAGTGGATGTACTGTAGGTCGCGGTGATTACTTTGCCATGTTGTCCATGACTGTCATTGGCATGCTGGTTCATTGTAGCAGGACTAGCACAGGTCTCCCTTTTCTTCTGCTCGTGATCGTTGTATGTTTTATCCTTTGCTGTGGATACCGACATTATAAAGACAACTCTACAGAAGTCAAAGTTGTTGCTCCGTCTCAAACAAAGTATATATATATATATATATATATATATATATATATATATATATATATATATATATATATATATATATATATAATATGTTATGTATCCAGAGTTCAAGAAATTGAATTTAACCCAATGGCTGGTTCCACAGACCCTGATTGGCACTCATCTCGGACTAGCCGATGTCTTCGTGGGTAAGGAAGTTCAGGATAAGTGCCAACCTAGGTATGTGAAACAGGACCGAGATCTTTTTTTTAACCTAAATTGAAATAAAAAAAAGTTCTCAAGCTGATTAATAGTGCTGACTACATGGGTTTTTCATGGTTGAATATTAATTCAAAATTTAAGTGAAATATTCTATGCCCACTGAACCTTCAGATCTCCTGAGCTGTTTGGGGAATTGCTGCAGTGAGGGGAAAAATGGATTGGACATTCCAAATTGGGAAGAAAATTCATGGTAAAATAATTGGGCAGACTGAATTAATACAAGAGAGAAGTGAATACAGTTTGTCCCGCTGAAACCACATTTACCACGGGAGAGCTCACAACGGCTTCAACAATGACATGGGAAGCTGAGCTCCACTGACTGGGCTGTCTAGCCTGTGTTTATGGTTTCCTCTTGGATGACAGCATCCCCGTCCTGACCCTGAAATAACGGCTCCTGCTGTAATCTTCTTGGGGTTGGGCTGACTGTGCAGAGCTGCAGTGGTTTGGCACAGTGCTCCTCAGTCCCCCAGCTCCTCCAGTCTCTACATGTGGCCCTGCGTCTCATTGCCATCCAACCCACAGAAGAACTGCTGATTATCTGTCCTTAGCAAGCTGCCAAACTCCTGAGTACAGGCCGGGTTGAAACCAATGTCGAGAAATCGGAAAACACCTCCCATATCTAGCACACACTTGCGTGCAAAAGGGTTTGTCTCCTCATGCCCAATGTGAAAGACAGCAGATCTTTGACAGAGGACTGATAATAGGAGCTCAGTCAGTAGGTGCTTCCGTGTCCAAGACGAATTCTAAGTGTGCGGTTTTACATGGATGGAAGGCACTGCAGTTGTGGTTGCAATCTATTAACATATAAATTACATTTTAGAATATTAAATTCCGAGTAGTTTTACAGTAGAGTGCATAAACAACAAAGTGCCATAAAACAAAACCTACTGGACTATTTTTAATTCAACTATTTGACTGTCAAATTAGTATTCGTTCTATCCTTTGTAATAACCTTTTCCGCACCTCCTTATTAGCAATTCCCTCAAGTGCTTTATTGTTTGTGTCTCATGTTGTATTGCAGACTGCTCTATTTCACTCCTCTCCACATTCTCTTCCTTCGTTTGTTACAGGGAAAAGGACCATCCCTCTCGACCCCACACAGCTTCTTAGAACACAAGTGTAAGCCTCAGGTGGGGTTCTATTACCAGTACACAGGAACTGACTTAGCAACTCTACCCCTAGTAAACCTAACAATACTACATTGAACAAAGTGTGGTATTTGTAACTTCCACCAGGGGCAGTGTTGCAGAGGGACAGGTTAATGGTTACACTCTGGTGTACCAGCTGAAATTAGAGAGAAGATATCATTGAGAGGCATTCTGAGGCCACAAGAGAACTTTAAACTTTTAAAAAAAGTCACCAGGGTGTGATGACTGAAACATAAAATGCTATACTAAGTGAATCTAAACAGCAAGAAAACACATTAATGAGATGACTGACAGTAATGAGCCAATCACGAGTTCAGAATATCTGTCTCTCCCCCATTCACTGCAGCAGTGACAGACCACCCAAGTGACCCACAAATTAAACATTAAAACCTGCAGACAGTCGTACAACCTGCAAAATAAAACGTCTGTGGAAGACCACTGCTTACATTGATGGGTTCTTAATTCAAGATGCAAATGATATCATTTTAAATGAACCAATGCTGTTTTTTTCTTTTTCTTTTATTGATTTGAAATGTAGTTAGTCTGGCCCAGCATTCCACTTGACCTGTTATTGGACTAGCATTCAAGTAGACCACAGTCAAAGGTGTGCATGTCAAGTAGAGGTCAGCTGTAGTGTGTGTGCAGTGGGATGTGTGCAGTGTCAGGTTATTAGTTCAAGACTGAGTCTTTTCCATGTCTGCACATGTGCTTTCATACACATCGATGTTGTAGGGCATTGTGAGGGCTTTTTTCATTGGTTACAAATATTCCTAATATGTTAAAGATTAAAGGTTTAAATGTGCCAAACCTTTCATGGAATGCAACATTAACACCCCTGTAAAAAGGGAGTCAATGGAATAGAAAAAAAAAACCCTCTCTACTCTCTCATCTCATGGGGAGTTTCAGTGTCCTTCAGGCTGAGAATCATAAAGGATATTCTGAAGAGAGCCAGTGTAGGGTTGCAATCCAGTGTTCTTTATGTATGAGAGCCAAGAGTAAATGACATTTCCATCCTCTTTTAATGATGGAGCTGATTTCTAGACTGTGAGGCGATTGAAATGGCGTGCCAGTTTGAGGGGTGGGGGGCTGTGGGTGTGAGTGATTGGTGCTTGTCTGCCTTGCAGCGTGGAAGCACATACAAGGCTAAGTCGCTTCATGTTTGCACCTGGGCATTGTAAATGGCTTCCCGGTTTTTGAAATTCTATTATTTCTACAGTCATTCTGAGTGACTCTTATTAAAATGACTCCTCTGTTGTATATACAGTATATTTCAGATGTCTTCAGGAGCTGCTCTTCTGTTGTAGTTGACTGGTATCAACATATGTAACCCGGGCGAGAGCAGTCAAATCACCTTCGGCTAGATCTGCCGTCTCATGAACACGCATTGTCCCATACGGTTTCGCACACCAGCACAAGTGTGTGCTACGTATGGCAGGTGGCTGTGTTTTTCTGAAGAGACCTGGAAGGGAACCTGCTCCAGATGGGCTGAGTCACAAAGGCAGTTGAGCAGAAACACTGAATGTATGCAAGATGTTCACTGTCACCCAGCCTTGTAAACTAACACTGAAACAAACTGAGACATTAATCAACAGCACATGAACATCAAAGAAGACTCGATAGCAATCAGCAGTGGCTAATGGGACTGAATGGCAAGGCAACATGCTGGGAGTAAGTGATCACTACCGGAGACTGGGCACAGAAATCTACGTGTGATCAGTGACACACTTTGGGGCATCTCCAGTGGTTAATTAACTCCTGTTTTTAAAGGTTTACGGATCACTTATATAATTTGGTAATGCCTTATTAGTGTCTCTTAGTTCAGTATGAAGATATGCACTACTGAGACAAGGCTAACCTCTCTGTCTGTCTGTCTGTGTGTCCCCAGGCTGCCTGTATCCCTGTTCTCCTGAGTAACGGCTGGGAGCTGCCCTTCTCTGATGTGATTGACTGGAAGCAGGCTGTGATTGAGGGAGACGAGAGACTGCTGCTGCAGGTGACCATCCTCGGCCGGGCCAGTCCCATCAGAGGGGGCTCTAACTAACATAGCATAGTCCCTGTGATCTTACCGGCCCATTCGCTGTGTCGGTATCGCCTGTGTAGTTTTGAAAGAAAATATGTGTTTTCATTTTTATAACATGATAACTTGGACTACAGTCGGTTGAAGAATGTTCTCAGTTTGATTGACTTATTTTCAGGAAGTCTGGTACTGCTTCACTTCCTAGGCTATTTCACCTATTTCAAGCTGTATTATTCACTGTGGCCAGGCTCCCTCCCCTCGGCCCGCAGTCACTTAGCAGTGCTGTTGTCTCTCCTGCAGATCCCTTCAACGGTGCGTTCCATTAACAGCGACAAGATCCTGGCATTCCGGCAGCGCACACAGATGCTGTGGGAGGCGTACTTCTCCTCCGTCGACAAGATAGTCCTGACCACGCTGGAGGTGGGTGTGTAGGGCACTGTCTGCTGCACCGAGCCTATTCTCAGTACAAGAACCGTTATGGTAGCTGTATTGATCCAAAGATGAAACAGTTTATCACAGAACATCGAAGTTAAAGCTGAAGGAACACAAAGCTACTAAACAAAGCGTTTTCCTTGTCTGTGAGCTGCTGTAACTAGTTCCATTTACACTTCTGCAAAGTTCATGTCTAATACAAAACCAGCACACACACATGCCTCCTACAGGGACCATTCAGAGGTCCTTCACACAACTGGGTCCGAATCTTGCCGTGGTATACGTAAGTGAATCAAAACTCCTTTCATTGAAGACATATGCTAGTCGAAAACATTCATCCTCAGATTTATTAATAGTTATGGACGGCATTACGTATTTAAGACGTCTTCATTCTTGGCCAGTAAAATCTCTAAATCCCGATTGAGCATGTGTGGGATGAACTTGAGCGTTACATTTGTGCCCGTAATCCTCTGCCTACCTCATTGACCCTTGTGGAGTCTTTGCCAAGCCACCTGGCCACCATTGCAGCAAAGAACGGGCTACTAGACTCTAAATGTACATTTTATAGATAAACATTTAAACCTTTTGTGTAAGTGTTTTCATGAAAAAAGTAGACTTCTTTCATAGTCATCTTTTTATTTGACTTTTATTTTATAACTCATTTCCATTGATTTCCACGCGCACAGTGTTCACTTCCAGTGGTTTTTATAAATATGAACACCAATACAAGGCTCTCATAAAACAGGACGGTTTCGCTTCAACGTTTTGTACCTGTGCTCTTTTAAATGCTTCAACCTCTACAGCCTTAATGTATACGTAAATAAAACTGACAGCATGTTGTGCATTGCAGCCATTGTATTTCATTTATAAGGTTGGTGTCTTCTTGGTTTTTAATCTCAAGTGGCTTCTTGGTAAAATAAAATAAATAAATAAGAAAGAAACCAGCTCTCTACAGTCATTGTCAGTCACTGAGAACCAGCTGAAGGTGGGCTTACAGTCTCAGCAACACAGATGGTGTGTTTTACACCCCGAGCGAGTAATTAACCATGCAAATGTACTTACACGTGGCCCTGAATTCTGTACTGTTTCCCCCTTCCAAGTTGTTCAAAGGAGGCTGCAGTGTTGATGTCATACATCATGGGAAGGCTCTGAGCTTCCTGGACAGTAGATTAATCTACAATAAGAGTGGACCTGTATAAATCAGGTAGCGAGCTACCAGCTGTGAAGAACCTGGGCTAAAAGCCTCATCTGTCAGCCTGTCATCACCTATAATAGATACAGGACTTTCTCCAACACTGTATCCACATCCATACCGAAATGGGACAAGCTAAGCACCACAGCGCTCTCTGCTGGTTTTGGGATAACATCACAATAGTATTGCTCTGATCAGCTAAATCTGTGCTTCTTGAACCCTCTCTAGTTGAGACCCTTTTAAATGTATTAATTAAGAATAAATCAATTCAAAGTAAAGTGAGATACATAGTACCATTTTATATAGCTGTGCACTCAATCATTTTAATATACATAAATACAGTCACACTACATAGCCTAAATTACATGAATAGATTCTATTATATACAGACGTGCTCAAATTTGTTGGTACCCTTACAGCTCATTGAAATAATACTTCATTCCTCCTGAAAAGTGATGAAATTAAAAGCTATTTTATCATGTATACTTGCATGCCTTTGGTATGTCATAGAATAAAGCAAAGACGCTGTGAAAAGAGATGAATTATTGCTTATTCTACAAAGATATTCTAAAATGGCCTAGACACATTTGTTGGTACCCCTTAGAAAAGATAATAAATAATTGGATTATAGTGATATTTCAAACTAATGAGTTTCTTTAATTAGTATCACACATGTCTCCAATCTTGTAATCAGTCATTCAGCCTATTTAAATGGAGAAAAGTAGTCACTGTGCTGTTTGGTATCATTGTGTGCACCACACTGAACATGGACCAGAGAAAGCAAAGGAGAGAGTTGTCTGAGGAGATCAGAAAGAAAATAATAGACAAGCATGGTAAAGGTAAAGGCTACAAGACCATCTCCAAGCAGCTTGATGTTCCTGTGACAACAGCTGCAAATATTATTAAGAAGTTTAAGGTCCATGGAACTGTAGGCAACCTCCCTGGGCGCGGCCGCAAGAGGAAAATCGACCCCAGAATGAACAGAAGGATATTGTGAATGGTAGAAAAAGAACCAAGGATAACTGCCAAAGAGATACAAGCTGAACTCCAAGGTGAAGGTACGTCAGTTTCTGATCACACCATCCATCGCTTTTTGAGCGAAAGTGGGCTCCATGGAAGAAGACCCAGGAGGACTCCACTTTTGAAAGAAAAACATAAAAAAGCCAGACTGGAATTTGCTAAAATGCATATTGACAAGCCACAATCCTTCTGGGAGAATGTCCTTTGGACAGATGAGTCAAAACTGGAGCTTTTTGGCAAGTCACATCAGCTCTATGTTCACAGACGAAAAAATGAAGCTTTCAAAGAAAAGAACACCATACCTACAGTGAAACATGGAGGAGGCTCGGTTATGTTTTGGGGCTGCTTTGCTGCGCCTGGCACAGGGTGCCTTGAATCTGTGCAGGGCACAATGAAATCTCAAGACTATCAAGGCATTCTGGAGCGAAACATACTGCCCAGTGTCAGAAAGCTCTGTCTCAGTCGCAGGTCATGGGTCCTCCAACAGGGTAATGACCCAAAACACACAGCTAAAAGCACCCAAGAATGGATAAGAACAAAACATTGGACTATTCTGAAGTGGCCTTCTATGAGTCCTGATCTGAATCCTATCGAACATCTATGGAAAGAGCTGAAACTTGCAGTCTGGAGAAGGCACCCATCAAACCTGAGACAGCTGGAGCAGTTTGCTCAGGAAGAGTGGGCCAACCTACCTGTTAACAGGTGCAGAAGTCTCATTGATAGCTACAGAAAACGTTTGATTGCAGTGATTGCCTCTAAAGGTTGTGCAACAAAATATTAGGTTAGCGGCCCCATCATTTTTGTCCATGCCATTTTCATTTGTTTTATTATTTACAATATTATGTTGAATAAAAAATCAAAAGCAAAGTCTGATTTCTATTAAATATGGAATAAACAATGGTGGATGCCAATTACTTTTGTCAGTTTCAAGTTATTTCAGAGAAAATTGTGCATTCTTTGTTTTTTGTGGAGGGGTACAAACAAATTTGAGCACGTCTGTATAAGTGTTTACAATCGATTACGGAGAGTCATTAACTGGTTTCCCTAGTTCAACTGCATTGTATAACCACGGGGAAATGACTGTGCAAATGTATTGTGGTCAGCTTTAATACAAGTTATTACACAATCTTACATGGCTGTAAGTTGTGCATATTATATCTTACACAAGTCATCTGTTTAAGAGTCTGTCTGTCATCGCTAAAATGAACGCATCAGATTGTGATTTTCCTTGCAAAGGCCCTTGCAAAGGCAGGGAGTCCCTATCTGAGGCTCTACACTGTAGTAATTCAAATGGACTGAATCCCAGGTCTCCTGGCTAGGCTCCTGCCATTACAGTGAGCTTGTGATGGGAACACATGCACAAGAGCGCTGCTAGAGAGTTCATGTTTAAACTGTAATATATTTGGTTAAGTCCACTTGTCTCCAGGCATGGGTTTATATAATTGAATGCGTTGCCAATGATTAAAAGATTACAGCAGTAATTTATTTTCTTAGATAAAGTTAAGAATGCAAACATGCTTTTATATGGTGCGAAGTTACTGAACTGAAACAAAACAGGAATTCAGATCTTCCCACTTTTTATTAATAAACACAATCATGATCCTTGATGTGCTTTGCATGATTTCAGTTGTTAGTTCAACATGTTATAACCAAAATTGGGACCTCTTTTTTTTGGCTCAGATTTCCTGATGCGTTTAATACTTTGGGTTATAAAAATAACTCACACAAACACCTTCTAATAATGTTCTTGTATATGAACAGGCTATCCCTTATACATGATTACCATGATCATTTTGCATGTTCACCCGGGTGTGCTGTGCAGTGGATTGTAACCCAGTGTTTCTGTATTCTCTCAGATCATAAAGGACTGTGTGTTCAACTGGGTGTGCTGTGCAGTGGATTGTAACCCAGTGTTTCTGTATTCTCTCAGATCATAAAGGACCGTGTGTTCACCCGGGTGTGCTGTGCAGTGGATTGTAACCCAGTGTTTCTGTATTCTCTCAGATCATAAAGGACTGTGTGTTCAACTGGGTGTGCTGTGCAGTGGATTGTAACCCAGTGTTTCTGTATTCTCTCAGATCATAAAGGACCGTGTGTTCACCCGGGTGTGCTGTGCAGTGGATTGTAACCCAGTGTTTCTGTATTCTCTCAGATCATAAAGGACCGTGTGTTCGGCCGGGTGTGCTGTGCAGTGGATTGTAACCCAGTGTTTCTGTATTCTCTCAGATCATAAAGGACCGTGTGTTCGGCCGGGTGTCTCGTAATAAGCTGATGTGGAACACGCTGCCCGGGGGTCTGTTTGTGCTTCCCGAGTACTCCTCTCACCTGTCAGACTTCCCCTTCTACTACCTGAACCAGGGTAAGAGGCAGGGTCCGTGCACAGAGACACACACCATGGGGTATATTTATCTGTGCACTTTTATACCTGCAGCAGTTAGTCAAGGCAAGCCCACATTTCAGGGATTTGAACTTAAAAAGCCCCAATGTGACTTTATCTCACAAGTTTTCTTTTTAGATTATATCAAAGAGGAAGTCCCTTTACACATTTGTTTAATTGCTTTAGTTTACATTTCCTTTACTGCTTTGCAGTGTTTGCAATCACGGTGGTTCTGTCGCTCCAATATTGAGTTCTTATCATTTTACTCTAAATCTGCCTGTACTTGCTTTGAGCTTGTCCAGAGAATCCTAAGTGCCAGGACTGAACAGCCTTCCTCTTCCATTCAAATCCTGAGTCCCTTCAACCCTGTAAGCCCTCCCTTTTTTTTGACTGTATAAATGTCCAAATTGGGGAGAAAAAAAGCTACTTATTCTTTGTTATGTGGTTGTTTCATGAAATTCTGTAAAAAGCGCTGAAGATTGGAGTAAATGCTTTGAGAAATGCGCCCTCTTCACCCCCCTCTCCTCACGCAGGTCTCAGCCCCAGGCAGGAGTTCACAGCTGTCATCCACGCTGTCTCTCCTCTCCTCTCCCAGTCACAGCCCATCATGAAGCTCCTGCAGGTGGTCTCCAAATCAAAGTACTGCTCTCAGGTAGGTGTGTGTCGCCCAGGGAAATCTGCTGTAATGACGGGCTGTCTCCACCCTACTGTTAACAGCAGTGCTTCTCAAACTTTTTCTACCTGAGACTCTGACTTGGGTCTGCCACGCCCCCCTAATATACCTGTTGATTAATATATTATCGAATTGCACTGTGGCCAAAAGTTTAGCATCACCCTATAAAATTAACTCATGTTGCTTCATAAAGTCCAATGAAACCTGCTGAATAATGTTACGTTAACATATTGACTTGCATATCGAAAAATTTAAAAATGTGACATTTCGAAATCTAGCATGAAATACTGTACTACTGTTATGGCTTCCGGTAGTCTTTAGGTTTGAGCAGGTGTCAGTTACCTCTGTTCGTGCTCTTGTTCCTCATTCCCTTGTTGCTCAGGTCTTGTGATTTGGCTTCTCATTTCAGATCATCATTCTGTGGAACAGTGAGAAGCCGGCCCCTCCTCGGAGCAGATGGCCCGAGACCCCCGTCCCTCTGAGCATCGTGGAGGGCAAGAGGAAGGTGAGCAGACTGACACCCCGGGACAGGAGTGAAAGAGCCTCAGCCATAGAGGATACACCACAAATGAGCACTTCACTGTATCATAGATTAGTTGGAATGTTATTTATGCATTTCCAAACCCCTTGTGCAGTGTCTTGTCTAGAAGCTATACTGAGGAGAGGTGAAGTGTCACCCTGTCACCCTCTCGCTTACTCTCATTCCAGATCAGCAGCCGTTTCCTGCCCTACAGCGACATCACGACGGATGCAGTGCTGAGCCTGGACGAAGACACTGTGCTGCTGACCAGCGAGGTGAGACTCTTAATACTGCATCCACACTGAGGTGAGACTCTTCTTAATGCTACTTCCACACTGAGGTGAGACTCTTCTTAATGCTGCTTCCACATTGAGGTGAGACTCTTCTTAATGCTGCTTCCACATTGAGGTGAGGTGTGTTTAAACTTTACTCTTAAAAACATGTTATTTTTGATTAATAAGTCAGAAATGTATTATATAAGAGGTTGGGGACAACAGAACGTTGTCAAAGGATCATGGGATGTCATAATAGAATTGGTTTGCACAAAATCAAGCAGACAGCATTTGAATACGAACACGGCCTGACACACACATATTTATAAATTCAAGATTATTTAATAACGTAGCACCCCTAAATTGAGAGTGTTGGAGCAGAGTTTTGGTGTGTGTTCGAGTGTTAATTGGCCCCTCCTCTCCCCTCTTGCAGGTGAACTTTGCGTTTGTGGTGTGGTGCAGTTTCCCTGACCGGATCGTGGGGTACCCGCCACGCAGCCACTTCTGGGACAACAGCAAGCAGATGTGGGGTTACACCTCCAAATGGACCAACGAGTTCTCCATGATACTGACCGGGGCAGCCTTTTACCACAGGTATGGAGACCAAGAAACACACTGACACAAGTTAGTCTGTTGGAAAATACAGACCACCCAAGTGACCTACGACAGTCATTGTACAATCCGTAGGAGAGACAGGTACGACATTATATAAAAGAATACAGAATCACCTATCAAACATGTAAAAAAAAGTAAATCAACGAATAATTCAACATTTTAAAAATATTTTACATTACATGAGTGTCCTACACTTTGAAGTTTTAGAAGAAATACAATTAGGTAATGTACAATGCAAAAGAATACAGAAAGATAAATGGGTACATAGACCTAATACCATGATGTCTGAAGAAAGAAATAGTAGATCATACATTGTTAACTATGTAGTAAATGACATCACAAACACATTAATAGATGTAAATAGAAGTAAGTGAGTGTAGTTACCATGGCATCAAAATCCTGTAAGTACGTCCACTGTCTGTTTTCAAACACACTTTCCCTTGACAAAGGTATTTTAGACGCTTGGAAGTTGGCTGTTTTGAGCAGATCTACCTCTCTCTATCTGTATCCAGATGCATGCCCTGACTCTCCTCCTCTCTCAGGTACTATCACCACCTCTTCTCTCACTACCTCCCCACCGCACTGCGGAGCCTCGTTGACCAGACAGGAAACTGCGATGACATCCTGTTCAACTTCCTTGTGTCAGCCGTCACCCAGCTGCCCCCCATCAAAGTGATACAGAGGAAGCAGTACAAAGAGGTGCTGTCCACACAGGTAACCCTTCCCGAGGCTTCAGAGCCTGGGCCGGGCTCTCTACTCCAGCTGGGGGGCCGGATTATTAGGCCTGGTCTAAAACTGTTATTTCACTGGTGGTCTAAAAATAGGTATTTCAAGATAATATTTATTAGAGCAGAATCAAATTGTTTTTATCATTTTCTCTAGAATTACTACACAGCAGTGTATAATTATTATACAACAATGTATCTCAATATTTAAACGCTTACCTGAAAAACAGTAAATGCTAAATTGTAAATAGTTTTTTTATGTCCACATTTTAAAGACATTCTACTTTCACCAGCAACGAATTGTCAGACAAAATAACAACATGTAAAAATAACAACAGTGAAATATCCCCTTCTTGTACTGGACAGAGCGATCTTTACCAGAAATATTTCCGATCTTCGATGCAGCCAGTGTCTTTTTCGTTGAAGACATTTTAAAGAAATCATGCAGCTCTATGCTGTTTTTATTTTTAGGCGATAAAAAATATGTATATTTACACTGTTCTTTCAGAAATGGGTATTTTCACAGGGAGCTACATATTGCACGGCAATGGGTACATTTCACAGAAATCATGAAATCAGTGATAACCGTGAAAAAAGGTATTCTATTTACCCTCTAATCACTGATATGTGACCCGTCACATTAAAATAGTACCGGATGCAATTATTCTTTTTGAAATGGCTGATTATCTGTTAAAAAGATACCTCCTTATTGAAGTTCTCTTTAACTTCCTCATTCTGGTAATGCCATCTCCATAGCAACCAGTAGCATCCTTTTAATTTGACCCCTTGCTATCTTTTTCTATTTTTATTTTTTCCTGCAGCTTTATTTAAGCAATACTTAATCATGCCTCAATTGAACTGGTATCATCACAACACTCTGTTGATACAATCCCATTAACTGTCCAGTCTGTGTACTTGGTGGATCAGATAAAAGAATAACTGACAGAATTGGATTGTTTTAGCATTCAGAACTACTGGTAGAGATTGCAAATACGATAAAACGGTAAGGCAAAGTAATAAAGAAAGCCTTTGAAGCAGGACTTTAGTGCAGGGCTACTAGCATACATGTGTGCCAGGAGTGGTAAATGAAAGCGAGGGCCCAGTTTAGCGGCTGCCCCTAATAATCGTCTCCCTCTGTGTTTGTTTCCCAGGGGATGAAGAGCTTGCACTGGGTGAACCCCGATCTCTTCTCCCAGCGGCAGGACTGTATGAACGTCTTCGCCCACTGGTTTGGCTACATGCCGCTGGTGCACTCCCAGCTCCGGCTGGACCCCGTGCTCTTCAAGGACCAGGTCTCCATCCTGCGCAAGAAATACAAAGACCTGGAGCGGCCCTGAGGCGGGAGGGGAGACAACGCAACCTCCAGCACAGAGGAGCACTGCTGCAGGACCCCCTTGAGGGGCTCAGGGCCTGGGGGGCTCGGGATGGAGGAGGGAGGGTAGGGACTAGAGACAGTCAGGATCACGTCTGGCTCCCCTCCTTACCTCCATCCCTCCCTCCCTAGAGAGTAGTAACTGGATCTGCGTAGGGAAGGGACCCATATTTCCAGATTTCTCCTTTGTCTGTGAACTTACAAGAAGAAAGTCTCATCCTAAACTAGTACTAGTCAGCTGCGTGGTATTTCAACAGCGTCCCGCTGCAGATTGGAAAAGGTTTCACAGCGCAGACGTTTGATTGACGTTAGGGTTGGATAAACTGTTCGCTGCGGGAAATGCGTCAGAAAACCGTGACATCACCCCTCTTGCGTAGCGCGTTCCTCATTAATAAATGAAAAAAACGTGAGCATCAAATATAGACAGTGGGAACGACAGATAGCCTCCATATACACCCAGATTACTTAGTAACATGTTAGAGAATATCCTTAGCAAGTTTCATCATAACTGGGCAAGCATTTCTCTAGATACATGTAACTCATACACGGTATATCTGACAGTTGAACATGCCTACAGACATGCTCCAGATACTTATTATACATTGTAAAGCTGCTGCTGAAGAAGATCCTAGGCTAGTTTTATTTTCAAACATGGAACATGCGACAGCTATTTGAAACCATTTTGTGACCATTACAAGAACACAAGCATGAACACTACACTGTATCAAGCTTTGTACTGCCTCGTTCCAGACCAGTGTAGGTGTGTGTGGTTTATATTGCTGATGGTGCCTGTTCAGCAAGGATGGGGGAAGACTGTGTGGTTCTCTTTATTTAAGAAAATGTTCCTGAATATATCTTATATACTGTATATGTCAGGGCCTAAATGGGGTAGATGGTGATCTATGTTTAGTGAACAAGAGGGTCTGAATGAGGTTAATGAAATACTTTTTTGAGTGACTGTATATTCTAAGTATATCTGATAAAATAATAAAATATATTTGCGGTAGATTTTGTATGTATGCTCTTTTTTTCATACAGGATGTCTGTTTCTGTTTTAATATTGTAATAAGGCAGCTCTAATTAAGAAGCTGACAGACGCAGTGTTTCCAGTGGGGGGCAGCGTGGATGGCCTATACAGAAACACACGCTCCTCACTCACATTGTCATGCTATATTTGAAGAGAGTTTTTTTTCTAAAGTAAATCGATTGGGATCAGCAGAACCCTTCCTGAATTTCAATCCTCACACCTGCCCCTGGAGAACACTGTGCTATCAGATGATGGCAATGATAGGATGTGTGTGGCTGCGATAGAATTGGTTTCGCAATCTGTTCACACTGCTGGTAATCCATTTCAGTACCATATCAGTGCTAGACAGACAGCGTGCTTATGTAGGGGTTCCCAAACTGGGGGCCGCAGCACAGACAACATATTTCTTTCCCAAACAGCCCTGACCAAACGATGTTCTCCAGGCAGGGAAATCAATGAATTTACACAAAGCAGAAATGACTCTGAACATCATGAAAGCAGCAGAACTTCTACCTCTGCAAAGAATGATTGCCTGAAGTGCACAGTCTGCTTGGAATACTCAATTTCTGTGGATCCATTGGGGGGGGGGGCCTCGAGCCAAGAAAGTTTGGGAACCCGTGCTAACGCATCAGAACCACGGTTGTGCATTATTTGTTTCAAATCCATTGTGAAGGTACGATTGCTGGCAATGCTGTGGTCTGCTAGGGTTTCTTCAGTGTAATACAGTGTAAAAGAACATTTTTCAAACTTCTCTGGAAGTGTATATAAAGATGTTGGAGACACAACTTATTTATTGACGGTGTCCGTTTCTAATATCATTAGG
Source organism: Acipenser ruthenus (assembly GCF_902713425.1). Lineage (NCBI taxonomy): Eukaryota > Metazoa > Chordata > Actinopteri > Acipenseriformes > Acipenseridae > Acipenser > Acipenser ruthenus. Next base: position 7,858,325 of record NC_081211.1, read on the forward strand.
TAGGTAAGGAAAGGAATTCACTCTTATCAAGATCCGAGTGGTACTGACCTGTATCAGGATTGTGTGCAGACCACCTGGACCCTACTTTCTAATGTCATTGGAAGCACATTGAAACGCAACCATTCCTGTGGCACGTTCGATGGAGGGGTGAAGATGCAGGCGTTTGCTTTTTCTTTTAACTAGGAGAATAAAAATGTATCCTCAGAGACAACTTTTAAAAATGACAGTAAGAGTATATAACTTAAGACCAATAAAATGTTTTATAAAGGCAATGCTGTGTTGCTTTTGTATGTCCTGTTAGTAGTTGTGCTTTCCATTGTGACGCAGCTGTGTGCTGTAATCGTATGCAATGGGGTTCTCCATTGCACACAATTACATGTTTGTTTATATCCCCCAAGTATAAGCTGCAGACAAGTCTCTTCCACAGGACTGCTGCTGTTAAGGATTCAGGGGCTCAATGCTGCCTCTACTGGGCCAAGTGTGGTACTGCAGCCTTGTTCCTTAGGATAGGTCGCCATCTGGTGGCATAAGCTTGCACTTAAAACACCAACATGTAAAATGATCCTGGGCTTATTTATTCAAGTCAATTAGGTACAGTGTTACTAGCAGTAGCAGAACCCCAATATCTTAATTAAATACAATCCAAATACAGTAGACTGATCTAACAGGTTCACCAGTGTAAGGGTGGCAGTACAGGTTTAGATAATTATACATCAGTGTGGATTTAGCAGCATGCAATTAAGTAAAAAAAGAAATACTGCATGAACATATTACAAGATTTGTTTTTAATTAGCCACAAGCAGCAGCAGCAAAAGTTAGAAAAATACATCAATGAAAACAGTTCTAGGCAGTACAGTAAAGCTAGCCGTGGTTTTGTTTTAAGCAGTGCCTGCGTGGGGCACACAGAGCATACAATAACGATCCAAAGAGATCTGAGGTTCATTTGCATTTCAGTAAAAAAAGAATATAACCGTAAACACACACAGTCCCCTTTTCCACATGTTTTCCTGAAAATAACAAACAAGGCAAGGAGAACGCAATACAAACCTCGAGTCACTTTACAAATAGCATCACTCCTCATCACCCATCACTTCAAACATAATGTCCGAGTAGAAGCTTTAGCCTGGCACTAATTTGCTGTCTGTCAGCATGTGTTTGAGTCCAGTATACAGACCGTGGGCAGTGTTGTGGCTGTCTGTAGAGTAATACATCACTAGTGGGCTTTATAAAATAACTTTAGACAGCTTTAGAACATTAGAAAGTGGATCACCATAATCTACTTTACACCCACCATATGCACACATATAAGTTTAATTTAAACCCCTCCATAGACCCCCGGATTATGATACTACTAATAATTTGTCATCCGTAACTATAACCGTGCTGAATTTAGAAATAATAAAAGAAACCTAATACATTCATTAACAGACATGCCAACTGTACGTCTTTCAAGACATTGAGAAATATTTATAGTCGGAACGTTTGTTATTGAATTGAAGCTTCTTTTAACCCCTTCAGGGACACAAGGCATTGATCAGCTGTTCAAACGGTTTCTTCTTAAAACACATTTCAGAGCGACTGAAGCATCACAAGGAGGAAACTGACCATTTGGATGACCAGATCCAACCTGCCAGTGAATTTTAAAACTTGTTTCATTGCAAAAATAAGAACGTCAGCATATTATGCTTATATTACCAGCGCTTTGGTGAATTCTTAGTACTGAGACATGAAGTCACCAGTTCCTTGCAGTGGAAAGGAGGCTGATAAATACAGTTATTCAAAAAAATGTTTTCATTTGCAGCACGTTGGTAAAGCAAAAAACAGATGACAGTATACTGGAATATCTGTAACAAAATGTATCTACGTAAAAATCTTTGACACAGCACCCTGAGAATACAGATCAATCATCAGAACAGAATGCAATAAAGAAAATGTTTCTTCCAGATTTACATTCAAGACACTCCTAAAGGACTAGCCGGTATTCATGGAGATGCTATCTGTTCATATTCCCCTTATTCACAGAGGGGCGTTTACAGGAACTGACTTACCTAAAGCTTTGAAAGTGGCCCCAGAGTACACTACCAACCAAATCCAAACTTCAAACGTTACACCACCTCTCTTATCCAGACAACCCCTGGTAACCTGCCCTGTTATCACAGAAAGTCAGCGAACCAGCCTTCCATCTCTGGAGGTTTTGCAGTAATAATTAGGAGAACAAATAGATAGATCCCCTGTGGGTCCCAACTAGTTCAGATAAGAGGTTCTGATGCATTTCCTAGTGGACAAATACACGATGCTAGCTTACCATATTACCAGAAATATGCAGCAAAAAAAAAAAAACTTTAATGTTTACAATATTGCTTATTTTCACAGACATGCGAATGTGCTTGTATTTGGGAAACTATTATTGCAGTATAAATACCAAAACACATACGTTTCTTACACGTGTATTCTTACGTCTGAGGATAACAGAATTGCAGCTATATTGATGCATAAACACACCCTGGTACTCTCAATAGCACAGTACAATGGGCAGGTTTTTACTGTTGGCGAAAACGATGGGCCCTCATATATTGAACTATGGGTGGTAAGGTCCTGTGACTTGGAGTGCATGGCTTTCTCTATGGGCCCTCTCAAAAACCACAACTACTCATGGAGAGAAATTGCCAGCTGGCAAGACGGTTTTAGAGGGAACGCTCCGATCCCCTTTCATCTACAAAACCTGTCATGCAAACACGCACTGTCAATTGTCATTATTAAATGTATTCATTGAATTCAGTGCAAGTTTTAAATTCAGCATCTCAAACCGCTTGGCACAGATATCAACAAATCTCCTGCACATTTTCACTGACTCCCCTTATCCTTCGCAAAAAAGAAAAAATATATAGTGGCACAAACACTGCCCATAACGTATTCTGTAACAAAAACGACCATCTTCAATTCAAATCATTTCTAAATGCCTACCATACAGACATCATGCAAAGGAATCCAATGTGTAAATGACTTCTGAAATAAATCCCACCCATTCTATTGTACACAGGAGTGTTTCTCTACTTTGTTTGAAAGGTCATTTGTTGGAATATCAGGTTTTACTCAAAAGGAAAGATTTTCAATTTAATTTTAAAACCCACGTTCATCCCAGCCCTTTTCTCATGAAAAAGGTAAACAGTATGTAAAAACATTATTAATGATTTCTAATTGAAGCTAAATAAAAAAAAGCAAAAGGGGGACCAGTGACCATGCTGATAAGGCTAATCCTACAGTAGGTTCTAAAATTGAGACCTTGGTTAGCACTCTGGTAAATGGTAGTGCAGTACTGGAAGCAGACAATGCATGGAGACGCACTGGGGGTCTCTGAAAGAGATGATTCCTGAGATTAAAGGGATTTTAAAGTAGATCATGGGATTTCCTGGTCCCTGATGGGCAGAACAAACCCAAGCCTCTTCAGGACAGGGACAGGGAGGGGTCACTTCCTCAGGGTCAGCATGGCGTTCACAGGGAGGGAGGGGTCACTTCCTCAGGTCAGCATGGCGTTCACAGGGACAGGGAGGGGTCACTTCCTCAGGGTCAGCATGACGTTCAAAGGGACAGAGAGGGGTCACTTCCTCAGGGTCAGCATGGCGTTCACAGGGACAGGGAGGGGTCACTTCCTCAGGGTCAGCATGACGTTCAAACAGACAGGGAGGGGTCACTTCCTCAGGGTCAGCATGGCGTTCAAAGGGACAGAGAGGGGTCACTTCCTCAGGGTCAGCATGGCGTTCAAAGGGACAGGGAGGGGTCACTTCCTCAGGGTCAGCATGACATTCAAAGGGACAGGGAGGGGTCACTTCCTCAGGGTCAGCATGGCGTTCACAGGGACAGGGAGCAGTCACTTCCTCAGGGTCAGCATGGCGTTCACAGGGACAGGGAGGGGTCACTTCCTCAGGGTCAGCATGACATTCAAAGGGACAGGGAGGGGTCACTTCCTCAGGGTCAGCATTGCGTTCACAGGGACAGGGAGGGGTCACTTCCTCAGGGTCAGCATGGCGTTCTCAGGGACAGGGAGGGGTCACTTCCTCAGGGTCAGCATTGCGTTCACAGGGACAGGGAGGGGTCACTTCCTCAGGGTCAGCATGGCGTTCTCAGGGACAGGGAGGGGTCACTTCCTCAGGGTCAGCATGGCGTTCACAGGGACAGGGAGGGGTCACTTCCTCAGGGTCAGCATGGCGTTCACGTCCCACAGCAGGTTGCGCATTTGGTCCATCAGCAGCTTCATCTCCTGGTTCTTCTGTTTCACTTTCTGGAAGACAGTGAAGTGTTACAAGATAAGCAGCCATTCAGCCTCTCTGGTCAGCCTTATAGACCTGTGGTGTGGTGAGGCTTCACGCTTAGGGATCTTACCCACAGGTCTTATACTGGAAAAAGCACTGCAGAGTTAGTTATTAGTATCATTATAATAAACTGTACAGTAGACTCTCGCTAATCCAAACCCTGTTTGTCTGAACTGCCAGTAATCCCAACCATGCTGTCCTAATGAAATGCTGATAGTCGCTACAGAAACAAAACTAACATCATATTTCTATGACATTTTTAAGTGTGCCAGTGTCTTTACACTGAACAGCTAGTTGTAACTACAGTATAATCCATCTGTTTTAAAGCCCAACAGAAAGTTTTTTCCATCTAACAGATAATAAGGGCAAGTGCTACTCCCTGTTCTTGTGGATCAGTTTGAGGCACAGCACTGATAGATGTAATATAAGACATCGGTCAGAGGTCCACCAAGGTTGGGTGATGGATGACCACTGACCCCCAGCAGGGAGACACAGCTGCAGAGAAGGACTCTCAGAACATTAGTGCAAAATGGGCTTGGTCTGTAAGGTTTGGTTAGTCAATAAGGCTAGCGTAGTGAACCTCGCCCCTAGAATTACATCTGGCTTCCAAATTAAACAAGCCTGCAATTGTTTGAAACTTTGTACTTCAGCTGGTGATGCAAGTCATTTTAGCATATGTTTATATTATGAACACAATAATAAAATGTAACCTGTCTGTAGTCCTTTTGGGATAACCTTGAAAATGAAATGCCCGGTCTCAATGGGGTGAAAAATGTAAATACATAAATAAATATTCATATTGTTGCTAAAACTATTTGTAATGGGAAATAACAGCAAGTGGTTACATTTGAACAGTGTTCAGATTAATTATATCAGGAGTAATATTTCAGACTTATTTTCTGGATAAAAGTGATCTGGCTTTTGAATCCTGTATTTTGTGATCAAGATTACTTTTATCTGGATCGTTTTGATCCAGTTTTTCAGAAAATATCACTGCTGGAAGACATGTATCCAGAAGACAAATAAATACGATTACGAAATCCTTTTTTTTTTTTTTAAGATTTCCATTACAAAAAAAAAAAAAAAAAAAAAAAAATGGAAATGGGGCACTGGAGAAACTGCCTTCATCCGAGTCAGAAAAACATGAAACTAAAGCGTGGAAATGAAAGGAAAGTGCATCAAACTAATCTATGAAAAACAGAGAGTCGATACGGCAGCTAATTTACCTTGAATACCTCCTGGCGCTCCCACTGTGCCGTCAATCCACAGGGATCCACCTGAAATCCAGGAGCCTCCTCTCCTAGATAGGGAATCAGCTGGGAAAGACAAGCCAGACAAGCCACTGTCAGCAACAGCATGGCACTGCTACACAATGCACACATGACAAGCCACTGCTACACAATGCACACATGACAAGCCACTGTCAACATGGCACTGCTACACAATGCACACATGACAAGCCACTGTCAGCATGGCACTGCTACACAATGCACACGACAAGCCACTGTCAACATGGCACTGCTACACAATGCACACATGACAAGCCACTGTCAGCATGGCACTGCTACACAATGCACACATGACAAGCCACTGTCAACATGACACTGCTACACAATGCACACATGACAAGCCACTGTCAACATGGCACTGCTACACAATGCACACATGACAAGCCACTGTCAACATGGCACTGCTACACAATGCACACATGACAAGCCACTGTCAACATGGCACTGCTACACAATGCACACATGACAAGCCACTGTCAACATGGCACTGCTACACAATGCACACATGACAAGCCACTGTCAACATGGCACTGCTACACAATGCACACACGACAAGCCACTGTCAGCATGGCACTGCTACACAATGCATGACAGCTTCATGACAAGCCACTGTCAGCATGGCACTGCTACACAATGCACACATCACAGTTTAGCAACGTATATCTCACTACTATCTTCACTTACAACAGTCAATGTTGTCTGTGTGCGAGTGGGATTTTAAACTCACTCCCAGGAACTCATGACAACATTCCCACAATGTGAGGCAAACATTTTAACTGCTTGAACTAAACTTAAAAAAAGGAACGAAATCAAATCCAATGACCAAATTAACAATCAATTGAACGTCATTAAAATCAAACAAGTGTCAATTGGGAAGACATGTTTGAAGTGGCATAAACTGTTGAACCGGTAAGAAAATAATCCATGGAACTTGAAACAGTGAATTATTTTTACCGATCCAACACTTATCGTTCTTTATCCCTTACTAAACATACAGGGCTGGTTTCACAGACCCAAACTAGCACTAATCTTGGAATCCCTTACCTAAGGTAACCTTAGGACAGAAAGCTTTACTCATAATGCATGTTTGGCTGGTCCTATGAAACACACAGAGAGTTTCCAATGCGTGGGGGACCCCCCCAGGTGTGAGCTGCGTACCTCGCTGGGCGTCTCACCGAGCTCCGCGGTGGTCTCGGCACACTTCTCATATAGCAGACGCAGTTTGCGGAAGAGCAGTGCCAGCTGGCGGAGGTGCTCCTGCAGCTTGTGGAAGCGGTCCTGGTACACAGCATGGCTCTGCGTCACCCCGTTGGGCAGCTGCATCACAAGCAAGCATGACATTGCAGCCATCAAGAGAAACAAGACTGCTTTGTAAGGAAACTACATTAGTGCATGTGTGTCTCGCAACAGAAATGAAGCAATGAGATCAGTTACCAATGTATGTACATTCTGTAGTGGAATCAGAATCGGGGGTTATTCAGTTTTATTTTACATGCATGTACAAACTGTAAAGACTTAATGAAAAGATTAGAAGCACAAAACTCTGATTCTGAGTACAGTTGTGCAAATTATGCTGTTACCTGGCTGCTATCAGGGAAATAATGTTTTAATGCCTGAAAAAGTGTCACTAAAACTGAGCTCACCTGATCTGGTGCAAGCAGGAGTTGTCTGACACACAGAGAAAAGCCAGGAGCTAAAATAAAAAATAACTAAACATTGCATACTGCTTTTCAATGTACAAAAACTCAAACTCCCAGAAGCAGCTTGCATGTTGCAGTGTAGTCCCTTCATGATGGGACAGGCAGCATTGAAAAGAATGCAAACCATTTTAGTTCACTAACAGGTATACAAAATTGTTACAAAATACCATTGAAAATTCTATACACATTTAACATAATATGTGTGTTTCTACTACATAGGGAAACATGAGCTCTGTGAAGTGCTGGCAATACAGATGCGGCGAAGTTCACTGGAGTTGCTTGGCTGGCTCTGTGTTCTACCTGAGTGGCCCGCATGAGGTGGAAGATCTCCATGCTTCGGGAGACGATGTCTTGCACAGTCTCCTGTCCGATCTTGCACAGGATGGCGGGGGGGATCTCGCGCAGGACCCCCTGGGGTGGCTGGGAGGAGCCCGGGTTCGACTGGGGGGGCAGGCTAGCCTGACTCTGGGGGGGCAGTCCCGGCAAGCGGGGTCCCGCCACGGGCAGTGCTGTCATTCCCTGGAGGAAGAAAGAGAGGGAGAGGAACGAAATGAGGAGGGAGACAATAGGGATATTCAATAGAAATGGGTAAAACAATGTATGCTATATTCTTAAACATTTATAGATAATATTAGCAACTGCAGGTATCTGTTTAGTTTATTTTGGAATGTTATTAATCAGATTGTGTCAAGGAATTGTTTCAGTCTCATAAATGTGTCAATTGTACTATAGGAGACTGCTATTGGTTCAATGAAAACTCAATATCCCAGAACATAATGTTCAAAGTAAACTGCAATGTTGGGGATTATAGTGTGCTGGACTAGCGCAGTGGTTCTGAGGTCCAGGGGTCTCGCAAAGGTTGCCCAGTGGTCTGTGAAGGAACTGTAACTTCTGTCCGATACATCAACGTTCTCCAGGAAGCACTTCTGCCTGTCTAACCCAATGGTCATCTGTCCAGAGAGGGCATCATTTTATGGGAGATGGTGCAGGGCAAAGATGGAAAGAGAGTCTGGGATTCATCGCAGTATTAACTGCCAGTACTATGTATAATAAGGAGAGCCCCATGTTATATGGATCAAGGGGCCAACGGGAGCTTAAACAATATTATAGGATAATTGAAAGTGTGTGGAGGAACTACAATGAGGAGCATTTGATTATACAGGAAAACTGTACAGTTCAATTGTCATTGTGTGGGATAATCTTAACAACTGTTATTAAATGAAGCAGGGTGCCAGTAACAGACCACCACCACATCTTCACAAACTATACTGATGCACAATGAAAACGCAACAGTCTAAGTTTTACATCAATAGCTCATTGGGCACATACATAATGTTATTTACATTTTAATTAGTGAGCAGATAGGTTTGTTGATTGTTTGAGTAGTATTGTTCCTTGGGATGACAAAATACTGAGCTCAAGTCATGTGACTTCATAAAAACGCCAGGCGCTCAGTGTTTGGTATTTGAGTTGAGTTAAAATTGCCAAAATGAGTTAAGAATCTGTATAAATAGCCATTCAAAAAGACATGATTTTAATTAACGCAAGATTAACATAATGAAGATTGCCTGGTTGCTATCGGCATGATTGAAGACGGCCTGTTTGTGAGAGAAGTTGCCTGGAGAATGAGATGTTCTGCTTCAACAATCTGCAGAGTCCAGAGAAACCAGGAAAACGTCTTGAGGCGGACAGGCCCAGGACTGTTCTGCTGAGTGTTGCATTGTTCAAGCCAACCCGTGGGGCGATGGAAGTGTGATCATGTGGGGAGGAATCTCCTTTAACACAAGAACACCTTTGGTGCAGATTGAGAGCAACCTTACTGCTCAGCAATACACTGACAAAGTCCTTGAGGCAACAGTTCCTGCAAGCCAGTCCTGAAGTGTCGATTTTCCAGCAGGACAATGCAAGACCACACAGTGCTAGGTTTACAATTGCATGACTTCAAGAAAACAATGTTGAGGTCTTGCCATGGCCAACTTTTTCTCCTGACCCGAGTCCAATAGAACATCTGTGGGACCAAAGCGCCAGTGCCATCCACAGGAGACAACCGAGACCAGCCAACCTTCACCAGCTGGCTGCAGCTGCACAGGAAGAGTGGCGGAACATCCCACAGCAGTCTATCCAGAGGCTGATCAGGTGTATGCGTCGACGCTACCAGGGTTGTGTTAATGCTCAGGGAGGTCATACCCGATACTAACTTTGTAATGTTTTCATTTTGACAGTTTCGTAATGTTTTGTAATGTTCGTAATGCTTTGTAATGTTTTCATTTTCACGTTTCGTACTGAAAACTTATAATGATTCTTTGATCTGTATTTTTTTTTCACATTTTCTGTGACTTTGTTTGATATCTATGTTTAAAATATTTGATTAACTCCATTAGACCTGAGTGTTGCATTTCTTTTGTGCATCAGTATATTTTCTCCCTACTTTATATAAAATATATAAATGGATGGATTCCTATAAAAACTTTCATAAAGAATAAAGCAATTCCTGGTTATGCCAGGTGAAGAAATGAAGGCGTCTCTAGTGAGGGAAGACACTTCCACGAGATTCCCCTAACGTATTACAATACGAATATAATACGATATAGCCTCTTGGGCAATATATTGATTTGAAGCCATTCATACAACTCAAGAAATGTATGTTAACCTGTTCTTCAGAGATAACTTAACCGAACAGAGGGACCCTGTCTTTTTATGAAAGAAACCTTATACTTGTTCCCTTCTCTGATCTATATGGCTATTTTCTAGAAATTAAAAATCAATAATTCCATGCACCATATTAGAGGGACTACATTTGAAAGACCCTGTAGTGGAAAAATCATCAACAACCAATGAGTGCATTCACCCGACACCCCAGCTCCAGATTTTCACTATAACCGCTGTACTGAGCCGAGTGCACGATGTGTACAGTAAACACGTACTGCAGCGTGCTTTATAAAGCGTGTTCCAAGTGTGTGGTCAACTGCTTTGTGGAGAAATCCACTTTAAACACAATTTGTATACTGACAAAATACGTCCGATGTCCGCTAAAAAAAACTTTTACACCTGAAAAATTAGATAGATAGATAGATAGATAGATGGATAGATTACACTTTTAAATTAGCAAACACGTGCAGGTAATTACGAACTGGTTGAATGTATATCAAAGTAGTTCACTTAAGATGAAGTGCTTACCTATAAAAACGATACCGCAGCTCACACCTTCAATCTTTTTAAAGGAAAGTGTTACGAACCGTTTCTATGAGCTAAAAGTGGGGGTGAATATGTGATCCAAGTGTCCTGATTTTTTTTTTTTTTTTCCAGATAGGAAGTGCAGTGTGTTTTTCTTCCCCTCTTTCTTTTGCATGTGGAACATGACCTCATTTCCCCCACTTGGTTAATTTACATAAAGGGGCGGAGGAGAAACGGGTTCTAACTCCAGACATATTCTATCAGATCAGGGTGTATGTTACCGCCACTTTCTAAAATAAATGTGTTATTGCTTGAATGTATACGGGACGGTATACAATTGTAAACGATATAGATCTTGTAGAGTTGTATGTATTATACTTAGTTCGGGAGACCGAGAGTATCATTTATATTTTTAGTTTTACAATAGAAACGCGGCAAGGGAATCCCGTAAATGATGGCATGCATATATAATTAGGGTTTCCCCACACAGCGCGCCGTCAGCGGAGGGACAACCGAAGCTTAAAATAATAATAATAATAATAATAATAATAATAATAATAATAATAATAATAATAATGTAATATTGTCAAAACACTTATCCTTTGAATGAAGTCTTGACAATATTTGGACATGTATATGCTATAGATACGTTACCTTGTGAAAGCGATGTGGTACAGTGAAGCAGAATAAGGGTAAAAAGTATTAGTTCAACAGATCAAATCCCCTTCTTAGCTACGGCAGCCGTATTCCAGCATTGACTAGCACTGGTGTGTGCTGGTCCGAGCTGGTGGTTTGCTAGGGGGTGAGTGTAGATGTGTTAGTATAGGGGGTTGCATTGTGAATGTTGTAGTCGGTGTAGGGGTGCAGTGTAGATGTGTTAGTCGGTGTAGGGGTGCAGTGTGCATGTGCTAGTCAGGATGTGTTTATGTGATGAGCATGTATGTTTCCACGCAGAAAACAGGACACAAAGGGCATCTCAATGTACAGAAAAATTCAAGAAGTGATACAACAGATCATCCTTTACTGTATGTAGCAAAGCATGCAGCAGTACAATGGTATTCCTGAGGCTAACAAACAATCATTTTCAATTGAACAATAGCATACAAACACAGAAAACTATACAATATTTAATATTTAAACATTTTAACAAAAACACAAAACATATAGTCTTCTCTGTCACATCACAATGCAAGTCCGGGTAGATACATGAAAAAGGTGTTGAGAGAAGCCATAATGGTGACATTTATCAGCTTTTCTATTGATTTGAAGGACAATATTGTAGAGATCCAGCTGTAGACGTTTAACCGAGATGGCTCAATTAAACAATCATTGATCTAACAATTGTCCTGGTGCCCCCATGTAGCCAGCTACCCGTCCACACTTTCCGTGTGTGTTGCTAGACTAAAGGCTATTGGAAACAGGCTCATCTATTTGCTTCTTGCTTCTAAATAACAAAGCTTTCTCAATGCATTATTATATTACGAAGTATAATAATATACACATGCATGTTTTCAGTCATATTTGATGAGCTATTGAGAACAGTCTAAGTATCTTTTTCTCAGTGCATGTGGTAGTTGATTTCACCTCTAACAATTTTTGCTGTGTAAAAATGCTGTTGTCTTTCCTGAAATGCCAGCTCTCAGTACTGCTACTGCTTGTTAAGACTAATTGCCCCCTTTAAAACATAATTCAAATTTAACCATGGTACTTTATTGTCACAATACTGTATATTCGTACATTTAAAACTGCAAAAAAAAAACTACAGAAAAAAACATGAGATACTGTATGCAAAGCTTATTAGCCCTGAGGTGACAGAAAACATGTGCTAACATCCTGGTAGTTACAAGTACTTTACACTACATATTCTTGCCAGTTTCTTTTTATTGTACCTGCCAGTACCCCAGCTTAGTGACGCGAGGAAACAGACATGAGAAACTATCTGTTCATGATGTGTGCAGTGCTTCTGTGTGCTCTGGAGCTGCTGATCAATACTGAGATTCATTTTTAGGGTCCCCATTCAAAATATGGGCTCTTAGGCACTGAACATGTCCGTGTCACACTCTACTTGGTAAAAACAATGACTGCATTGAATTTTCACACATTTCCTCCAAACTACCATTTTATCAGATTCCTAGCCAACAGACCTTTCTGATTGTGAGTGCGTACGTACTGGTTTTACCTATAACTGTATCTGACTAGCAGTGAGCTAGATTGGTGAAGGGTTAATAACACTATGAAAAAGGGCTTATGCATCGCATTAAGAAAATACAATTTGAAGCAAAGAACTTGCAAATATATAGTGATGTTGTGTGCAATAGGGGGTCATTACTTTTAAAATACATTTACAGTGTCTGTAAGCTTTTTGTAGTGAATGAGGAAGTAGGGGTAGCACTGGCAGCTGTCGAAGATCACAAACATTTGGGGTTGTTGCTCTTTGTCCACGCAGGAGTTGTAGAGGTCGCTGGTGGGAGAGTCGGGCTCCAGGGGTGGTGGGCGTCGGAAGGACTGTTCCCCGACTGCAGACTTGCCCACAAGAACCATCGCCAGGAACATGTACCTATGCCCGCTCTTCGACTGGATAGCATACCTGGCAGAGCAGCTGGCGTTCTTTGCAAAGTAGGTGCCCTGTCCGTAATTACTGCCGTGCTTCTGTCCGGAGACGCGCGGGTCAAAGTTGTTTTTGCAGATTGACTGGACAGCCTCCTCGGTGGTGCCATGGAAGAGTGGCAGCTCCAGCTGACTCAGTTCAGCGCTGGATAAGCCCCGAGACATGAACTTCTTTTGGCTAAAAGCAACAATGAAAAAAAAACAACATTTGGATATACTGAATCCATTTCCTTTCGGAATATAAATCAACTGTGTTTAACAATATAACAATGGAGAAAATTGGTTCTTCCTCCATGCAGCCCTTGCTCCTATCCAGTGAATTCTACTATGAATAAATGCAGAAATTAAAATGTGCTTGTATTATTATTATTACACATTTATTTATTTAATGCTGCTACCTGGAGACATGTCCTAGGAATCATCATTTTTATATCTTCCAATACTGTACATAAAACTAAAGCTTGTCTATCCTGACTGGATATGGGATGAGAAACTAAAAAGAAACCACTAAATTTTACCTTTTGTTTGGTTTCATACAATATGTTTCTGGTACTTAACGCCCTTGTAACATGAGTACTGAACACTGATGAAAGCGCACGTCATTGCTCACAGTTACTGGTAACAGCAGTGTAGTGTGGGATGGGTAGTTTTTAGAGCCTGGCTAGCAATAGAAATAATTAATCCAGACTTACATTCCCAGGGACACACAGTGATAAAAAAACACAGTTATCCGGAAAACCTTTCAGATGAGTTAATATTTGTAGCTGACAACATTTTAAATTTCTGATCAGTTTTTGAGGTTGTGAAAGCATTGGTTGGATGCGTGTGCCTAAAGCAAAATTGACAACTTCGGTAGGGGTGCAGTGTGAATGTTGTAGTCAGGATAGGGGTGCAGTGTAGATGTGCTAGTCAGTGTAGGGGTGCAGTGTGAATGTTGTAGTCAGGATAGGGGTGCAGTGTAGATGTGCTAGTCAGTGTAGGGGTGCAGTGTGAATGTTGTAGTCAGGATAGGGGTGCAGTGTAGATGTGCTAGTCAGTGTAGGGGTGCAGTGTGAATGTTGTAGTTAGGATAGGGGTGCAGTGTAGATGTGCTAGTCAGTGTAGGGGTGCAGTGTGAATGTTGTAGTTAGGATAGGGGTGCAGTGTAGATGTGCTAGTCAGTGTAGGGGTGCAGTGTGAATGTTGTAGTCAGGATAGGGGTGCAGTGTAGATGTGCTAGTCAGTGTAGGGGTGCAGTGTGAATGTTGTAGTCAGGATAGGGGTGCAGTGTAGATGTGCTAGTCAGTGTAGGGGTGCAGTGTGAATGTTGTAGTCAGGATAGGGGTGCAGTGTAGATGTGCTAGTCAGTGTAGGGGTGCAGTGTGAATGTTGTAGTTAGGATAGGGGTGCAGTGTAGATGTGCTAGTCAGTGTAGGGGGTTGCAGACATGACTAAATTGGGCGTTAACAAACCAGCTGCTTTCCCTACTGAGTGACATGCTAACCCTTACCCTAACCAGCTGCTTTCCCTACTGAGTGACATGCTAACCCTCACCCTAACCAGCTGCTTTCCCTACTGAGTGACATGCTAACCCTCACCCTAACCAGCTGCTTTCCCTACTGAGTGACATGCTAACCCTCACCCTAACCAGCTGCTTTCCCTACTGAGTGACATGCTAACCTTCACCCTAACCAGCTGCTTTCCCTACTGAGTGACATGCTAACCCTCACCCTAACCAGCTGCTTTCCCTACTGAGTGACATGCTAACCCTCACCCTAACCAGCTGCTTTCCCTACTGAGTGACATGCTTTGCAGCCAGTGACATGCCCTGACCTCGAAAACAAGGAGAAATGATCTGGAAGTGTAACAGAATCTCATGCAAACTGAATACATGTTCTCAGTAACAACATGTGCCTCTTTCAAAACTGCACATGCGGCTTTAAAATAGGGTCCCATTCACCCCCTTTTCCTCCCTTCCTCCCTTGTTGGATTTCTTACATTGTGTATTCCCACTGGTGCATGTTCTGTATCTGGTAAATGTCAAGGATGATTGCCTCAGACTCTGACAAACTGCTGTGGAAAAGACTGTGAATGCATGCAAAGGCTACCCCCGATTTCAGCACAGGAATCTGGGCGAAAACCTCTTTCCTGGGATGGCCAGGCACCCAGGTGGGAGGTAACTGCCTCTTGGGTGGCTTAAGAGGGTCTGGCCCTGACACTACAGGTTGTTTCTTGCTTTCCTCCAGCGGTAATGTCCTGTAAATGGAAAAAACGAGATGTAGATTTAAAACGTTTTGTCTTGTTTCACATGCCCACTCATATGGTAAAAGACTACAGGTATTTAAAGTTGCAGTCCCTGCCCGCTTTGATTATCATCACCAAGTAAGATGTACAGTAGCATCTTCTAGAAAATACATCCTGCTTGTGATCAAATTTGGGAAAACCCAGACAAAGCATGGGGAAGTGGTTCCGCCACAGTGCCTTGTTGTGAAGTGATAGTAAAATGAGCAATTAGAATCTTGCCAAGTCGGCGCTGAACTCACTGTCCGACCTGTAATAAGTCTCACACGAGTCTGCAGGACTTCAATTGATTAGTTAATTGATGCAGGACATGATCCAGGTATCTTGGACCTGATTGCTGGCACGACTGTAGTAATATATTTCAACAAGGAAAACCAGGACTTGGTGCAGAGCAGGGCTGTCAGTTAAGCCTCCAAATAGCAATCGATTAATTGGGCACACAAAATCGAATCGCTCGAATAAATATCAATGATTGTGCCGCCAAAATACATTTTCGCTCCATTCCTCCCCCCCCCTCGACGTGATTATTTTAATATCATTGCAGTTAAGTAAAAGCTTGTGTATAATAATTGAATATGAGGGGTAATTATGTCTTGGTAGTGTCAGGAGAAGAAAAAAAAAAAAAAAAACAACAACATTCGCAACAAGCCTAAAGCAAGTTTAACATACTACAGGGGTGTTACTAAAATATTGATTCGCTCTTGGATTATTAGGTTCAGGGTCCGGTTGTAGTAAAGGGTTCCGATCCTAGATCCAGGCTCCGATCCTGCTCATGTGACGTACTGGATTGCGCTGATCCTGAACTCAGTTTCGGCTCCTGCTTCGATGTTGCTTCAGAGTCGGATCTGATGTTTTAAAATGGAGGAATTATTTGTAGACTGTAAGATGAGAGTGTGTGTTTCGTGAATGGCAAAATCAGGTTTACTGCTTAGTTTGTGTTTGCATCACATCCTGTTGCAGATTAGGCCTTTTTCACTTACAAATATTTTAAATAAACGATATATCCTGATTAATTTTGCATAATAATTGTGTAAAGCGTGTTTGGTAAAGTATTTCATTTTTATTGATGTCTATATTTATTTGCACAAGGTCACATTGTTTTTGTACAGATATATATTATACACATATATAAAAGCACATAAAGGGTGTTTTGCTGTAGTGGTTTACTATTTCAGTTTAATATGAAAATGTAAATTGCTGTAGACAAACCTCAGTGCAATGACATTAGTAAATAAACACAGAGCTAGGGTGACTCCAAACTTAAAATGTTTTCCTGTTGTTTACATAAAACAATGTGTTTCGGATATAGTAGCCTGGATTCGCATTGTTTAATGAATGCAATGCTGCTCTATCTCTGTCCATCTGTTTGCAATTTCTTCATAACATTACTCTGCTCTCAGGCTGTATACAGATTTGACAGCCGTGGTCTTTAAACTATGCGGCACATACAGTTCTCTTCTGATTGGTTAGTTTCCCTAGTTACGGCACGTGCAGCTCCAGGATCGGATCTAGATTACGGATCAGTGGAGCCTGATCCAGATCCACTTAGTAAAACACCTTCTCATGATCTGGCTCCAGTGATCCCGGATCTGATCCTGCTTTTTGATCCTGTCAGTACAACCGGCCTCTGGAATACAGATACACAGGAGCAGCGAGGTTGAGTGGGGCTCCTAGGGGAGAGGTGTGGGGTTTGGCCTCCACTTCGCTAGATTACCAGCTACAGCTGAACGAGGTGTAACTGACAAGAGTCAGAAATCATGCACACAGGTAGGCTAACACGAGTCAGCTGTCATCAGTTGAGAAGAATTTGGACCACAAGCTTCATCACAATCTGATGAGCGGTTAATGGATATACATAACAAATGCAAGTTTGACTTACAGACTAGCGGACAAAACGTGATCTAAATTCACAGTATGGGGAATAACTTTGTGTCTAGTAAGGCAGATGCAAAGAATCATGACTTGATCCCAAGTCAGAGCTCAACCAATGTAAGGCAGACCTAGACTCTGATTCTCTGTAGTCCTTGTGCTAAAGAAACAAGCGTATGTACAAACGCATTGCCTTTGCCTGGGACATGCATCCCAAGGGGCAGTTGATAAACAAATCAAATGATAAAAACTCACTTTATCAGGGGCCACAGCTCCGTGTCTGATATAAGCTGTGGCCGTCGCTGCACCTCCCTGGTGAAGTTTGTTTTGATGTTGCACTGAGTGTACTTTTTCAGGTCGACGTTATACAGGTTTCCATCCAGCATGAAGGCTTGGTTCCACATGCCCTTCTCAAAAGCTGCCTCTAGTTGGCTGACTACTGGCTGTGTAGGAAAAAGGAAAACAAAGCGTGTGTCAGTACCACGCATACACCATGCCTATAAATACAAAACTACACCCTAAAGCATTATTATGTATCACTTTAGAGATTAAGATATAACCGTGTCCCATGAAAAGGTTGGTTACCGTGACTAATTTACATTACAGCATAGAGTTTCATCAAATTGAACACATGGGCCTTTATTTTCCACAGTATGCAATTATGTGGGCTTTTTTCCCACAGGGGTAAAATATAAAAACATATGTGACTGTCTGTATGCATTAACAGCATCATTAACAAGTTTCATCACAGCCGGATGAGCAGTTCTCTCGATGCAAACAGAATGTTACCCCCCTTGAATGGTATTTAGTTGAGGACTGTGGAGTATGGTACAAAATGAAAACATTTGATTATGGCGTATAGTACAAGATGAAACATTTTGAGGGTCCACTGCCTGGCCATCTGGGGAGACATGCTGCGATTGACCATGGGGTAAATATAAAAGGGTGGTGACTGTGGGCGGTAGAGGGCTGTCAACTTATATTGTTTACGACTGACTGAAAGGTGAGTGAAATGTGTGTGTGGCGGGGACAGTTTCCATTTCCCCAGCTCTTGCCAGTAGAGGTTCCACTTTGTCAGGAAGTGTGGATTCAAATCAGTATTGCTGGTGGTGGCCAGCCTTCGCACTTTGTTGTAACTCCAGTTATTTTGAGGTATCAGGGTGTTAAGGTCTAACTTGGAGAATGCACTAAATATAAAAACTGTATGTTAGGAACATACTGAACAGCCCACAGATCAGCACAGCCTGCAGGCACTGAAGGGACATGGAGAAGTCTGCTACATTGTGAGGTTTGTCTTCACTCAAGCAACAGAGAGTCCCAGCTGTATGAATCTGAATCACTTCATGTCCTTTAGTTACCGGACAGTCAGTCAGTAGAGTAGAGGCATTGAAGTACATGACACAGGTGGAAGGGCAGGTGCATCCAGATTAGGGATGAGCATTTCTGTATATTTTCATGACGGTATACACATAATTTATTAAACGATTAAACAAGCACACTATTATATTTTACATCAATGTGCCACTGGCAAAGACTAATGATTATAATACCAACATTCAAGTAATACATACAAATAAAAAAAACACATTCGCTGTACTAGTTGTCATTGCTTCGATAGGTAGCTCTTTTTATAAACAGAAGTATAATACAAGTACAGTATGCATAAAGCACAACTTCTGGATAATTTCCCAACAGGAAAGGATCCAAAGGCATTATTGCAAGGGGAGTATTTTTAACACCAGGTATATAGATTATGTTTACAATTAGGCATGCTTAAAATTCAAACGTATAGCACAGCACACAGTCACGCTAAAGAATCAAGATGTGCAGTTAACATATTTAATGTCTGGTGAAATACAATTCAAAGTTGCTGCAGTATGGCCACTGTTTTGTCATTTCGAATCTTTTCACAAAACAAACATTAAACTTTAAAGCCGCAGTGTCCAGTGCAAACCCACACCATGAAAAGCCACATGTGTAGTTGAAAAACGCTAAAATAAAAGTCGCTACATTTAAAAAATATATAAACACGTGACATTTTTGGTCCACTAAGATAAAGGGCTTTACATAATCTCTGTAGGTAAGAAACTGAAGTGTCCAGTGTGAAAACACAACACGAAATAATTAATTAACATCCAAAGTAGCACTAAAGCATTAAAATGTTCAAGATAAAAAAATGGTGTCTGAGTTACAAGCTCTTGCAGTGTTTAATTTAAATTTTTTTTTAACAGGACAGCGCAGTAAATCAGACTGCGGAGTCTGTATCATCTAATCCGAAACTGCCGTTATCTGAACTGAACCTGTCTTTGTTATCTGAACCGAAGATAACCCTAACCCTAACCCTGAATCATTCAATGCACACACTACAATTTAGATACGTTTATAACCAAAAAATCCACTCAACCCTGTCCTTTTATTATAACATGGCTTTACAATACATTTTAAAGTTCTGTGTCAATGGTAGTCATGTCATGGTTATTAAGGAAGGGCTATGCTAATATTTCAGATATCACGCATCATCAGTACTCGCCATCAATGTGTGTAAGATTTCAGAATTATATAACAGGAACATTCTAATGCGTGGCCATCTGGGTTTACAGCTGATGTAACTGCAGCCGTGCATTTGTCCGAGGGCAGTAAAATCTAATTATTTGTTAAATGTTCCCATTAAGATTCCCTCATAGCACAAAACAGATTTGTTAATATGATTGTTGTATTAATATGTGTTTTGTTTTATGGCTACCCTGCCTTACTCAGCAATGAGACCGTCAGAATAGCTCCACTGTAATATGAACTTCATTCAATGTAAAACAAAACGTGCCTGCTAAAAGAAGTATGAAAAAATCCTTTAAAAAAAAAATGGCAGTACAGATTAAAAAGAGTAAATAAAAATGTTGTAAACTTTGCTCATCTCTAATGGTTAGTTACTATGTAGGGAGTTGTTCTCAGAGTGGGTTTAAGACAACATTACTTCAATAGCTTATAGTCAAATTAACAGATCACAAAATACTTAACACTTAACATGTTATTAAGCTTGTTAAAAAAAAACTGTAACTGTAAAAAAAAACATAGAAAGCTGGCTGTTACACAAAGCTTGACCAACTAACCTGTGCTGTCTTTGGACTAAGTCCTCTTGTCTCCCAGCATTCTCACAGCTCAGGGTGATGTCTGTTTTGTCAAGGTTGCAAAACAGGGCCTCCAGATGTTTCTGTCCGAGCTCGGACACGTTGACCCAGTCCCTGGTGTGTGTCTGCCGGAGCTGCCAGTGATAGGGGCGTGGGGTGTGGTGTTGCTGGCACTCCTCCCCGAGGAGGCAGTGCCCAGCGAGGAAGTCATCACAGATAAGAACACCATCCTTGTGGTGAGTGTGGAAAGGGACATGCCCTTGCCAACACAACCAAGCTTTTACTTCCTGCTACAACAGAGCAGACACGACAAACATAACAATTATTTTTGTTCTGGTAAATGTCATCTTCATGTGAATATTTACACGAGTTATTGCAGTACGTCATCGTGGCAAGTTCTGTAACTGAAACCCAGGCCTAGGGTGTAAGAGATTTATATCAATGGATTGTGTTATGTATCATGATTTAAGGCTGTATTTTTTTCACTGTTTTCACAATGTACACATTGTTTTTCAGGTAAGCAATTTAATATTTCAGAATATTTCAGTACTATGTTTAATTGTGAAATATCTTGAAACACTGAAATGCTATGGAACAATACATTTATACCATGAAAAATAAATACAGCCCTAATCATGATACAAGATCAAGAGCACTAAACAGCTGTGTGGAGTCCACCCAGTAGTTCCTGAAGCAAGAATGCATGTGATTTATACTTTGTGTGAATGCACGATCCCCCTCCTTTTCACAGTTCGATCCAGTTTATTTGATGAGCCATGCATTTTATATTTTTTTTAAATGGCACCAGATATGTTAACAGCAAGCCTGTCAATGACTCTGAGCAAACTTGGATGTGACGTGTCAATGACGTTTCCTCAAAGAAAATGGATAACATCAAACACCATCAAAGCACAAGACTGGGTGCAGGGCTAGTATGAGTTTCAAGCCCTGTTAGTCTTGTTACACCCCCACTGGCTGGCTGCTCATGTCTAACCAAGTCTCACCTGGGCACTAGCTCTAGATCTCTTCTCTGGAGGTTTCTGGGCTGGGTCGCACTGGGAGCTGTCTGGTCCCTCGCTTCTAACCAGCTGCCTCTTGCACAACCTTCTTTGGCATCTTTTAGAGCTGGTGGTATGGTCCATGGTTTCATATAGAATGTAAAAAGGATTGCTACTGCAAAAGAATGAAAAACACAACTCATTTTTGTTTCAAAATTACAAAGGAATATGTTTGAATGCTTGGAACATTAAAAGGCGGAATCAACCTAAAAATACACCTTGTTGGGTTTCCTGATCTACAGGAGAACACCTCCGAATACACCACTGCGTTAACAAATACTCATGCATCTGTACTAAAGTGGAGGTAGCTAATAAATGATCTTGCCTGTCTTGCACTTCCATGTCCTATATATAACTCAAATGTGCAGTGTTGAAAGAAACACATGTGCATTTTCATTTAAACAAAGGTGAAAGAGACTTCAGAGACAGCATACAATTATGATCCTGAAATCTGGTTTCGACAGCTTCTATCAGCCTGCATTTCATTATGGTTCAGACTATTTGGGTCTGGATTAGCGAGAGTCTACTTTACATGTAGGCTATATTATAAATTAAAGTTCTGGAAACTTTAATTGGATGTCTCATAAATCCCGGAAATGACAAGGGTGCTATATTCTTTCATTGTTCCCCTGCAGGCAGCTATATAGGGCAGCAGTGTGGAGTAGTGGTTAGGGCTCTGGACTCTTGACCGGAGGGTTGTGGGTTCAATCCCCAGTGGGGGACACTGCTGCTGTACTCTTGAGCAAGGTACTTTACCTAGATTGCTCCAGTAAAAAACCCTACTGTATAAATGGGTAATTGTATGTAAAAATAAATGTGATATCTTGTAACAATTGTAAGTCGCCCTGGATAAGGGCGTCTGCTAAGAAATAAATAATAATAATATATAACAATGCTTACCTATTTCCTGTCACTTCGATACTCTAGCCTCGATCTGTCGGCTCCCCTTTACACTCTGCCTTCTCCAGTTTCCTCTAAGGGATGAATATTCATATTCAGAAAGCTCATCATGTTAATACAGTTAGGGAAATCACCCTGGATTCCAGAAACCCAAACTGTCCCAGTGCTGTAAAATACTAATACATATCCAGCTGGCTAATCCCAGGTGGGTAAAGGCTGATCAAAACAACCATACCTCCTACTTAAAAGAATAAACAAACAAATATATATATATCATGTTTTCTGTTTTCCATGCAGCTTATTCAGTCATACTTTCTTTTGGCAAACTGGAGAGGAGCGACGGGAGTACAAGTACAACATCTTTTGAAGCATTGATGACTAATTTCAGAACAGCAGGAGTTTTCAACAAATTCCCTCAGTTCTAAGAGACTATTATTTTCACTTTCAGTTTGTCAATTACTTTTATAAAACTTAAAGGAATGCTACCCAAGACACAGCTTTCTAAACTATTTTACATTTAGTAACATCTGCATTCTCTTATTAAGTTGTGCCTCTTCTTTTAGCTAAATATCCCAGTTTAAAAGAAGATGAAAAAAAACAATGAAAGGTCATGAAACAGATACAATCACACAAAGTGTTATTATTGCATACTTTTTGTACTTTGCTGTACTAAATACAATATGTCATGTCTTACTAATACAGCATAATGAAAACTGGAGTCCAGTATCACTGCGGATGTGATTAATATTTATATTTCTAACATTAATTGGGGAAAGGTGTGTGTCTCACTGACAGGGTCATTTAGCCAACGGAATAGAACTGAGTTTTACCACAGGAAGTGATATCATACCAGGATGAAGGAGGCTGTAGATCTACAGGGGCTCAATTGCTTTATTATTGGTAGCTCTGGAACCCAGGACCAATTTATCCTACCCCTCACTATAAAATGACTTCCAGTACAGCAGGGCCCTTCCTGAACCTCAGACGCAGTCTATGATGTGGAAAGGGTCCTACTACATGTTACACAGGAAGTGAATTTATTGTGTTGTGTCATTTACAAGCAGCAGCATTAGGATCCGCCGATGTTTAGACCAATGAAATAGACCCCATCATTGCAAAGACATGCTTAAACAAGAGTGTAACATTTTAACTAAAAACATTTTTAATGATCTTCTTCTATACTGACGGTTGCTGGTGCTTTCCATGCAGTACCACTTGAGCAGGCAATTCAAGCCATCAGTTCCACTACTTGATTGATTATGTCAGTAACATTAATTTCCTGCATTCAGTATCATGGCAATTCCTCAAGGCTTTTCAACCAGGACTCCCTCAAACTTCAGCGTCATGAACTGGGCAGAGGGGGAAATACTGAATCAATATCTATTCCAAGAACCTCAGCATTAGTAATTAACAACTCAAGTCCCCCTCCTGAAACCTGTTGATTGGAGTACACTCAGGAGACCCAGACTGTATGCTCCTAAAACTACATGCAGCAGTAGAAAACAATACTTACAACCGGTGTTTAACTTTTAAATTATGATTGCGTTATTATAAATACAGTTGTTTTAACACCTTCGGATTTGCTAAGGTGTCGTAAATATGGTGTAACCCTGCTCAAACACTGTTCACGTTTTTCATAGAAAACTGTCCAGAAGTATAAATGATATATCTATCAGAAACATTATACTTAGTACCGTAGGCCTACTTACCAGAACCGGAAACACAGATTTAAAATACATCTGAGGGATGAAACTGCATAACTTGTGTTTCGACCAGAACAGTTTTGTTTTTCTTTTTCTGTAGAAACAAACTGAAACTGAAATGAAACGCTACTGTTTTAATTGTAGGTGTTGTGTTCTGTTTTGTCCACGTGGTGAACCCTTGAAGCTACAGCAAGCTTGCGTGAATGTATTAAACGACGGCCTTGTAGAGTCTGCTGAAAGAGATGTTTTGTAATGTGCAAGCGGTGTGTTTATAAAGATGAAGAAACTGGCGGGCAAAATCTGTGACCGAAAATACTAGCGCTAATGGCTTGTATCAGTGCCTAACTTACTAACTGCACCCTGTCCCATTTAAAATATTACAACACTACCTTTGCAGTTCCCTTTCAAGTCGAAAATAACCATCAAGGTATGGGACATTGCCGTCAGGCAGTAGGGATTGGCTGAGCTTTATGTCAAAGCTGCCGATAGGCCTCCGCGCAAGCTGCCGTGTAAGCCCGCCCCCTTGGGAGCTTACTATACGCAGCGCGCGGAGAGTCACTTCCTCTTTTGCCTTCAGCATCAGTAGCGGTAGGACTTAGAGCTATTTAACTGATTGTACTCACTAAGCTTAGGCTTGAGAAGCTGGTTTATCCCCTTCTCCGAGTTTATTTCAGTTATTATTGTTACTATTGTGTATTTGTATTATTATTTAGGATATATTTTGTTTTACATTATATATTCCTTTTCGCTTTGCTTCGGCATTGCGTTCTTCGTGGTCTCCCCATCTTTCCTCTGTTCCTTTTTATTATTGTGTGGGTTTTTTGTATATATATATTTTATATATATTATTTATTGTGTATATATATATTGTTATATATTTACATTGTGTGTCGGACGCGTGTTGCGTTGGCCTTGGCCACGCGCAATTGCATCCTCGGTCTAGCCTAGGCTAAACCGTGTGTGTGTGCGGGTAGTCTGCTCTGCAGTGTTCCCCCCCGCGGCGCGTTCCCGCCACGTGGTATTGCACTACACTCCCTTTCCTTCTGCAGCGTCCACAAAAAAAAAAAAAAAAAAAAAAACTTTTTCCCTTCACTATACAGAGGAAGACAACCACCAACGTGCAAAATCCCCAGCACCTTTCAGGTAGGTATTGCACAGCATCAGACACTGTACCAGCACTCTGCGTCTCCGCTTGGCGGGTCAGCTGACGCTTAGGCGTCTGTGCTAGCGTTCCACGCTCGGTACTCACGCTTCGGCGCTCGCGCTCCGGCGCTTTTGGTGTCAGCGCTTGTGCGCTTGGTGCAGCGCTTCGGCGCTTTGTGCAGCGCTTCGGCGCTTGGTGCTTAGTGCTTCTGCACTTGGGGCTCAGTGCTCGACGCTCGACGCTTCGGCGCTCGGTGCTCGACGCTCGGTGCACGTTCCATCAACGTCGGTGCTCGACGCTCGGTGCTCGACGCTCGACGCTTCGGCGCTCGACGCTCGGTGCTCGGCGCTTGGCGCCTCGACGCACACACCCTCGACGCTCGACGCACGCGCCTCGACGCTCGGTGCTCGACGCTCGACGCTCGACGCTTCGGCGCTCGACGCTCGACGCTCGGTGCTCGACGCTTCGGCGCTCGACGCCTCAACGCGCACACCCTTGACGTCGACGCACGCACCTCGGTGCTCGACGCTTCGGCTCTCGGTGCTCGACGCACGCACCCTCGACGCCTCTGCGCTCGACGCGGCGGCGCTCGACGCACGCACTTCAGGTGCTTGACGCTTGGTGCCCAGCGCTTCGGCGCTCGACGCGCGCACCTCGGCTTTAACGTCTTTGTGATTGACGTCAATACTAGACGCTTCGGCGTTTTACAATGTCTGGGTTCCACCGTTGTGTGACCTGTCAGGCCAAGTTGCCTGCCAGCGACCCTCACGAGGACTGCGTCGCATGCTTAGGGCCGGACCATGCGGCATCTGCCCTGGCAGACAGGGCATACTGCCAGCTATGTGCGGGGTTTCAAACACGCACCCTGCG
This sequence comes from Acipenser ruthenus, assembly GCF_902713425.1. NCBI lineage: Eukaryota > Metazoa > Chordata > Actinopteri > Acipenseriformes > Acipenseridae > Acipenser > Acipenser ruthenus. Next base: position 7,884,354 of record NC_081211.1, read on the forward strand.
CCAGAGAGCTAGGAAGGCGGTGGGAGGTCGTTCCCCATCCTCGGGCTCGTCCCACACCGTCTCGGCCCCACCATCATCTATCGTGTCGCTGCCGGCGACGTCTCAGCCTATGAGCCCATCTTCCCAGCTTACAGCTGGTCAAAGGTCTCCAATTAGGCGTGCTCGGGAACGTTCCTGCAGCCCCTCCTCTCGCGGGGCTCGCCCCCGTCGGGAGTCGCGATCCAGATCTCGATCGCCTCGCCGGAGAAGGCACTCCCGCTCCCCTCGAAGGGGTAGACGGCATCAGGACACATCTGGGGTGGCTGAGCTCACCTCCAAGATGTCGCAGTTTATGGAGCTCATGATGGGACAACAATCCCTCCTCATGACTCTAGCGAATGTGGCGCCTCGGGCCCCAGAGATGGTTACCGGACCCAGCGCTAGTCAGCCGATGGTTCCTCCACCAGTGCCCCAGGAAGTAGAGTGGGACGCCGATGCTGTCTCAAGGGACGCATCTGACGCAGACCCGCTCTTCGAAGATACAGAGCCTGAGGTGGCATCCCAGCACTCTGGGCAGGACGACCCTGAAGTGCTGGATACTAATGACCCTATCTGGTCAGTGGTGGAGAGGGCAGCCCGTCATCTAGGCGTGGACTGGCCCGCATCAGAGCCAACACGTCGCTCTCTGTTTGAATTGCCATCGGCTCCGCCCCTTCAGTCCAGGATGCTCCCGGCATTCCCGGATTTTATTAAGGAGGTGCAGTCCACCTGGGGAGCACCGGCCTCCGCCCCTGCGACTTCTCGCAAGGCTTCGGCCTTCACCATGCACGGGGCGAGCGAAGCTGGGCTGGCGTTGTTTCCGCCAGTGGGCGCCGCGTTCGCCGCGCTAGTAAAGACGCCGACACTTTCGGGGCTGGCTAAGGACCCTTCCTGCCCTAACAGGCAGTGTAGGATTACGGAGGCCCACCTAAAAAAGGGTTATGCCGCGGCTACAGAGGCAGTTAGACTGTCCAACGTGGCCAGCCTCCTGACAGTCTACCAGGCGGCGCTGATTCGCGACCTGCCTGAGTCCCCATCTGTCGGGCTCAGAACCGAGCTGGGTGCAGTTGCACAGCTTTTGGTCAGGCTGGCTCAGCTAAATGCGCGAGCACAGGGCAGGAGCATTGCTTCCCTCGTAGTAGCAAGGAGGCAGCTATGGCTCTCACAGGCCAGGGTACAGGAGCCTGATAAGGCCCCATTGCTAGATGCTCCTATATCCCCGGGGCACACGTTTGGCCCAGCGGTGGAGGAGATGCTGCAACGCTCTGTCAAGGTGCGTGAGGCGTCGCAGCAGTTGGCTAAGATGTGGCCAAGCAAGCCTTTCCAGCCAAGACGGCCGCAGGAGCGCCAATGGCGCAGGGCGCCGCCGCAGCAGCAGGCGCACCCACAGGGCAGTAAAACCACCCCTTTGGGGGTTGCAGCACGCAGCCAACCCGCGTTTGCAAGACCGCAGCGCGGAGGGTGGCGCCCCAGAGGAGGTAGCAGACCACGCCCTCGTGGCTCTGGTCAGGCCCCTCGTGAGCGAGCGCAGCCTAAGCAGCCCTGAGAAACCCCGGCAGCCGTTAACCCACCCCTACACTGTTCCACAGCTCCTGTTCTGGCAACAATGCACCAACGACATCTGGGTGCGCAAAACTATACTCACCGGGTACACCCTTCAATTCCGGTTAAAACCCTCCCCCTTCAGGGGAGTGGTGGTAACTGCAGTGAAGGACTCGGTTCAGTCCTCAGCTCTAAATGCAGAAATACAGGCATTGCTCAAGAAGCGTGCCATTCAACTAGTAGACCCTGCTCTGACCGACCAGGGGTTCTACTCCAAATACTTCCTTGTGCCAAAGAAGGACGGCGGGCTCCGCCCTATTCTAGACCTGCGTGTACTGAACAAATACCTACGGGTGTTGTCGTTCAAGATGCTTACGCACAGGCACATTGTCCAGTCTGTCCGGCAGGGCGACTGGTTTACCACCGTAGACCTCACAGATGCGTACTTTCACGTTCCCATCTGTCCGGGTCACAGGAAGTACCTACGTTTCGCATTTCAGAGCAGGGTCTACGAGTTTTGTGTCCTGCCATTCGGCCTGTCTCTAGCTCCTCGAACCTTTTCGAAGTGTATGGACGCCATTTTAGCCCCCTTGCGGGTTCAAGGCGTTCGACTGCTGAACTATCTGGACGACTGGCTCGTCTGCGCGCAGTCAAAGGAGCAGTTGGCACAGCACACAGTGATGGTTACAGACCATCTTCAGCGGCTAGGTCTGAAGGTCAATCCAGACAAGAGCCGCCTCGTGCCCAGCCAACAGACCGAGTTTTTGGGTCTGCATCTGGACTCAGTGTCCATGGAAGCGACCCTATCGACACAAAGAGTTGCCTCATTAGAGCGGTGTCTCTCCCTATTCAGGTTGAGAGAAACAGTCAGCATGGAGCTCTGTCAGCGCATGCTGGGGTTGATGGCTGCCGCCTCGCAAGCCCTTCCTTTGGGCTTACTACACCAGAGACCTCTGCAGGCCTGGTTCAATGCCTTCGCGTTGCACCCGCGGAGAGACAAGTACCGCAGGCTGAGGGTATCCCGAACCTGCTGGGAAGCATTACGCTGGTGGAAAGTTCAGTCGAACATCCGCCAGGGCGTGCGCTTGGGTCCCATCTTCCGAAGGGAAGTTATCACAACCGACGCTTCCAACCAAGGTTGGGGAGCAGTCTGGAATGGGACAGGGACCCGTGGAGTGTGGTCAGTACCCTGGAGGTCAGCCCACATCAACGCTCTGGAACTCAGAGCAGTGGACCTCGCCCTTCGGCACTTCTTGCCAGTGCTTCTAGACAAGCACGTGTTAGTGCGGTCAGACAACACCACAGTAGTGGCGTATATCAATCGCCAGGGCGGATTGCGGTCCCCCGGTCTTCACCGGATGGTAACGCGGCTGTTGCTCTGGGCTCAACCGCGGTTAGCCTCTCTGCGTGCAGTTCATCTGCCGGGCAGAGTCAATTACGCAGCGGATCTCCTGTCCAGAGGAGGTCCTCTTGCGGGCGAATGGCGTCTTCACCCTCGGGTGGTAGAGCGCATTTGGGACTGGTTCGGCACAGCGCAAGTCGATCTCTTCGCTTCGCGAGAGACCACGCACTGCCCCCTATGGTTCTCGGTGAAGGACCTCGACAGCCCCCTAGGAGTCGATGCACTGGCTCACGAATGGACGCCAGGGCTCCTGTACGCATTTCCACCGATTTCGATGCTCCCCGCCTTCTTGGAGAAGGTCAGGGTAGAGCAAGCGACAGTGATTCTGATCGCTCCTCGGTGGCCTCGGAGGATATGGTTCCCGAGTCTAGTGCAGTTGTTGCACGGTCGCCCGAGGGAGCTCCCTCTGCGAGCGGACCTGTTGTCCCAAGCCCAAGGAGGGCTATGGCATCCGAACCCCAAGCTCATGCAGCTATGGGCTTGGCCCCTGAGCGGGAGCACCTGTCAGCCTTAGGGCTTTCTACGGCGGTTATATCCACTATTCAGAGTGCGAGAGCGCCCTCTACTCGGTCGCAATATACGTATAAGTGGCAATTATTTCAGAGTTGGTGTCTGGCTGAGGGCCATGACCCGGTCTCCTGCCCTATGGCAGTGATATTACAGTTTCTGCAGAAGCTGTTAGACGAGGGTAAGTCTCCCTCTACACTTAAAGTGTATTTGGCCGCTATTTCGGCTTGCCACGTACGCATTGACGGGTTATCACCTGGTTGCCATTTTTTGGCATCTCAGTTTCTGAAAGGCGCAAGACGCTTGCGGCCTCCAAGAACGACCAGTTTACCGTCGTGGAGCCTTGATGTGGTGCTAGAAGCCCTTGCCAAGGCACCGTTTGAGCCTCTCCACAGCGTGGATATGAAGCTCATATCTATTAAGACTGCGTTTTTGCTGGCTGTAGTATCAGCAAAACGCGTGAGCGAGTTACATGCACTGTCGGTGCATCCTTCTTGTACTCGTTTTGCAGGAGACGGTTCTAAGGTCTCCATGCGCCCTAATCCGGCCTTTTTACCAAAGGTTATATCCCCGTTCCACATGAACCAGTCAGTCGAGTTGATGGCGTTCCATCCTCCTCCTTTTTCTTCCCCAGAGGAAGGGCGGTTACACATGCTCTGCCCTGTGAGGGCATTGAGGTGTTATATTGACCGTACAAGGACTGTGAGGCAGACAGAACAGTTGTTCATATGCCATGGTTCTAGATCTTTGGGTCAGCCGCTGTCTAAACAGCGCCTTTCCCACTGGATAGTGGATGCTATTAAATTAGCGTATGAATCTGCAGGCCTTCCACCACCAGGGCAGTTGAAGGCGCATTCTACCAGGGGTATGGCGACATCCTGGGCCCTCTTTCGAGGGGTGCCGGTGTCTGATATTTGCGCGGCAGCCAGTTGGGCTACGCCGCATACTTTCATGAGGTTTTACAGGCTAAATGTACTGGAATCCTCTGCTCCGTCATTTGGAGCATCTGTGTTGCACTCTATGACGCCTCAGGTTGCGGACGTCTAGAGTAGGTGACAATATGGTGTGACTATTCCACCTTGGGACAGGTGTCATTGCGAGCATAGACGCTGAGGCGCAGCTCCGCATATGTGTAGATGTACTGCCTACGCAGTTGCGTTATGACGTAAGTCTGTCCTACTGCCGAGAATCCTCCCTCGCGACGGCTTGGGTACACTGTTCCCATACCTTGATGGTTATTTTCGACTTGAAAGGGAACGATAGGTTGCGGATGCAACCCCGGTTCCCTGAAAGAGAAAATAACCATCAAGCCGCGAGGTCGCTCTGGAGGCCTTCACGGCCTGAAGGGCAAAAGAGGAAGTGACTCTCCGCGCGCTGCGTATAGTAAGCTCCCAAGGGGGCGGGCTTACACGGCAGCTTGCGCGGAGGCCTATCGGCAGCTTTGACATAAAGCTCAGCCAATCCCTACTGCCTGACGGCAATGTCCCATACCTTGATGGTTATTTTCTCTTTCAGGGAACCGGGGTTGCATCCGCAACCTATCGTTATGTGTCTTGCTCTTGAAAATGAAACATCATGTAATTTTAAAGAACAGAAAGTGATATGGATATTTAAATCAGTTACATGCAAATACATTTAACTGTAAAAAATAATAAATAAATAAATAAATAAATAAACGGTTGGTAAGATTATTATTTTATATGAACCGTACAGAAATAAAAAAACTATTTCAGCCGTTTTTCGAGTTTGTGTTTTGACCTGATAAAACACAAAACGACGCTTTTTCGGCAAACAATAAACACAATTAAAGCATCGTTTTAAATGCAACGCAATATTTTTCTTCAGCTGGCGTGTTTGTTTAATCAGCCTACACACACACACACACAAAGTATTTTTTTATTTTTAAATGTTTATTTGTTTTATACTTTTTGTAGCCGACGTTTACTCGATGCTTCGATGAGGGCCGTCAGTTGAAAACAAGACTGCTCAGATGCTGTACCATCTAGCAGACCAACTAGAATTGTAGCGGTAGTTTATTTATTTATTTATTTATTTATTTATTTATTTATTTATTGTCGATTTGGACTGAACATCTTTTTTGCTCAGTAATACGTTCGAGTTAGGACGTGACAGACACATCTTGAGAACAGTCCCGTCTATTGAGACCATTAGAATCTATCCACAATATTAAAAGTCCATACATTTACGCTGTATTGAATTTGACACTATGCAAATGCTACACAACACTATAACGCAAGCCTAGTTCCCAATGAGGGAGTGGGGGGTCATTCTACTTTTAGGAACACAAGAAGTAAATGAGAAAAATGAGAAATTATTCAGGAAATGTACATATTATTTGTTTATTTATTCTGCATTGAGCAAACATTTGTCATGGCTAATGTATCTTCCTTTAAAGTTGGTTTTAAGTAGTGAAAATTCTGCAATTGTTTTTGTATAACACACCGTGCAAAATTAAATAAAAATTCACCATTATTATAAAAACAAAATGTCCTTATTTAAAATATAAAATAAAAAGATAAACAGTATTTTAAAAAAGTGTACAATTACAATTTGTCATACAACATTCATTCAAATATCATACATGACTTGATTTGAATACAAACATGTGTAAACTAATGTAGCCACTTCAAAACAAACGCACACAAAACATATTTCAACCCTTAAATAGGTGAAGTTCATATTGGAATTTCAATTGTAAATTTGGAAAATGGTCTGGAGAGAGAATTTGCCGAGGAAGTAGGTGTGTGAGGGAGGATACAGAAGTCAATTTTTGCTAAAATACGCTATGGTAGTTCCATTAAAGGTGAAGAAACTTTGTAAATATTTTTTTTCCTTTTGGCCAACACTTAAAAGATTAGTTTAGCAACACAACAAACAAGTCTGGGTTTAAAATGACATCATGATTACGTCAGAATAGAATGTTCATTCGTAAATGTTGCACAAAGCTGTCTGCTAAACGCCTTTTAGTTTCCCCAATGTACAGTGTTGCATTTCTTGTAGATAACGCAGTATACTGAAGAAGGGCTTTTGTCTGAAATGCCCTGAAATAAATGATTTATTGTACCACTAGGTGGGGCTGTCGTTGCAAAATCAAGCTTCACCACTTGTCAATGATGAAACGGGGGGGGGGGGGGGCAGGGGGGGCAGGGGGGGCAGGGGGGGGGGGGGGGGGGGGGGGGGCAGAGTTCAATGAGGAAATACGAATTAAGGGGAAGACCCAGGAAACAGATTACCTGTAATAGGTCACAAACATACTTCCTCCTGCAACAGCTGACATGAAAAAATAAGAGCTACCAACCATAAAAAGTATTCCCATAGTAAAAAATATAGCATAGTAACATGTAATAAAGCATGGAAACGCATAGGTACGCATTGTAAAGCTAGAGAGGTATGATAAGGCAAACCACAGTAAACTATTGTAAATGTATTTTATAGCCATGGGGAAACTACAAAATAACATAAATAAGTCAATCACCATAACCTACATCCAGTGCATGTTGTGAGTGTGTCATACTGACCCCCCCCCCCCCCCCATATTCGCCCCATTCTGATACATTCATATGTTGAAGAACCTTCATTTTCAAGTTTCATGTTAAAATGTAAGCAGCTCAAGGTTCTGATGCAATAAAGAAATGCCACTGAAAGGGTCTTGTGAGGTAAGCTCTTCCTTGTCCTGCGATCTCAATAAACACTCACAAAGACAGTGCACTCTCTAAATAAGCGCGTTATTGCAAGATGCAATGGTACAACACGTCCTAACATATTCAAGGCCAGGTTTACTCTCCTGGTGCCCATCATCTCTAACTGTATAGAGCTCCCATAAACAATGGGGTCACTTAAAGGGGCAACAGCAAGATTCAGTGTCCATACGGTTAAAGGGGCAACAGCCAGTTATAATAGGGTTTGTTGCATTATCAGGGTTGTATAACTGGTTCTCTACATCCTTGTTATCGTAGCAAAAATAAGAATAATGAAGACAATGTGTTTTAAAGCCTGGTTAGCACTCTTTTAAAGGGGGGCAGAGATTATATTGCCAGGGCTAATGGGGCCTATTCACAAAACCTTTTAGAGAACACTTTATTATACAACTGAAGATCAAGAGTGACTCCCCCCTCACCCCAAGCAGCAGTGCCTTCACAAGGTGAGCCACCGGGGAACCCCTCTGTCCATATCTAAGGGGCAGATTGGGGTTCAGGGGCCTTCTGTTGAGTATCATAATAACTAAACTACTTGATCAGAGGAGATGTCATCTGACTTTCTATTTCAGGAAAAACGAAACTTAAAGTCTAGAGTTCTCTCATGCACAATCTTTCAGATATGATTCCACTCTCGTCATCTGGGAGATATGATTTACTTGTGCTGTTGCAAGGTGCAATACAGCAATGATAAGAACGTACATTGTGCAGGCATTTACAAGATTGGACACATCGGCAAGCTTGAAGTTGTATGACACTCAATAACAACAATGCTATCTGTAACTGTTCTGATAAAAGTGTTACATTTTAACTTCAAGCTGCTGATTGCAAACAGTCCTTAAACCAAAAACAACCTGTCACAATCTGTTTGAGAAGTGCTTTTCAGAAGAAAAAAAAATGAACCTAATTAATGTGATTTCACTCTCTTAATTGAGAACAGTGAATAACTGAAATGCTTGAAATGTTTCCAAAGTTTCTTTTCTAAGGTAGGATTTTGGTTTTTTTTTGCAAGATGCTGCTGAATCACCATGAATCTATTTTGAACACCTTGGCTGCATTGTATAACGAAAAACAGTAAATCATTTGAACTATGAGGATAACATTTCTGAAACAAACACGACTGATTTCAAATTTCTTTCAGCTCGACGCCTATGGCATACAGGGATCCCAAATCCATTTCAAATGCACATGAGATTGTGTTAGTTCAGGGAGCGAATCAGTTTAATTAAAATAGTCTGTTTTCATTATAGAACACCACTAGTACTTGTTTCTAAATTGAAAGCATCTAACACAACTTACAATTTACAAAGGGGTGTGTCTGCAAGATACTTAAAAAATAATACTTTTTTTCCAGTTGAACATTTTTTAAAACTTCTTTGAATTCACTCCTGTTAACTTTGAATGATATTCAATCTAAATAAAAGACCTCCACAATTGAGCATTTTCAACAATTCATGTGGAAGTTGGTACCTCTGTGTGGAACTGATGTCCTTGATTGAACTCCCCCTAACTCGCATTTCTGATAAGTTAGTTGAATGAATGTTTTGGTCAATCTAGTTTGGGAGATTTGATATAAAGTACAAAGATAAGAAATGCATTAAGTATATATGACCTTGAAACGGGACAGAGCTTCAAAGCATTTAATATGCCTTCTATTATATTACAGTCCTTGTGATGCTGCACCCATATTTTAAGGACTCGCCCAGCTTCTTATTCTGAATCCATGTGCACCAGTAGAAACCCATGTGTTTGCCCCTCGAAGTCAGCCCTCTGCCCCCCAGCCCCAAGCCAATGCAGTGAAATGCTCTGACTGGTGACGTGCAGTTTTTGTAGGTTATGTGATTTTTTGACCCACGTTATATTGCTGCGTCACTTGCTTGGCACAACATACTTTACAGTACAGGGACGGAGGCGTGTACTTTGTGGTTGGGTCTAGAAAATGTTTTGAAAACAGTTTATTATTCATTTTACCTCAGGTAAGAACCTGTATTTGGTATTTGTTTTTTCCAAATAGAGCGTCCAACTTGTTTTACCCCTGATTTTCTCCCTAATTTAGAAAGTCCAATTACGCTCCCTCACCAGAGCATTTCTGCACAACAGCTCAGGTAACCTGAAGGTCAGTGAGCCTCCTCTGATCCCACGACCAAGCCTCTTTATACCCAGGAGCTTAAGAGTGGTTGTTTGTGAGCAACCGGCCTCTGAAGGACAAAGGCCAGTCTGCAGATCTAGATAAGTATAATGCTAAAAAAAAAAGTTTATTTCCTGGTACCGAATCAATTCCAGTGCAGTAGGTTCTTACATAGTCTGCAGATCATTGTAGTGAAATTAACACACAGCACAGAAAGTAATTAGGTATCTTGAAACAGTGATGACTTTTTGTAAATGTAACATGGCTAACCAGCAACCTCGCACACTGCCAGCAAGCGTCTTAACCACTGTGCAAAAGAGCCAGGCTAGTCTGCATTTTAACTTCACCTCACTGACGGGACAGAAGAGCCTCACGCAACTCTGCCTGTGTCTTAAATATCTGCATAAACCATTATAAACAAGCAAGGAACTAAACAATCTTCAACATAATAGAAATAACTGTAGTCAGGCTGTGAGGGTTTGTGTGCAGTGCTGTGCTGTGCTGTGCATAATTGGAATGTGTGCTGTAGGATGTAGATAAGCTAAGCAGGCTTTTAGTGTAGACAATGGCAGGTGAAAGCAGTTCATGTAACAAATGATCCTGTACCAGTTGTAATGGTAATCTCCCATATAGCCAGATAATAATAATGGCCTATTGTTCAAACAATGAACAATAATCAACAGAGATGCATTACTGACTACTATATAACACAACATGCATTTATTTTATATATATATATATATATATATATATATATATATATATATATATATATATATATATATATTTTATGATCTGCACTAACAAAGTCCCCATCAGGAAGACTGTTATTATTATTATTATTTGTTTATTTAGCAGACGCCTTTATCCAAAGCGACTTACAGAGACTAGGGTGTGTGAACTATGCATCAGCTGCAGAGTCACTTACAATTACGTCTCACCCGAAAGACGGAGCACAAGGAGGTTAAGTGACTTGCTCAGGGTCACACAATGAGTCAGTGGCTGAGGTGGGATTTGAACCGGGAACCTCCTGGTTACAAGCCCTTTTCTTTAACCACTGGACCACACAGCCTCCTTGTTACAGCTATAGAACAGCGAAATGCTGAAATAAAAATGAATTTAAACCTTATATAGATTTTGTGCAATTTTGAAACTGTGCAAAATTCTTTAAAAAGGAGTAGATTCTAGTTCAAAGCATACAGCCCAATATTTGTGTGCCATAAAAGAGAATAGCATGCAGTTATGAACAGGAATGTGCATTTCCATTGTTTCATTCAGGAAGAGTGCATGGTAGCGAATCTGGACCTTTTTCTCCATTCTTTTGAAGTGACATCACATACGAGCAGCATTCCAAAAAATTCGTAATATCAACGTGTTTACCGTTCTCGGCACACCTACACCTCCCTTATACATAGATTCCAAATAAATAAATTCAGAAAAATCCCAGAGTCCAGATGGATATCATGGATTTATCTAAAAGCAAATCTGGATAAAAAATGCTTACGCAACTTGCTGTGGGTATGAAAATATATCTTAACCAATGTGCCGAATCAGAGGGCCAGTTTTGCCTGTTCCATGACAGCATATTGAGTATTCCAGTTTCCAATAGAAGCGGCCCAAAACTGTTTAAGACTATCAATACAATTAATAAGACTTATTGTTAAAATAATATATTAAATATAATTGCACTACCGAATAGAATACTAGGTTAGAGCCATTGTACTGCATGTTACAATATCAGGGATCATTTGACAAAGCATTTATTTGCTCTAATAAAACACCATCTCTATATCGTGGTCAATTCCTGTCCTGATTGCTATCCAGAGACTTTAAAAAACATGCTAATCACATTCCAGTCTGTTTCATGAAGCTTTATCAGGGAACCTCATTGCATGCCCAGTTCTTTTTTATACCAGGTTTTTGGTATAAAGTACTTCAAAGTAAGGAGAAGTTGATGCAGGATTCATTTTTACATGTTTTGTTAATGGTTATTTTTAATAGTGCTATTTGTTTTATTAATTAATGGAAAGGCCAGCTAAAACTGCTCAGATAACCTCAGATCCCTACTTCTGAATCAACTCCAAGTCGATCATATCATTAAAAGGGGGTACATTTGTTTTAAGTAACTGGTGTTTACTCTCCAGTTGAGTGTATTATTATTATTATTTATTTCTTAGCAGACGCCCTTATCCAGGGCGACTTACAATGGTTACAAGATATCACATTTTTACATTATTTCACATTATACAGATTCACATTATTTTACATACATTATACAGATATCACATTATTTTACATACAATTACCCATTTATACAGCTGAGTTTTTACTGGAGCAATCTAGGTAAAGTACCTTGCTCAAGGATACAACAGCAGTGTCCCCCACTGGGGATTGAACCCACAACCCTCTGGTCAGGAGTCCAGAACCCTAACCACTATTCCACACTGCTGCCCTAGAGTGTAAAGGCCAGCCCTGCAGGCATTCGCTTGGTCTCTCCCACACCATACAGGCGATCTCAGAAATTGTGATACAGTACATTTCTAGTCAATGAAACTAGCTCTGACAATTCTTTTAAAAAATGTTTTAATTCCGTCCGGTTATTAAAATGCCACTACAGCCCTGATGCAGTTTCACAAGCTACAGATATGATAAGATAAATTAAGAAATATTGGTTCTATATTTAGAATCACAATCAGATGGCTGTGAGTTTACAATGGCTTGTTATTTAATTGCAGTACAGTGGGTGTATTACACGGTTTATTTCTTATCACATGTTTATACTTGTTTTCTTACACAATGTTGTTCTCACCTTGAAAGAAAGACAGGAGTTGTATTAACCAGCTTTTTTTCGTAATAAAAGTTGGATCATCTGAGTTAACTTGAATTGATTTGTCAAATACGCTGTTATTACACAAACAGAACTTTAGAAGCAGAACTGCATCTAGATCTAATACAATTGCCAGACCTTCTAGCACCAGCCAGCAGTCAACCTTTGCATTAAAGCAGTATAATTATATTGGGATTTATGGTGGTCAGCATCAATGTCGGGTAATGATTTGTAAAAACACTGTGGCTGGTCCGTGTGCATACACTGCACATTATTAGAATGCCTTTCTCTTCCCTTGGAGCGGAAAACCTTCAGAACCCCCAATTTCAGACTGAGTTTGTGACGTTGGCAAATCAATTTGGGGTCAGGTTGAGCCAATCTGATTTGCCACCAGAACACAACCAATGAAGCTGAACCCTGGACCTCGGATAGGCAGCACGCTTTTAATAACCTGAGCATTTTGCTTATTCATTCCATGAAAAACAGTTTGCTGGAAAACACCCACAGGCATTTCAATTTCTAGACAATTGTCTTCTTCTTCTTCTTCTTCTTCTTCTTCTTCTTCTTCTTCTTCTTCTTCTTCTTCTTCTGATATTTAGATTTATTTGATAGAAAAGTTTCCAATAATGTATATGTTTCACATATACCCTTCATCACAGGCCCTGGAGCATGTCAACCAGCATCAGTAATACAGACAATAACCCGTATGGCAATACTTCTAATGGCAAATCTACTGACATAAACTGTAACTTAATTCAGCCCCCCTGCATGGGCAGAGCTGCATGTGTTTGCCCTTTCCATTGGAAAGAAGGTATAATCATACTATGCAAATTCTGAGTTGAATTAAAATTTGTATTTGAGAAACCAAATTGTCACATTATTCCTTAAACTACAGTAGATATTAATAGAAGTGTAAATACAGAATGTATTAGCAGTAGTAATTATATTATCAGTTTGTAATTGTAATATTATGAAATGGCTTGGGCGAACAGAGCATTCTGATTGGAGCTTCTGTTTGTGGTTTTCTGCTGGAATGGGTTATTTTATAATTGCAAATGTATTTAAAATTTCCACATAACCCAACGGTTGCTGTCAAATAAGATTGCTTAATCAAGGTATTATTTTAAATGATCCTGATACAAGGACATATTTCTAAAGGTTTCTGTTTACAGTTCTAACTAGAAGTTGCGTGACTGAAGGTTGTGGTTGTTATAAATTGTGATTAGAAAGTGGAGGAAGCATTGCCTTTTCAAAAACTCTAGATTTAAAGGATGCATTAGGTGATCAATGATTTTTAAATCAAACAATATCTGGAGCTGGAGAGCTGTCTGTGTCGGTCTCACTACCAGGGGAAGCTGCGTCTCTCCTTTAGGTCTGATTGGTTTGAAAGCATAGACAAAGAGATGGACAGGTGATACCTTTTATTGGACTAACTAAACAATAATTAATCACAAGCTGTCAAGACCTCAGAGGTCTCTTCAAAGATGCATCCAAAGTAAGCATTTACAATGAATCTCAACATCAATCTCTCATTCCTACTTTCACCTGAAGAAGAGACCTCTGAGTGAAAGCCTGTGAGTAATTATTGTTGTGATAGTCCAATAAAAGGTATCACCTCTCCTTCTCTTTGTCTATCATCTCTGTCTTCATATCGCCCCAGATTCTGATGCTCTGCATAGCTTGTAGTAATATAGTAAGTTCAGATCCTTCTCTAAGTATGTGTAAGCACCGTGTCCCATGGGCTCTGGCACTGTTAAAGTCCAACCTGTTTTTCCACACAACGTAGTTAAACAAAAGTGTTCCTTCTTTAAATACACAGATGTGTCAACTCTCAGCTGATCCAGATGACCTTGGTATTTCAGCATCAGCCACCTGAACATTAAACACAACCCAAAGCAATCATTTGGCATGCTTGCAGGTCCTACCCATATACAAACACCTGTATAAAGCACTGGGTTTGTGTTTCATGCTGTGGTGCTCTTCGCTTGTGAACACATTTTCAGGTAGATGTGTGAAGAGACTGTGAATGAATACAGTTTTCAGAAAGAATACGATGAATTGTCTGTGACATACATACAACATCTAAATAACAATTATTTCCATTAATTCTTGAAAGTAAAAAGTGTTATTTTGTGAATGTTCGTCACTGTGCATTGACTACCATTTACTGTACATTTAAATACAATGTGTTATAAACTGATGGTTCTGTGTTTCTTTTTATTTAAGTAAAATAATTAATTGTTGGTTGAGTAGAGCCTCAAAGAAAGAGTAAACACTTTGTGTAGCTTGATGCATTCTGTTAGCGGTACACCCAAGTGCCCTGCAGACCCGCCACAGTCATTGTACAACCTGCAAAACAAAACGTCTATGTTAGATCGCTGCATGGGTGATATAAAAAACTGAAGCTTGTCATTATCAGCATATGATTGTAGGTACACTCCATTCATTGATGGGCTCTCAGTTGAAGTTGCAAATGATATCATTTTAAATGAACCAATGTTGTTGCTTTCTTTTATCGATTCAAAATGTCATTGTAATAATTTCGATCAGATTAGTCCAAAATGTTCTGGAGGAAGTGGGATACCGCCTCGCCCCCTCTTTCACGCCTGGACCAGGGACCTAAGCATAGACCCCACCCCACCCTCAATGCATAGAAAATATAAATTCCCTTAGCTCCAAGATGGTTCACCTTTATTTTATTCTTTTTCTATTGGTTATTTTGATGAAAACCAATACATTGTAGTTTTCTGTGCTTTTTGCCAATTTTATTATAGCACCATATAAACAAAAACACTGGGGATCTCTTTAGATGGGAAGACACAGCTTTCCCTGGTACAGATACAAACTCACACCATTATGTGTCAATTGTGGACCAGCGACTCAAAAACACGTCATACAGCCTACCTCCTTTGACTGTGATACTACAGCCTCGTATGGCCACCGGGATCAATTTGACAAATTGAATAATTGAGAACAAACCAAATCAAGATGCCAGTTTCTACCATTTCAACACTATTGTCACATGACTGGAATGTAGCGGTCAATGCTGGGATAGGACATTCCAACCCCATGCCTGCCAAACCACACTAAAATAAAAACAACAACGGTGTTCCTGGCAGCACTGGCACTGGAATGAAAAGGACATAGTTCTGCTGTGTAAGTTTTTTATGAATTAATCACTCTGTCTGGAACATCTGTTGATTCTGAAGTAAAAAACAAAACAAAACCGAAGATTCAATCACAGTGAATTGGGGCCAGTTATGTCATTGCTTACCCTAATACCATTTTAAAACCTGTTGTCATTTCTTATCCAGAATGTTAATGAATAAACAAATGGCCTTTTTGCAAACACATTCTTAGTCACAGAAGCTGTCCGCTGTGGTTAGGGTGTTAACCTTTTGCTTGAATCTATATTTGAGGTTTTCATTAAAACCGGTGGCAACACCTGACTCATAAAATGAACCATGAAGACATCTATTGAAAACGTGGTCTCGGGTATCTGGGAGGCCAATATACTAGATTTGAAACAAATTGGAATATATATTAATGTATTGATTTTTATAGCCACAATAATCCTGTATCATAATTCAACCTCCAGTTCATAGTGTTATACATACATTCTGCTTTCATTAGGAACAATTAACCTGTTTTTGCGCTGTGTTTTGGTGTTCTCTTGTATTTGCATATTGGAGAGGCCCTTCTCCTGCACCGACTAATCATTTCGTTAATTGTAGGAAAAAAGACCAGAAATAAAAAAGTTGGGAACTAGGGCAGACTTGTTTTTTGGGATAAAGATTTTATACCATTTTTTTTTTGCCTCGCTAACATTTCGGGTTCTAAAATCATAGTTACTGCAGCACAATTCCTGTCTGAATTTGTTACTCTTAGGACCCAATGGAATTCAGGCTTTTCAGGCACATCGCAGTGCATTCTGGTCTGTTTTATCTGTCTCAGGTACCTTTCACAGAAGGACTACACTTACCAGAATGCATTGGGGTGTGAGCAGAAAAGCTTAAACTATCCCAACACTGTCCTAGTGTACATGGAGTCAGATGGTAACCCTACCAGTGAAGGCTGTATTGGAGCTCTGAGCTCTTCCATATGCCTTATTTTGATTATAGTTTCCAGTGCGACTGGTATGCTGTATGTGAGAATGGAAAAATAAAGATCTGGTCACATTTTCATGACACAACATAAACAGAGCCCCTGGTAATGTAGTCTCATGAGTGGAATACATACTATTTTTTTGCATATCCCCATAGTAGTGGCAAGTGTACACGGTGGAGTTTTGTATATATCAACAGAAAGGCTTGTGCTGAGCGTGATGAAACTTGACAAGGGACAAGAGAGCTTTAGAATCTGGGGATCAGGTTTTACATATATCTAGATAAGTGCCTATTGTTTTGCGATGTACTTTGGTTAGGACATAGCAAAATATTACTGAGGGCATCTGAGGGCATGTGGAGCCCTCTGTCCGTCTGTCTGTACAGTGGTGTGCAAATGCATTAGAACCCCTCAAGATATCCTTTATATACCTACCCGCGGCCAGTAATCAGTGATATAGAAACAACAGGTGCTCACTTAAACATGTTAGCATAGAGTATTAGTTATATTATGGTTGCCAACTTCACATGCCATCATAATCATTAGCTTTGTAAATAAACATATGCATTGCTGTATTTCAGATGTTAGGAATATGAAATAGAACTCTCTTTTTCATTTGGCATTTCTTGTTAGTGTCTGTCCCATAAACAGTATTATTGCCTCCCATTATACATAACAACATCTGCTGTGACGATGCATTGAAACAGAATACAAGGATGTAGGTTAATAAACCTGTTAGGAGGAGAGTGTTTGCTCTTGGCAAATATATAGATATCATCCTGTACCTATAACCCAACAGTCACATGGGCTGGCTGTACACAATGGGACATAAAGTGTTTGCTTTCTCTCAGGTCTCTGAAACAGGTGTAACGTACAGCACTGCCTTCTATTCATTTCAGATCGTGAGCTAAGATTCAACCCCCCATTTCAATCCTATTTAATGCACCCTGTCTGATAAAGTGATTAACACTATAATTCTGTGGCTTTTCCACATCATGCACATGCATTCACTATACAGATTTCAAATGTGTAGTTTTGAAATAAATAGGTTCAAAGGTTCATTCGTTAGCCAGGGATTCCAAGATAGTTTTAACCTTCGAAGGTTCGTCAGACAGGTTCACGCACTGTATGTTTTTTTTTTTCTTCTTCCTGTTAACAGAAACTGTTTGACAATGTGTGAATAGTAAAAACCACACATTAAATGTCACTCACATGCAAAATTAAATCTTTTGATAATGCATATTACGTAAACAAAAGTACAAAATATACGCTAACACGAATCATTTTGATTCCGAAAAGCCCCTCCAGCTCGTGTTAACCGAAGCAAATTTCTTCATTAGCCATCTCGACAGCAAAGTGTTGTATAGCGTAAGCTGTATTGAAGAAATGTCTCGAAATACCCCTGCTGTTTGGGATTTTTTTGTTAAGAACATAAGAACATAAGAAAGTTTACAAACGAGAGGAGGCCATTCGGCCCATCTTGCTCGTTTGGTTGTTAGTAGCTTATTGATCCCAGAATCTCATCAAGCAGCTTCTTGAAGGATCCCAGGGTGTCAGCTTCAACAGCATTACTGGGGAGTTAGTTCTAGACCCTCACAATTCTCTGTGTAAAAAAGTGCCTCCTATTTTCTGTTCTGAATGCCCCTTTATCTAATCTCCATTTGTGACCCCTGGTCCTTGTTTCTTTTTTCAGGTCAAAAAAGTCCCCTGGGTCGACATTGTCTATACCTTTTTTATAGCTTCCCCACATTGTCTAGATGAAGACATTTCTGAGTCAACATGAACTCCTAGGTCTTTTTCATAGTTCCCCTTTTCAATTTCAGTATCTCCCATATGATATTTATAATGCACATTTTTATTGCCTGCGTGCAGTACTTTACACTTTTCTCTATTAAATGTAATTTGCCATGTGTCTGCCCAGTTCTGAATGCTGTCTAGATCATGTTGAATGACCTTTGCTGCTGCAACAGTGTTTCCCATTCCTCCTATTTTTGTGTCGTCTGCAAATTTAACAAGTTTGTTTACTATACCAGAATATAAATCATTAATGTAGATTAGGAATAGCAGAGGACCTAATACTGATCTCTGTGGTAGACCACTGGTTACCTCGCTCCATTTTGAGGTTTCTCCTCTAATCAGTACTTTCTGTTTTCTACATGTTAACCACTCCCTAATCCATGTGCATGCATTTCCTTGAATCCATAGAATCCCTTGAGAATTAATCTTTTATGCAGGACTTTGTCAAAAGCTTTCTGGAAATCTAAATAAACCATATCGTATGCTTTGCAATGATCCATTGTCAATGTTGCATCCTCAAAAAAGTCAAGCAGGTTAGTTAGACATGATCTCCCTTTCCTAAAACCATGCAGACTGTCTCCCTGGATATTGTTACCATATAGGTAATTTTCCATTTTAGATCTTATTATAGTTTCCTTAAGTTTACATATAATAGAAGTCAGGCTTATTGGTCTGTAGTTACCTGGTTCGGTTTTGTCTCCCATTTTGTGGATCGGTATTACGTTTGCAATTTTCCAGTCTGTCGGTACAACTCCTGTGTCAAGAGACTGTTGCATGATCTTGGTTAGCGGTTTGAAAATAACTTCTTTAATTTCTTTGAGTACTATTGGGAGGATCTCATCTGGCCCAGGGGATTTGTTTATTTTAAGAGCTCCTAGTCCCTTTACTTCTGCCTCTGTTATGCTAAAGTTATTTAAAACTGGATAGGAACAGGTCGACATGTGGGGCATGTTGTCCGTGTCCTCCTTTGTAAAAACCTGTGAAAAGTAATCATTTAATATATTTGCTATTTTTTTTTCTTCATCTATGAATTTGCCATTTGTGTCTCTTAGACATTTAACCTCCTCTTTGAATGTTCTCTTGCTGTTATAATACTTGAAAAACATTTTGGAATTGGTTTTAGCCCCCTTAGCAATATTGCCCAGACAACCAAAAATAAAAAGCTGAATGCAAACTATACAAGCGACTCGTATCATGGAGGCATAACCAATCTCTGGGGTCCCTTGACAAGCGTAAGCTCCTATTATTATTGGTATTATTCATATTTTTAGTAGTAATAAAATGTGACTAATAAGCTGCTTGAAACAGTGATTAAATAAAGCTTTGTCCGCTGCAGTTTTAAATTATAAACACATGATTACTGTTCTATATAACGCATTTTTAAACTACATGTCAATGCTTTATTCCATTTATATGGATTACCTGTAAAATAATAGGATTTTCATTCAAATATAAACAAGTAGCTATGGTGATGTCACCAATAAATTATGCAAATGAGTACCATCGAAGGTTCGAACCTTCCTCGGTGATGTGTTTTGCAGCCCTAGAAATAAATAAGTTTTAGCAAACATGTGCTCTCATTTTAAAACCTCTGGGGCTGCACCAGCTTACAGACATCTTTATTACCAGTTGCACTGCAACCTAAAATACTGAGTTTAACAGACCTGTAGGCAAGTTTCAGACTAACACAGATAGATTATTGAGTGCTATTTTATTTGAGTTAGCTGAAGAGAAATGTAATTACTAAGCGCTATTTTATTTTAGTTAGATGAAGAAAAAGTACGACACAGCTGTTCATTTTCTGATACCGTTTGAAAGAAATATATTGAATAAAAATCATCTTATCTGTGACTAAGATGATACCATAAACTTGTAGTACTGCCGTGAAAGTTAAACAGCGATGAGCAGACGTTGCAACGTGCACTCTTTTTTTCTTCATACTGAGATACTGTGAAATATCAGGGATCCCTTCCAGTTGCCCTTTTGCCAAGATCTTGATAGCAGTCCCCATGAAAAACTGCAAAGAGAACATTTTATTTTCAGCAAATAACTTGTCCAATTCTGCGGCAATGACTTTTCAATGAAAAATAGTGTTAATGAGTTTTATTAAATAAGAAATGGTAAGTGACAGTTAGTTAAGCAAGCAGTAACCAACGACAAGGTGTGTGGTAAGACATGGCATATCTTCCCATGTCTTCAACCACCTCGAAGGTATGTCTTACCACACATCCTGGAGCGGGTTATTGTGCTTATAAAATGTCTATTTTATAAAAATAAAACTAAAAAAGCAATAACATTTTAAACTTGAAATGAAGTTTTATGTAATGTATCCTTCCGCCAGTGTATATAGTTCCTATACTTTGTCTTAGAAGCTACACATTTGCTAGAAAAATATATTACTGCTGAGGACATTTTTAATTTTATTTAAATATTCAAGGTTATTATTTCGTATTTTTTATTTAATTTAAATTCCCTGTGGAAATCTGATTTATCGTCATGGATAGTTTACATGCATGCCAGAACTTGATGGAGACCTTTACTAGGTTATTCCATTGGGACTCTGCAGAGTTCACCTTGTGTTGTGTGCTGCTGCTAGTCCCCTGTGATACCTGTGAAAGTGTGAAAGTCTACGCTCCTTTACAGTCCTCTAGTTATTATTTTGTTGTCCATATAAAGCATAAACAAAACAAAAAACTCAGTTACCATGCAGCTGCTCAGTGCAAATTGAAGCTGTTGGCACAACACATCTGATAATAGGCACAAGATAAGGAAAGCCTGCTCCAAAAGACAAACAAACATCACACATTGTTTCATGCATTGCCGAAGATACAGCATCTTTAATACATACATATTTCCTTGTTTCAGATTACAACTTTTGTTTGTAAAAGAAAGCAGCGATAAGCAAGTGATAAACAATGCTAGGTGTCCAATCAGTAAAACGATCCAAGAATGATTCTGCACTTTTGGTTTGTTGTCCAACTTAAGACACCCATTGTAGTCAACAACCAGATGTTCATAAATGAAAAGAAACAACAACTTAGAAATATTTTAATGCAATGTGAAACAATAGTGTTTTGACTAAAATAAAAAAGTGATACACTGAGCAAACCTTTTTGTCACTGGCAAGTTTGTGCTGGCAGTTACACATCCACAGTCTCTGATTTGATGAAACAGATAGGCAAGAAATAAAATCTAATTTCTTAACTGATATCAGGGACTGTGGCAGAGCGAGAGCTCTGCCCATGTATATTTATTGGTGTTTGGTGGTGGTTGACAGGGATGGGGTTAATTCCTCCCTGCCAAAAAAATGTGAGAATGTGGCTGGAGCCTTAATTAGATAACGGCTAATTATTGATAAATTAGGCTCCAGTCACATCCCATAAAAGGAGATCCCAGTGCTCCATTTTGAGAGAGGAGTTTGGTGACGGTACACTGTGTTTTTGTAAAGTTCAGTGAAGGCTCTGCCCAGCCTTTACAGTTTTTTTTGGATGTTTGTTTAAACATTTATTTTGCCCTTGTGCCCTTTCGTTTGTATTTGTGTTTATTTATGTTTATTAAAGTGTGCTTTAGTGCTTGTACTGCAGTTTCCTGGCTTCTGAGTCTCTGTCTTGCCCCCACCCTTCACAGGGACCTTGAGTTTAAATATTATTTTAAACGTTTTAAAGAGTAGTGTTTTTACAGTGTTGAGACACCTACATACAAACATAGAAATCTGCCAGAAATTCTCAGTGGTAACACGATTTATAATATTAGTGACAATTCCGATTCAAATTGGGCGTCTAACTCTGGAAGAAGACTGGCTGATGGAATTAGACGGTATACTGCGTAGATTAGTTTTATCCAATGTTCTGATCCATTCGAAGCAACTTACTCAACAGGGACATAGATCTCTTGCCCCCCTTGGGAACTTCTTTGTGATGTTGACCTATGCTGTGAAATTGAGCAAAGCGGTGGTTCTGGCAGGGAACTCACTTTAACCTTAAATCAAATCTCATAAACATCAAGCATATTTTAGGTGCTTCCAATACCAGATCAATTTGTAAATCAAACAGCTAGTATCTTATTTGCCTTTGATAAATAATATGTCCAGTGATCGGTAAGTAAAGGATTTATATCTTACCTGAATCCATTACACCCCCGCTGTGTGCCACAGTTCGCCTCCCCTGCACCTGCTTTTTGGCTTTCTTTAACAGGGTCCCCTGCCCATGGATTCCCTACGGTTAGCATCTCCACCTATCTGCAAGCTAATTTGAGGGCAGGGGTACCTCGAAAAGCAAGACCAAAGAATATAGTGTAAAATATGTATACTGTTGTCTAATCTATGTTTTAATAAATAATCTATTGCATGAGTTTCCTGACTGAACTACTATGCAGATTTGTAGTCTCTTTATACTCTTTAATTGCAATGATCGGGATCTTCACCCACTGTTAAGAAGAGCTGATAAGGTATATCAGCGTCCTTCACACAATACAGGCTCAAGGAGAACAATGTGTTGTCTGTCTGCTGTGCTAATGAGTCAGGCCCCACTTGCAGAGCGCACATTTTTATATTAGTCAACTCAATCAGCCGCTGAGGGAGTTCATTTGAGACCTATAGTAGAGTCGTGCTAAACCTACCCTGTAACTGCTCTCAGAGCTCTCAAACCACAGCTACCCTCAATTTGTCCAGCCAGGCATTTTATTTACATACATGCCAACAGTCCCTATATCATCATGACATTTCTGATTTGTCACAAAATGTCCCTTGTCCAGATGCATATCTGCAAAATCCCTACGTTTGTCCTGCTGTTTCTCCTTTGTAAGCTGCAGAGAAGTGGTAAATGCATCTCTGCTCGTTGCACTGGGAAGACTGTAACTGTTTGTAGGAATACAGGTTCTGCAAAAGTTACAATTACAATTAATATACCTGGATCTGAAAGGGAATCCATGGAGCAATACACGGCCCGGACCAACGTTTATAAACCGTTTAGAAAAATATCAGGCTGCAGAAACCAAGTTTAGCATCTTACAGTATTTTTGTATTTGTAAAAGTGTAGGTGTTGTGTGGGCGGATATTTCTCATGTCGTCACCCCAATACAGCACGCACAGCTCTTTTGCTTAATCTTAGATTTCTCCCCAGTCTTTTTTCTTTGTTTGATTTATCAGTTTGTTTTAAATACACAAAGTAGTCACCATGGTATCTGAACATTTGTTTGAATAAAGTTCAGGTATAAAATCAGCTGCACGATCACATCTTTGCAGTCTGTTCTCCAGAAAAGAAAAGAAAAAAAAACAACTCCCAGAAAGATGAAGGGTCTTGTCCTTGTTCTCTGCATCCTTGCCATGGCGGTGCTGATTAATGGGGTATGTGGAAATGTAGTTACATTTGTGAAAGCCTATGCATTGAAATGTTATGGACTTATCCAAACTCCTCTGGTCACATTTAGTTCTGATATGTGAGTGTTTTGGATATTCTTATACTGTTGAAAGGAGGCAAATTTGTTTGGATAATTCAAACATTCAGTTTTGGTAACAACTTGTTTACAGTTTCAGTAAAGTTTAATATAATAACCTCTCAAGAAGAGGCTATAGAAGAGGTTTCTTGGTAGCATTAACTAATATTTCAAAACAATGATTTCAGACAGTTTTGGAGGTGTTTTTGTTTAAAGGTGTGATTATCCAGCGGTGTACTGGTTATATATATATATATATATATATATATATATATATATATATATATATATATATATATATATATATATATATATATGTATATATGTAGAGCCCTTGCTCATTATTTCTAGTCTTTAATCGTTATTCCAGATTAATTATCTTCTGAGTGAACATTTTAAACTTAGTTTACATTCAATAAGATATATACATACTACAAGGACACCGTTAAAACACCAATCAAAATATGAACTGCATATTACTAATAATCTTCCACAGTATTACAAATGAACTGCCACCCAGCTGTAACCTTTATTTTACAGAGTTTATATAGCTTTATACTCAAAGCAATAAAACAGCACCCCAGTTACACATTTAGTTTTAATGGCTTCTTTATGTAATTGCAACCTGACACTTGTAATCCTGCTCAGGCTAGGCCCGTATTTATTTGTTTTTCCGATATCCTTATTGTCTGGACTCTTGTACCACTGGCAATAGGAATATTCTGCTGTTTCCAGCAGTGACCTTTGGCTCCTGCACCAGTCCTTCCTGCCGTCCGATTGAAGTGCTCTCTGCTAGTGAACACCCCTGGCCTCTCTCAAGCACAGATTTGAGCCAAAATGCAACTAATTGGTGGTTTTATCATCCCCCTTGGTGTCTCTGTTGCCCGTGTTAGTTATAGTTTTTTGGCCCATCTGTAAACTTTTGAATTTCCATAAAGTAGTTGAACTTTTGCGCTGTTTCAAAACACTGTAAATATGTATTTGTAATTGTGCTGTTTTTCCATGCTTGTTACCACAGTTTACCATGTTTTTCCATGTTTGTTAATATGCTTTACCATACCTCTGTGGGTGTTACAGTGCTTATCTCTGCTTTTCCATGATGTTACACTCTGCTATGCTTTTATTACGGTAAAGTTGTATACCTTTTGTGCAAGGCTGAATATCTGTATTGCAGGAAATATGAATTACATGGTCTTATGTAGCTTTTATGAAGGTTATGAATCCTACATAGGGTCAAATTCAAGTGAAGTGTCATCATGTGAACAAAGACCTGAATCAAATTCTTAACACGCAGTAACATGAACTCCAACAGAATAGTGGAAACTGCAAACAAAAACTAGTTACATTATTTGGGTACACTTCAAAATATAGATGCATTAACACTGTAGTTTCACTGTACTTCCACATTTGTTTTATTATTTAATACCTACAACAAAATGATATGCTTGAGAAAAGAACCTCTTTAAATACACATTGTTACTATCAGGAGTTCCATTGTCACAGTTACAGAATTGAATGCTAAGTGCATGTAGTAAATATTTGCCAGTGGTTAATACAGTGCTGCTGCATGTAGCTGTATTAATGATTGTTCTCCTGATACTAGCAACCATGATCAATAATAGATATCTGACATAGATGAAGTACAAAGACAGGTCATAGATCTTAATCTTTAGACCTTGGTAAATACATGGTTCCATTAAGAGGGAGGGGTCAACTGTGTAACCAAACCACGGAAGATTCATAATTCTGTTGTGCTGTGGTGAAACAATACGATGCACCCCTTACTTCCCCTGAAACATTTTTATGCCCCGACCCCAGCCCGTTTTCCTGCTTACAAGTGTGTTTTATTTTTTGTGTGTGTGCCCAGTTATTTTTACAACCTATTCTCTCCCCAATTTGGAATATCCAATAATTCTTTCCCCCTCACCATAGCAATTCCCCACACAGCTCAGGATAACTGATGGCTCAGTGGGCGTCTTCCAATCCCACAACCGAGCCAGCTTCCTCTTCTACACCCAGGAGCTCGACAGCGGATGTCAGCGAGCTACCAACCTCTGGAGGACAATGGCCAGCCCTGCAGGTGTCCACTTTTGAGCTCACTTGGCGCCTGGCCAGCAGGGTTCACTGTAGCGCGATAAGGAGAAACAGTCCCTGCCGGTTTTGCCTCCCTAATCCATGAGAGCGCTAGAGCCAATGCGACACTCCCTTCGGAATCCCCAGTGAAGACCAGTCTACTTTGCACAGCCAGGACGCGAACTTGTGCTGTATGACCTCCTACTTACAATTTAAATTCAGATATGAATGTGCACTTTTTCTGATTGTTGAAATATTTTAGTTTCTATGCTTGTTGTAAAGCTGTAAAAAAACAAATTTAACAAAGGGCAGAGGTCCTGTCTCTTTAAGTGTGAAGGTCATGTGGCTGGCGACCATCTTGGTTTAGGAGCAGAGGTACAGCCTGGAGCCAAGATGGCCACCTTTGCACAGTAACATGGCCTTGATTAGAGTAACTTGATCATTAGTTATGGGTTAATGGCTTAATTGTTAATTGGGAAATTGATTAGTTGGTTAAGACGTCTGTGTGCAGTTACCCCTGCATAAAAGCAAGGCAAGTAAGCCCTGTTGTTGGGGGTGGTGAGGCGAATACTCCAGAGGAAGAAAACCAGTGAAGGCTTTCACTGTGAAAATTAAAGCACGGCAAACCATGGTAAACTATGGTAAATTCATAATAGAAGCATGGGAAAACTGCAGAATTACTGTGCAAATTTACCCTGATAAACTGTTACAAGGGCATATTTACCCATTTAGTTGTATAACAGGAGGGGATAAGCACTGTTACTTGTATCACTTGCTTTCAAAGGGTGTACCTTCATTGCCTTTTGCATTCTAAGTTACTGATGTGATCCTCCACAAATTAGTTGTAAAACCCCCAGGGCTAGTGTATACACTGTGTTATATATCATTTGTTACTATTTGTTACTATTTTTTTACTATTTTTTACTATTTTCCCCCACGCAACTGATGCTAAGAAACCCTCAACCGAGACAACAAAACCCTCAGGCAAGACAACAAAACTCTCAACTGAGACAACAAAATCCTCGGGAGAGACAGCAAAACCCTCAACTGAGACAACAAAACCCTCAACCGAGACAACAAAACCCTCAGGCGAGACAACAAAACCCTCAACTGAGACAACAAAATCCTCGGGAGAGACAGCAAAACCCTCAACTGAGACAACAAAACCCTCAACCGAGACAACAAAACCCTCGGGAGAGACAACAAAACCCTCAACTGAGACAACAAAACCCTCAACTGAGACAACAAAACCCTCAACTGAGACAACAAAACCCTCAAGCGAGACAACAAAACCCTCAACTGAGACAACAAAACCCTCGGGAGAGACAACAAAACCCTCAGGAGAGACAACAAAACCCTCAGGAGAGACAGCAAAACCCTCAACTGAGACAACAAAATCCTCGGGAGAGACAGTAAAACCCTCAACTGAGACAACAAAACCCTCAGGAGAGACAACAAAACCCTCGGGAGAGACAACAAAACCCTCAGGCGAGACAACAAAACCCTCAACCGATGATAAGAAAACCAGCCCTACAAGAAGCATGACGACAAAAAACTCCGCTGCCCGTCCAGCCATGACTTCCCACAGCCTCCTTCTGTGGTCCCTGGCATCCATCTTCTACCTCCTGCTCCACTGAGCACTGAGCAGATAGTTACAGGAAGACAAGAAGACGCCCACAATGGGTGCTCAGATATGGTCCAATATCCCCACCCTACCCAACCCCCCCCCAAAGAGAATTGGGTCTCAAGGGAATCATGACGAATGGTTCTAAAAGTTCCACACTGTGCAGGTGACATATCTGCACAGGTTGGAACACTTGTTAGCCAATGAGATTGCTTCCTTTATTCTTGACATTTTATAATTAAATATATAATGCTGCAAAGGTTTCAACCAATCTAGTGGCAGTAATTCCCTCTTAACTGAAGCAACCAAAAGGTGTACTGTCATTAGAGAACAACAGCACAGTTAACCTATCAGACGGACAATGAAAAAAACACAAAACTGTGTCTGATTGAATTAAATGATTATATTGATTGCTTGTGTGTTTTGATTGAACCCCCCCCCCCCCCCCCTCAAAGTTAAAACAAATAAATAAACTCCCTTCTTGTGATGATCAGCTCCATATAAAAATCAGCTCGCTATTAAAAGTTTGTCCAAAATCTCTTCCCCATTCAAGTTGGGGATCATTGATCTTCCTTGACTGACAGCTCAGTCCTTCCTGCACCACACTAACATCATGTCAGGGCATTGGCTGAGCCGCGGCTCAGAGGAGAGAGGTCCCTCATCCTAGTACTGGTTAGGCCCAGCCTTGCTAACCTGCTGGGGGGCCAAAAGGTCAGTCAGGGTTTGAATCTGGAATCTAAACAAACACTCCAGTTACCTTTCAAATTCTTGCAGTGTGAAATCATATTATTCTGTATTTATTAAATATTGTTTAATGGTTTGGGGATACTTTTCATATGCATATGATTGTACTTGTTTAATACCTCGCTATGTGTGTTGTGTATGATCCTTTATTGGTGTTTCTGCTTAGATCATTATTTACCATTGCAGGAAACAAAATGCTTATGAAAAGGCTCCTCAAGGCTGATTGTGGGGAAGAATATTAGCATTGCACTGAAGACCATGGATGAAGCATTGTACACTGAAGACTGTGCAATCCTGATACGCGTCCTCACATCCCTTACAGTCAGCCTTAGTGAATCTTTTTGCTGGGATAGTTAGTAAGCATGGCAAATAATGATCATATCATAAAAGATAGCACACATAATATTATATTAAACAGGTAACAAAATAAATATTAGGAAAATGTAGAAGCTATTAACTATTCCTTTAGCTTTATATGCAATAAAATATGTATGTTTGGATTACACAAATTACTGCTGTTAAATTTAAATGAATATTTTTTGTACTGGAATCTTTGATCTTTATTTTGTTTTCCTTAATTTTCTCAATAAAAAAACAAGGAGTGTTGTATTGGCTCTAGCACTACTGTGTAAGGGCCACTCCAGGGGTCTGGTGACACGGGTCCCAAATTGGAACGCTGGTCCCGACTAGCTGTGGATGAGCGGGGGGAGGGGGGGTGGGATTTCGAATCAATAAAAGAAAAAGAAAACAACAGCATTGATTAATTTCAAATGATGCAACTTGAATTAAGAACCCATCAATGAATGGAGTGTGCATACAGTTGTATGCTGATAATGATAAACTTCAGTAGTTTAATCCACTTTCTACATTCAGATGCTTATTGAGACTTTAGTCTTGTGTGGCGCACTGAGGCCGGGAATTTGTGTGTCTGTTCCTGTGTGTAAAGAGGTGTTAGGTCTGGTGGTGGGATCAGGGAATACCCACTGACCTTCAGTTCACCTGAGCTGAGGGAATTTCACTGGCCATTCTATAACTAGGGAGAAAATGTACAGGTTAGTTACAACCACAGACTGCTTAACAGCCATAGACACTGCTTTAACTACACGAAACAGTTTAGACCAAAGGAAAGCTCAAAACAATTCTACTCTCTCACAATCAAACGTGTGGAGCTGATGTGCCCGCAGTCTTGCCTCTCTTGTCTCAATCTGCACTGCCTTTTAAATGGTAACGAGGTGAAACAATTTATCCAATTGAATTTAGTTAATCAATTACACCAGCCACATTCTCTCAGTGATTAAACTCACTTAACAGGTAGCACCCTCAACAAATAGCACCACAGCACACAAGACCCACAGATTACACGTCCCCACGTGTTGCTACAACAGTTTAAATAACATACCTGTCATTTTTCTTTTCATTATTAACATCTTGAGA
This sequence comes from Acipenser ruthenus, assembly GCF_902713425.1. NCBI lineage: Eukaryota > Metazoa > Chordata > Actinopteri > Acipenseriformes > Acipenseridae > Acipenser > Acipenser ruthenus. The sequence goes on from NC_081211.1 coordinate 7,913,703, forward strand.
ACTTTTTACACTTTAAAAGCTCTTTTCAAAATGTCCGCTCTAGTGCACTGCTAGTGTAAGGATTATTGCCCACATTGTCAAACAGGTAACACAGCAATAACGATCCAGGATGTGGTACGAGACAGAAAAGTCAGACCATTTGTTACTTTTTTAATCGCTTTTCCTACTGTGATTTAGAGGACAGATCTCAAACCCTAGTGCACTAGAGCGGCCATTTTGAAAAGAGCTTTGAAACAGACTTTCAAGTTATAAGTGTAAAATGTTGTCAGGATGTTAACAATGAAAATAAATGACAGGTACGTTATTTGAACAGTTGTAGCACCACGTGGGGACGTGGAACGCTATATTTTCCAGAACCCCGCTACTTACTCTTTAAAGTACAGGATATTGAATCTTAGGGTATCTGAAGGCTGTTTGTCTGTCCGTGCAACACTTTTTTCAGCACAAACTATGAAACTACTACCCATTATTGAGTTTCAAAACACTCACAATTTGAACAGACTGACGAACAATTGACATTAACTCTATAGAGTAGCTGGGGCTGGAAGAGTTGAAAGGTCATATTGTCACGTGATTTGAATGGAACGAGGAAAACTGTTCAGAGCTGGCAGTTCTCCAGACAAGCTCAAAGCACTTCAAAGCCAGGTCATTTTCAAGACAAATAATAAACTCTTAACATTGGAGCAACAGAACAGATCCATTCAGAATGAGTGTAAACACCAGAAATCAAGGGAAGGTCAAATAAACCACATGAAATATTATTATTATTTATTTCTTAGCAGACGCCCTTATCCAGGGCGACTTACAATTGTTAAGATATCACATTATTTTTACATACAATTACCCATTTATACAGTTGGGTTTTTACTGGAGCAATCTAGGTAAAGTACCTTGCTCAAGGGTACAGCAGCAGTGTCCCCTACCGGGGATTGAACCCACGACCCTCCGGTCAAGAGTCCAGAGCCCTACCCACTACTCCACACTGCTGCCCCGATAAATAAACAACATATTGCTTTTTCTGGAGGATTCTCTTACAGCCAGTGAAACAACACCAGGCCAATGGGCTAACTAACTGCATCAAGTGCATTCTTGTTTTGTAGGAGTCAAAAAATCAATACTATATTTTTAGCCTGGTTTTTGTTTTCTAATTGAAATGACATTTGAAGCTCCTGTTTACACAGCTGTATTTGAATGCATTGTCAATTAACAGTTGACAATAGTATTAAATAGCTTTTACTGTCCAGCAAACATCAATACCAAATAACCATCTGTGTACATTAAAAAAAAGAAAAACAAAGCTGCTTCAGAGTTATAGTAATGAATAGGGTTACTCAGTTTTCAATGTTAACACGATCTTATTGCTTAACAGCCCTTATAAATGTTTACCACAATATGTCTAGTTGTTTAGACGGGTGACTTGTTTAGTATGTGTGATTTTCGTCCTTCGTGGGATTTAGTCGTCCGTCTATTTTAAGTTATTCACGGCTAGTTAAATACCCCTACGTGCGATTGCTGAAGCATTTACACATCTATTATTAGGCTTTTAGGACTCTCCGAGTTACACCTGCTTCTACTTGGTGTAACTTTAGTTGCTATTGTTTAAAAGATTCACTACCCTATAGAATGAGAGAATGGCAGATTTGTTTTTGAAGTGGTTGCAGTGCAGGCAGAGAGAAGGAGAATAATGAGTAGGGCGATGTATCCCTTTGCTAGATCATAGGGAGCCCATAGTAGTTTTTTTGGACCTAATAGATGATCAGATTTTTAGTCGTTTTCGACTAAATACACAAGCAATATTGGATTTATGTGAGGAGTCATCAGAGGATTTGGAGAACTCCACAATGCACAGCTTTGCTGTTCTGGGTCAAAGCGTGTCAACCCACATCCTGAGGTGGGTCGCTGGGACCCGGGTACCTCTCAGGTACTTGGTTTCACAGTATGCAGATTGTGACCCAGGTAGAAGTGCCAGTGTGAAAGGGAAAGCATGCATTTTGTCGTATGTACGAAGAGAAAATATGTTAATGAAGAGAGCCGCAATATACTAATTTAAATATTTGTTGCGTCTTCTTAGCGAGATCTCTAGCATTATACATTACGAGAGTCGTGTGACATTGCATTGTTCAAATAAATAGCGGCGAGTTGAGTTGTGGTTTACTGCAGCAGAGGGTGCCCGAAGGAGAACGTCTATACATGCAAGTGTGCAAGAATCAAAATAACATTGTTTTTGTTAAATGTAAACATCATCTGTACAATGAATTCTGTTCCGTCTTCATTTGACCTATTTTAATACTGTTATATACAGTATATACCTTGGGGGTTTAATCCCATCTATAGAATCTGATGGAATTAAACTGCCTTTCATTTATTTATATATATATATATATATATATATATATATATATATATATATATATATATATATATATATATATATATAAATGAACAAATTGATACAATTGTAAGTGTCGCAATGTCAGCAGCTTAGTACATCTCATTATAATATTTGCACTATCTCCGCCCCCTTTTTGTTAATTTATACAGAAACATAATTACATATTCATCTAAGTGCAAAGAAAAACTGCTGCCGCAAAGCATTCCCTAAACAGTCGCTAACAGCATTGCGCTTGTTTAGTACATTTCACCCCAGACTTCTCGTTTGCAACTGGTTTGTGACTATTGTGACAGCCGCAACACTTTAGTACATCCACCCAGAAGTCATTTAAGAAAATCGGGGCTATACCAGCCCTGACTACACCTGCCAAAAAGAAAACCATAATTTTAGTCAATTTAGTCACGTACGAGAATAAGGCTCATACTGTGAACTTACGATAGCTTACCATGGTTTGACGTGTTTTTTAATATGCTTTACAATGCTAACCTATGCTTTACCTCTGCAGTCTATCACATTTGGCTAGTAGTAATCTTTTAAAATGTATTGTGCAAGAATATAATAATATTATTGTGCAAATATTAATTCATTTGACAAGCAGGAATGCCATTCAGAGACGGACTGTAGACCTGGTTTTCCACGTCCCCTTATTACGTTAAAAAGAACCCATTTAAAGGAACATGCAACATGAAAATACATTGAATTATCCCTCGCCGGGAGGGACACAGTGGGTGTATTTCACATAAAACTTGGCATTCACATTATTTAGCATGTTAGTGAGAATGTCAGATCCTGGGATAGGAGAGTTCGTCTGTCCGTACATTTGTCCTTCTGAATGTCGCGCTTACATTGTTGCTCTTATCGATTATTGTACAGTGTGATTGTAGCATCATTTATAACCTTGGTAAATGAAACAAATCACTCAAACGTTGGAAATCTTATGATGTCACTGGCATCGGATACAAACTATTTAATACAAAGAAATAGAAAGAAGACAAGCGTTGAATTGACAACAGAACTGACAGAAGGCACAGGTGCCATCAAATCAACAGTACGAAGGTCACTCTTGAAATCAGGACTTAAAGGATGTGTTGCAGTAAGAATACCTCTGTTAAGAAAGGGGAACAAGACTAAAAGGCTAAAATATGCACAAGAATACAGACATTGGATATGGAACAATGGTCAAAGGTGCTTTGGAATGTTGGTATGATGGACAACGACACCTGTGCCTTCTGCCAGTTCTGTTGTCAATTCAACACTTGTCTTCTTTCTATTCCTTAAGGATATTATCTTCAAGTTTTGCTCATCCTTGTTAGACAGCTTTTTGGATCTTCCAGTCCTGGGTTTGTCAATTACAGATGATGTTTCTCTGTACTTGTCGATTATGCTTCGGATACCACACCTTGAAAATTGAGTGTTGCAAGCTATTTCACTCAATGTTTTTCCTTCTTTATGCAAGTCAAGGCTGTTATAATAGTAGAAAACTATTATATATATATATATATATATATATATATATATATATATATATATATATATACAGCTGACTCCAGGCTGTTAGGTACAATATTGATATGATAAGTGCTATCTGCTCAAATACACTACGACATGCAACGCACCAAATTCTCATGCTGAGCGAGTCAGTGTTTTATGGTGTGTTTCTCAATGTCTCTTATTATATAGATATATTTTTTTAGCTAATAACTTATCAAGCAACAGAATGGTGCTGCTTGTGCACTGTACTAGAGTTTTATTTTCTCTAATAATCTGTAGCTGTTAATAACATCATTCATAACATGTTTCTCGATTATACACAACCAATTTTAGCGTATACCTAAACAAAAGTGTTACCACTCTATATATCTGAAACATTATTTGAATGTGCTGGCTTCTGTCACACAATACTTTCTCACGAGAGTATTTCATCTATCAGGATTGTTTTTACTTCTGGATCTTTTTACAGTTTGATTTACAGTTTAAACACAGCCAGTAAACCCCATTGTGCCTGAAGAGGTGTTTGATTACGGAGTGTGTATAAAAGAGCTGGTGTGCTGCATGATGCTTAAAATGCTTATATTATATAGTATTTACGACCAAATCAAACCAATTCAAAAAGTGTGTGAATATACTGTAGGAATCCCAGGACTATAGAGAATATGACATATAATATAGATTACCGGGCAATTTTAATAGGAAGTCATTGATTATTGTGAGAAATAAAAACTATATGAAAACTATTGGATAGCGACATTTAGGGTAATCTTACCTATTCATTCATATTCATTTCTGGGACAGGTTTTCCTCTCCCAGTATAAATCGTAGAATTTGTATGATTTTTAAGCAGCCGTAGTATGTAGTTGAATTATTTCTACAATGGTAACGACTGAATTCTGTATCTAGTATTATACTTTTTATGTTTTATTATTAATTATTAAGAGTCCAGTGTGTTATGCTGCGCTGTTAATGCTGTATGTACATTTGTCGTTACATTTGAACAATTTAAAAAGGCAGTTCACAATGATAACACTGATAAAAGGAGTTCTTCTTTTATATGCTTTTATATATATATTTTTAATTAATAACTGAGAATTATGCAACCATTTTTTACAGTGGTATTTCTCAATTGTGGTATAAGGTAAAAAATATTATATACATATATCTTAAAAAATATATTATGTTCAGCAAAGCGGTGGTTCTGGCAGGGAACTCACTTTGGCCTTCAAATCACGCAAATATCAAGCATATTTAGGCGCTTCCAATACCAGACTAAATCTTAATTTGAATAGCTAGTTTCTTATTCGTCCCTCGATAAATGATCTGTCCAATGGTCGGCAGGGAAAGGATTTATATTTTACCTCAATCCCTTACTTCCCCACTGTGGGCCAGAGTTCGCCTCCTCCTCCCCAGCCTCCATCTGCTTTATTTTGGCTTTGTCTAACAGTGGAGGGCAGCTGTCATACCCCCCTGTCCATGGCCTACCTAAGACCAGCCTCTCCACTTACCTGTGAGCTAATTTATGCGCAGGGATACCTCAAAAGGTGAGGCCAAAGGCCAAAGAATGTAGTGTAAAATCTGTATATTGTAGAAGTGTAGTGTAGTGTAGTATTTTAATAAATAATCTATTGCATGAGTTTCTTGACAGAAAAACCGTGATAAAAAAATAACCTGATGGGTCAGATGAGGTGAAGAAGGCCTTTCGTCCGAAACGTCCTGAAATAAAAGATGTTTTAATCATTTAAACCTTTTGTGCACATCAAAAAAAGCATCTTGTACACCTCAGTTATACTGTATATCCAATAAGTATATATTATTATTATTATTGTTTAACATTTTGAAAGATGGGCCACCATAACATCCTGTTATTTAAATTCAGTCACAGATTTACTTAGTAAGGATGAAGCCTGGATGTATGTACATTTTTGCCCAGTCCCAAGAATTTTGGAGAAACCTTTTGACTGGTAATCAGTATCATTTTGCATTTTTTTTTCTATCAAGGCATTAACTACTCCAGACACCATGACAAATACTGCAGGAACTGACATCGTGGCAACCACTACAGGAACAGACACCGTGGCAACTCCTACAGGAACAAGCACCACGGTAACCACTACAGGAACAAGCACCATGGTAACCACTACAGAAACAAGCACCATGGCAACCACTACAGGAAAAGGCACCCCCAAACCCTCCATGATCGTAGGTGGTACAACCACAGGTGCTGCTCCAGCCATGGTTGCTTCCCTCAGTCCCCTTCTAGGATCCCTGGTGTCTATCTTCTCCTACCTCCTGCTCCACTGAGCACCGATCCAATATACCAAAAAAGCTTAGTTACTATACTGTATGGGAAACCATGATGGTGGCCACTAACCACAGCATTCTCCTTTCTCATGCCCTCCAAAAGCACTTAACAAATCTCAAATGAAACTCAAAACTCATGGACAATTAGGAGCAGGATTGAATAAAAGAATACAGTGCCTGCATTATTCCCCTGTCCTGTGGCAACATTCAATCAAAGTATATGTATGTTTTGAAATAAAATATTACTGATGTGTTTGTTTGTTTGTTCACACAACGGCATACTGTATGTCTGATTGAATTGAATAGCGCAATGGATCAGGTAAATGAAGCACTAATAAGGCAAATCTGCATGTTTTGATTGAATAAATCCCAAATATTATACAGTAAACTCCCTTGTGATCAACTCCATAGAAAGAACAGCACCTGTTAAGACTCTTGTCAGCCCCTATCAATGTGGACACATTCTGCAGAACTTACTCAGCCTTTTAGTGGTCGGAATTCCACTTTATTAAAAATAATAATCTTGGTCGCACTATATTTTAAGTGGCACATTTTTAGTTTATAATCTGCTAACTATCTTACCAACATGTTAACAAATTCACTTTGGTTAATAAATATTTATTAGTAGGGCTCTGATGTTAGCTAGACTGTTGTACCTGGCTTTTCCATTAGTTTAGAAATAGGGTACTATAAAAACTACAAAACAAACATCTTGGCCAAAATCTCTTCCCCATGTCCTTCCTGCACCACACTAACATCATGTGAGGGCATTGGCTGAGCAGCGGCTCAGAGGAGAGAGGTCCCTCATCCTAGTAGTGGCCAGGCCCAGCCTTGCTAAACTGCTGAGAGCCCAAGAGGTCAGTCAGGGTTTGAATCTGGAATCTAAACAAACACTCCAGTTACCTTTTCAATTCTTGCAAATCATTATTTCCCATATTTATGTTGTTTGCAGTGTGAAATCATATTATTCTGTATTTATTAAATATTGTTTAATGGTTTGGGGATACTTTTCATATGCATATGATTGTACTTGTTTAATACCTCACTATGTGTGTTGTGTATGATCCTTTATTGGTGTTTCTGCTTAGATCATTATTTACCATTGCAGGAAACAAAATGCTTATGAAAAGGCTCCTCAAGGCTGATTGTGGGGAAGAATATTATCATTGCACTGAAGACCATGGATGAAGCATTGTACACTGAAGACTGTGCAATCCTGATATGCGTCCTCACATCCCTTACAGTCAGCCTTAGTGAATCTTTTTGCTGGGATAGTTAGTTATCTGGGCAAAAAATGAATGATGGAGAGGAGGCTATTCGGCCCATCTAGTCTTGTCCAGTTCCTAGTAGCTGACTGATCTCAGAACTTTGTCAAGTCTTAAACAACATGACTAGGTAGCCCATTCCATACCCTCACCACTCTCTGTGTGAATAAGTGTCTCTTTCCCTCTGTCCTAAGTCTAGCTCTAATTAATTTCCATCTTAAAGTATTGTTTTTTGCTTAACTATGTCAACTCCTTTTAAGATTGTAAAGATGCACAGTGGAGAAGATTATTAAAAAAAAAGAAAAAAAGAAAAAAAAACCCACACCATAATGTAATACCTGCAGACAAAAAAAAAAACATGTCAATCAATGAGTCATTTAGCAGATGCTTTTATCCAAAGCGACTTACAGACATTAGGGGGGTGAACTATGTGGTCAAACTACTTCAGGTTTTGCTTAACAGATAACACTTTCCAAAAAAAAAAAAAAAAAAACTTATAAAAACTTTAAAAAAATTATATAAATATATATAATGTAAGCTGCTTCCACTCGGGTTCGTTGCCCCGTAACAGACATTGATCCAGACACAGAAATTGCAGTTGTAGCGCGGTTGCACACTTTTATTACAACACAAATAAACAAAAACACAAATAAACACCTAGCTCTCACGAGCACAAACTAAAACACACAGGAACAAACTAAACTATAAAACAGGACAGCTAAGCTGTTCACCTGCCAAAACAAAAATCAAACAAAAACAAAACAAATAACACGATTCACAAAAAAGGCGTTCACACAGTACCTTTTAAGACTACAACACACAATCGGGCTCTTCACACAGCAGCCCTGAGCAGACTGGCTACTTCCTTTAAATACCCTGCACCTGGCTCTAACTTACAAAGATCGCCAGGTGCAGGTGATAATTCATAATGAAACAATTAACAAATTAGTTTGGCAGGGAGATTTTAACTATCTCCCTGCCACAAATACACATTTTCCCTGTGCAAGGCTAGTTGCCCTGCCACACAATATATATATATATATATATATATATATATATATATATATATATATATATATATATATATATATATATATATATTTTAGCTCAAAGAGCCAGCTGCCCAACGTTTCGATATGTTGTACATATCTTTCTCAAGGGAGCCTGTGTTTGAATCCAAACATTGGAGGTATTTATAGGTTTTTGACGGCATGACAACTACTTGTTATTGTTTACATTCAAATTCATGATTTATTCTTACATGATGTAATGGTGTTCTATATATTGTGACATCATTTTTACTTCTATCTTTGAATCTGTATTAATTCCAATTAACACTACTTTACATAAACTTATATTTTTATTATGTCATGCAATGCTGGCTCTGAGGATCAGTCTAGATTTGGCCTCCCCAGCGCATCAGCATGCACAACTTTTGAATGAATTTTGTTTATTTATTTAAATGTTATATATTTATTGAAGTTAATTAGTTCATTCTTTTCTGTTGAGTCCCGCTGGCATAATCGTGTTCAGTCTATTTATCCATTTACTTTCTTTTATTCTTCTATATGTCGCATTGTCTAATTTGAGCTGTTCTAATACTACAAACTTTACATCATTTATGTCATGTCCCTGACTGGTGAAGTGCTGTACTATTGGTTCATTCATTTTTTTATTTCTAATTAACGAAAGGTGGTTCTGAATTCTTTTATATAAAGTAGTTCCAGTCTCTCCAACATATTTGATTTCATCACATTTTTCACAGGCTATTCCATAAACAACATTGCTATTTTTACAGTAGGTATTAGTTTTTAGTGGATATGTGGTGTTCTTATGTTTAATTATATTTTTACGTTTGTCTATGTGTTTACACACTTTACATCTACTAGTGCATATGTTAGTAGAACCTATTTTGTCAATTATTCTTTTATGTTTACTGTGAACTAAAATATCACCTAAATTAGCTTCTCTTTTGAATGCTACAACTGGGGCCTTAAGAAATACTTTTTTTAATTTTTCTGAATTATGTAGAATCCGCAAGTGTTTCCAAACTATCTTAGAAATATTGGGCAAAAGTTTAGAGTAAGTCATTATTAATGGGACTCTTTTGACCTTTTTATCTCTATTTTTATAATCTAGTAGATCATCTCTTTTTAGTTTATCCACTTTTCTTAACTCCGTCTCTATAATTCTTTCTTTGTATCCTCTTTTTTTAAGATTTGTTTTTAATACATTTCTTTGTTTTACATAGTCACTTTCTTTTGAGCATATTCTTCGTATTCTTATTCCTAGACCCTTTGGGATTGCCCTTTTAGTGTGTATCGGATGTGCAGAGGACATGTGTAAATACTGGTGCATGTCAGTAGGTTTACAGAAGAGGTCAGTCTCAATTGAACCTTCTTCAAGTTTTACTATGGTATCTAAAAATTCTATTTCTTTCCTTGTCCATCGAAGGTCCACCTTAATATTACTGTGTATTTCATTTGCCATTTTATGAAACTGGAAAAGAGATTCTTCTCCATGTGTCCAAACCCCAAAAATATCATCTACAAACCGAATGTATTCTAAAGGTTCTCTTTCTGATTTTCTAAGTAATTGTTCTTCCCATTTCCCCATGTATGTACTGGCAAAATGCATTCCTAATTTAGATCCTATTGCGGTACCATCGTTTTGTTTGTAATTCTTATCAACAAATGTAAAATAACTGTTTTCTAAAACTATGTTGATCATGTTCAGTACCTCTGCTGTAGGTATTGATTTATCTAGTCTATTATCTAGTGCTTTTTGACAAGCTTCTAAAGTTTCTTTACGAGGGACACTTGGGTACAAGGATTTTACATCCATGCAAAATAAAATTGTATTCTCTGGAAGGTTGTGTTTTATTGATTCAAGTCTTTTTAAAAATTGTGTTGTATCCTTAACATAGCTTGGTAATTTCTCAACGTGCGACCTAAGTTGTTTTTCTGCTATTTCAGCTATTATGTGTGTTGGATTATCAATCGTGCTGACTATCATTCGCATAGGGTGATTTTCTTTGTGCATTTTAGGATTTCCTCTTGCTAGGCCTGTTCTTGCATTATGTGGCTGCATGTATTTTTTTAATTCTTTTGATATAATGCCTTTATTGTATAGTCTCTCCGCAATTTCCTTAACCTCTTTTACCGATTTATTGATCTTATTGCTTTTAACTTCTTCATATGTATATGTATTATTTAATTCACATTCTACAGATTTCATATAGTCATCTGTGTTCATTATCACTATTCCTGAGCCTTTATCTGCTGGTCTTATCATTATATCATCATCATTTAACAACTCAGTCATAGCTTGTTCTTCAATATTGGTTAAATTAAGTTTACATATATATATATTATATTATATATATATTATATTATATATATATATATATTATATATTATATATATATTAGCTCAAAGAGCCAGCTGCCCAACGTTTCGATATGTTGTACATATCTTTCTCAAGGGAGCCTGTGTTTGAATCAAAACATTGGAGGTATTTATAGGTTTTTGACGACATGACAACTACTTGTTATTGTTTACATTCAAATCCATGATTTATTTTTACATGATGTAATGGTGTTCTATATATTGTGACATCATTTTTACTTCTATCTTTGAATCTGTATTAATTCTAATTAACACTACTTTATATAAACTTATACTTACTATTATATCATGCAATGCTGGCTCTGAGGATCAGTCTAGATTTGGCCTCCCCAGCACATCAGCATGCACAACTTTTATTTAAATGTTATATATTTATTGAAGTTAATTAGTTCATTCTAAAATATCACCTAAATTAGCTTCTCTTTTGAATGCTACAACTGGGGCCTTAAGAAATACTTTTTTTTAATTTTTCTGAATTATGTAGAATCCGCAAGTGTTTCCAAACTATCTTAGAAATATTGGGCAAAAGTTTAGAGTAAGTCATTACTAATGGGACTTTTTTGACCTTTTTATCTCTATTTTTATAATCTAGTAGATCATCTCTTTTTAGTTTATCCACTTTTCTTAACTCCATCTCTATAATTCTTTCTTTGTATCCTCTTTTTTTAAGATTTGTTTTTAATACATTTCTTTGTTTTACATAGTAACTTTCTTTAGAGCGTATTCTTCGTATTCTTATTCCTAGACCCTTTGGGATTGCCCTTTTAGTGTGTATCGGATGTGCAGAGGACATGTGTAAATACTGGTGCATGTCATATATATATATATATATATATATATATATATATATATATATATATATATATATATTTAAGCTCAAAGAGCCAGTTGCCCATTATATATATATATATATATATATATATATATATATATATATATATATATATATATATATATATATATATATATATATATATATATATATATATATATATATTTGGTTTTTTTTACTGGAATCTGATGATGTTTTTAAAAAAAAAAGTTTTGTGTATTTCTTGCCATTCCTCAATGTTCTCAATAAAGAGCAAACTTGACCAATGTTCATGCTGTGTTGCACTTAACCTTTCACCAAAAGCCAAAAGCTGAGGATTCTAAAGGGATTGTTGTATTTTTTGAAAGCACTCATGACTGCAATCTACTCATCCAAAATACATTTTACTCACACCAGCCTGATTTTCACAAGGGGCAGATTGAAAAACAGGTCGCAAAACACCTTTACGACACCAGACAGGTGGTGAACTTTCAAAAGTCCTATAAGTCAGTTGTGTAATGGCATTTCAGAGTGTGTGCTTCATGAAAATGCTCTCGCATTACAGCTTGTTAAGCAATTGAAGTCTGTAATAAGTTCTATTTTCTAAATAACGTCTTATTCTCAAAAGGTGCAAAACACCAAATTCTCCCCTGTAGTTCAAGTTGCTAAGCAATTCCTCACCCCTCTCACCTTAACTGTTGTGTCGGTGTGCAGGCACCGAATAGCTGCCACGTGTAAAGAGCTTTGGGATCCTATGGGATGAAAGGCGCTATATAAATCCAAAGTATTATCTTTCATTTCAATAAAGAGCTTTAAACTAGGGATACGGCTGGTAATTTGGGGAGTTCAAACTCAGCTGTGGGTAAACACAAAATGCAAGACAAGTTGTTTATAATTAGGCTGGCTACTCTCTACCTGCCTTTAAATCTGTAATTAACATTTCTTAATTACATCACGGATATCTGACGATGATGAAACGAGCTAAAACATGTTTCTAGCTATACATTCCTGAACAAAACTGATCGCTTTAAACTCACTGTAAGGAAGATTACACTACACACCGCTTCTTTCACAAAATAAATACATTCGGCCTGGAGAAGCACATAACAAATGCAGAACTAGCAAGAAACAAGAGGGGGGATTCATTACGTGTTTCAATTAAAAAGGGCACAATATAAATCTGGTGATATGGAGCAATGAACCTGCTAGAGCGCCGAACTAGTCAATTAACACCTTTTGTTGTGCATCATTTGCTGGAGTGAAAAGAAAGGCTCATTATAAGTCAATCTTGCTATTAATTGAATTGATTTTTAAAGTGACATTTGATGGCACGTTTCCTTTTGTTATTTTTGTGGAATTTAAAGTATTAGAATGTAATATGACAAAGTAACCTCTCATATGAAATGCCCAGTAACTAATTTTTGTTGGATATTCTGAAGTACGTGCATGTGCTCCCAATTTGAAATATAGAAAACCAGTGCTGGCTTGAAAGCTCTTTGTAATTTTGTAATTTTTATTATAAACATTTTTATTTTCATTTTATATTGAACATGTTTTTCAAAAGTGCATCCTATGACTTCTGTCATGTTTGCACTGCTCGCATTACGAGTTCTTGCGGGAAGTGATTATCTCACGAGATAATAGCCGACATTTTCCAGTAGACGTTTCCCTGAATCAGTTTAACTAAAGAATACAGGTGTTATGATGAATCCTGCACCCCCTTGATATCTTGCATCCCTGAGCAAGCACCAACATTTCGCGCTTGCACAGATCTCTCTAGATTGATTTGTTGTATTGCCTGATGAATATCGCAAAATAGCCCTATATCAGTATTATCGCACACCCCTATTAGAAGTATGTACTACAACATAGTATCAATCTAGACAGTTATTAGGTGGCACAGGTTGATACATTTAACCTGTGCCTATCTATCACTCTTGCAGTTAACCCTTTGTGGTCTGTGTAAATGCTTCCAAGTGGGAAGGACTATGCAGGATTGAGGGGCACATTTTTATATATCACTTGTACTTTGCACAAGAATGGCTATAATCTCTCACGAGATGAAGTCATTATTAATTTACAATGTATTTAATCTTTTCCCATTATATCTGCATAGTCCAACTGCTTATTTAATATTAACTATCGTCTATCAGGAATAGATAAGGAATATTTTACCAATTCAATCCAATCATATTTATGTTAAGTTGTTGAAGGGCACTGGTCTCTTAAAACCCAGAAGTGAAAGGTCATAGAGGCCTTTATTGTATTTTTATTTATTTATTTGCGTGTGATAGGTGAATAAAATATGTTGAATTCCTCCATTCTGTTTATGTTGAGGTCTGATAAACCCCTACGCATGGCTATATATATCCCAAATTGGGGATGTGGAACAAAATAGAACCAAAGACATCAGTTGTCTGGCTTCCCAAACGTGCTCGGTGTAATAGATTGCACACATGTTGCAATATCCCCAGATTCAAGGAATACAAACATCACCATTCTTTACCTGTGCAAGTTTTACGTGTTCCTCAATGTATTATCACTGATTATTATTATTATTATTTAGTCTTCAGCAGACGTTTTTATCCAAAGCAACTTATAGAGACTAGGGGGTGCATCACAACTGCTTTTATTTTTTTTGTTATATCCTTCCATTTTTTAAATTTAGCAGTGGCTCCGGACTTTTTCCGGAAAAGAACAGTTTTATGTGCTAAAATATCACTGAGCAAAAGTTCAACTTGGGTGGCTAAGAATATTTCCCATTGTTGTGATGACATGTGCGCTTCCTTGTTGTTTTCCAGTTAAAGGGAAGTCCAGACTATTGAAATGTGACTAATTGGCTTCTTAAGGAACCAGAAAATCAATCGCCATTTCAATTGAATCAGTCATAAGCAGTCGCAAAAGGCTTTGCGAGTAGGAGAAATGAACCTGCCCGTCAAACTAAAGATGTATAATTAGGTGGCAAAAAAAAGGTCTCCTGTAATTTTAGTACACTTGTAACTGGGCTACAGTATTGTATGCCTTTTACAATGCCCTGCAACCATGCCAGTGTTACTGTATTTTAGTTGTTAGTCAGATTTGATAAATCTCTCCAGATCTGGTTTCTCCCATTTGAATTACATTTGTATATCGCACAAATTATTATTATTATCTTTTTTTTTTTTATTGCAGCTGCATTTTTGGGGAATTTTAATAATTCTTTTTGAAATCTGGGCGTCATCTTGATTTGGTGGTTTAGGTTTGAACAGCTCTTAAGAGTCGACCAAGACATTTAAGTTTTATTGTGTTACAGGGGTCCTGGAGTTATGTACACATTGTCTACTAATTATATACTGTACATCATATAAAATGTTATGGCACATGTGGATTGTAATTGTATGCTCTAATCATAACCCGTAACTGTAATAATAACATAATTGAGAACATGTTTATATATGAAATAAACAAACCTATGATACCTCAACTAGGCACCACATATCTAAAACATGTATTAATTTAATACATGATGGCTAGAGTTTAGCTTCTTTTAGGCTTTTTGTATTTCCAAGGAGTCCAGGGGGCTGGGAGTCTCACAGTGTCACTCAGCTACAGCACGCCCAGCCCGAGGGACAGTTTCCACACTATATAAAATTGGTTCAATTAGATATAGTATCGTATCATGGTATCGGAAGAATTTGATAAGAGGACTGTATAAAACAGCTGCCAGGATGCATACTTGACATCCACTCAGAAACAAAAGCATCACCTCCCAGAAAGATGAAGAGGCTCATCCTTGCTCTCTGTGCCCTTGCTCTGGTGGTGCTGCCTAATGAGGTAGGTAGAAATCGTTAGATACCTTTTGTGAATGCATTGTGATGGTATTTTATTAAAATAAACTAAATTAGCTCTGGCGACACACATTTTGTTCTGATTATCAGATGTTTCGGATAGTTGGGTTCGCACTGAACATGTTAATGTATAAATGAGACAAAGGATAGGTTTAAAAAAGACCTTGGCCCATGGCTGGCGTGATTGTATTCCCTTCAATCTCTTTAGTTTTACCTGCTT
Source organism: Acipenser ruthenus (assembly GCF_902713425.1). Classification (NCBI taxonomy): domain Eukaryota; kingdom Metazoa; phylum Chordata; class Actinopteri; order Acipenseriformes; family Acipenseridae; genus Acipenser; species Acipenser ruthenus. The sequence continues at coordinate 7,929,420 of NC_081211.1, forward strand.
GAATTACAGTGAAGTGGAAGCAGGGCTGTCCTGTCCAGTGGGGACAGTTTCTGTTGCTTGTTACAACATGTTGTACACAACCTACTAGCGAAGTTGTGCTTCCCATTGGTTTTCTCCAGCGTTTCCATCGCCCCTTGTTAACACAGATATATTTTTGCTTTCCCATGATTTCTCTGTGTTCTACAGGTCTAATAGAAGATCGCACAACATGTCAGTTGGCAGCTTGTTTCCTTATTGCAGTGAAAGAAAAAGTGATCATATTCAAAACTCTGTTTGTCTGACTCATTTCTGGATGTTGATTTTCTATTGAGGTTGAGACACCAATGCACATTCAGGGGGTTCTCATCGCGCAGCACCTGAAAGAGACAATGCACAATTCTTGAATATTGTTTGGGTAGAGTTTAGGTGCAGAGATTAGCGGATTACAGTCAAATGCAAAGTGTGACAGGCAGATAGACAAACTGAGAGACAGACATTTTTGAATGAGAACCCTACAAATTGGAGGAATTTACTCTCCTATGAAAAAAAAATAATTTGTGTCTAATTGCCTAACAGTTTCACGCATGACTAGCTGTGGTTGGGGGTTAATTTCTTTGGTACCATCGTCATAAAACACAAGCAATAGGAAGACACTGATGTATAATTATAAAAAGGAAACAGAGCACTTGAGAGAACAAAACAATGCTCTATGTTATATATGTTTCTTAACAATAAATATTATAGCTGTGATGTGGAACGTGTCCGCAATAAAATAAATAACACCAAACAGAAGAATGTACCCGGCTTGACTGTGAATATACCTTGTATGTTTACATTACTCATGAACTGTCGGTACCCCAATACGGTCAACTACAATCCACAAGTAATAAAACATGTTAGCCATGCTGTAATATTTAACCATGTCTCGTTCAGAATTTGAAATGAACACTTTACAAATGTATGTATGTACACACCACTTCTAAAAAAATAAATAAAATGAAGTTCACATTCTTGTATGTCTTTAAAAGCATTGACACAGTAATATATTTCTTGATTCGGATCCACCTATTCTGTAGTTCACTTTGGAATGCAGTCGTTCCCTCGACTAATGTGCCTATATAATAAAAAACGGCTGTATTTTCTGGTTACGCTCCAATGAAGGCATTTGTATTTTACACCTGAAAGAAGTCTTAAAAAAAGGAGGCTACTGTTTGCTTTTGGACACACGCTGGATTTCTTATGAGGAAAAAAGTTGTGTTAAAAAAAAAAAAAAAAAAAAAAAACCTGAAAATGTATTATTATAATTCAAGTAACTTATTTAACGGGGCTACTTTGTATTTTGATTTTTTTTGTAATACTTCAAGTGCTAGTTTTTATGTTTCCAAAACATAAAAAAAAAAACGTTTTCCTAAATATAAGGCCTGTATTTCATATCTGTGTTTAGTAATTTCCAGATTATTTGTGTGTCATGTTTGATATGCAAACGCAGCTATTCAGAAGACCGACAGGAATATAATAAGTACATTATCAAATTTAAAACACGTTGACCTAAAGTACTTCCAGAAAGTATGACGTGTAGTCATGTGTATCTAAAACAAATAACACATCTTTATTTTTTAAGTTAATGAAGCCACAGTTCCCATATACATCTTAAATAAACTGTTGTGTTGCGGTAGCTTCCAGCCCAGATGGTCTATTCATAAAGGGTTAATGCCTGTCGAAATGAAAAAAACAGGAATACATCATTAGATTTCGGCCATAGCCACCTACTTAACGGCCGTTGCTATTCATAAGAGGTCATTTAGATGCGTCGTTAAGCAACAACGATTTTCGTCTATGAAGGTGTGTTTTTAACGAATTCAGAAAAAGGTTAACGATTAGCTCATTAGCATAAAGTTTTCATCGGTCCTGAGCGTCAATTTGCTTTTCATAAGAGTGAACGATAGCAAAATGCTGTCGATAACTAGGAGTTATTGAACACTTTCTACAGTCAAGTCTAAACTAAGGACAGCCTTTTTAACCCTTTATAGGGCACAATAAAATCTGACTTGCTAGAATTTCTTTGCTGATTTTATGAAAGACTGATGAAGATTTTGCAAAAAAAATGAAGAAAAAAAGGTGCCAAATGTGTCCCCTAGCTCAGAAAGGGTTCCGAACCTCAAGTTGGAGGTATAGTTGAATATGTATGTAAACTAGCAATAAAACCGAACACAACACTTTCAGTGCCAAACTGTTTAATACAAAGGACTATTTAAACACATATGCATACAATAGAGCTTTGCAATACAAACAATATTGAACTTTTATGTACAATAACATTGTTCATTAAACCTTGAATAATAAATCTATAGGCTATATATTTTTTTGTTTTCAATAAGATAGAAAATAATGTGAGTGGAGAATTCATGTTTTTTTTTGGTTTTGAGGCATAAAATCAAATACCAACAGTAACACATTCAAATCTCCCAGTTTATACCATGGAATAACTCACAATAAAAATCATGTCTTAAAGGAATATAAAAACTAATAAAAAAAAAATGTGATAACTAATTCATGACAGTATATTCCCTTCTATACATTTTAAAGTCAGTTCATTTTAAACATGTTGAAACTGCAAACAAAATAATACCGTTAACTAATACTGAAATTACCTTGCTCATTACATAATCGTATCTTTCAAAGACGGGCGGTGCATTTGTTTGTGAACATAAAAATATAATGTAAAATGTAATTTATTTACAAAAATACATTAAACATAATTGAAGAATAATTAAAAATAATAAATAAGATAAAACTAATATAAAATTTAGTTTTTATTGCATAATACCTACAAATAAATCCACCATAGCTAATCGAGACAAACACAACCCTAACCAGTCTAAGACTGGAGACAGATTTGGCCCCGACATACTACGAAATATTTTATGAACATAGCTTTATGAAATTCAAAAATACACATCATACTTGAAATCTATATACTTTTAACTATTAAGATTTTTTTTTTATCTTGATATCCTTCAACAATATGTACATAAACACTAATATAACGCGACGCTTGATGTTAATTTTCAAATTGCTCAGAAAATGTAGGAGACGAAAATGTAAGAATAGTTATTTTGCTAAATGTCGCCATCTACGGGTGGCTTATAGGATCAAATTTATTGGATAGATATGATACTTTGCCTGAAGGCAGGAGTTTTTAGTTGGACACATTGAACATGACTTTTATACCTCTGAAAACAAGGTGCCACATCCGTCCCTATTTTATTACTGCACTTGCTGTTATATAGTTTGAACATACCCGTGATCAACACTGCCTATTTTGGAAAAAAAACAAGAAGAAGAACAAAAAAAAAACCCTGTTGCTTTATATGAAGAAACACAAATCTATACTCACACAAGAACGCTGGCATGCTCACTTTGAAACAGCGCTGCGAAGCGGAGAGCAAGTGAGAGACTGAAAATAGAACAGAGAACAGTTTATTATTCTATTAGCTCTCAAAATATGTGAATGGTGTCATTTAGAGGATCTAAGGACCTATTTTTTAGCAAACTTAATCTTACTTTCAATAGTTATTTTCAGAACTGATCGATCGCTATATGCTGTTTCTGTTTTTAATACCGTGACATATGCGTTAGTAACTCAGTGCTTGGGCACTCTGTATTTGACCAGTCGCTTCCAACATTTTAGGATACGTTAGTGAATCAAACGGTGAATGATTGATGTCTAAATAGGATTTATCCGTGTTGTTCAGTCTGGAATCCAGTAAGTCAAATAAACAAACTTAAGAGTTGTATAATATATTTCGGATCGTGGTTTGATTTGAACACATTCTGATGGTTACAACATTTAGCAGACCCACAGGAGATATTTTGGTCAATTTTTATTTAATTCTCAAGTTATTTTCTGAACTAATCATTCGTTATTGATTGCTGTATACTGTCCCAGGCTATGCTGCACCATCCGCGGTAATAATAATATTGTAGCGATCTCGGTTCCCGCAGGCAAGCACATCACACTGGGCGAGATAATCCACACACAGGCGGAGGGCGGGCGTGAACCCGGGACTTCTCGCACTAAACGCATAGCGCCGATACTGCTGTACAAAAGAGCCGCCTCCTTTACAGGGAGCGTATATCGGCCTTATGTCTTTGTGTGTGATTACGTCACCTACCCGCCCTATTGCTGCCTTCCCTGTGCACGCTACAATATTATAAAATATGTGAGAGAGAAATCGCTTACAACATTTTAGGACATGTGTAGGGGGGTTTAGTCTATCGAAATTATATTTTGAATTTACTTTTTGTCTACATTTTAAAATATGTATTGTTTATATTGACCCGACGATGTTCTGTTGTAAATATTTATTATTATTATTATTATTATTATTATTATTATTATTATTATTATTATTATTATTATTATTATTATTATTATTCAAACGTCCTCCTACAGTGCTTCTGTTTAGTTTTTTTGTTTTTGGTCCTGCAGTTAAGAATGGAAATCTTATGTGTGCCTATGGAAATGTGTTTACCAGCGTTGCCAAACAAAACAAAAATACAAAGTATTTATTTAAGAATACTTTAAATACATTATTAATACATTAAAGTGAATGGCAGGGAGGAGTTATGGAATTCCTATAGTCACTTTATTTTAAAATTCATTTCAATGTAAAATATGTGCATGTTTTAGATAAATACATTTAAAAAAGACAAGATTTAATTTGACGACTCTTGCAATGTAACAAACTTTGAATGGTTCTACAGTATTTCAGTTTTGAAAGATTAAATTATTCCCTGTGGTGCCCAAATGTTTTAGTTAGACCACTGTCGGAGTACAGTTTCTCTCCAGATTACTCATTTTGGGTTTTGTTTTTCTAATCAAGGCCACGCCTGCGACCAATGAAACCAGCACTACAACACTCTCGTCCACAACCAGTAAGACACCAACCACCATGACAACAAGCTCCTCCACAACTGCTACAACTGGTGGCAATAAAACCACAACTACCACCACCTCCAAGACCACTCAAGACTCCAAGACCACCCCCTCTAAGACCACGGATCCCTCCACGGCCACCACCACTGATGCCAGTCCAGCCATGACCTCTTCACTCAGCCTTTTCCTGCCATCCCTGGTGTCCATTTTCTCCATCCTCCTGCTACACTGAGCACCAGCCTTGAACAGCCACAGGAGCTCTGATACTTTAGCAAGCAAAACTGTGCTGGTATTTGAGAACAGCTGAGAGTGAACCTATCAAGATGAAAGGGTGAAAAAAAAGTACTTACAAATTCTTTTTCAACAAAGTCCCCCCAAAGTGTTTAATAAATCTGAAATTAATGGCTTGATTGGATCCTGTAGGCTGAATCATAGTCAGGGGAGCGCAGGTTTAAATCCTGGCAGTGCCAAGTTGTAGCTCTTCACTGGGGATTCCACAAGGAGCGTTGCATTGGCTTTGGCGCTCCTGTGGGTTAGAGAGGCAAAATTGGGACTGTTTCTACTCATCGCATCACATTTAATCTGTAGTTTGAACAGTGATTTTATATGTTTGGAGTGAAAAATAATCTCTAAATTATTATGTATTTTTTTTTTTTTTCCGTTTTCTTAAATTGTCTGCTGATGATTCTGCTTAGATCACGATTTGCTTTTGAAAAGGCTGACGGTATGAGAAGGGGAAGCATATTAGCGGTGCGCTGTTCACTGAAGCCTGTGCAACATGGATATACTTCCCCACCACACTTCCTCACGGTTAGCCTTGATAAGTATGTTTCTGAAGCAATGTTTGCAGCGATAGTTAGTAAACATGATAAACAATGACCAGAAACAACAGCAAATAATAAGAACACACAATATTGTATAATCTAATAAAAAAATAATAATAATAGTAGAGGATTTATCATATATCCCTTATGCATAGTAAAATCTGTATGTTAATACTAGTAACATAAATATTTTAATGGGATCTTTAATGTTTCATGTAATTTTTCCATCTCTTAAAGAATAAACCACCCCAGTTCTTTAAGCTTTGTGTCATTTTGTGTTTCAACTAAATTCTATTAATTTTAATAATTTAAAATGTTTAAATAGAAAAAAAGTCAAGAATCAATACCATCTTCCTGTTTATAGCCATACCCATTAACCAAAAAACTGCTCCATGGTCAATTGTACTATGAATTACGTCGCTTGGTTCTCAGGATCTCAACAGAATGTTTACTGCGATGGAAATAATAATATTATTATTAATGATGTATTTAATTTGGTTAGCAGGCACGGTTTGTTTTAATATCTGGTTTAATATCTGTTTGGCGATCAGACAAGAAGATGATTTAATTAGAGCATGTAGCTTATTAGGTGATCTATATATTGATTAATCAGGTAGGCATTCATTTTCTACAGGACAAGTTACATTGACTTTATATTGAGCCTATAGCATGTTTGTGTGTCCCTATATTTAAAAAAATAAAATAAATATTAGTGAACAACAGGGTAGTACACAGAAATAAATAAGAGTCCTAAATCTAATTTTTAAAGTGTACTACCCTGTTCACTAATATTTATCACAACACTAATTTTAATATCAGCCAAATCGTGCATAGGGGTGCAAACTCTCCACAGCATGCGGTAATGCCGTACTAGGTGAACTACTGCAGTATCCCTCTTCATTTGATAAAAATAAACAACCAGCGATTTTTTTTTTGGTTTTATTGACCCTCAATAAAACCATGCCCAAACTTGTTAAAAGGCAATACGCTTGTGTTTTAGACAGCTAAGATATTTTAGCTATGCACTGAATTATGGGTCTTGTTTGAAGGCCCACAGATAGGACTGAATAGGCCTTTGTCTTCCAGAGAGTTAAATTAGTTTCGATTGTTTTGTCTACTGGCTGATCCTCACCTCTAGGCTTATGGTAGCTTATTAAATACAGGGGAAAAAAATAATGAAATAAAAAATAATATTGAAATGAATAACCTTAGGATAAATTATAAAAAGCACTGATCTTGACCGGGTTAAATACATGATGGCAGGAACATTGAGCAGAAGAACAATTCCTGAAATGAGGTCCACCTTAACACAAAGTCAAAAGAATATTGTAATCAGAACCACTGGGGACCAATAACGTATAGCAAACATCATAAAAGGCAAGGGGACAGAACAATCTTTTTAGAATGTACATTTTTTATATTGTCTAAGCAGTGCGAGTGTCACCCTACTGCTGCTTGCCACTAACTGTCTTGAGGACAATCGCTTTCTGGACAGTAGGGGTTGCTGTTGAGCATCAAGAGGAGACGGTTTTCCTCCACAAAGGACAATGCGACTCTCTCTGCGACCCCCAGCCAAGATCTGCAGCTCAGCGCCACCAGGATTCGAAACAGAGAGCTCTCGATCGAACGACTTCGCCGGTGCACCATATAATAGTGCCTTTACCTTTGCCAAGCTCCATAGTTTCCTTCCGTGTTTGAAAATAAGGAATTTACTGTTTGTTTTATAGACCTTCAGTAAATGTGTTACACAATTATTTATCATTCCATTCCTCAAGTCAATATTGCCTAATCTGTTAATATAAAGTTAATATAAACCTTAACCTAACACGTTAACTGAAAGTTGTAGCATGCTGCTGTCTGGTGCACTCCACACAATGTAATGACTGCGCTGATGTATGAGCCCGTGCACAGGCACTCACAATCCTGTCCCTTGTGAAGTCACAGATATCCTTCTCCTGTCCTGGTATTGTCGTTGAATAGTTGTACACAGCTCTGCCGCTGTTATAGTTTACTACTTGACCACCTTGACGCTCCTCCGGTTGCCCCTCCTGCCCTCTCCTCCTTCTCTCCTCTCTCCATTGCTGATGTCTCTGGATTACTGTTGAAATCAACTACTGCCACATGCCCCCTGGACCCCTGGCTGACTAACCTTGTCAGTCTCTGTGCTTCTGATCTTGCTCCATCCATTATGCACACTCTCAACCTGTCTGTTCCTGCTGTCCTTAAGCTTGCCCGAGTTACGCCGGTACTCCAAAAACCCTCCCTCGACCCGGCTGACTTATCTAATTTCCGTCCCATCTCCAACCTCCCTTTTCTCTCAAAAACTCTTAAAAGGGCTGTGGCCAGTCAGCTGATGAAACATCTCATGGACAACAATCTGCTTGAATCTCTACAGTCTGGTTTCCGGCCGCATCACAGTACTAAAACTACGCTGCAAATCTGAACTCCTAGTAGGATCTAAAACTCAACTTAAGAATCTCAATATAGCTGCCCTGAACCTCGGAAACTCTCTGCTGCTGCCTTCCCCCACAGTACGAAGCCATGGTGTACTTCTTGACAGCAACCTCTCCTTTGATGCCCACATCTCCTCCGTGGTCAAATCTTCCTTCTACCATCTTCGAAACATCTCTAAAGTCCGTCCCTACCTTTCCCTCCCGGATGCAAAGATACTTTGTCACAAAAATAGCCCAGGTATTTGTATTGTAATCTTGTTTAAAGATTACTAAAAGCACAATCCCAGATTGTTAAAAATCTTCTTTGCAAGATTAATAATATGGGACAGGCGGTTTTCTAAATACATGTTAAAGTGTACTGTAGGTCTAGCACACAGATGGTTGGGCGGATAGACAGACTCCACATACCCCCATGACACATTCATCACAATCAGACAAGCAGGTCTTGAAGTATATGCACAACTCTAAAGCAGTGATGGCCAGCCCTGGTCTTAGACAGCCACAATCCTGTATGTTATCTTGAAATCATCAGTGGCTAAAGACCTGTAAAAATGTCTTGTAACAATTGTAAGTCACCCTGGGATAAGGGCGTCTGCTAAGAAATAAATAATAATAATAATATTGTAATTATTAAGATGTGTTTTATTAGAAACCTCCTTAGAAACAAGCACAAAATGAAAACGATATTACTGCCTAAAATATATTACTGTGTGATCATATATTTTGACCCAAACAATATTCTTCTTGTACCTGCCTTCAAAAGACTGAACTACAGAACCCCTCTCTGGAGGACTCTAAAATGATGCTGACCACTGAAACAATGAAAATGAATGTTCACTGCAGCCTGTGTAACGCTGATATACTTCCCCACCTCACTTCCCCTCCACCGCCCTTAAGAATTCTGTACAATAGTTAGTAAGCATGGCAAATAAACACCATAGAGAATCATACAGAACACACGACAGGTACACAATAAAATGTAAGGAAAATGTCACAAAAAGTACAAAGAATGGACTGGCATTCATTTCACAATCCCAGTAATATATCTGTGTTCAATATAACTGATTTGCCATCACACTACAGCCCTGTCTCTGTTATATCAAACCTGCAGATACTATATCTTCAACTAACAACAAGAATTCTACCAATTCTGCTTCATCTCACCTGCTCCCTGCCCTCAGAACACACAGACTTGCTACAGTATGCTGCTCATAGTCACCGTCTGCAACTAGAACAAGAAGGAGCTTTTAACATTAATGAGTACATGCTGTCTGGGATGGCAATTAAATAGTACAATCTGCCGTGCCTTTTTTGGAGACAGCCTATGTACACAAAGTGCATGGTAATTAGAGCGGGTGATTGCAGCTTTTACATACAAAAAAGATTTGCATACCTCCCTGTGTGTTTATAGCCATATGTTCAGTAATTTGATATGTAAAGACTTTCTACAGTTATGATATTGCTTAATAATATAAAAAGGCAAGACAACTCGATAAAGAAATGTGTAGGGGCCTGGCTTATTCCTCTTTAATGATTAGAGCAGTAAACAGACGCTTACTGTTGTCATGTTTCATGTTGTATTTGGTGCTGTGTGAAGACACAGCATGACTAACACCCTGACAACCACATGCAGTAGTAACTGGTTTGCATCAGTAAACCGCTACTATCTGTGCAACATCTCCCAAATTGAACAGCCATGTATTATCTTAATCCTGAAATGTTCGAATCGGTTAGTCACTGTGACAGAGATCGAATGATTCTTGGTGTTAGATCTCCCTCCCGACCTGTGAGGGCGCTGGGTAAAGGGAACAGAGTACCCTGGACTAAATGGCATGACAGTTTATTCCCAGGGTTAGGTGGAAGTCATCTAGAAAGGGGGTGGAGCTACGGTACACAAACTCAATGACCCGGACGGGAGACGGCGTGGCATCCACGAATTGGAGGAGCGGATGTGCTTGTCATTAACCAACGGGTCATGAGTGAGGGTATAAAAAGGGGACGTAGTAAAGTGATCTGTTCCTTTGTAAATGGTTAGCGAGAACCTAAAAGGAGAAAGGTGAAAAACGTGAGTGTTTTGTTTGTTTCGTACTGTCTTGCTAAAACTGTTTGTTTGTTGTTTAGACTACTAACATGATCCGGAGCTGTAGCCAAAGGCCAGCACCAAACCGGACACCAGCACTTGTTTCACGGAGAACTGTATTTGCACCACAAGCACTAATTCACTCACTAAAGAACCTGTGTATGTGTTTTGTGTTACATGTGAGTGTATAAAGAATGGGACTATTGGTTGCGGGTCAAACCCGGGGATTATAATTAAAGTAATACACGCTGGTGTATCACTTTACATCATTGTTGTTTACTGTTTACAGGCTTTGGAAATCAAACTCAATAAACCCCATTGCACCTGGATATCGTTGTCCGTCTGTTTCTTCTGCACTGCTGCATTACCTTCACCTGCACACTTACCCACTTTAACAGAAAGAAAGAAAGCTGAAGGACTGGAGTGAACACTTAATATATAACCCTGTACTTGCTATTTGAACGGTGCTAATTTGTCTTTGAGAATCATAGACTTCACATTTGCTCTGTACCTCAGAGTGGTTGAAGAAGCTCAATGTTTTCTTTCTGTACAAATGTATTGGTTTGCCATCTTGGGGAAACTGCTTACATGGTAACGGGACCAACACTGTTTCCTGTACTGTATTTTGAACATGATTGGAAAAAGTCCCATGCGTTGCTATGAAACTTGACCTCCCCTCCCAGGAGTATCCACCATGCACAAGCTTACGGATGTTTCTTTCACAATTAGTCACCATGGTATCATGCATTTATTGCTTTTAGTGCTTGTGATAAACCCTGCCCCTGTGTGTGTGTATTATCTTGTGTTTGCTGTATTATTATTAAAAAAAAAACTATTGTTTAATTTGTATAAAACACAATATTTTGTTATATTTGTTTACAGCCTGGATGGGGTTAAAATGCCCCGTCCAGATAAAATTGTGAGAATGCCTGGTCAACAGCGAGTGCTTATTGATAAACTGGCTGTTGACCACACATATGATAAAACCCATGCAGAATGTGGTCGAGGGGTAAATTAGGTAATTGATAGCCAGTTGACCCCTCTGCCTCAATATAAAAGACCTGCAGCTTTGGCTGAACAGGGTGGGTTCTCCAGAGGAGGAAATACACAAGTAAGAAAATATACTAACAGTAAACGATTGCTATTCATGCTGGCTATCAGCACGAACACTTGTTTATTTTACTGTTCCCTTTGTTTTGCCTGTTTGGTTTGGCCAACGAGCCGTTTTGTTTTGTAAAGTGTTTTGTTTTTGTTTAAATATTTCATTTAATAAAGAAACAAGCTCATTTGCTAGCCTGACGTCAGCACAGGGTCCACCTGCCACCGCGCTCTATATATATCAGATGAGTGCTGAGTGGTGCTCAGTGTAGACCACGCACAGCTCAGGACCAGTCGCTCCAAGACAGCAGCTCACCTCCCAGCAAGATGAAGAGCCTCACCCTCACTCTCTGTGCCCTTGTGCTGGCAGCTTTGGTATGTAGAAACAGTTTGGTTACTTTTTGTGAAGGGCTGTGCACTGTTGAACTAGCTTATTGAAATACAGTAGACAAGGCACAGTATGAGCAGCATGAAACTGCACAAGATCAACTGGTATACAATAAGAGACACTTCACTTATATATAAATACAGTATTAAGTTCTACTAATGTACTTGGAAATTGAAGCTGGGTTGAAACTATACATTATGTAAATTACAATTCAAATAACATTCTAAAAAAACAATTTATAATCATGTAAAGCATGCCAAGGGCCATGATTATAAATACTCAAAAGAAAGAATGGAAATTAAGTGGAGATAGACTTGGGACTTACAGTAGGGAAGGAGACACTTCTTCACACAGAGAGTGGTGAGGGGATGGAATGGGTTGCCTAGTCATGTTGTTGAGGCAAAATCCCTGGGATCCTTTAAGACCCGACTTGACAAAGTTCTGAGATCAATCAGCTTCTAGGAACCGGACAAGCTTACTGTTGATGGGCTGAATTGCCTCCTCTTGTTCGTATCCTTTCTTACGTTCTTATACATACATCGAATCTGTCTGCTTAATAACAAAATACTGTGACTTCAGCAATTACCAACTATCCTTCTACTCTGGTTAGAAGGTGTGACTAAGAGTACTTCCAAATAATTTAGAGCATAAGTCTTTCCAGACATGTCTGTTTTGACATACGTGTGTGTCCCCTTATTTATCTCCATTAGCATGACCAAGACCTCTCTCTCTCTCTCTCTCTCTCTCTCTCTCTCTCTCTCTCTCTCTCTCTCTCTCTCTCTCTCCTCTCTCAGGCTGATTTTTTTTTTGTAATGTTGTTGAAAAATCACGGCTATATACATAATTGTAATACTAATTGTATTACTCTCTCCCCTTAAACTAACATTATTCAAAGTACAGAAAAGACAAATGCTCAAAAACGAGTCATGTGCAAGGGTGTTTGTATATGGCAAGTGTTTTCATAACTGACTATTTGGGGTTTTGTTTTCCAATCTGTTTATAGGTCAGTACAACAGTAGCAGAAAATACAACAAGCATCCTACCCACCGGCACATCCAATTCCACTGCTGCCTCCGATTCCACCACCACCGCTGCCAGTCCAGCCATGACCGCTTCCCTCAGCCTCTTCCTGGGATCCCTGGTGTCCATCTTCATCTTCACCCTCCTCCACTGAGCACCAGTCCAGAATACCAGCAGGGGCTCGGAGAGACTGTGTGTGCGCCGCAGGGAACAAATGAAGAGCTTCTGTTGTTTCAGTTGTAAATTTGCTTGAATTTAGCCTGGAAATACAGCTGTTGCATTATAGCACAGTTCTATGACAGCATTCAACCACATGGTAAATGTTTTTTCAAATAATTAAATATGCAATGTCAATGTAAATGTACTTTAATAGCTGTCTCTTTCAACACAGGACATGAATTAAATCCAATTACCACATTTTAAAATGAAATAGAAAACTAAAGCAACAGGAAAAAAAGCTGTCAAAAGCAAGTCATTTACTCTGTACAGGAGATTTTAAGTTAAAAGATGCCAGTTTTTTTTAAGCATATAAAACTAATCCAAATACGATAATGCAATATATCTTTGACTAACATTCTAAGTAATTTGGGAGAACTGTATTCTTGATCTAAAATAACACAAGTTTTTTAAATTTTACCTAATTAAAAAAAATTATAGAATATCTTAAAGGTAAATATTTGTTGCATATATATATTATATATATATATATATATATATATATATATATATATATATATATATATATATATATATATATATATATATGCAGTATTTATAGTATGTGTAAATGCAAAAATGTGTAGTAATCAAAAAAATGCATGTGTTAAACCAACATAATTTCATCAAGTAGATTTCGTATTGCATTGTGTTACTCAATAGCTGTTGTCTGTTGATGTTGAGATCATTAAAACTGCATTATTTTTTATACTGCAAACGTTGATTATGCTTATTAAAAAGCATATACTTAATAATAAAAATATATATATATTATTGTCATTCATCTTTCTTCATTTTCTAAATATTGTACAGCTGTGATTTCCCAGCTAAGTAACAGGTCATACAGAAGCTTGTCTTTTCAGAATAGGTAAGTAATGTTAAAGAAGTGTATAATACAATGCAATTCAAAGTCAATAGTAAACACCCAGAGCCTCCCTCATTCCATTCAAATCCTGTAACAGTGTGGTCGTTGAGCTCCATTTCAATAGAGTTAGCAAGCCTATTCCGTCTGTCTTAGGTACTGCTGATAACTTCATAGTGGAGCAACAGAACCCAGAAACACCCAGGCAATGACATTTCAAGATACTCTTTCGGAGAGTCGATTTAAATCATTTTTTAAATGAAATATAAAGATCACAGGGGACACATTAAAAGCATTCTCTCCAGTCCTAAATAAAACAGAGAATACTCCAAGTCAATTACTTGAAAATTAATTTAATAGCTAATTTTTATCTTTGTTTTTCATTTACTGTATTATAAACTTAATATTGGACATTGGCTCAACTAATTAATCTGCAGGATTTCAGGTCTCTAACTCGCTGCTAAGGACTGCTGCTTTACACAAAAAGCCTCAGTACTTTTATTAAAATTTGCATTCGTTAGTCCAACAGTATTCTTGCTTAAAACTCAAAACAAAAATGTTGGAGTATACAACTGAGAAACCTCAACAAAGACAAATTCAACAAAATTGGATTGAATTGAATAATGTACTTTCGATGAGCCCTGATTAATTGCGCCCCTGTGCGGCTTTTAAAAATGTATCTACAGTAGCAAAGATGGCGGTAGGGTAAAGCACACTAGGAGAGCCCTGTACACAAGCATGCAGAAAGAATCCAACGTGACTGATGTAAACTACTGTCAGTACTTAGTAACCTAATTCTGAACCACTAAATCCTTATTTGTGTTTCCTGAAACGCAGGTCTGCTACCCTGTGTACATGTTGTGTATACTACATGCAAGTGTTTGTTGAACCATTTATATCCAGCAATAAGCACCGTGTAAGTGAGAGAGACTCTGCTTTTTATTTGTGTGTTTAAATTGACGTCATCTTAAGCTGTTGCTAACCAAAACACAATGAGATACTCTTTTGAAACACAAAACACTGCAAAATTAGAATTCTACACAATACTGAAATGATACGGTTTATAAAATAGTGTGATTGGCCTTCTGGGGTTATCAGTAACTGCTAGTATGACCTCCATGCCTCCATAAGCATGTAATTACAAATTATTTCTGATAGGGGGAACTGTTTACAGACGACAAGCAACACTGTTTCCTGTAGTGTATTGAATATGATTGGATTAAGTTGGCTGGGGGCCTAGGGATAACTTTAATGGGGAGATTTACCTATCAGGTTTAGGGATGAAGTCCACTTCTCCAAACCTCTTGCTTGGCAACTGCTCCGAAGGGTGTTTGTAGTTGCCATGGTATCATACATTATTACTTTTAGTGCTCTATATGTAACAGATGGGTTTTTAAGCTAGCTTACTGAAATATAGTATACAATTATTCATCCATAACTTTAAAATGCTAAACAGAATATATGATCAAACGTGTACTATAGGACTCTGTTAATCAAAATGTGTGTATATACAGTACTGGCATTTTCAGTTTTTTTTTTTAATGCTGTTG
Source organism: Acipenser ruthenus (assembly GCF_902713425.1). Lineage (NCBI taxonomy): Eukaryota > Metazoa > Chordata > Actinopteri > Acipenseriformes > Acipenseridae > Acipenser > Acipenser ruthenus. The sequence continues at coordinate 7,944,829 of NC_081211.1, forward strand.
AATTAAAATGACAGTTATATCATTATAATAGTAATTGTACAGAACAGAAGATGCAAATGCTCAAACTTCTAAACCACCAACTGTTTCAGTAGGCCCTCGCTATTACAGACAGTGTTACACCACACACAACGTATGTCCCCCAGTAATATCCAATGAAGTGTGACGCTATGTCACTGTGAATTGCATGAGTTAATGAGACACACTGAAAAGTAAAATTGTTGATTGATCTTTATTAATTAAACATCACCCCAGCCTTTAATTAAAAGAAGAAAACTCCAGGTTAACAAAGTAATTGTAGCTAACAAAATAATGCCATAAATATTTTTTGCACCCTGCATTTTGCACTTCTATTAGCTACATAGATCTCAGATGTGCAGTTTTGAAAGAAACACATGTTTAGCACACATGTATTTTTATTTAAAACATGATTTCTGGCTCTACTTTAAGTTACAAGAAGCTTCCAGTTTCAATACCTTATTCTTTGGTTATCCATTTGCACTTGTACTTCCTCATTTCAACTAAGCAGTGTCTTCTGGGTTCAAGCCTGTTAGGTTATTGACCGGAAAGAAGCCAGTGAAGGGGTTGGGACAATTCTACTCTCCAGGGGAAATGACCCAGGAAGTACAAGACAGTCTAAAAGCATGGCTTTAACCTAGTGTAGTGCTAGATATCACGTTTTCAAATTAAAATACATGTTTGCTATAACATGTGTTTCTTTCAAAACTGCACATTTGAGACCCATAAAATGATAGATGTGCATGGTAGAGACATTTTCTAAAATGATTTTATTAGCTCCAATTACTTTAATGGACTAGGTGGAATAGTTCAGTTTCTTCTTTGTTTTTTGTTTTATTTCTCTACTTCTAATTTAACCCTGATGCCCGGTCTCTTACTGCTGTTGTTTAAATTGACGTCAGTTCAAGCAGTTGGTATTTTACAACACGGAAGATACACACAGTGTCAATAGGGTTTAAAATGAAAGATGGACACTTGTTTGGCCCTCATACTGAAACGATACAGTTTATAATAGTGTTATTGACCTTCTTCAGGGGTTGTTCAGCTGCTCCAATCCTGCAGGTCAGTAACTTTCAGTAAAGGAACTCTACGTTGGTCATAAACACTTAATTATGAATGATTTCCAATAGGGGGAGCTGTTTACATGACACAGACAAGCAGCATTATTTTCTGTATTGGTATTGCACATGATTGGAATAACTTTAAAGGTTATAGTCCTCTTTCTGTTTGATTAGGTTATTTACTGCTCCGGTGCAATATACACGGTAGTTGCCATGGTATCATATACAATTGCTTTTAGTGCTATATATATCAGATGAGTGCTGAGTGATGCTCAGTGTAGACCACGCACAGCTCAGGACCAGTCGCTCCAAGACAGCAGCTCACCTCCCAACAAGATGAAGAGACTCACCCTCACTCTCTGTGCCCTTGTGCTGGCAGCTCTGGTATGTAGAAACAGTTTGGTTACTTTTTGTGAAGGGCTGTGCACTGTTGAACTAGCTTATTGAAATACAGTAGACAATTAACAAAACACTCAACAAAATCTAAGGTTACTGAAGGACTGATGAATACACTGATGGTTTTGTTCTGATAATAAGGGGTTTTCAATACTCAAGGTTGCATTGCATATGCTCACATGCAATAAAGGTGACTCGTTTGTTTGGCTAACACATCTGAAGATGTCTGATGGGGAAGTCCCAACAAATGTTCAATAGCCACCGAAACGTAACTAAGTAGTAATACATAGTTTTAATAATGTAGGTCAGATTAATCAGTGTCCAAAATGTTCCTGAGGAAGGGGGATACCCTGAAACCCGCTCCCCACTCATCCACAGCAAATAGTATGGCGCAGCACTGATGAACCTTGAGACCTGTGCACTGTGCTGCAAAAGTCAAGATCTCATCTGACAATTTCATGCAGGGCTTTGTTTTTGCAGTTTGTTTATAGACCACAACTAACATAACCACTGCCAGTCCCAGCACCGCTGCTCATGTGCAAAGGAGTTTGTAGATAACTGCACTGTATATGGCAAGTGTTTTCATAACTGACTGTTTTGGGTTTTGTTTTCCAATCTGTTTATAGGTCAGTACAACAGCAGCAGGAAATACAACAGGTACAGCAGAAAATACAACAAGTACAACAGAAAACCCTTCCACCCCAATGACTACAACTTCATTCACCAGCACATCCAATTCCACTGCTGCCTCTAATTCCACCACCACCACCGCTGCCAGTCCAGCCATGACCGCTTCCCTCAGCCTCTTCCTGGGATCCCTGGTGTCCATCTTCTCCTTCACTCTCCTCCACTGAGCACCGGTCCAGAATACCAGCAGGGGCTCGGAGAGACTGCGTGTGTGCGGCAGGGAACAAATGAAGAGCTTCTGTACGGGGAGGGAAAAGGACGGACAATTTCCTTTCAATTTCTGAATTAAAAAATAATTATTGGCTTGGTTCCTACAAATTGAAGCGTAATTAACGTGAGCAATTCTGAATTATTCATTTCCTTCTGAAAGCCCAAAACCAGGTTTGATTCAATCAAGAAATTATTATTTTTTTCCTGTGAAGCAGTCCTTATTGCCTGACAGGTGACAATTAAACAGCTTTTAAATGATGAAGGTATTCTGTAATTAAATACTGTGAAGCCATAAATATTTGTGACCAAAATATCTGGCGAATCACACCCATAAAACCTAGTTTGCTCCAGAAATGTTGGCGACCCGTTGATGTCAGAAATGCTTGTGCTTTTTTTAATACGTGAAAAACGCATAATAAAAAACTCACAAATATTTATGGCTTTACAATATTATTTTAGGATGCAACGAGTAAGAAAATTACTAGTTTTTAGAGCCCAAATGGCTCCTGTTCATCAGATTTGACGGCCTGCCACTGGTATTGTTCAAACAATAAGGCACCAAACCCAGACCCTCAAGCAGATGAGAACTTGAAAAACATATGGGACCTACTGTAAATCAAGGTCCGTACAGGTCTAGAAACAAAAATGCTATCCCTCTTCCTTAATTATAAGATCTGGTATTTTTCTGTTTTTAAATTAACCCGTTTAAAACTATTTTATAAATACTTTTTACAGAAGACAAATACAATGTATAACACAGAATTAAGACTAAGTTTAATGTAGTTTCACCTTACACACATACTCCTCTTATTTTGTGACAAACCTTTTATTTAAGTAAATAATTTCATTTTTAGCTTCAATCTTTGTAATCCTGCTAAAATAATTTACTGACCATTTAGTTTAAATGTGTATTATGTGTAAATATGGTTTTGCTGTTTTGCAATTCCTAATCTGTGCATAATGTATGTTTGGAGGGAGCTAAAATCTGAATAAAATCTGCAGTGTCATACATGGACCAAAGGAGCAGCTGATTAGATATGGCAGCCCCCAAACAAACTCTATTCAACATGTGGGAACTGCTTAAGAGCAATGAAATGGTGAACCATGGTCATCAGCCACTTTTAAAAAAAAAACACTACAATGAAAGAGAATATAGCGATGAAAGAGGAGCATTTTTATTCAAAGGCATGTTATTTACTGTGTAAGGGAAATACATTTTAAGTGAAGTCTGTAGCAAAGATTTGTATGCAGTACAACTACTATAAGTACTAATAAGTACAACTTATTTTTGGCGTCATGCTTGGAGATTACCATAATGAAAAACCGGGACTTTTTTTTCCTTCAATTCGTTGAAGCTGTAGCAATTCTGAATCAACATTTTAAAAAAATCAACATTGGATATATATAAAAAAATAGCCATGGTCCAGGAAGTTAAATAGAATATTCATTATTAAACACATAATCAGAATTATTAATCAAGTTTCTTTATTTTATTTGTGTATAATAAATGACTGTGCTGTCACTTGCTGAGTAAACCGCTACAGTTTTGTACTTAATAACAAAACTGAGAGGATTTAAATAATTTTACTGTTTCTGAACGGGACAAAAAAACAAGGCTGAAAAATTGGACAATCCCAGTTTTCCCGGGACGTCTGGTAACCATAGAGATGCTAAATGATTTAGTACTTGTTATATAATGAATACAATGATGTGTTAAACTGAACTCTGGCATTTTGTTACTCAGTAGTGGGTGTATACTGATGTTAAGTGCATTAAACTGCATTAATACAGGGCATTACTACTGTTATTATTGTGAGAATCTATATTCAATTGGTCTAATCAACACTGTTATGAAAGTACTGTAAACTTTGATAACGTTTATTAAAAAAAAAATATATTTATACACTTAGAAATGTGTTCTTGTCCTTCTTCCTTCTCCATTTTCTGAAAATTAAAGGCAGACATAAAATTGGGGTTAAATTCAGGTTATCATTTTTAAAAGATCTCTTTGAGTATTCAGTAAAAAATGATTCATCTGGTCATAAAATGCAATAAAGTAATTGACTTTTAATATGGGTGATAATTGACAGGACAGTCGGTAAATCATGTTTAAAGAAGTTTACTTGAGGTGTTTGTAATTGAAACGGGTTTCTGACAATGACGTCAGCACACCAGATAAACAATACAGATTGAAAATAGTATAATCAGAAAGCTAGTGTATTTCATATACATACAGTATTCGACTGATCCTGTTAAAGGGCAGTGTCACAGGCAGTGCCGGAATCTTCTTCCTGTGCTATAAGAAACTAGATCACTTAGTATGGAATGCATCTATTGCCCTAGTGTTCTTTAGAACCAGATTCATTTCCTGACTTAAAGCTGTTTATCTCCTTTGCCTCTTCTGTCATCATCTCGACAGCTGCTGCTGCTGCTGATGGATTAAAAAAGAAGGATCTGATAGAACCATTATTTTGTGTTCTTTTAGGTTTGGTTCCTTTACATACCTGCTTTCTAGTCCCTCTAGGACCTTGCCTTAGATTATACCAATGAGTTGCTGGAGCCTGTGATCTCCCTCTCTCTTTGTTGCTAGCCAGAGTTTTGAGTAATGAACCTTCGACACAGACTCCATACAATTCCACTAATAATATGTTCTACTGGTTACAGAGAATATCTAAACAGGAATGCAGAATCCTACTACATTACTGCAAACTACTAAAAGAGTATATCTTAATATATTTATAAGTCGTATATTTCATTGATTCACTTAAATCCTCCAATTCGTGTCCAACACATCAGTCCGACTCCAGCAGGATTCCAATTCCCTTTCCGGTTCAGCTCTGAGTGGTTCTGTGAAAATCACTACTGGGCGACCCAACCATCTCTTCACATCACAGGCATGGGTGACAACAGCCTTCACTTGATACCTGCAAGATATCTGGACACGACTGGCAGGGATACCCTCTTTGCACTCTAGCCTGCCCAAATGAGCCCATTTCACTGTATGATCAGGTTCACACCCAACACATTCTTATCTGGGTCAACATTCAAATGTGAGAATGACATCAGGGTCATCACATTGAAATAGCATTTTGCAATGTCTTACCATATGACTACAAGCTGGGCAGGGTTTTGGCCCTGTCATTAACAACCCACTCCTGCATTTGTCACATCCACAGTTTGCCAGAGACTTGCATTTAGCCCTTCTGTTCCAATTATTCTTTTGCCAGAAGCAAAACTTCTGGATTTATAGCTGTTCTGTTTATGCATTTCATTTTGATCAGAAAGGGTAATGTTAAGAGGGATTCCCTCCATCCAGAACACAAGGGTGGGCCAGAATTCACCATTCCTCATAGCACTGGGTTTCCACAAAACATGACACAGGAGCTTGTTAACACTGTAAATCCAATGTATTTGACTTCTAGTTTATAACACGACTTGCACCACTCACGGTTCTTTGCCCCTTTAAAAATTGTCCCAGACACAGGAAAATGGATTTTTCATGCGCTGACGCGCTATTTTTAATTAAAAAACAAATCAAAACACAAAATAAACACCTAGCTCTTTAATGAGCACTAACTAAATGCACAGGAACCTAAACTAAACGGGCAGGACGGCTAAGCCGTCTACCTGCTAAACACCAACACACACCGTTCTATAAACTTACTTCTTTGTCCTTTTAATGACTGCTTAAAAGCAAAGCACTCCTTCTCCTCAACAGCCCTAAGCAGACTGACTGTCTCTCTTTTATACCCTGCACCTGGTCCTAATTTACAATTACCACCCAGGTGCAGGAGATCATTAAACAATAAAAAAATTAACAAATTAAATTAATCAATAAAGAAACCTAACAAAAATATGCCTGTGCACATGTCTTATGCAGGGAGGATTTTAACCCCCTCCCTGCTATGTTACAAGTTATATTAGAACATTTATTCTGTCATGTGTTTTAATATAGATGTTTTTACAACATTTATAAAAGAAAAAAATCTAGCTCTAAATTTGCACCCTTGGTCTTTGACATCCCAATTGTTTGAACTGTGGGAGGAGGCGGTGGAGCTGGACAGCGATTTGGATGATGACCCCTAATTTGGGTGAATTCCAAACCATTTCTGCTGGTACTCACATAAGAACCTAACGATAAAAGTTACGTGAACCCCTGCACATAGGTCAATGATAACAAATAGGAGTGTACAACAATATGGCACAGCTATCCCTAGTTAACGGTAGCCTGCTATATTATCATGGTTACCACCTACACACTATATAGCGCTACACTAGTGGAATGATGCCACACCCCAAACTAGATAACTTTAATTGCACCGCAAAATAAAAAGATCAATTTATATGTTTGCCACTTACCAAGAGCCAAGTGTCTCTGAGCTCTCCAAGCCATAAAGAAGACTGCTTTGTTACAGCATGAATGAATCATGGCTTGTCCCTGGGTAGTTTGCTACAACGTTGTAATGAAATAATCTGCATCACAGATCTTTTCCACATTAGTGGAATGGAATGCCTCCTCCTGCACACCACACGGCCGTGCTTTTACCAGGTGAGCCACTCAGTGACCTGGGTTTAACCTTTTGACTGCCTCGCAAACAGAATGTGTTCCTGCTGTTACACTGTGAAAATTGTACTTTTACTATGTTATTTTGGAAATTTTAGAAAGTAGCCTCAAATGCCCTTTTTTATTCAACCTTTCGCTTGCCTTTTTATGATGCAGTTATGCTGAGTGATTCTGTCTTAAAAAACCTTAGGACTGAACAGACTTCCTCATCCAATTCAAATAATGTGACAAAATGGCCTTCCAACTGGGCTTGTCCACCTACTCACCTTCTCTTTATATGTAGAGTAGGTTGGGTGGGCAGAGTTGAAAGGTCACATTGTCACATGATGTGCACAGAATGAGGAAGTTTGTTCAAGTGCTAGGCTGTGCAATTCTCCAGACAAATGCAAAACAAGTTCAGCGCCAGGTAAAACCTGAGAAATAGGATAATTAATTAATTACTGGAGAAACAGAAATATTCTCAGTGATTAAAAACATCCCAAAAAGGCAAAGGAAAGGTGGAACAAAAATAAAATGACATTTGGGTTTCATTTATTTTCAGTATCCAACGTGCCGTGCCCTTCTATGTTTGGTCACAATAACCGTGTGCTTTTACAGCTGTGTTATTCTTTTATTGAGACTCAATAAAAACTTGGAAAAAGTTGATAAAGAAATAAAATGACGTTGTGGTCAGGCTCTTCCCATATACCACGAAAGCTAAAATGCTGAATACTGCATGCAAGCCACTTAAACCCTGTGTGTCTGAACTGGAAGTGCCCTGTTTTAATGGTTAATATTGTAGGAACATTAGCTGCTCTGTTTGATTCAATTCCAAATTCGTTTTTTTTTAATTAATTGAAAACCAATGCACCTACTATAAGCATGTTGTACACACACATCAGCGTCACTACTGTATTCCTGTCGCTGAGATATTATTAATCCTCTGGAAGGCAAAGACATGTTCTGATTGGCGTTTAATGTACTTACTGCATTCTGTGTTGCACAAAATAGGTGGCAAATCTACACAGAGACGTAGCTGTAACCAGGGGACTGAAACGGGGTGGTGACACATTTTGAGTTGCATACCACTTTGTAGTTTCATATACTTAACAAAAAATCCTAAAATTCTAGGTAATGTAAAACTTGGCCACAGCTGTAGATTGAAAGGCAACATCAAGCAGAAAAAAAGGTAAATGACATAAATAAATACTGAATTTACATATTTCCGCCGGATTGATTTGTAACAGAGATTAAACATAGTTTGAAAGATAACATTCAAGGTATTTTACCAGAGATTAGGGACGACACAATGACAGGTTCAATATAAATCAGGTTAAAGAATAAAAACTCAGATCCATTTTCCGATTGGGTTTTAAAAATGCTGAATTCATTGAATTACTCTTCTTATATCAAGCTCTGCTTAGCTTTAGCAATGCATTAACCTTTAGCCTTGAAAATCAACACCTACAGCCCTGTAACACAGCTGAAGACACATACATATATAAACACTACAGTATATAGTACAGGGATAGAATCGACTCCATCCATTCACAAACATGTAGTAATACATAAGTAATACATGTTAAAATAAGAAACCGCTCCAGACTGTTTAGAAGCCCCTAAATAAAATGTGTGAGTGGTTTATTTCAGGTTTGGTATCTTTATTGGGTGTGTATTGGAAAAAAAAGAAAAATAACCGATGCAGTAAAAAGCAGTGAGAATCCAGCCAGTGTTCCTATACCTGTTGGAGTGTACAGTATAGAATTGACATGACATGCAATGTCTGCCAAACAAGAAGACTGATACTCTGGAATACATTTGAAAGAGATCTTCATCCCAACACTTATGTACACATCCACACACACTCACACACACACACACTCACTAACACACCACGAATCCCAGGATATTAAACACATATATAATAGATAATAAACAGGTGGCCTTTTGTTTCAATGACAACATATACAGCTTCAACACATGTGGTAAGTGCCCAGATTCAAGGCAGGGTTCAATTTCTGGGGTCAGTTCAGAGTTAAATTACAGTAAAGGTACTTCACAATCTTTGCCTCCATAAATTGTGCCCATAACACGCTGACTAGCTAACATTACGGGCACTTTCATGCTAAACTTTTGGACTGTTTTTTTAATTTTTTTATTTTTCATATAAAAAAAGACTGTTTAGAAGCCCCCTAACGGCGGCTGGAACACATGTCCTCCGAAACGTGCTCCTGTCAAGCAGTCATTTTTCGCACTGCGGATCCACATCGATGCCACCAGACCTATAGTGCCGGAGGACAACACATATCTGGCAGCTCCACTGCAGAACCACAGGCGCCCTATCGGCCACAGGGGTCGCTGATGCGCGGTGAGCCGTGGATTCCCCTGCCGACCTAAGCCCTCCCTACCCGGGCAGCCAATTGTGCGCCGCCCCCTAGGAACTCCCGGTCACGGTCGGCTGTGACATATCCTGGTTTCGAACTTGCGATCTCCAGGCTATAGGGCACATCCTGCACTACGCGTGGAGCGCCTTTACTGGATGCGCCACTCAGGAGCCCCCCACTTTTGGACTGTTTAAGGAATGTTTTGTTAATCTGCTTGATTCACTAACAGTTGCATGTCTGGAATAGGAAATAATAGAAACACATGCCATAACAGTGTCAATATGCTGTACGACCATCAAGGGCGGCTATCGCTGATACGACCAGCCCTCATGGGGGCTCCGTTTCTCATTACCAGCCTCAAGTTCCTTCAGTGAACATAAGAATAGACAGTACCTTGGAAAGTATTAGCACTGAAAAAGGCTAAATAATATGAGCATCTTGCAGTGCTGTAATGAACAAGCAGTTCGAAGGGTTGTCTTCATACTTGGAATGAATGAGAAATTGCTGCTGGATACTGTACATCAGGATCACTATGTCTGAATTCAAAAATTTCCTCCCCTGTAAGCCAGCTCAGAGAAGTGGACAGTGCACCCAATATTGTTCATTTTGAGACTTATTTAACTCAGACATACATCATTAAAAATAGTATTTTTATACACATTATGAAAAAGTACAAAAATAACTGTGGGGATAACATGTACCAAATGTTGTAAATAGCAACACAAATGTGTTTTAAACTACTCCCCATATCTACAGCAGACTTCAATATAGTGCACAACGCCCAGTTTAGCCTTTCTGAAGAATTAACCAGGAGGTTTGCTTGCATTTCAGGGAGAACAATCTGTCAGGCCGTAAGAGCAGGCTAGCGTTCAGGGATGCATCAGAGAGGATCAGTAAGAAGCACTTCCACTCCGTGCCTGTAAGAAGTGCTCACAGCTCAAGCTGGTTTAAAGTTCATTCACTGCAGTCCAGACTACAGGCTCTCCATATCCCAGTGCTGTGATGGCCTCTCTTCACTCACAGTCCAGACCACTACATGGTCCCTGTCGTATGTCTTGCCACCTGAAACAGCAAAGAGATGCTCAGAAAAATATCTCTAGAAACGCTAGTGCAGGGATGAACATGGCTTTTTCATGTTTGGGTATTCATCAAGTATTACATTTTCAAATATTATTTAATTCTGAATTAGCTGGAAAACAAAGGTATAATTTGTATCATATTACAGTATAAAAATCTGTCAAATAAAATCAATTTAAGTCACAGTGCCCATTGGAACTTATTTACAACTACACCACAATGTGTTGTATAAAAACAGATTAAGTAGGTTCATATCACGTTTGGTCTATTTTTTATTTAGATTAAATGACTTATATTATCGCGATAAGTGTTCCGTGGCTACGTCTAATCAAGTATTGGGAGTGTAGTTTCTCTAGCACTCTTTGTATGACAGACCCTGACACAGCTAAGAGTGTGTGAGAAATACACTGAGCTTGATTAGAGGCAGATACTGAACACTGATAAAGATACATTAAAGGAGAGAAACACTGTTCTGTACAGCAGAATGTGTTACTTATTTCATACGTTTTCAAGCAGTTTGTTTGAATATTCTAATCCTGTAACCATGGTTACAGGATGCTACCAAAACAGATGTGGACAAGCAACAAATTATTATCAGGGGTATTTTTCAACCAACAATTGACATACACATTCTTATTTTTTAAAGCCAGCAATGGGCCAAGCAAAGCTTCTATATGGGCATTCGTTTACCACAGTAAAGTAAGACTTCAAACTTCTTTACCTGTAACTAACATAACTGTTTTCTTTCAAGTCCAGTATACATTGTACAGTAGATGTATTTACTGGCACAGGATGTGAATCTGTAGTGGGGTGGCAGGATAGTTAACTTCACCAGACACCAGCAAAATGATATGGGACCTGAAGGAATGTGCCACACAGTGTTGCAATGCCACTCACCTTTCACATCCAGGGTCATGCCCTCGAAGGCCTGGCTCAGGATGTGCCCGTCGGGTTGGACCCTCCAGCTCTGCCTCGGCTGACGGGTCTCTGACCACAGAACCACCTTGGCAGCATTGTCAGGCTTACCCATCACCTGCAGACTCAGTTCTGGGGCCAGCTGGGGAGACAGGGAGGAGAGAGGGGGGGGTTCAGGGCTGGGGTTAACAATTCAGAATTCTTCAAGCAGAATACAGTGTGGTTTGGTCATTTGTAATAAATAAGTTTTGCATGCTCAAATGCATCAGCTCACATATCTAAAAGACAATTTGAAGAGTAAGTAACTGCATTTCATTTCCTTTTTTTCGTAACTGTTTGCAAGCATTCTGAGTGGTATTATTGCAATTACTTAAACACAGTACATGTTTTATTTTTTATTTTTTTGTTAAGTCTGTGTTCAGGTGCTTTCATCTGAGTTCAGCTGCTGCTCAACACTTCTAATGGACCTGCTATAGCTGTATGTACTGTAACACACTGGATCAGCCACAGTCTCTTCATAGAGCTGGAGATCGATATGTACTGTAACAGACTGGATCAGCCACAGTCTCTTCATAGAGCTGGAGATCGATATGTACTGTAACACACTGGATCAGCCACAGTCTCTTCATAGTGCTGGAGATCGATATGTACTGTAACACACTCGATCAGCCACAGTCTCTTCATAGAACTGGAGAGCGATATGTACTGTAACACACTGGATCAGCCACAGTCTCTTCATAGAGCTGGAGATCGATATGTACTGTAACACACTGGATCAGCCACAGTCTCTTCATAGTGCTGGAGATCGATATGTACTGTAACACACTCGATCAGCCACAGTCTCTTCATAGAACTGGAGAGCGATATGTACTGTGACACACTGGATCAGCCACAGTCTCTTCATAGAGCTGGAGATCGATATGTACTGTAGGATCAGCCACAGTCTCTTCATAGAGCTGGAGATCGATATGTACTGTAACACACTGGATCAGCCACAGTCTCTTCATAGAGCTGGAGATCGATATGTACTGTAGGATCAGCCACAGTCTCTTCATAGAGCTGGAGATCGATATGTACTGTAACACACTGGATCAGCCACAGTCTCTTCATAGAGCTGGAGATCGATATGTACTGTAACACACTGGATCAGCCACAGTCTCTTCATAGAGCTGGAGAGCGATATGTACTGTAGGAATAGCCACAGTCTCTTCATAGAGCTGGAGATCGATATGTACTGTAACACACTGGATCAGCCACAGTCTCTTCATAGAGCTGGAGATCGATATGTACTGTAACACACTGGATCAGCCACAGTCTCTTCATAGAGCTGGAGATCGATATGTACTGTAGGATCAGCCACAGTCTCTTCATAGAGCTGGAGATCGATATGTACTGTAACACACTGGATCAGCCACAGTCTCTTCATAGAGCTGGAGATTGATATGTACTGTAACACACTGGATCAGCCACAGTCTCTTCATAGAGCTGGAGAGCGATATGTACTGTAGGATCAGCCACAGTCTCTTCATAGAGCTGGAGATCGATATGTACTGTAACACACTGGATCAGCCACAGTCTCTTCATAGAGCTGAAGATCGATATGTACTGTAACACACTGGATCAGCCACAGTCTCTTCATAGAGCTGGAGATCGATATGTACTGTAACACACTGGATCAGCCACAGTCTCTTCATAGAGCTGGAGATCGATATGTACTGTAGGATCAGCCACAGTCTCTTCATAGAGCTGGAGATTGATATGTACTGTAGGATCAGCCACAGTCTCTTCATAGAGCTGGAGATCGATATGTACTGTAACACACTGGATCAGCCACAGTCTCTTCATAGAGCTGGAGATCGATATGTACTGTAGGATCAGCCACAGTCTCTTCATAGAGCTGGAGATCGATATGTACTGTAGGATCAGCCACAGTCTCTTCATAGAGCTGGAGATCGATATGTACTGTAACACACTGGATCAGCCACAGTCTCTTCATAGAGCTGGAGATCGATATGTACTGTAGGATCAGCCACAGTCTCTTCATAGAGCTGGAGATCGATATGTACTGTAACACACTGGATCAGCCACAGTCTCTTCATAGAGCTGGAGATCGATATGTACTGTAGGATCAGCCACAGTCTCTTCATAGAGCTGGAGATCGATATGTACTGTAACACACTGGATCAGCCACAGTCTCTTCATAGAGCTGGAGATCGATATGTACTGTAACACACTGGATCAGCCACAGTCTCTTCATAGAGCTGGAGATCGATATGTACTGTAGGATCAGCCACAGTCTCTTCATAGAGCTGGAGATCGATATGTACTGTAACACACTGGATCAGCCACAGTCTCTTCATAGAGCTGGAGATTGATATGTACTGTAACACACTGGATCAGCCACAGTCTCTTCATAGAGCTGGAGAGCGATATGTACTGTAGGATCAGCCACAGTCTCTTCATAGAGCTGGAGATCGATATGTACTGTAACACACTGGATCAGCCACAGTCTCTTCATAGAGCTGGAGATCGATATGTACTGTAGGATCAGCCACAGTCTCTTCATAGAGCTGAAGATCGATATGTACTGTAACACACTGGATCAGCCACAGTCTCTTCATAGAGCTGGAGATCGATATGTACTGTAACACACTGGATCAGCCACAGTCTCTTCATAGAGCTGGAGATCGATATGTACTGTAGGATCAGCCACAGTCTCTTCATAGAGCTGGAGATCGATATGTACTGTAACACACTGGATCAGCCACAGTCTCTTCATAGAGCTGGAGATCGATATGTACTGTAACACACTGGATCAGCCACAGTCTCTTCATAGAGCTGGAGAGCGATATGTACTGTAGGAATAGCCACAGTCTCTTCATAGAGCTGGAGATCCATATGTTCTGTAACACACTGGATCAGCCACAGTCTCTTCATAGAGCTGGAGATCGATATGTACTGTAGGATCAGCCACAGTCTCTTCATAGAGCTGGAGATCGATATGTACTGTAACACACTGGATCAGCCACAGTCTCTTCATAGAGCTGGAGATCGATATGTACTGTAGGATCAGCCACATTCTCTTCATAGAGCTGGAGATCGATATGTACTGTAACACACTGGATCAGCCACAGTCTCTTCATAGAGCTGGAGATCGATATGTACTGTAGGATCAGCCACAGTCTCTTCATAGAGCTGGAGATCGATATGTACTGTAGGATCAGCCACATTCTCTTCATAGAGCTGGAGATCGATATGTACTGTAACACACTGGATCAGCCACAGTCTCTTCATAGAGCTGGAGATCGATATGTACTGTAGGATCAGCCACATTCTCTTCATAGAGCTGGAGATCGATATGTACTGTAACACACTGGATAAGCCACAGTCTCTTCATAGAGCTGGAGATCGATATGTACTGTAACACACTGGATCAGCCACATTCTCTTCATAGAGCTGGAGATCGATATGTACTGTAACACACTGGATCAGCCACAGTCTCTTCATAGAGCTGGAGATCGATATGTACTGTAGGATCAGCCACAGTCTCTTCATAGAGCTGGAGATCGATATGTACTGTAACACACTGGATCAGCCACAGTCTCTTCATAGAGCTGGAGATCGATATGTACTGTAGGATCAGCCACATTCTCTTCATAGAGCTGGAGATCGATATGTACTGTAACACACTGGATCAGCCACATTCTCTTCATAGAGCTGGAGATCGATATGTACTGTAACACACTGGATCAGCCACAGTCTCTTCATAGAGCTGGAGATTGATATGTACTGTAGGATCAGCCACAGTCTCTTCATAGAGCTGGAGATCGATATGTACTGTAACACACTGGATCAGCCACAGTCTCTTCATAGAGCTGGAGATCGATATGTACTGTAGGATCAGCCACAGTCTCTTCATAGAGCTGGAGATCGATATGTACTGTAACACACTGGATCAGCCACAGTCTCTTCATAGAGCTGGAGATCGATATGTACTGTAGGATCAGCCACAGTCTCTTCATAGAGCTGGAGATCGATATGTACTGTAACACACTCGATCAGCCACAGTCTCTTCATAGAGCTGGAGAGCGATATGTACTGTAACACACTGGATCAGCCACAGTCTCTTCATAGAGCTGGAGAGCGATATGTACTGTAGGATCAGCCACAGTCTCTTCATAGAGCTGGAGATTGATATGTACTGTAACACACTGGATCAGCCACAGTCTCTTCATAGAGCTGGAGATCGATATGTACTGTAGGATCAGCCACAGTCTCTTCATAGAGCTGGAGATCGATATGTACTGTAACACACTGGATCAGCCACAGTCTCTTCATAGAGCTGGAGATCGATATGTACTGTAACACACTGGATCAGCCACAGTCTCTTCATAGAGCTGGAGATCGATATGTACTGTAGGATCAGCCACAGTCTCTTCATAGAGCTGGAGATCGATATGTACTATAACACACTCGATCAGCCACAGTCTCTTCATAGTGCTGGAGATCGATATGTACTGTAACACACTGGATCAGCCACAGTCTCTTCATAGAGCTGGAGATCGATTTGTACTGTAACACACTGGATCAGCCACAGTCTCTTCACAGAGCTGGAGATCGATATGTACTGTAACACACTGGATCAGCCACAGTCTCTTCATAGAGCTGGGGATCGAGTGATCTTCCTCTTGGATCTAGTGATCTGGATCAAGTTTCCTGTTGTTTTCCTGGCAATGACTGCACTAGATGGTGCTGGCACCTACTAAGATTATAAACATCAAACATCCAACAAGTCATAAGAGTCTCTTAAGTTTATTGATGATATTTTAAAAAAATATATAAAAAAATATTTAAATGACGATTTAAATGACGAAAAGGTTTAGATCAATTCTGATTTATTAGAAGTTACCAAATACATAAATTCAGTGTTTTACAATGCTTACCTATGCTTTACATGCTTTATCTATGCTTAATTACACTTTGCTATGCTTTTACTACAATAAACCTTTATACGGGTTTTACTGGCCACCATTAATATTAAGTTATCCAGCATCTGAGTACGTCAGCGGTTCTCAAACTGGGGTTGTGAGAAGGTTGAGGATTTTTTTTTTTTAATTACATCTTAACCTATATATAAAAACTTAAAGCACCTTAAAGCACCTTACTTTTGACACCTCCTGGCATGTCAACGTTTCTAGATGACGCTGTGCATCTGACTGGTGCCTTTTATTAAGCTTGTATATTACTGGACGAAGTCTGCTGTCATCGGGTGATGTACGCTGTTCAACGGGTTACTAGGTGGTGTGCATGTTACTAGGTGTTGGTCACAATCATAAACTATTATTTGCAGTGTTAAGTTTGCCCTTATTATGATGGATCAGCGGCTGGTTTGTGCAAAAGAAAAAAAAACACAACAGCAGTGACATACAGAGAAGCCAGTGTGATGTACCTTGTTTTTGATGAGCCCGTCCTGGTAGAACCACACATGACTCATTCCTTCCAGCTGCTCCGTCACCACCACCCTCCCAGACTTCATGTCCTCCAGCCCTGCCTGGATCGCCATGTACTGACCGCTCTCCCGGTGCTTGAGGTGGAAGAACACTCGCTTCTGCAGTGGACGAGAAAATACAGCTTTACTGTGTCAACTGACAGCAGCCAGACAGAGCGGGGAGACAACCATTATTATTTTATTATTTGTTTATTTAGCAGACGTCTTTATCCAAGGTGACTTACAGAGACTCGGGTGTGTGAACTATGCATCAGCTGCAGAGTCACTTACAATTACGTCTCACCTGAAAGACGGAGCACAAGGAGGTTAAGTAACTTGCTTAGGGTCACACAGTGAGTCAGTGGCTGAGGTGGGATTTGAACCGGAGACCTCCTGGTTATAAGCCCTTTTCCTTAACCACTGGACCACACAGCCTCCTATATTCATAGTTTACCTTTCCTATTAGCATCATTGCCCAATATCTTTCCATTTTTTTTTTAAATACCACATAAAACAGCACTAACCTGCCGAACTGGGTAAAGCGATCCGATCTTGTTGAACTCGCTGAATTTCAGCCAGTTGGTGATCTCAATGGTTTCTAGCAGTATCTGGCGGCCCCTGTAGTTACTGTGCTCACACACCACCCACCTGCCAGGGCACAGAATCAGCCAATCAGGAAACAGGTTGGGGTTGCAGTTTAAATATTGTGCCGCTATCCTCACAGCAGATTTAAAGAGCCAATCAAAATGGTATTTGTGTCATAAGTGCCACCTTATGACCAAAACTGACAAAGACTGGACAGCAGCAATATGTATTGTGTTCTTTTTTTATTAAAACCTGACTTCAAATACGCTAATATGTACAGTTGACTGCGCCTATGGTTGTTTATGCACTTCGCAATCCTGAGCTTTTCCTGTGACCCCAATACAACTCTCAGAATAATGCCTAACATCCAAGCACATTTGAAACACCAATAACCTGTGCGGAAAATGAACAAACGCCCCAGCTAGTCATTCTGCATTGGTAGTGAATGGGTGATCTCTCTGCTATAGCTGCACTTGTGGGGTGGCTTGTTCATTGATATATTTTGTATACATTTGAAGGAGATCTATTCAGCGATGCTAAGATATTTATTAAGCAGGTGTTTGGGGTCAGGCAGTGCAATGAATTCCCCACCCCCAGTCATTCAGCATGTATTTATACCACTATGTGTACACAGTATAAATAACTGCAGGTACACATGCTTTTTATTGTTTGTTTCAACATACTGACTGTCCATTTTAAGCAGTGAGATTATCCCAAATCATTTTTCACTACAAAAATAATCAGTTAACAAATAAATCGATTATTTTTCCAATCCTAATTTGTACTTGCCTTGTCTATTTTGTTTTATGTTTTTTCATACATATTTATATTTACTACAGTAGTGTGCAAATGTATTAGAACACCTCGATTTGATATACCTACCTGCATGAAAACCTCTGGGTGTGAGAATTTCAATTTTCGGTGATAAGGAGGCTGTGTGGTCCAGTGGTTAAAGCAATGGGCTTATAACCAGGAGGTCCCCGATTCAAATCCCACCTCAGTTTTGGGTGAGACGTAGTTGTAAGTGACTCTGCAGCTGCTGCATAGTTCACACACCCTAATCTCTGTAAGTCGCCTTGGATAAAGGCGTCTGCTAAATAAACAAATAATAATAATATCGAAACAATAGGCACTTGTGTGAAAATGTTAGCCCACTTTGTGCTTTAATTAGGCATCTTAAACAACTAAAAATATCATGAACTTGATCATTTGTGGCTGTGTGTTCCTTTTCTCTTACTATTTTGAATTAATTCCATGTGTGGTCTATTAAAGTCAGACTCAATTAGACAATCACTAATTTGCCTATTTTGACAATTTTCCAAGATTTTCAGTCACAGTGGTTTGATTTTATACGCACAACAAATCAAAACAACAGAAGCAATGGGGTGTTCTAATAAATGTGCACATGACTGTATATATATATATATATATATATATATATATATATATATATATATATATATATATATTACATCCATATCATAGAATTGTGACATTCCTACAGCTGCTACAAGCATGCACTTCATCATGATAGCCTGGACTACACGTCAGTCCAGAATACTGGGGTTCAGAGACCCCACGCGGTGCTGTGTCTGCAATTTACTCACACTCCTCCACTGACTCGCACAGACAGCACGTGGTTGTTGAACCCCTCTGACAGCAGACTCTGCACCTCCGAGTCCAGCCTGATCTCCCTGCCCTCAAAGCACTCCAGACTGTATAGAGAGATGGAGGGCTCCGTGAACACCTGCAGGAAGAGGGGGAGGCACAGCGTCAGGAACTATTTCAACAGCATGCTGCTCTACAGTGGACATGTACTGGTAAATATAGGAAATAAAAGGTGTTGGTAATATTAAAGATGAAAGTGACTTTGACATAAGTAGAGCTGCTAAAACAACTCCATTGGCCTTAGGTTAGAATGATGAATGATAAGGCAGGTGCTAGAAAGTATGAGAAAGAAGAAATATGGTAAGCAATTAACCACAGTAACCTTTTCAAAGAGAGTAGTTAGTGGTTGGTTGCACTTGAATGGAGTAACAACTGAATGACTCATTTCTATTTTAATTAGTAAGAGAACAGAAATAAACTGTATTCACGTATGCCCTGAGCCTACTAGAGTATAAATACTGGGCATAGAGGCGACACAGACATAGAAGCTACCAATACCTCCAGGATCATCGTGGACCATCAGCTATCAGCAATAACCAAACAAATGGAAAGTGGTTGCCATGAGAGACAGCTGTGGCTGCAAACAGACGATGACTAGAACCTTGAGGCTCGCAATAAATCTTAATACCTTAATGGATTATCATTCCTTGAGACACCCTCCAACACCTTGCGGAGTCTACGCCAGGTCATGCCCAAGCTGTGCTCTGGGAAAACCCGATATACGGAGCAAAGCCTAATAAAGTGGCCAACCACCAAGGTAATGCCCAATAATCTGAGTTTCATTGGGATTAGAATCCAGTAAACTGTGATTTTACTGTTAGTAGATTTGAAATCTTGAATTTACAGGTTTAGTTGCCTTTGCAATGTTTGCTTCCTTCCTTTTTTTAAAGCTAGATATTCTATCTGAATCGTGTGGTAATGCCCTGTACAGCTCACTTTTATTTCTTTTTCAGTGTAAGAAAAGAATCTATTTATTATTATTATTATTATTATTATTATTATTATTATTATTATTATTATTATTATTATTATTATTATTATTATTATTATTATTATTTATTTCTTAGCAGACGCCCCTATCCAGGACAACTTACACTGTAAAACAAAAATACATTTCAAGAATCACAGTACAAGTAATAATACAATTAAGGGCAAGATAAAAATACAATGACTTTGGTTCTAGCAAGTACAAGTATATGACAAAATACGATTCAATAACGGAGCAGATAACAGTGTCAGTGATAGTTACATCAGGATATAATTAAATACAACAGATTAAATAAAACTTGTGACAGATTACAGTACTCTAAAGTACATGATTAAATGCAGTAAAAATAGGGGGCAGATAAGAGCAAGTAAAGTGCATTAATTAGCTATCCCAGGGTAGTCTTTGTATAAAGTTACTAAGCGGCCAATTTGATCAACCAATACTTCGCTGGGATAAGCAATTCACAGCACTGGATTTCATGCTGGGAAACTCCCCAATCTACAGTAGCTGTGGCTTATCCAAGTGTGAAAGTTATATCACTAACCCTAAACAGCGATTGACTTCATAGGGATTTTTAAATGGTGTCCAACAGTAATAGAATCTGTGTTGTTTTTTTTTTTGATCAATTTAACCCAAAATATCCAAACACAAGATAAATTAGTAAATTTAGGTTTTGGAAATGCTTACCAAGGGGACCATCTTGATGGAGCGTATACTGATTTTTGGGGGGCACCCCATGGTGGCAAAGTTGGGGTACTCCCCTTGCCCCAACACGTACAGGTTACCCGAGTACTCACGACCCTCGTATACGACCCAGCTGAAAAGACAACAATAACAATCATCACTCAACCACCACCCATAATGCTCGGGATTGTTACTGTGGTACTGATATTACAGTGAGGGCTTTTAGGGTGAGAGGTTAGTTAAAGCTGAAACACATACAGAAAACTACTGCAGAAGGCATAGGGTAGGATCGATCCTCTTTAAAGAGTTCATATCCTGTTGCCTCCTCTTACCCCCAGGGGGGCAGCACAAACTCAATTCAAACCACAATACAACCCGGCTGATTCTCTTACTCACCTGCCCCCCATCACTCTGCAAGACTGGGGTTGGAATGCTTCAGGGATGGCCGTGTGATCATCTTCATACAGCAGACAGCTCCCCCGAAACTCCGGCTCCGAGAACAGCTGGATCTAAACACAGAGCACACCCACACAGTCTAACTTTACAACCACGATGAACCACAAAGCCATTTACACAACGGACCACATTCACAAAGTGTTTCCAACAGTCTACACAAGTTTCATCTGACTTTATGTAAAGGTAAACCTGTGTAACTAATCCTTGTTCTTGCATCTCCTAAGACTATTAAAATGAACGCTGTAGCATTGATGGCTTTATCTGACATGGCCTTGGATATACACCACTGTAGTTTCTGGCTGGTTACAGGTGGCACTGTGCCTCTGCTTCTTGCATTCACCAGGGGTAAAGAGATTGTGATGACAAAAGACAGATAGAGACGTCTCCTTTAATGACCTTGCTAGTGCCTAAAATCTGAAAACCTGAGCATTTACAAAACTCATTTCTATATATAGCAATTTTAATGAGTGTGTTTATAAGTCACTCCTGGGGGAAAAGCCCAACTCGATTAATACAGCGTTACAGAGCGGCGGTATTTAGCTCCACCGCTGTTTAGATTTTTATATCACCAAAGTGGAAAGCCAACAGATGCTTTGGTAGCTGATTGATTCAAGTGTAAGTTACAGCTACACAGTGCACAGTGTTTACTCTGCTTAGTTCCAGGTAGGGTAGAATTGACTGTATGTGACTGGACATTCTCATGAGAGTTCGGGACACACCTAATATATTGCTAGTTTTAAAGCTAACTTCCTGTGACGCACTATAAATGAATTCCACTGTAACTTCACCCCAACCTTATCCAGTATCTGCTATAGCCTGAACGCTGATAATATGTTACTGTAAGCCATAATAAAGCAATACATATTATATGGCCCTCTGATTACATTTTTCTTATCAAATTAAAAACCTTCTACCCTTTGAATGAAATGCTCTATTGTTTGTAGGCTTGGCTGAGTGATGCGACAGCAGCTTAAGAAAACATATATATTTTCTTTTTCCATCTGTGTTTTATTGGTAGCAACAGCCGTTTGGTGCCACTGACTTAAACAGTTACTTTACCTTGTTCTTGAAGTTTGGACTACTCCCTACTGCCTGAAAAAAACAGAAATACAATAATGTAAATATCTTCTGAATATCAAAGATTCTGAAGAGTACTGTAGTTGTTTTTCAGCAGTGATCTACATTTACAAATATAAACGTGCACGTTAATTAAACCAAAACTCATTGACTGTGCAATCTAGAGGCAGAAGTAAAAACAGAAATTGTGTAATTGGAATACACTAAATGAAGCTTTTGTACAATTACAAAGCAAATGGACATGACCCCTGCAGATGATCAGGTACTCACCAGTCGTATGGGCTGAACCGAGGAGATCTGGCTGTCGCTGCCTCCCCAGTCCTGGTAACTGTTGTAAAACCCTTTCTCCAGGATATACTGGGACCCAGAGTAATCAACATTGGAGTAGGCGATCCACCTGGGAACAAAAACAAGGTCAAAATCTGCACAGAAACAGAGGCCACTGTAACTTATCCTAAAAAAAACAATTGTGGGTGCAAAATCTCAGTGTTATCTTCACTTTGTGTCTTTCTCTTTCAGTCACTACATTCTGGTGACTATTTAAAACTCCTCTGGCCTGCATGGAGCTCTCAGAAACATGTCTGCATCCCACAGTACATCAGGTACACCCAAGTGTATCCATTAACCTGTCTCAACAGAACGGAATAGTCATGGTAATCCTTACATAAACTAGGGGCAGAGTGTTGCAGGGGGATAGGTTAATGGTTATACTCTGGGGTACCAGCTGAACTGTGTCGGGAAGGTAAGGGCAATTGTACAGACAAGGTCAACCACCAAGGTAATGCCCAATTTAGTTGCCTTCGCAATGTCTGTACCCCACCAGGATCACAAACTGCAGATTTTATTAGAGCATTTTACAGCACTGGAGAATCCACCTGGATTGCATCTGCCACCTCTCCATGGTTATCCCAGGATCACCACTAAAACAGGTGGACTCCATGGTCTTGTATTGTGCTGTGTGTTATAGGGTTTAGGTTGATGCAATTGGCACCTCCATTTCTTTCTGTATGTTTGCTGTTTTTAGAGTTTGAGGTATACTCACGCTCCATTGAGCACATGGATGGATTGCGTCATTATTCCGTATTCGACCAGCTCCAAGTCTGGAATGGCCTCGAGCACGTCCAGACTGTGCCCTTCCTGCCCCTCCTCAGTGCACTCATACATGATCATCTCAGGCTCTGCGAAGTCCTGGGCAAGAAGCACGAGAGACACATCAGAATATGACTAACAGTTTGACTGTGTTAAAAAGTTTAAGCCAGTTACAGGCACAAGCCTTGCTGCTGAAAAACATTTCTAGTTGTCTGAGATCATTATCCCACAAGGGCTTTTTGCATCATCAATAAATAAGTCCCAATGAGGTGATGAAAAACAGAATCAAGACAAGAAATGAAAACCAAAGATACAAAGATTCTGGTAGCGTTCGCCGGGCCTTACCGCTCGGATGAGATGCAGAGACCGCAGCTCAGAGTTACAGCCACCCCAGACCCTCCAGTCATGAAACTCCCCCTCCTCCAGCAGGTACTGGTGACCCCGGAATCCCTCCTTCTCATAGCCCACCCAGCTGGAAAGAGAGAGAGAGAGAGAGAGAGAGAGAGAGAGAGAGAGAGAGAGAGAGAGAGAGAGAGAGAGAGAGAGAGAGAGAGAGAGAGAGAGAGAGAGAGAGAGAGAGCTCTTGTTACACAAAATGCTTGGGGTGTGTCTGTTCCATTCGCTCTCACAGAATTACACCTCAGGCTTCATCTGTAACGTGTAATAAAGTTCACTTGTGTAAATAACGAAGCTGTAGTGGCTATCAGAAATGTAATCTCTTATTTTAGTTCAATACCCTGTTACGTGTGCTCTTAATCATTCTCTAATGCTGTGTCTGCTGAGTTTGCTATTTATTAAACTATGTGTTTTTTAAACCAAGCTGAATATCTGAAGTGGTATTAGAGAACAGGGCAGTCACTATGGCAACGATGAGTTAGTAAATAAAAACACACCCTCACTGTTCAAACTACCTCACTTTAGGAGTCTTTTCAGTAGCATACAAGATTAAATAAAATGGGATATTTAAAGTAAGAAATACATATTCCAGAACATAGTAGAGAAGTATATGTAACTAATTACAGAGGAACATGTGAACATCACACCCTGACACTACCTGGCACTTGTTTTTCAGTATGACCTGATCTTTACTGACCCTCTAGCCTGCTCAAAGATAATATTTAAAACAAAAATTTGCATTTCTGTTCACTATCTTAGTTTCTTTTTGATAGCATGTTATGTTTCTTTGTATATAGCACCTGTACTTGAGCTGAAAAATAATGTTTTTTTTTTTTTTTATTAAACAAGATTTGCATTGTACAAAGCCACATGGACTTTTATTATCGCTGAATACCACAATGTTGTAATTCTCCAGAAAGTGGATTTAGACTTTCCAGTGGTGGAACGGAAAAATTAAAAACGCCATAATCCACTCACTGAAATAACACACTGACCTGACCCGACCAGAACCTGACACTTCTTGTCGGGTCCCACTGGGCTTGGGTTCGGGTAGCAAGGATCTATAACAGTATGCATGCTTTCAGTTGTATTTGAAGAGTTTTGTGAAGTCTCTAACTTGTTTTGCTTCTTCCGTTTTAATAATAAAGTTCATGCATTTATTATCGTCGATTATTACCTGATATTCAATTAGGAAGTTGGTTGCTAATTGCACCTCTCATAAATATATACATTTCCCCAATCTGTCTTCCTTGCTTAAAGGTCATTTATTTTGTTTAATAACTCCTGACCTCCTCTTCTCCCTGGGTCAGTGTCCACTCACCAGCCCCCCACCACCTTGAGTGACCCGGCACTGGACATGAACACATTCTGCGAGTCCACTCTGGTCATGAAGTCCCGCGAGTCTGTGTGAATCTCCCGGCTCTTCCCCTGGAAGTAGGACTTCTCGAAGATGATCACCTGAGACACACAGGGGGGCATCCATTCAAACTCCATCCTGTTTACCTTCCCTCTTAAAGCAGTGCTAACCACGGTTTTAAAATCCATGATTTCATATGGATAACAAATCAAAACAACAGAAGCAATAAGGGTGTTCTAATACATGTGCACACTGCTGCAGTACTGGGAATCATACTGGAAAAAAACTTTAGTAATATGTACTGTTTATTTAGACAGTGTTACGATCTGTAATACCAATGTAATAGAATTTCTCTAAATTTAAAATAGTACCGATTCCTACCTTGGGTTCATCCGGCTTCTCCACTTTGGGCTCGCCCTGAAATCAAACAGACAAACACTTGCTAAGCAGTACAGTCTGAAGAGCCTTCCACTTACACTTCTAAAAAGTAGCTTCAAAATGCCTTTTTACCGGCCTCATTTTCTGATGCTTGTAATGATTTCACCTGCTCAATAGTCAGTTCCAGTCGCCTTCCCTTGCTGTATGTTAGACATGCTAAACCACACACACATATAGCTGCCACTGCCATTGCTATCTGAATAAATATATACTGCTTTGCTAGCCTACAATACATGCAGCATGTCTTTATGTGTATAGCAGGCAACTTAAAGAACCTTTACATAAAAAACACAGTATTTGGGTAATTACAATAGGAACCACTGCAAACAGCACGCTCGCTTGTATCGTTGTGCCACAAACTATTGTAAACTCACATGGAGTCTTGTAGTACTACTCTGAATACAATGGAGAGACAGCAGTTTTGTGTTTTTGAAGTACATTCTTTCCTATACAGGTAGATGATATGCATCGCCAGCAGGGATAATAAAACAAGCGTACTGAAGCTATATTTAAGACTCAGCACAAGGTAGAAGTATTCAGTACAGCCAGTTTAAGCATGCATCTTTATCTAGTTTATAGTTAGGAGTTCTTAATTGTTTTATTTTTTGCATTTTGATGCACCCTTAAAAAAAAACAAAAAAACATGCTGTTCACTGTTTTTGGGTTTAAAAATATGTTTACATTTTCAGATTTAAAAATCCGTGTTGAACAGGCTTGAACTCTGCCTATACACACAGAGCAGATTGGAAACCAGGTAAAATGCAGTCCTAGTCATACTCTTAACAAATAAAACATCACAACATTTGAATATATATCCATCTGCTCTACATACAACACTATTAAAAAAAGGAAATACTGATATTAAGAAAGTATCCTTGAATTATAACAGCTGCACGACCTTAATGAAGGGATCTGTCAGGTTAATAAAGACATTTTGTCAAATTTTCAGACTGTCGGGTTTTAACCTAAAATGAGAACCTGTCTAATAGTGGCTGTTTTTGTATATATACTGCAAATGTGTGCTGGACAGACCTCTGCACCGTCCCTGTGGCCTGTGTGTCTAGGCCCGGTCCATCCTGTTACTTACTATTTTGAGAGGGTGAACTGAGGCTACGTCTGGCTCCGTGGCTCCCCATGCCTGCAGATTAGTGTACCCCCCCACCTCCAAAACCCGGGGAGCCCCCTCAAAGAAGGGCTTGGAAAACACTAGCCACCTGTGGAGGAGAGGAGTGGGGTGCGCTTAGTCAGCCATGAGTCATTCATCACAAACCTACAGTACAGTGTAGCTATATAAACGTACGCTAAGGTTGTATTCACAGAATAATGCTGTGTATTTAATTAGTAGAACCCCTCAATAATAGTCATGTATATCATTTATATGCCTACCTGCATGAAAACCTCTTGGTGTGAGAATTTCACATTTAAGTCAGTTTTCAGTGATACAGAAACAATAGGTACTTATGTGTGGAAATGTTAGACCACTTTGTGCTTTAATTAGGCACCTTAACAACTTCTCAAAAGTCTCATGCATTTCACCATATGTGGCTGTGTGTTTCTTTTCTCTTACTGAAATGAATTGCACTATTAAAGTCATCCATTAAATCAGACAATCCCTAATTTACCTATTTTGCCAAACATTTCCATTTACAGTGGTTTGATTTCACATGCACAGCACATTTATTAGAACACTCTGTTGCTTCTGTTGTTTTGATTTGTTGTGCACCTGAAATCAAAGCACTGGAACCGAAAATGGAAATTCTCACAGAGTTTCCATGCAGGTAGGTATATAAAGGATATAAATGACACATCTTGTGGTGTTCCAGTATATTTGCACATGACTGTAAATTACATTGATTGATTAGGCTGACAGCAATGAGTTAGGCAGCAATGCAGTTGTGTTTTTATTTTCTTCCATAGCTATAAAAACATACTGTAACTGTAAACAGCAGCAGTGTTTTTCCATTGAAGACACTGCTGCTTTGTTTGTTCCGTGCAGCCGGCAGGGAGCTGGGAGTGGCAGTACTCACAGGCCAGCATTAATGATAATGGACTTGGCCTTGATCGGGAGTCCATAGATCCGGGAATCCTCGGAGGTGTCCCGGAATGTCACCTTCTTCCCTTCGGCGTTCTCTTCTGGAAACAGGCTGATTTCTGGAACGCTGTAATCCTGAAAAAGAGGGCCAGATGAAAGCATTTGTATTGGTTTTATATTAATATTTGTGCTCAATGTTTCATATTGGGCTGGTGAAATGTGTCTGTGAATATGGGAGTGTTTTCAAGTTATATAAATACACCTACAATGCAAATGTTATAAAAGTTTACCCAGGTAAATTTGCACAGTAATGTTTTTTTTTTTTTTACCACCATAGGTTTGGCATAGTTTTTAATATGCTCTACCACACATCTCCTGGCTTTACAATGCTTTACCATACCTCTCTGGGCATTACAATGCTTTCACTATCCTGTATTACACTTGGCTATGCTTCTACTATGGGTAACTTATAAAATACATTTTTGTGTTCTTTTTTCAAACAGATTATTACAACTTTTTTTTCATAACTTAGCCTATGGTAACATTTTAATTATGGTGGCTTTCCAGATAACAAAAACAATAATCGTACCATTATTTCACAACATTATTGCATAAAATGGCAAAAACCATCCGTTCTCTTGAGCAGTTGTTATTTTGTTATGTACTGTGCTGTTCAATTCAAATCACTGGTTATGTGGCGCCACCTTGTGGACTGTACATAAATGCATGGGGTCATAGTTCTATAAAAAATAAGTGTAGATTGTAGCAGTCAGATGACAGGTGTGGTCCTAATTATTTCACATTTAACCTCAATATCGATTCAGAAGGTTTCCATGCAAATAAGTTGCTGTGCAGTCTAGAAATGTTGAGCATATAAAGAACAACACCACCATATACAGCAGAGAGCACTACAGTGTGTGTTTACAGCTTTCTTATTCATATAGAGCAGAGAGCACTACAGTGTGTTTTTACAGCTTTCTCATTCATATAGAGCAGAGAGCACTACAGTGTGTGTTCACAGCTTTCTTATTTATATAGAGCAGGGAGCACTGCAGTGTGTGTTCACAGCTTTCTTATTTATATAGAGCAGAGAGCACAGTGTGTGTTTACAGCTTTCTTATTCATATAGAGCAGAGAGCACTGCAGTGTGTGTTTACAGCTTTCTTATTTATATAGAGCAGAGAGCACTACAGTGTGTGTTTACAGCTTTCTTATTCATATAGAGCAGAGAGCACAGTGTGTGTTCACAGCTTTCTTATTTATATAGAGCAGAGAGCACTACAGTGTGTGTTTACAGCTTTCTTATTCATATAGAGCAGAGAGCACTACAGTGTGTGTTCACAGCTTTCTTATTCATATAGAGCAGAGAGCACTACAGTGTGTGTTCACAGCTTTCTTATTCATATAGAGCAGAGAGCACTACAGTGTGTGTTCACAGCTTTCTTATTCATATAGAGCAGAGAGCACTGCAGTGTGTGTTTACAGCTTTCTTGTTTATATAGAGCAGAGAGCACTGCAGTGTGTGTTTACAGCTTTCTTATGTTTGTGTTTTTGCCAGGTTATCACGACTTGTGCACATCCCTTTTGAAGTGATAGTAAAGGGTTTGATTATTCGGTTGAACAGCTCCACACTGAAGACAAGTCTGTGATGTGACTGCAATGCGCTCCTGATCTTACCCTGACCACCCTTCTCAGCGAGCCGATGACAAAGCGCTTGCTGGGCTTGGTCTCGGGGTCCTGGTCCTCGGGGGGCTGCTCCTCACTCTGTCCAAAGGGGTAGTAGAGCTTGTGGTCCCCCTCATCCAGGGCACACTTCTCCCCTTTGTAACTGGGCTTCTCATAAAGCACCCAGCTAGGAGAGAACAGCACAGGGTTCTAGTTTGATGGAAATGTGGCACTGCAATAATCTCTGAAGTCACTGCTGGCAAGTGGAACCCACAATATTAAGGGGATAGCTAGTTGCAAACCTCACGGATCAGGTTCCAAACAGAGCGCTCATTATACCACAGAAGGATGCTCTCTAAAAGCTACTAGCAACTTGCTTTAAACAGAAACATCATTCCTAAGAGATGCAAAATACAATTGAGTTTATAGCATTACTATCCTCCGCAGCGGTCATTACCTGTGGTTCACTGACCAAGACGTTTGTCTGCTTGACGGCTTGAGATGGCTGCAGATATGTGTACAGACCTACCTTTAGTGGAGGATTAAAACAGTGTTGTGATGGACAAGGGGGGGAGTACAGTGTAAGCAGCAGGTGGCAGTGCAGTGCACAGCAATCATGCCTACCTTATGTCATGCTGAGGCTGAATCACTTGGATCCTTTCAGACCCAACTTGAGATCAACCAACTACTTGGAACTGGACAAGCTCAGACAAACAGCCTTCACTTGTTCTTAAATGTTCTTATGTTCTATAGGAAGCTCTGTATTGTGCTAGTTATATAAATGGGAGCGGGTTGGGGTTTGGGGTACTTATTTTTCTGTATTTTGGGGTTCAGGGAGTGTATGTGGGGAAGTTGATAAAGGCACATTTAGTAAATAGTTGCAGATCAGACAGGGCGGGGTGGCTTTTAGTAATTAGCCGGTTCTAATGTGGTGGGTAAATGCTTTCTGGAACACCTGTATGTTAAGCAATCTCTGGGCGTCTCCTAATGTGATGATAGCTTGAATAAAGTGCCTCCAGTTCCTAAAACAGATGTCTCCTCTCCTAGCGTGTTATTGACCGGCAAGCTTGTTACAATATATCCAACTGAGGGAGTCTGTGAGATGCTCTTACCCTCCTCTCAGCACACGGATGCAAAGGGGTTCCTGGAGGTCCCAGGGGGTAGCGTCTATCACATCACCCTGAATCACTATCTTCTCCCCAGTGAAGCCAGGCTCTTGGTAAATAAGCATCTGAAACGAACAGAATGACGACACCTTTATACACTGAATCAGGACTTCTGAGGTCAGACTGCAGGACATTTTCTATGCTAAAAAGGAGAAAACAGAACTAGAACAGAAACAACTAATGTATGTATTTTCAGGTTGAACTTTGTGACTGGCACAGAAACCGAATGCCTGTGTTCCTGCTCTGGTAATAACAGCACTGTTACCCCATGTGTTGCTACACCTGTTTAAATACTGTACCTGTCATTTTTCTTTTCATTATTAACATCCTGACAACTTTTTACATGTATAACTTTAAAGTCTGTTTCAAAGCTCTTTTCAAAATTGCCACTCTAGTGCACTGGGGCTTGAGATCTGTCCTCTAAATCACTGCAGGAAGAGCGATTAAAAAAACAGGAAAACATAATAAGTGCTCTGGCTTTTCTGTTTCGTGCCACATCATGGGTAATTATGGCTGTGTTACCTGTTTGACAATGTGGGTAATAATCCTTTGAAACAGACTTTAAAGTTAAATTACAGGTACGTTATTTAAACAGTTGTTGCAACAACAGGGGGGACGTGTAACGCTAGATTTTTTGGAACCCCACTACTTACTCTTTAACCTCAAATTGTTACTATAATCTAACAGAAAACACTGCAGGTGTAACATATACATTTAACTGGAACTACATTTCTTTCTGAATGAAAACAATTACCAATAACAACTAAAAGACTACAAGCCCCCAAATTAGCATTGACTCAGGGCAAGCTCTTCAGTTCCAGCTGTGTCACAAAAATGCAGCACAGACTACATCAGCCAAAGTGATCTGCCACGGTGCTGGCAAGACACCACTAGTTCTGCAGCTTAACAATATAAAGATATAAGCAAACTTGGCTACATTAAATATGTCTATTGCTGGCAACTATACAACTAAAGAGCAGCTCCTGAACTCATACGGCTGTTTTTTCACAGATCCTGGTTAGCGTTAGTCTTGGACTACTTTAATTAAAATTACATTAGTTAGTCCAAGATTAGTGATAATCCGGGATCTGTGAAATCAGCCAATGGTCAAAAACAATAAACACAGGTTTATAAAAAATAATATTAGCAAAATTGCAAAAATAACCACTCAATAAATTTGAAGTAACTTAGTTTTTTGTTTAGGTACCAGTATCCTTTAGAAAAGTCAACTACAGTATATTTACAGGATTCATGGGGAACCATCTCAAAGGGAATCAGTGCCATATTGGATATCCACTCCCCTTTGACAGTGCTGGTAGTTTTATTTTAAAATGAAAGCTGTAATAGACAATACAGGGATGTTACTCTATCAATAAAAAGTATTAAAAACATCACATTACCTTTCCTGGTCTAGGATTGATTTTGCCATGCTCTTTTTCTTTGGTTCTCTGAGGAGAAAAACATATTGTCTTGTCAGTCCCTTTCAGCACAGCATGCAGTTATCCTAAGGATTTAAAATCATTTAAAAGGTATTTATCATTTTAAAAAACACTTCAAAATAGATTCTGAAAACAGGAGGCCAAGACTCCAAAGTGAGATTTTCAGAATGTTTCTGAAGCTAGGAATTGTAAACTTGAAAGAGTGAGTCTAACCTGGGGGGCTCTTGTGGTCCTGGCAAGCCAGTTTGCGTGAGTGTTGAGGAAAGCTAGATTTACTAAAAGCTCTTAACAGCTGTGAAATTTGAGCAGAGTGAGTGCTGGCAAGCTAACTGGTCAACAGGGCATTGTGAAACTGAAGGGCTTGTGGAACAAAACGTAGACCCTGAACTTTGTGAGTCATACTGTAGGTCCCAAGTTTCATCAACTGGAATGCTGGTCTAGACTATTTGCTGCTCATGAAAATTTTGTACAATGATTAATCTGACCTAGATTATTAAAACTACATTTCAAATCAATTAAAGAAAAAAAGGTAACAAGAACATTGGTTCATTTAAAAGTATATTATTTTCAATTATATATTAAAAGTATATTAACTTCAATTAAGCACCCATCAATGAATGGAGTGCACATAGGAGGCTGTGTGGTCCAGTGGTTAAAGTAAAGGGCTTGTAACCGGAGGTCCCCGCTTCAAATCCCACCTCAGCCAGTGACTCATTGTGTGACCCTGAGCAAGTCACTTAACCTCCTTGTGCTCCATCTTTCGGGTGAGGCGTAATTGTAAGTGACTCTGCAGCTGATGCATAGTTCACACACCCTAGTCTCTGTAAGTCACCTTGGATAAAGGCGTCTGCTAAATAAACAAATAATAATAATAATATAATCACATGGTGATAATGACAAACTCCAGTTTTTAACATCACCCACACAGTGATCTTACATACAGCATATGTTTAATTTTGTGGGTTGTACAATGACTGTAGCGGGTCTGCTGGTTTTAATGTCAATTTGCGTGTCACTTGGGTGGTCTGTGATTGTGTTGTGCAGGGCTTCAGCATAGGAGCTTATGGAGAAATCAAGTGTTCTGTGCGCCCTCTAGTGCTGAACCTGAAATACTGTCTGTTGAATTCAAGCTTTGTAATAAATCCCTTTTAAAGGTTTACCAGTTAGTTTGCCCAGTAATTTTGCAGTTTTCCTGGGCTTGGCCCGTGGTTATACTATGCATTTACCATATTTGACAATGATTTTCCATGTTGCTTTATCATACCTCTATGGGCTTTACAATGCTTAACTGTCATGTTTTTACTGTGGGGACGTTTCTAATGGATGTTCCTTCCTTCAGCCTCTTCCATTTTAAACATCCAATGTGGTACCAATCTTGTCAGTCACCATTGCTGGAAACCATTGTAAGGGATGAATGGCTTATTCACATATTTTGCATCATAGATACAGAACCACAATATTTTGTAATTAAGGTGTCTGGCTAAAATGTATTTGTTTTCAATGTGCACACTGTTAACCCCTGTGAGGGTTAAGTGCAAGCAATCAGGAATCCATTGAAATAGCAATGCTATTGAGAACTAAACTAATCTAACCCTAAACTAGACGCCTGGCTGCTTTTCTTAGCAACCCACAGAATCTCCTTCCTTGGCCCCAGCCTCTGAAGACTTAACAGACGGGCTCACTGCAGCCTTTCATACACACCAGCATCATTTAAACTAAACTGAATAACTCATGAATTGGACCACCAATCCTGGCTAAGTTTACTCCATTCTATCCACACTCTCACATGGAAATGGGCATTTAAATCAAGGCTCTAACTTAACCCTTTCCTGGGTTCATTTAATATAAACACATTTAACAATAACACTGTTAAACATTTACTGTATACCAAAAACAAGAGAACAGAAAGATAATCTGTTCTTGACGTAGTTTGGTGGAGTTATGTGCATTTATACTGTGGAAGTGAAAACAAGTGCCAGAACAAAATAAATTATGAACACAAAATAAATCAACACTATTTACAAGTGATGGTTTTTCACCCCTTCACAGTCCCCATGGTGCACAGCAAATACAATGTGAATTAGAGGCAGTCAGTTACTTTATGACTGAATGTGAGCCAAAAGGGTTCTTTTGCTGTGGTAAAAGTATGAAAGGTAAGTAAAACTTGGAAATCCTCCCGCGGTTAAACCTGAAAGGACTGTATCTGACACACAAAAGGATTACTGCTAATGGAATTCTTGCAAAATAATCCATTCTACAATAGAATGACAAAGACACATCAAACAAAACTCACAACCTGAACAGAGACACAGTAACTGCAGTTATCTATAAAATCCAGTGGTAGAGATAGAGGATACACCATGAACATTCACAGTGCTGTAGGTATTCCATGTGTGTGAGTGAATTAACCACATGACTCTGTGAATGGTCATGTATATAACAAGTACATTATATAGAAAAGAAAGTATGCTAAAACCTATATTGATCAAGATCAAGCTCTGCATCTACTTAGTGACACAGTGTCATTTTGAACAGCACAATTTGCCTGGTCATTCTGCATGTAAGGTAAACACTTCTCCAGACCTATCCCATGGTAAGATGAATTTACACCTCATGCAAAACAACAGGCAAAACATTCCGTTCATTGCTTGGCACCAAGCTCGATTTATCAAGTGACATTTTCAGGTATTTTCTGACAGATTTAGCTTTTGCTCCAGTGCATAGTTGAGCATGTTCCAGCAAGCTTGTGAAAGCCGCGCACGAACGCTATAGAACTGGGCAGGGAACCTGGCAAAATCAATGTAACTTTAACAACATGCGTGCAAGCCGGTCACAAGAACATGCAGGATCTAAACACCAAATGTGTGGCACGGAACTAGAACAGGCTCAGCAAGCCACATCAGCACATTACCAGCTCAATGGAGAGCAACCAGACTAATCCCAGGCCAATGAAGACCAGCCGAGGGAACAGAGTTTATTTAGTGAAGAACAAAAAGTCCTGCTTTCCTTGTTTTTTTCAGAATGTTTTTACTGATTCTTACCCACAATAATCTGGCACCCTCAAATTTAAATACAGATTTATATCAGTCCACAACTATTCAAAAGAATATAATCTATTAGGCCTATACAACAGGTGTGCTTTAATGCTATATTATTTGCTACTTTTTTTAAGGGGATTTGATACAGCATTTTCATTACATTATGTAAAATAAATTATTTGCACCAATTTTTATTTTTAATAGATTTTTTTAAGGAAGAAAAATCAACACTATAATAGCAATTACGCTTGTCCATACTTTCCTTTGACTCGTGAATGGCATTTAATTTAAAGAGAAAGTATCTTCCCTAACCACGCTATGATATTTGATTAGTTCTGAGTTCCATTGCATGGACTTTAAGTTTGACTGATTCTATTCGGTACTTCTCTTTCTGGTTTAGGATACCAGTAGTGTCCCTTTAGCTTGAGCCCTCACTGAACCAGCTTTTTTTGTTTTTTTTTAAAGTGGTACCTCTACATTTTAAAATAATACTTAGACATGCTGCAGCCTAGTGGAACACTTAGTATTTAGTCAGGAGCTTGAGTCACACCAGGAAAAGAACTAGTGAAATGACAAACAAATCTGCATTTGTCAGAATGCTAAGAATGTGGAACAGCTTGCCTATGACGACTGCATCCAGAGTGACATGCACACAGTGGTTTTGTAATCCCCTGCAGAAAACATAAAGAAACAGGAACAAGAACAGAAACCAGGTGAACCGTTTGGCATTCTTGTTATCCCCATATTGCACATGTTATATTAATTCATGTCATATGATTCTGCAGTGCATGTCTGTACCATTTATGTACAGTGTGGTGGGGGCTAAACAACAACTATGCGCTAGAATGTAGTTGGTCGACTCCTAACCCTAACCCTAACCCTAACCCTAACCCTAACCATCATGTGCTCCACACTCGCACTGCCACTGTCTCCCAGAGGGGGCACTGTTCTACATCATTTAGACATGTCAATCTAAATGTGACTTCCATTTGCTTCAATTACAGAATCCGTTCCTGGCAGGATGCTGTTAACATCTGATTGGAGCATCAACACTGCCAGGGCCTGGTGGAAGTCTTGATTCCTGGTGATACTAAGCAGGAAAAATAGGGATGGGGAGTTTGTTGCCAGATAACTTCACAGACTACTTGCTCACTAAATATCTTGGTATCCCTGTAAAAATATCATACAGAATACAGGATTCTAATGGGGCTCTGTGAGGAAAAACGGGCAGTACAATCCTCACTCCTAGTCTTGCTGTTCATATTTTGTTTCTTTTGAACACGACTGTACTTGCTGGCCGGTATAATGTTTTGATTTTAGTAGAATGGGGATTTTTCGTTTGCGCAGAGTTTTGAATTTTTACCTGCAGGCGTTTCTGAAAATGACTGAGCTTGATCGCGTGTGTGAAAGCGCTGTCTGGTAAACTATGCAGGAATACAGAAAGCCATGTCCGAGGGCTAATATTGTACTAGAACATTAAAGATGATTGTGGGAACGCAGTAGCTTTTAAACAATAATGTTTAAGAATCCTTCAGCAGCTATTTATTAGGGGATTTTTCCTGTAGCTACTGTACCAGGGCAATCTGCAGATTATTTTAAAGTATTTAGTCTAATCTCCCGTTTTCTTTCTTTCACTAATGCTTTACCGTAGCTACATTTCTGGCTTACAAAACTTGGTTGGTTAAAAAAAAAATACAGCAACTCCTGGACATGAACCAAAAGGTTTTGACCACGTTAAAAAAAGGCACCCGTGACATTGCTGTTTGGGCCCCCCAGAGGCAAGAAAATGGGGTTTGAAATCTTGGCTATCAAGATTGAAGTTGCCTTTGTCATTTCTCGTACTGGAAAAATCTAAAATACTTTCTGGATTTTGCTAGCTGGTAAAGGCAGGTGGATATTTAGTTCAGGTTTCACAGTATATCTGAAATGCACTACCATCAATTACACATGCAGTATTTCACTAAACCACCTAAAACTAGACTAACTAACTGGTTTTCAACCGGCTGCTTTTTTTTAACCAAAGGAAGAAACAACTGCGCATGTACATTCTGCAGTATGCAAATCTGTCTGTTAGAGACCAGACTGTTAAGAAAGTATGCCCCATTAAGAAGGTATGTCAGTAACAGACAAGGATGTGCTAGAGTCACTATGCCCTGCATCCAGTGTGTGAATGAACTTCTTACAAATGTTCATGCAAAATCCAATCAAATTTGGGTAAGTGGTCCTGATAGCCTTTCATTAACCTAACCAAAAAAAAAAAAAAACACAACACAGCTCAAGAATTCTGAACCTTTTAGGTACTGTGCAATAATAAGAACCCTCTGTATGAACTGGTTTGGGTTAAAATCGCTCTTGAGTTCAAGAAACCTATTTATTCTGTATTGCATTGCTTCCCTAATAAAAGCTTCCCATAGTAAAAGCAAAGCAAAGTGTAATAAAGCACAGTGAAAGCATGGGAATGAATAGGTGAGCACTATAAAAAAGCAAGGTATGGTAACGCTGTTAATAAACACATCAAACCAGGGTAAACTACAGTAAATGCACAGCATAACCACGGGGATATCCATGTTAGTCAAATAGGGGGAGCAGCGTGTTGGTTAAGGACAGGAATGTCGGCACTGATTTCAAAGGAATGACATTATTTTAAACTTACATGCAGTTCCAGTAACAAGGACACAGCCTGGTTGTAAACCAATTCCCTAAGCTAAGTAAACAAGGTATCTTGTTTACATAGCAATACTGTTGTTGGGAGAAACTCTTTTTAAATGTACAAAGTTTGCTTGTTTATCTCATTAACTCCTACGCATATAGAAACGATCAAACTTTTTAGTTTAAACTGACAGGCAACACCCTCAGCTGTACCACCTTCTATTTTTGGAATACGTTTTTCTATTTTGGAATACGATTATATATTGTTTTTCAAGCTTTCTTTTCTATTGCAAAAGTCACAGATTGTTGCCTATTTTATAGGTATTTTTCAGAGGTGATTTTTATATGGTATCCATTTTAATTGTATTATATATTATGAAATAGGTGCCATTGTGTTGTATTTTATGCTCATATATTTATGTTCATATATTTCACCACATGTGCTAAATATACTCAATATTATAACATGCTCTGTAGTAATGCTAAGGTAGCAAGATCAGATTTTATTTTAATAAACCACTTTTTATCAGTATATAAATAACTGTGTAACTATTTACACAAAATGAACAAGATTTGTTAATGTGTAATTATCTAGTTTTTAAGAAATTAAGAAATACAAAAAAAATGTAATAGTAATAATTTAATGACAAATATTTTGTCTTTCATTTATTATTTGTTAATTGTGCTCTATTGAGTGTTTTACAGCTGTGGATGAAACTAAAACGTGTCTATGCTCTAATAAAACACCCTGTATAATAAAATGCAGTTTTCAGCTCTACTTACATAAGCATCTGGGAAGGCTGTGTATTTGGGCACCACGTTGTTCCTCTGGGTTTCTATTGCTGGGGTCGCAATGGAGTGAACATCAAAGGAGCTCTGCTGTTTAAACTCCAGTGGACTGGGGGGCGGGAGGCTATTTCTCCTGGGGTCGTAGCCCCCCGACAGCGGGTCAGCGGAGGAGGTCAGGTAGGAGAAGCGCTCATAGCTGCTTGTTTTGGGGCCATCGACCTGAGACAGGCTCCTCTCCACGGAGCTGGGCAGATCAGGCATGGATGACCTCCGGAAGAAGCTGTCTGGCAGAGATATGGCCT
The DNA here is from genome assembly GCF_902713425.1 of Acipenser ruthenus. NCBI lineage: Eukaryota > Metazoa > Chordata > Actinopteri > Acipenseriformes > Acipenseridae > Acipenser > Acipenser ruthenus. The sequence continues at coordinate 7,983,423 of NC_081211.1, forward strand.
TCCCGTTCTCCACAGGCTTGTCCCTTACCTCCTGAGCCTTGATGCTTGAGAACAACAAACTGCTATTCAGCCTGGAGTACAGCTTATCCTCTGTGGGTGTGAGCTTGCTGTCCAAACGATCAGACAGCAGACTGCCTGACAAGGTGCTCCCATTCAGCTGGGTATTCTTGTACACGTTACTGGTCTCACTGGAAGACCTTTGGAGCAGAGAAGGGAGCTTGGGTTTGTCCACTGAGTCTTGTTCCAGCTGCTTCTTCATCATCTCCAATGGGGACAGCATGTCTTTTGTCGGGGTCCATCGGAAACCAAAATCTGATTGAAGTTTGGGAGGTTGACCTGGAGCTGGCGGCACAGGACTGTGTGGCTGAAATTCAATCGATCTGGAGGATGGAATGGGTGTGACATCTGGGGAAGGCAGATTTTCGTCTATTGCAGGCAGGGAAGAGAAGCTTGGAAGAGAGACTGGTCGTGCAGGTCTGGGCCCTCGGTTGAGTCTCAAATTGTGGGGAGGCTCCATGCCACGCAGGGTGTCCACCAAATTGTCCATTGCGGTAGATGTGTCTCTTTCCTCAGGCTCAGAGCTGGGAATGAACTCCACTCGCACAGCTCTGTAGATGTCGTTTGCCTCAGAGTCTGCTTCTGGCACAGGAGCTGAAACAGCTTGCGAGTCCCAGGTGTGATTAGTAGTTTTTGCAGGCTCCTCCCTGCTCTCTGAGTAGTTCTGTTGACCTTTGGAATTGGCTGCTGTGGCTGTGACGGTACTGTCAGTGTTTTCTTTCTTCTTAAGCTCAATGATTACAGTTTCCTGATCAGGCTGTGTTGTATGACTGGCAGGTGAGGTTTTAAGAATGAGTGTTGATTTTTTGTTATAATCCTCCAACATGGAGGCTGGTTGAGTCACTGAGTTGTTATTTATTAGGCTTTTGGTTTCTGGTATGGTGTTTGCAGAAGGTTTCTCTAAACGTTCGGGCAATTGCTTCAGGTTCTCCATGAAGGGGTATTCCACGATTTCCCTTGGACTCTTGATGCCATCGTTGTATGTCTTTTCTGCAAAGGGACTGTGGCCTTCGCTGGGTTTGGATTTGTCATTGACCAGCGATACCTTATGGAACCTTTTTCTTCTATCATCCTTGGGTTCTTTCAGGGGGTCTGGCTTCAGGTTCATAGTGGTGCTCAAGACCCCGATTCCAGTGTAGCTGAAAGACCCGTTTGCACTCATTTCTTTCATCTGGTCTAAATCCCAGGGGCTTTCGAAAAGGAAATGTTCAGCAACCGATTGTCCAGGGGCCCCAGAAATATTGAAAGAGCTGTTAAAAGAAAGAAGCAACAGAAAAAAAGGTTTTAGAGTAGCATTGCGCTCTGACAACTTCTTATACTAACATTTATACAGGAGTTACACAATTTGAAACACCAGCCATAACACTGTCAAGAGCCACCAAGGAACGGCAATGAAGCGACATGACAAACCTGCAAGATGTTTCTACAGGGATATGCATTCATTCCTCAATGATGTCTGGCTTCAGGTAAGCAGTATATAGGGTAGATTTTAGAAGTCTGTTTTCTAGAGTAATTTATTTTGTGACTGTCCCTGCCAATCAATCGCCTACTATCAGCCTTTTATCAAAGTCTGTCAGATTAAAACAGACAAGAAACAGGGAGATGCAACTTGTATATATTGTAAACTGACGCTTGCCACACAGGCTTGCATCAGGTTCTTTCTCAGCACTCACACCATAAATTGATTTTTAAAGCGCTGTTGTGTTGCTTTATTTTTACACACAAAAATAAATACACAAAAACAAACACCTAACTCCGTTCGGAGCGCTAACTAAACCTTGTCAGGAACACCCTAACTATAAAACAGGACATCTAGGCTGTTTACCTGTTAAAATAAACACAGCCAGAAAGGTTCACACAGTATCTTTTTTTTTGTTACGACACACAGTCAGGGCTCTTCACACAGCAGAGTTCCCGAGCAGACTGATTGCTCTTCTTATATATTGGCAGTTAGCTCTAATTTACAATAACGAGCCACTGCCAAATCAATTTAAAAAAATTAATAAACGTGCATTTGCACATGTGATGGCAGGGAGGCTTTTAACCCCCTCCCTGCCCTTTTACAGTATTACAGAATACATGCCAAGGATGTAATTTGCCAAATAAATGTAAAGGGTTTACACAAAACCCTGTGCTATAGATGGTAGGTGTCCCTGTATCTTTATACATGCTCCCCACCTGCCTCGACTACATTCCTTGACTTGACACTCCCCATTTGATTAGAGGTTGGTGGTGAGTGTATTCAAACATGCTAATCAAAGTTAATTATTAAACCCATTTATAGAGTTATAAAGAACTCCTTCAGGAATTTTAGCATTTTAACAGCTTCCATTTCTGCTGGGATAGATGTTCTACCTGTAAAATGATTAATTACAGGTTTGGCTTGAACCAAGTGGAATGTGTCTTGACTTGACAACATATTTGAGATCATCAATCTCAATGGAAATAAAACTCAACTGAGAAACGTGTATTATTATTATTATTATTATTATTATTATTATTATTATTATTATTATTATTATTATTATTATTATTTCAAATCAGTAGAACCAAAAATGCAAGGTTTCTTTTTATATAATTTTATTATTATTTATCTATGTTTCATCCCCACAACAGCTCGGGAGAATTGAAGGTAATGGTCAAGCTAATGGCCTCTATACATCCAGGAGCTCAACAGCGGATACTGGTGAGCTACTGGCCCCTGGATGACAAAGGCCAGCCCTGCAGGTGTTCGCTTGAGATCACAGGACACTACTGGCGGCCGCTGGATCGTGCTGAGGAAACATCAGTCCCACGGGAGGCCTGTGTCCCTGTAGACACTCCCTGTGGAATCCACAGCAAAGGGTGGCATCTTTGCACGTCCAGGAACCCCTGTCTGTACGATTCATCCTACACACCACGTGGCTGGGCCTTTACCAGGTGAGTCACTCAGGGACCACACACGTGGAAGGTCTCTTAGGCATGCAATGCCTGTTAAATTAGTTTTCATAGACTTTAGACCTTTCCCATTCACAGGCATTATTCACAAGAGTTATTATGAAAAGATTATTGACAAGACAGCTTTATTACGCAACAGAACAAGTTGCAAAACATATAAAACAACTTGTTCAGATGTTTTTCGGGATTAGGAATGAGTTTAAGTATTTATTTACTGTTACAATCTGAGCTGACTGATTCTGCCAACCCCATACAACCAAATGTAACTATCTGAATGCAAGTAAATTATTTAAAGTAACATTTTCCAGCAGGTTTCTGTTCTGCATCTACAACGGTAAAATTATTTCTGCAACCCATAAATCTTTGTACTAAAATGTATTTTGTTGATGATTAATCTAACCTGGGTATTTCTGAAAAGAAGCACAACGAATCCTTGTTGAATGATAATCAGGTCTTCTGTGCTACATAAGCTTTAGTGTGAGCCTGGGTTTAATAATTAGCACCATATTAATGTGCAATGTGTGTAGTTATCCGAACTCAAGTAAATTATTTATCAGCTGCAGTTAAAGACTAAAGATAAACTCCCTTATAAATTACATGCATGTACAGCTATGGCCAAAAGTTTTGCATCATCTAGAATTATAGGATTGAGATATCATCAAAAAACTATACGAACATAATTTAGATCTTTTATTTAACATCATATAAACAAATAAACTACAAAATGCTATCGCAAAAGTTTTTCGTTAAGTGTATGGAAAACTACAAAGCGGTATGTAATTCAATATATAAACGTAACATTATTCAGCAGGATTCATTCAGTGTAATGAAGTAAAATGTGTTCATTCTATGGGGTAATGCAAACCTGGTTAATCTGTTTATAATGTACATTTTTTATTTAGATAAATTATAAATAGAATATACAACTCAGCAACAAGCTAAGCTTTTCCCGCTGTTGAAACATATTAATACAAAATACTGTGGGGCGCCAAGTGTAAAAAAAAAAGCGTTAGCATTTTAACATGTCTTGTTTCCCAGATTTAACCTAAATCTTATATTTATTCACAGATGTAAACAAAAAATCTTTTTTCAGATTTATAAATCTAGTGAAAAGCATTTAAATAAATGTTTAAATGTGTACTTTCAGACACACATCTGGTAAAGAATGTCCTAAGTAATTTTCGCCACAATTAAAACATATATTTGTAAATCAGTCAGGGTGGCATACAAAGGGAGAGGGCTCCTCTTCACTCACCCACTTCTCAGACGCTGTGCTGAAGTTCCATCATGCTTCTCTGGATATTTAGAAATATTAAAAGAAACTTTGTAAAAATGCAATGACTATAAGTTTGTCTCAATGCTGAAGTGAGTTTTGGTTCACATTATTCTACTCTGGACAATGTGGTCTCCTCCACCAAATAATGTAAAGATCTTTAGATGCTTGTAAAAATCCATGTGCAGCATACAGACAGATGGTCAGACATACAGACTCCATATACCTCAGATTATGGTGTACTTGATATCTGTGTCCTTATTACCCACCATATCCCCTGCAATATATACTTTTGATTGATTCATTAATAGTGCAAATGACTATTGCTTAATGAAATTGCTTAATGACACATAAAGAACACATGAAGCCAATGGATGAGTGTGCATAGTGATTTCTGCCAAAGGGAGAAGAAAATAAAAACAATAAACCTTCCTTTGTTATTAGAGGGCAAGTTTGATGATTCAGTACGTCCTAGCATTCCCGCAGCTCGACAATTCTTTAATAGCTAGGCCTCCACCTCAAATGCTTTAAGCCTTTGCATTTATGCCAAAGATTTTCACTGTACCACAGTGCCAGCCAACAATTTGGTTTGTTGGCTGGTTTCACAGACCTTGATTAGCTCTAAACTTGGACTACTAGACTTGGTGCAAGATCAATGGCATTCAAGGTATGTGAAACCAGCCTGGCATGTCTTTGAGAAAACAATCTTGCCAAATGATCTTTAACAACATTACAGGTGCTACAGTGGCAATGCAATGGTAGCACATAGTCAGCAGCAATGCGATAAGACACTTACATCTAGAATGATACCACAGAGAACATTTTTTATTTTGATATCTAGAGGTATCACATTGGTATAAACAATTCTAAATCTGCTTGGAAATCTCTGACTGGTTAGCACCAGTCTATCAGCTAATACATTAATCCCACACAACCATTCAACAGACACATCACCCCTGATTCAAATTCCTCTTACCTGTTCTAATTCTATAACATTTAATATCTAGAAGCAACCATTAACTTGTTGAAGAATGGTATAAATAATGGTATGAAGAATTTCCTGAACCGGACAAAGATCCAGTAACTCAAATTTCTTTAAAAGAAAAACTGCACAGTGAAATAACAGAACCAGACCTGAATCTACTTGAACTTGCCCGAAACGAAAAAAACAAAACAAAATAAAGGCTTCTAAATGCACTGTGAATATCATACAAAACTGGCTCCAAGAAAAACGGTAGACTTAGATTTAATGCACTTTCGAAGGAGGAGTTGAACAGCCTCCTCAGGCATGTCGGTTCCATGAGGAATTAAGAGGGACTGCAATACAGCTTATCAAGCTTTATAAGAGCCTACAAGCTGGTATCAATCACTTTCTGAATGACCCATCGTACAGCAGAAAAGTTATGTTATAAAGTTATAAAGTTAAATTGTGCATGTTTTTTTCAAACTGCACAATATCTGACAATTTTCAAGGGAACATTTACTCCTAAAATCACTGATCTATAATTAAAGTTAATTAAAGTTTTGTATGCATAGTTTCCAAAACCAAATCTATGATTATTCAACTATGATTAGTCGGAGAACAACCCTTAGGCTTCAATGTGATGAAACAATCGTGGTCAACAATGGAACCTTTGTTTACAGAATTCCAGGGAAGCATGTTGAACTGTAAAGTAAAATACGGTAGGAGTCCAAAGTCTTTGCACTATACTTCACCAGAAAGCAGGCTCTGTTTGAATACCAGTTTGTTTACATGCCCTAAAGGTAGCTGCCACTGCAGGCACACAAGCTTCAAGCAGCCGTCTTGCCACAGCGGATGACTCTGATTGTTACAGTAGGTTTTATAAGAAGTTTTTCAGCTCTCATTAGTTCTTGATTGTAAATACCACTGTTTTGCAACCCGTCAAACGCGTTGAAGATACAGAAAATAATGCTATGGTATGGGGGCTAATCTGCATGAAGAAGGGACTCATATTTTCAGCAGCACTAATAATCAGAGATTTTTTTACAAAGTACAAATGTTTGTTCCTAAAGGATTTTAAAACTCTTGCTTCCCTGACCGTGTAGCTCTTTGGCTTGGCATGTGGCCTGAAATACACCCATGTTGGAGTGACTGGCTTTTCATAACTCAGAGTACAGCTGTGACCTCGGAGGGATGATAAAACCTGTTTAATAAGCTGTTTTGAGCCTATGTACAAACCATAATTAAACCAATTAAAACCAGTTCTAAAACCACTTTAAGCTCTGAATCAACGCAGGGTTAATGAAGTCTTAACATTAAGCTGTACATAGCTGGTGCACATCAGCAGTTTGCAATCACCAGTCTTGTCACTCGACCTTGTGATGCTTGTGTGTGGCGCTTTGCTGCCTGTGAGAATTGAGCAAAACTCATATCTTAAATGCTATCTGGCTTTCTGCTGACATTGGTAAAGTGAAGAAGAAACGCAAATGTTAACTTTTAATGTGCTTTGTCTCACACCATGCATCATGCCAGGGAAATAAGACCAAATTTGGTCAAGGAAATTGAAAGGTGGTCTCAGCTCAGAAACACCTACCCTCATGCAGCTCAGAACAGCATCAGCTTAGACTTGTGAGATCACTGATGTGTGTGACATCACTGATGTGTGTGAGATCACTGATGTGTGTGAGATCACTGATGTGTGTGAGATCACTGAAGTATTGCCTTCGATTTGCTTTGTTCCTGTTTGCATTTTGATTCCTGAATAAATTATTTTTGATTAACTTTACCTAAAGAAGATTAATTATTTTTAAGAAGAAATCAAACCTCTTACACTATATTATTTCAATACATTTTTTGCTTGTAGCTTTGAACAAGTGCAAACACAGTACAGGCATTTAAGTATGATAATTCCTCAGGAAAAGGATAATTAGAAGACACTCTCCAGTTAAGTATGCAAACAGCTCATTATTATTAACCTAACATTCCACAACGATTCATCCAAGCGAATCTCATAAGCCTTAATAGGATCTGTTTATACTTGCTCTATAAATATCCATTGCTTACAAAAAAAATCAAATAAAAAAAATAGCATTGATTTCTCAGAATCTAACCCTAACCCAAACTCTACATGCCTCGTGATGCCATACCCAAATTAACTTTTAGGTACTAGTTGCATTTTTGCAGAACTTTGAAAAATAAAAATAAAGATATTTTGTTGAAACCTGTTTGGATTTGCTTTATCTAGATCTAACTTGTAGGTATTTCGTTTGAAAGGTTTAAGACTTCTTCTATGAAGTTAGCTGACAGGAGTGCCCCAAGGCAATGACAAACAGCAGAGCTGCTTCCCTCGCTTGCCTCCTGCTGGTGCCTTGAGTATCAGATGCCTAAGTTTGTGTAGCCAAAATAGGTTGGGATGGCTGTCTTTCTCAATTATCATGAACAAATAAAGCTGTGGGAACACGAGGAAACTGGGTTTCAGGTCACAGCCTGGCATACCAGGGGAGACGTGGGATTTGATACAGCAAAGTTGCCTCAAACTAGGTCTCCCGGTCTCCTGGAACCAGGTTTCAAGCCACTGTTCTTGGAAAAGTGGCTTTGTGTTCCCTCAGCTTAAGAATGTCTGGTAACACTTTACATTAAGTGTCTCTAATTACTATGTATATTAATATAGTAGTTACATAGTAAATACATGTGTACCTACACATAATTACAATGTTATTATGCATAGTGACAATGTACTTAATGTGTACATCTTTTTGCATGTATGTAAGTACATAATGGTATCAGAAAAGGGTTAGGGTTAAGTGCAAGAAATGTACACATTAAGCACATTGTAACTTTGTATAATGACATTGTAAGTACACATGTATTTACTAAGTAACTACTATGTAAATACACCATAATTAGAGACACAATGTAAAGTGTTACCAAATGGCTCATCAAAAGTATTCATCAGTTCAACAAGGAAGTTCAGAAACATATTTCAGAGCAGTTTCAGAGGATTGAATTGCAGTAACATCTGAATAACAAACGCGTTGTTGTTGTTCATTTGCATGATGCTTGTAGCTCTGAAGATAAAAAATGGCCCCAAATTCATAATGAATTCAAATGGAACTCCACAGTAATAGCAGCTAATGCACTGGAATTCAGAGGAATTTGAGGACGTTATTTGAAAGTGTAACCAAACTCTTGATATTGTGTGGCATTGGTGTTGCAGTTAATCCAAAATAGGCCTTATTTCCATTTATTACAAAAATAAATATTTCCAAATATTACAAACTGTGCACCTTAACACTCTTAGGCCTTTGGTGAAACTAAAATGCTGTATCAGATCTGCAGGCATGTTGTTATCAGGGTAATACAAAGAGAATACCATGTGACAAAGCTCATCCATTTCTTTCAGTTTTGCTATAATATTCTTCTTATACTTCAGATAGCAACAGAAGCATGCCTGTGTGACCAATAAGAGGAATATACATACTGTGGCAAGCAAGTTGCAGAGTGGAAAGTGAGAATGTGTCATTGAAATCCAACAACAGAATGACCGGGCGAACCGTGCTGTTCCTAATTAAGCTGTGTTCCAAAGCAGATAAGTATGCTCGATTTAAGGAAATTAATCTGTTCAATTAGGCTATTCAATTGAGGTTTAAAGGTCTTTCCATATGTTGTACTTGTCATATAAACAGAATACTACAGCACTCCTCTGTGTAATGTATTCTAGGGTCCAAGTTCTCAAACTTTTCCACAAACTAATTATGAACTAAACTAGTCCAACTTCTTTTGAAACCAAGAAGAACAGGTTTCAAGTTTCTGGCTGGCTGTTGCAATATGAAGATTGAACAATTTCTTGCTTTGAGCGAAAACTGATAATGCATGGAGAGCTTTTATACAGGAGTATTTCTATGCCTACAGTGTGAACTCCTTACTTGGAACCTAAGTCTTTTCACAATACTACAAAAACAGTTCCACAAAAACAGTTTGTATGATTTCCTCTTTTACTTAGTAAACATTCAAAATGAAAACTGCCTATGTAACACACACTGTAACTTTGGTGAGATACAGGTGCCATGAAACTGTAGAGAAATGAATAATGAATAAGGTTTAATAAGGACAACCCACAGACAAGTATAATTGGTTCTAATCTTCTATTCATTGATAAAGCCCCACTTACTTTGTAGCTGCTGGTTCTTCTCCTGTCAGAACAAGCTGGTCTTCTGTTGATATGCCTGAACTTGCAGCACCTGAATCCCCTGGCTGTATCCACACCTTCCTGTCTAGAAGTTCATTGTTATGTGGATGTGAAGGAGGGGCTAGCTCTGGCAGCCTCAGGTTTGCAGCAGCAGCAGAAACATCTTTGGAATGCGCCTCTCGCTCATCTCTGGTTTCTGCTTCACACCCATCTATGGGTGGAGATGTTTGGGATTCCTCTCCCTCAGGAGCCAGAGAAACTGGTTCTTCTGGTTTTGTTAGAAATTGCAATCTCCTCTTATCGTCCCCGAGATCTGCCTGCTCTGATTCACACACTCCCTCCTTCTCCCTGCTCAATCTGTGCTCTTCTGTACACTGTGACCATGCTTGACCAAACCCAATAAGGACCTCCCCTCTGCAAGTTTTCTCCTGTGCTTTGAGCTCCTCAGTGTTGTCCCTTTCAGCTTCTGTTTGATCCACAGTGAAACCCTGCTTGTCCCTGTCTGATCCTATCAGACCCCCTTCATGCCCTATTTCATTTCCAGGCTCACTATCTTGTATAATTCCATGTGTCTTGTCACCATGGTCTGTCCCGCTATCTTCACAATCTGTTGTCAACTCTCTCATGGTTTGCAAAGTCCCAGCCAATCCTGCTTCTCTCTTATCTTTCTCATAACCTCCTAACCCTGATTCTAATTCTAAGTCAGAGGATTTGGGCTGCTCTTTGTAATTGTGATTATTTCCAGATCCTTCTGCATCCCTTAGCCAATTAAAGCCTTCTAATGCCTCTGTCATTTCCCCATATTCCAACTCATTTCTTGGATTCACATCTGGAGGTTTTTCCAACTTTGTCCCCCCAGGGCTATTATCTATCTCCTGATCTGATGATGACAGATGTCCAGAATGGTTACTACCAGCCCTTGAAATGATTTCTTCGAAATGCCTACTCTTACTCTCGTGCTGGCTGATGGCTTCTCTCTGCTCTGGAACATGTGCCAATTTTCTTCCATCCAATTCTCTCTTCTGCAGATCCCTCTGCATGCTATCTATACTGCTTTGATTGGCTTGTTGAGCTACTTCTACTGGATTGTCAGTAGCTTGTGTAACGTTGCCCAGTCCAGGGCTAATGCTGCTATTCTTAACCGTGGCTCCACCATCCCCCTGGTTCACTGGTTGGCTAATGCTGTCTAATCCCCCAGCTATGTTATCCCTCTCCTGATCCCTTGAAGCTGATGCCAAAGGTTCTTGCTGCCTGGTGCCAACCTTTGTGTGCTTGTCCTTGTTGGCTGCTTTCTCCATTAATTCTTCATGAATTGGGCTTCTCTCCTTGTTACTGTGCTCTCTCTGATCTGATACAAACTCACGAGTGCCTGGCTTCTCGGGACCATCCTGGCTAACCCCTTCATGCTCCTCTTTGGTCATCGTGATGGTGATGTTGTACTTGGTCTTCCTGCCATGGCTCGGTGTGTCCGACACTCTGCTCAAGGCGGTCCTAACATTGGGGGCCAGATCTAAACCCCGGTCTCTTTTCACTACTTCCGAAAGAAACGTGGTTTCTTTGTTATACGATGGACTCGAAAACAGCTTGTTTTTTTCTTTTAGAGAATCCTTTGTGATTTCCTGTTGGACTTCTAGGGTCTCCTCTAGAGCAGAATTGGGCGGCCCTAGGTAGGTGGTTAGAATATCTTCCGCCCAAGCTTCTAGGGGCTCCGCAGTTTCTGCTTTGGGATCTGCTTTTCTGACTGTGGATGCTGGCCTTTGGGAATGGCCTGAGTTTGGGTTGTGAAGCAGCACCAGAGAAGTGCCCTCATCTTGGGGTAAGAACTCGGATGAGGTGACAAACCTTCCATGCCTGCCCTGTGTGTTTCCCCCCGGTGACAGCGTGTCTAAACACTCAACGGATGTGCCAATGCCAGGGTCTTTGTTGGCGCTGGTGATACTGCTATCCAGATCGTCCAGGGCCGCCCGTTCGTCTGGACGGAGGTTGGCTGAGCTGCTGTACACGTCAAGGATGCTGCTCCTTTTCTTCCGCCCGCTGCTGCCCGTCACAAACGAGCTAAATCTCTTGAGCAGGGACCCCTTCCGCAAGTCCAGCTCGGAGTAGCTGAGACCTCTTTTCTGGGAAAAGAAGACAAGGGAACACAGGTGTCAACTAAGGTCCCAATTATTAAACTCCACTTCTCTAGGGTAGGAGTAGGGTAGGGTTTCTAAGGATAAACACGATACAACTAGAATGATACATCTCATTTTAAGAGAGGTCCTGGGGCAACATCAAATATGAGATACTATTGTAGCTTGAGTAACCCTATCAAAACAGAATATTACCAGCAACAAATCAATCAATCACAGTGTATTATTTGCCCAAATTCTAGCACATCTTATCCTGTGTACAGATGTAATCCCATGCATAGAACACCACACCTAATTCCAATATTAAAAAAATCAAAACAAAACAAAGCAAAATAAAAAAACATACCACACACACACACACACACGGTACCTTTTGTAAAATGGGCCATGCTATTAACTCCACTCTTTAAAGTCTGATGGACTTGACACAAGCTTCTCCGAAGAAAATATTACAGAAATCGCTACAAACTTTTAAAAACACAAGTTTCTCTGGCTGCACTTTTGTTTTTAATAAATACAATAGTCTCACTATAGTCCCCTTTCCATCCATTTATCGAGTGAGTTTATAAGTTACTCGGTAAAATTACTACAAAAATAGTAGCGACATAAGGGTGAAAAAATGGTTTTTAAATTCTAGCGAGTCAAAGGGAATTCCCTGAGACATTTTGTGATGTCATAGCCAATTTGTATATGCTGCAACATTTTCTGCCAACTCGCATAAAATATTTTAGATTTTACATACAGTTTTTTTTAACTTGCTCACTAGTCTAGCGAATATACATTCTACTGAGCAAGCACCTTAAAAATCGAAATGAAACTTGATCATAATAATAATAATAATAATAATAATAATAATAATAATAATAATAATAATAATAATAATAATATTTCCTTATAGATACTTTTAGTTTACATTTTATTATAAATTTTCCACCGCGTTTATTGAAAAACAATTTTGTTTCTTTGGTGCGCTAACGCAATATATTTAAAAAAAAAAAGGTTTTGGAGTATGCGTATTTGAAAGCGAGTCACACAAATGTATCCCAGAAGGGAAAACACACCACTGCAAGGAATGCTTCTGTTTGGAAGATTACTACTGCTTTTGCTGGCTCAACTTGTCTCCATCATGAAAATGATTCAACGGAGAAGGTGGCAGCAAAGACTAGCCCTCCAGAAGCTGGAGATGTCCATGCAGATGTTGGGTATACCATGCCAGTCTCCACCTGACACATGGCAGTACTACCGCACTCGGAGGAGGTGGGAGGTAGGAGTGCAACAACCCTTCACACACACACACTGGCACCAGTTTTGAAGAAGCATTTCCATTTCATCATACCACTGACATTGTTTCACTTCACCAGCTCCACTTCGTCCTAAAGTGCGCCGTTCAGACAAATACCGCTGCTTCATTGCTTTCCATTTATATCTCAGCACCTCCCAAGGTTTTAAAATACCTTGGGCTGCAATGTCACGCTATATGTTTTGAAATATTGTTGAATTATGTTGTCATTTGCCGTCAAGTGCATAGGCAACATAATTTTCGTTAATTTAAAAAATAATTCTGTTTCTCCTTTGCTCCAAGTGTGCCTTGTTTTCTCCGCCATTTTCTATCGCATTAAACAATTTGACGTCACTGGAATGGCGAAGAAGGACGTTAGGACGAGAAACACGCTCGTTACAGTTTCCCATGCAAGTGTGGAATAAAATGTCGCTGTGAGTAAAAGATAAAACCACCTCTAGCGAGCGAGCTTGTCATGCGAGTAAAAAAAGTCGACTTAAACTGTTTTCCATAGCGTTTGCTGGATATATTTTCTTATCCTCATAAGTTTTACCAAGCTTAAAAGTTGGATGGAAAAAAAGTCTTTATGACCATTTCACAAACAGAAGAGGGTGTGATTTATAATAAGTTAATTTCCTGGTCCTCTCACCCAAACTGCAGGACATCTCACCCTACACACGGCATTTTAACTTATAGTGTAACTGTCAATCAGTGTGACGAGAGACAGGCAGGCATGGGGTGGGGTTCAGGCCAGGCTTAGGAGCACTCTCTCTCTCGCAATGCTGTGCGGAGAAGCTCTCCCTGGGCCATGTGTCCCTCACCTTAGACGGGAACTACATTTACCAGCACAAACATTTCAAAGGAAAAGATGAAACTGGGAGAGCAGGGGAAGGTCTACATGTTTGGTTCACACTGTACAAGTTTTGACAGCTAAAAACTCCTGTGTGGAATGTAAACAATCTGAGTTGTCAGGATAGATGTTTGTCATTTTTCTTTTGTTATTGAAAATTGACGCATGATGTCTCTTGTTTCAAAATGGATTTGGGTTCTTGTTAATTTGCATATCTTGCTCCACTTCATGGAATTTTTTTTTTCCTGATGATGTTTTTGAGAGGGTTCAAAGATTATTCTGTATTCAAAGTGCTGTTTAACCAAAGAGAAGGTTTAAAAGCTATAACAGTCCTTAAAAAATATCCCTTAAAATAGTGCTTAACTTGTGAAAAGCCCCAAAGCTTCTTGTTGTTCTTAAGATCCTGTGTCAGTTGTCATTGGTATCAGTGTCTGCTGCTGTACAGCTATGGCCAAAGGTTTTGCATCAATCTATAAAATTAACAAAGTTTGCTTCATAAAGTCGAATGAAACCTGCTGAATAATGCTACGTTAACATATTGAATTACACACCGCTTTGTAGTTTTCCATATACTTCACGAAAAACTGACAACAATTTTAAAATGTGATATTTTGAAATCTAACATGAAATACTGTACTACTATTATGGTTTCCAGTAGTCTTGAAGTTTCTTTGATTACATGATGTTAAATAAAAGATCTAAATTATGTTCATAAACACATATATATTTTTTTTAATTCTAAAATTCTAGGTGATGCAAAACCTTTGGTCATAGCTGTCCAGCATTGTCTATACCAGGTGGGAAAGGTGGATTCCAACCGATTCTTCTGTTTGCTGTCTCTGGGACTCTTGGAAAAGAGGTAAAACGTTGATTTATCCTTGAGTGGGACTTTCCCATTGATTTCAATGCATTTTCCTGAACCATATTCACTTCCTGTGTTACACATAATAGGACCCAGCCTGACCCTTACACTTACATTCTGTGTGGGGTCAGATGAGGTCCTATTACCTGTAACACTCCTGTAGAAGCATTCAGAAAGTCCATGTGAAAATAAAGAAGTGGGAAAATGTTAGGTAAGATTGTTTTTTTTCTTCTTACGTCTCACAGAACTAATAATTATAATATATTTTCAAAAAAAGAAACAACTGTATATCACAATATTAGATTTTTGGGATTAACAGCAAATAAAGCAAGTAGAGAAGTTTGTATGGAAGAATGCATGAAAGAATCAAACTAACAGAAAACAAACCAGGAAGCGCCACACATCAAAGAGCAGTAATGTGAAGATTGCAACTCACTAAGGAGACATGTCCCCTGCCTTCATTCCTCGCCTGCAGTAATTAGGCAAGGAGAGTTAACAAGAACCACCCTACAGAAACGAGACAGAGAGACAGAGACAGACAGAGAGACAGACAGAGAGAGAGAGAGAGAGAGAGAGAGAGAGAGCGAGAGAGAGAGAGAGTTAAGTGCAAAGAGGTATCAAATCTACACACATCTCATCATGCTATAGCGGACCCTGCTGGCCAGGCGCCCAGTGAGCTCAGAGCGGACACCTGCAGGGCTGGCCTTTGTCATACAGAGGCCGATAGCTCGCTGACATCCGCTCTCGAGTTACTGGGTAAAAAGGGAAGCTGGCTCGGTCGTGGGATCGGAGGAAGTCCACTGTACCTTCAGTTCTCCTGAGCTGTGTGGGGAATTGCTGCTGTGAGGGAAAATAATTGGGCACAGATATGTCACCATATTTACGAGTGAGCGACACTTTCAATATTATCAGTGCAGCAATATTTCTGTTTTATCTTAGTATTTATCTATGTCAGAAATGGATTATGTAATGAACTAGCAATCTGTTTTATGAAATAATAAAGGAGTTTGATAACGCAGCAGTATAAATCATGCCTTTCTGTCTATGTTTTACATGTCCTTTACATTTAGGTGTGGCTGACTTGTAATTGTGGCAACATTCACTGGAACTGCATATCGTTAAATTAATTCCAGATTCCGATGCAGGGAGCATGATTTTACAAACAGTACAGCAAACTTCTTCGGAAGAGCAGTTTTATTGATTAGACTGATAACAGATTGGTGCGACTTCCTTAAAGGGGAAGTGTATATATATAGATGTGTGTGTATATGTATGTTTCTAAAAGTACTACATTGGAAGTCACTCGCCTATTTTCAATAGAAAAGAAAACATGCAGACAAAGGTCAGAACTGGGCCAATGACAGTTACTATTACTACAGTACTCAGTAATATAAAATACATCCTGCTCAAACACACCTACAAGGATGGCTAAAGACAGAAAACCCTCTGATTAGTCCAATGAATTGACAGCATCAGCAAATGAGCTGGCGGACTCGGACAAGCCAGTACACAGTAACTTGACAAGCCTGCAATGCTCCACTGTGTCCTGTTGGAACAGAAGCCTTGCTTCATTTAACATAGACCTACAGGAGACTACATTAACGTGCATGGGGTTACAGCAGTTACCAATGAGAACAGCTGAACTGTTTACGGTCATGAGGAAAACAAACACAGCAATCCATGAAGGTGCATCGCGTATTCTGTTTATCAAGTACGTACAATGTTTCTGGTACAAAACACTTTTTTTCCCCCTTGTCCGGTAACACACCATGTACTGCATATGAGAAATTCCGGCTTGTGAGACTGGATTTAAAAATTAATAATATAGAGGGGTAGCTAAGTATTGTACCATATGTGACATAGAAATGGGCATTGCAGGGTTGCAGTGTGGAGTACTGGTGAGGGCTCTGGACTCTTGACCAGAGGGTTGTGGGTTCAATCCCTGGTAGGGGACACTGCTGCTGTACCCTTGAGCAAGGTACTTTACCTAGATTGCTCCAGTAAAAACCCAACTGTATAAATGGGTAATTGTATGTAAAAATAATGTGATATCTTGTAACAACTGTAAGTCACCCTGGATAAGGGCGTCTGCTAAGAAATAAATAATAATAATAATAATTAAAAAAAAAATAATAACTCTAAATTGAACAACTACATTCCGAGTCCTAATTCCCTTAAATCAAACTCTGCATCAGCTTAGCAATGCAGGGTCATTTATTATAGGGTAGTTCACCCGGCGATTCTGTCGTCCGACTTGAATGTAGACAAGATTCAAAAATAAAATCTGGTAAAAAAAAATATATTAATGCAGCAGCATTGGATATGACAGTTATTCGATGCAAGATTGTTAAAACAAAATACATTTGACAAAAATGTTAAAGCAAAATAATATACTTTAACTACAAGGAAATAAACACACACACACTTGATTTGTAAAGCATTAATACAAAGTAGCTGATGAATCATGTAGGAATTTACAGACAAGACTGCACTGGATTAAATGCTAAACTAGTCAGAGCTGACATTTAGGTAAAGCAGGAGAATTAACAGGAGGCAAGTACTGGATTTGTTTTGTTGTGTAAGGGGGTAGATGACATTTCCAGCAGGTGTTTAAAAAAAACACCTACAATATAGTGCATGAAAAGCCACTCAGAATGGACTTTTCATTCACCAGTTGTGAAATCAATTGTAAGTCATGTCCCCATTGGAACCTGTCAGCAGCAACTACACTCGCTGAGAGTGTAGATCTCACACTGCACTCCAGTTGGGATTCAGATAGAGGGAAGCCCTGCACAGCGCTGGGTTCAGACCCTGCTCTGGAGCTTGGCTCAGCACTGCTCCCCTCTCCCTCGCAGGGAGGGACAGCTGCCCCAGCCTGAGGCTGTAGGTTCCCCTCCAGTACCAGACCAGCTCCCTGCTCGGTCTCCCTTCCACCATCACACAGCTCTGCAGTTGAGCTCAGAGAGTTCCCAGCCACAACCACCGCTTTGCTTAATAGAAATTAAAAAACTTTTAAACACCTGAATGTGCTTCCATGCTTTAATGCTTTTAAGCCAGTTTAAATGACTGTAATTAGATAAACTCTCCATATAGCTTCAATGCGTTCCACCCATCAGGAAGATGTTTGGCTCAGCAGTTGGAATTGGCTGGTCAGGTGCCAGTTTTCTCCTCTGCTCTGTCAAGATGTTTGAGTCATGAAATTGGCATTTTGGTTTTCTTTGTTGTGTAGTGGCGGGTGTTGCTTCATGTATGGTTCAGATCACCAGCATGACTAGTTTTGCTGGTAATTGTTTGTTCAATAAAATGTTTTCAGTGCTTTTTATTTGAAGACCATTAGGAACCCATTAAAGGGAATATCGCTACAGGCACAAGAGGGCAGTTTGAGTATCTGTCCAGTCAGAGGAAAGTATCTACTGACAAACTTCACATGTCATTTTCATTTAATTTCAATTGTTTTCCATTCATATGAGTGGGCCTGGACGTGTAATGTTGTTCTCTTAATCTGACTTCACCTGGCTTTGATCGGCTTTGACCTTGTCTGGAAAATCCAAAGTGGCAGAACTGAACATCCTTCTTAATTCCATTCATATCATGTGACAATGAAACTTCAACTCTGCTAGCCCTGCTACTCTACAGTTATATGCTGTGTGTGTATATATATATATATATATATATATATAATGATAGCAAGAGTGGATGGGGCTGACTGTGCTACTGTTAACATGTCTCATTGTCACATTATTAGGATTCTACAGACGGTTCTACAGTTACGCTCAAATAACCCAGAACCTATTTTCCCTAAAGTAAGGGTGTACTTACAAGCCTTGAAATTAAATTTCTATGACACTGTGTGCAGTCTATTGGGAGCAATAGACTGCACACATGTGCCGCTAACCCCTCCAGCTCATTCTGAACATCTGTACAGGAACAGGAAACACACCTATTCTATTAATGTGCAGGTGGTTTGTAATTGTGCACAATTTAGCACTGCACCACTGACTATCTTAAATAAAAACTGACAGTATGCATTTGACTTATAGGCTACTCATGATAATATGAATTAGTGGTATAATGCAAAATGTGTTGCTGGTCCCTTAAGATTCGTACTGATGAGAATTGACTGTCCTCCTGTAAGTATCATAACTTGTCAATGCGACACCATTATCTATTGTGTGTTAATTATCTAGGCTACTAAGTAGGCCAATTAATAATAATAATAATAATAATAATAATAATAATAATAATAATAATAATAATAATAATAATAGATAAAATCATTAAGTTTCAATTTAAAATAATCTTTTATTCGCATTGTACACCAATGTATATAATGCAGCAGCATGACTTATTTTGTGTTAACGGTAGCCTACAGCCTACAGGCTAAACTAAAAAGAAAGTGCGCTAGGTATTCATTTGATTTTACTACTGTACTGTATACTGTATAGGCCTACTGTACAGATTTATATTTTTACATAATGCAATGTGTAGCCTACCCAAAACACATCAGTGTTATTTCAGCACAATGATGTATACATTTAAAATACATTGAGCCCTAGAAATGTATGTGTGTGCGACTGCATTGTATTTTTTTAAACCCAACACCTCCAAATGTTGGACTAACATGTCCGGTTTAGCGAGGACCTACTGTATGATTATCAAATGCTTTTTGATAGAAACACATTTTTTATTTGGGGGTGAAGGTGGGTGCCCCACTATAGAATCTGATGGGATCAAACTGCCT
Organism: Acipenser ruthenus; assembly: GCF_902713425.1. NCBI lineage: Eukaryota > Metazoa > Chordata > Actinopteri > Acipenseriformes > Acipenseridae > Acipenser > Acipenser ruthenus. Next base: position 8,002,701 of record NC_081211.1, read on the forward strand.
TTCATTATTTATTTGAAAAAAATGTAGCATGACTCTCGCATTGCTAGAAATCTCACTGAGATGACGCAACAAATATTTGACACTTTTGTCATATTTTCTCATACAACAAAATGTATACTTTGCAAATTGTTGCAACATAAATGGAAACTGTGGTATGTTTGCACTGCGACTGGCCCATCTTAGTACATCTACCCCTTAGAATGATTGCAAATGCCATGAAATAGCAAGAATAAAAATGAAACACAGACTGGATTGAAGTGCGTCTGTCTTGCATTGCACAAAAATACTGAAAATACTGAAACCTCTTTTTTTTAATTTTCTTATAATGGCCATCTAGTATCCTATTGTATATCATATACCATTATTAGCATGACAGTAGTAGTATTGATATTATTTGTATTATTCATCAGTAATGTTCTTCTGCTTTTGTTCCAGCAATTGATTCTCCTGTCGGTACATGCACATGTCTTCCAGCACCTCTAGCCTGCATTCCTATGCACTACACAGCGGAGCTCAGCCAAGATTAAATGTCACTTTTAATAGGTTTATCATCCTCAACGTTACTCAGTAAAGATTATCTTGACATTTACACAATTCTGCAGTTTGCCTTGCTTTTCCCATACAATGCACATTCCCAGAGCATTAGAGTGCTTAACAGAGTGAGTCCTGCTGTTAACAAAGCCTTTACCGTACCATACCACGAGGATTTCAAAGAGTAAATTACTTCTTTTTTTAAAAGAAGAAAAACAACTGTTACGACTCACACAACTAGAAAAAAAGAACACAGCAGATATTTATTTTAAAGAGTAAGTAGTGGGGTTCCAAATATAGCGCTACACGTCCCCACCTGTTGCTACAACTGTTTAAGAAATGTACCTGTAATTTACACTTTAAAGTCTGTTTCAAAGCTCTTTTCAAAATGGTTGCTCTAGTGCACTGATAGTGTTAGGATTTCTTCCCACTTTGTCAAACAGGTAACACAGCAATAACGATCTATGCTGTGGTACAGAACAGAAAAGCCAGAGCACTTGCTATGTTTTTTTTTTTAATGTATCTCTCTTCCTGCAGTGATTTAGAGGACAGATCTCAAACCTCACTGCACTGTACTGCGGACATTTTGGAAAGAGCTTTGAAACAGACTTTCAAGTGTAAAAAAGCTGTCAGGATGTTAACAACGAAAAAAGAAATGACAGGTGCGTTATTTAAACAGTTGGAGCAGCACGTGGGGACGTGTAAGGCTATATTTTTCAGAACCCCGCTACTTTTTAAGTTATTTCTCATTTTGTAACTTTAATTTTTTTTATTTACCTTTTGAAAATATGGAGTAATTTACACTTTGAAAATCAGCCCCTTTGCTGTTTTCACCATGATACAGCTTTGTAACAAGTCAGATGTGTAGCTTTGATAATCTATGTTTAGCAAACATGTATTTTCATTTTTAAAAATATGATACCTTGGTTGAAATAATCTCTATTTGTAGGCCTTGCATTCAGATAGCACCTTTCATGGTCATTTCACCTGGAGAGTGAAATTGTCCCCACCCCTTCCGGACCTTGTTTCCTGTCATTACCAACTAGCTGTTGCCCCTAATGACTGACATGCTTTGCAGCCAGTAAGATGCTTTGACCCCAAAGATAAGGGAAACACATTTACTGAGAGTGTTCCTTCACCTACTGTAGTACCAGATGCTTGCCGATATCATGTGTGTTTTCTGAAAGTGCGCATTTGAGCCACATAGTGAATGGATGTGCATGAGAAGGAAGATTTATTAACTATCGCTGTGAGACCTTCATTTCAAACTCATGAGCCGTGCCGCTGGAAAGTTTGATAGAACAGCATCATGGTGAGAATTTGAAATACAATGCGTTTTTGCTCTTGAATGGTCTTTAGAATGAGTGCGCCATGCTTGTGTAAGGTTTCTGCCGGAGTAACATTGTGAAGAATAATATAGCAGTACCAGCTCCAAAATACATTCAGATTCCATTTGCTTTTGCTATGTTTCTGCACACCTGTTAGCTGCCATCCACTTCACTCACTTAGCATCCAGCTCCATTCCCTGTCATCTCACATCCACAGTGCATCTTTGCTGGGAGCTGGAGTGAGACGTCACTCGCCAAAAAGCACAAAGCTTAAATGTGCAGGGCTAGAATATACAAGATCTCATTGCATTGCATTGATCTGCAGTCCCCTACTGCAGAGACCTTAAGCGACAGCACTTGTAAGTTCTGTATGAGGGGCAATGGCTGTGCAAAGGATCTATAGTTGTATGAGTCTGTCACAAGTCGAATGCTACCACAGTGGGAACTAACATGATTCCTTTCGGGTTCAATCAAAAAGCAGGCCTGGCGATTCGATTTGGAAACTGTTTGTTTTACAAATACAAAGTTAGGAATAAACTTCCTGTTGATTTAAAAATCTGAATCAGCCCATGGGCCCCAGTGCCAGATGTAGGCAGCAGATTCTGGAACACAAGAAGGTTCAGGAATACAGGATTAGTAGCCAAATGAAGAAGCTTAGAAATGTCTGTAAATGAGCCATGACTTTTAAAGGTTATACGTCTTGGGAGCTTCACATTTACTGTAATAAAACATGCCTTGAGCTGAATGGCATTAGTATTACACCCCAATGGTACAGCATGTCATCTCTGATAATGTCAAGCTTGTTGTTGCAGGCCCATGCAGGCCTGCGGCATGGAGAGGTGCACTTACACGTACAATACAACGGTCGCTTCAAGAGAGCAAACTAAACACGTACAATACAAATGTCGCTTCAAGAGCTTTGTTTTTTAATAAAGAGATTATATTTGATCTTCTACCAGCTAAGTAAATATAATAGATAATGCCAGGCCATTCAGAAGTACTGTAAAGTTTTTAATATCAGGTTTAATGTATCTTTTCACACATATGCAAACAGTGCTGGATGTGAATAGGAAGGGGGCTGATATTAGCAACTGCACGCCGCTTATTGACAGCTTTATTACTAGCCAGTGCTACAGAGCGCACTTGCATGATTTATGCACATACTTCATGCAGCTGTTATAACACTGCAATGCGTATTTCTGGTGGACTGAGGCAGAATCGTGGCTTTGAAACTGGCTACGAAGCTGCACGCAAAATTGAGATGGCTTTACAGCAGGAGGTGGTACATTGTAAAAAGCAGACAACGTTGGACAATTTCTTATTTAAAAGTGTGTTCTTTAGAATTGATTGTAAGTGCAACACATATTTTTTTATGTTTGCTTTACTCTTTGTAAGGACAATTGTTGTACATCGTTGTGTAGTGCTGTTCAAGCCTACTCCCCGTTTGGGTTTTACACACGCGTGAAGTAACAGTTCTATGTTTGGGTATTTCGTGTTTTTCATGTTCATTTTTTAACACAGTAACATTTAAAAAACATGTATTTCAGTGCCATATTTGTACAACTACAGTATATATCGTTGTACCATATAAATACACTTGAAAACGGGAAATATATATATATATGTTAGACTGTGCCTGGGACTTAATTATTCAACCTGCAAGGCTGTCCAGCTTCATCTAGTGCCAGTGCCCTACCTGGATGTATGGACTGATGAAGTAAATGCACCAACGAAAGAGAATGCTATCACCAGTCAAGCTTGACTAGATGTGCCGCACTGTTCCAATTTCCTCATTTCACCTCCAAGCATAGTAATACAGCCACAGGTACTCACTGCACCTGAACAGGCTGAAGGAGGAATTGTCCTAAATAGAGAACTGGCTTTAAGACATTTGCCAAGAGATAAGTGTCTTCGGTCAACATTGCCATGGCTTCTAAAACTGTGAGATTACCAATGTACTCGCCCATTTACTGTTGCAGCTACAAGCATGGATGTACGAATGGAGTAAATGTAACTAAGGAAAGCGTTGCTAAGGTGTAAGTAGGGATCTACAGATTGACTGGATATCTTAAGAACAGCTGAACACAAAGTAAACCATCTGAGGAACAGAATCTCAAGTCCCTTATGTTATTTGGAATGTTCCTTGGTCAATTCATTAATGCCCAATGTTGCTTTAAATAACCATGCATCCTAAATAGAAACCTCTATTTGGAGGGCCATCTGAACAGTTAGTGGGTGAGAAGCAGAGACTGGCTGGCAGTTCTTCTTTACATGTGAACTAGTGAGTTTTGTTCTTGAAATATTGACTGCGCTGAACACCGCCCACGCTACCGGACAAAGACCTTGCAGTAATCCTCTGATCCCCATGAGAGTGACCCGGGATCAGAACGAAAAGAAACCAAAACCGGAGGCAGTAGTCGGTAGAGTCGGTTTGTTTATGAACACAGAAGATTAGTTCAGGCATTGTAGATCCCTCTAATGTATAGAGAGCGAGGTGAGTAAGCGGGACCATCCATGCCTTAGGGAGCAGTGCACGCTTTTATTTTATAGTTTTTGTACAGTGTTTTTATTTTGCTTTATGCACATTCCCTGTATGTCCTCCGTGCGCTCACTTGCAAGACTTAATACTCTGTGGGGATATTGAGCAGCATCCGAGGCCTCTTGGCCTGTCCTTGGTAATAATACATTCCTACACTGTGACGATCGAGAGGAAATCAATTGGAATTCAGTGATGTTTTTTCACATACATAGTCGTAGTATATTATCCAAAATTGACCAACTTCAAGTTTAGACTGTGACACATGAACATGACGTATTGACTATTTCTGAAACCTGGTTGTCCCCCAGAGTTGATTTTAATAATAATATGATATAGGCTTCTGCATGGACCGATCTTATGAAAATACAGCCCACAGTTTCTTAACATTTAAACAGCAGGTAGCTTCATCTCTCATTTTCCAGCAAAACCTGTCATATTCGAATCTGAAAGATACAATGCTCCCTATTATCTGATGGCCCTCTGGCATGTGTCACTTACACACACTGTGACCAACTGAATGGTACAGAAAGAAACTGATCAATACAGATTGTATTATGGGTCTAAAACAGTAAATTCCACTCTTAGCAGAACAGAATGGATTTCATTTGCAGGTTAAAGACGGCGTGTTTGGGAATTCAGTTTCAATTGTTACATGCGGTCACTCGACTTGAAACAAACTGAGTACCGTTAAAAGCTGAAACAAGAGTTTTTTCACCAACCTCTAAAACCAGTTTGTGTTTGTGTAGACACTTTTTAAACACCATTTTTGTCCTGGGTTAACACACACTTACAGTGTCGGATTACTTTGGCATTCACTGAGGAAGCACGACAAGAACTGTTCTTGGAATGCTGTTTTGTAAGTTGCCAAATACTTTATTTAATACTTTGCAATCGTTTTCACTCATTTTCTTTGTATAGTATACCTACAGTAGCTGTTTTAGACACACTGGTGTACCTGACATTGTTAATTTATAACATCCAGGTGTTTTTAAAATAACTACAGGGTTGGCAGAGTTTCATGATTTGATATCACATGATTTGAATGGAATGAGACAAGCTCACAGCAAGTTGACAGCTTGCTAAATGAATTTAATATTGAAGCCAGAACCCAGAGCTACATTACACACACCATGAAAGGAATGTAAAAAAAGCAATTCAAATGACATTTGAAGCTACTAACTCTTAATATCCTGCATGTTACTACAGATATCATATTGTACAATTCCAGACAACTAGCCATAGTGTGGGATTTCTTCCTTTCTCATCTTGAACACTGCCCTTTTTTTATAAAGACAAAGTACCTTCAATTTGCTTAGCTGAGCACTGTCCCCTTACCTTTTTCTGATGTTTGCCATCATTCTGAGTCCTTATTATTTGTTTTAAAGTAAGGATTTCTCAGCGTTGTCTTTGTCCCCCCCCAACCTAATCTACCAATTTACCTATCTGTCAACCACATTTTTGGAAGGTAAATCTATATAACAAATAACATATTTTATGTTTGGAGAGAGTCATAAGAACATAAGAAAGTTTACAAATGAGAGGAGGCCAATCGGCCCATCTTGCTCGTTTAGTTGTTAGTAGCTCATTGATCCCAGAATCTCATCAAGCAGCTTCTTGAAGGATCCCAGGGTGTCACTCCAGGCTCATTAAATGGAGAGCTTAGGAGAAAGATGTAAATATAGAGAAAGAGAGAGCGAATGCTACCGCAACTACAAGGTTGAAAGGTACTCGTTTGATATTGTTTGTGTTTGTTTTGCTTTGGGCAATGTGCCCTTTTCTCTGTGTTTGGTAAACGTGTTTGTTATATTATTTAATAAATATACGGCTGCATACGTTTCAGCCCCGTAGCTTTGGTTGTTTTGTACTGCTTCCTGGATGCTGAGGTCACCACCCGTGCCCCTCAAAGCCATCCTTGCCACATATGGTGTCATCATGGGAGAACAGCGCCTCCAGGTGTCAGACCAGGAATATTGCGGCTGCTTTAATTTTTGGGTTTTGTTTTTTTCTTTTTTTTTTGAGAAAAAGTATTTTTTATTTTTTGAAAATGGAAAGAAGGCAGCAGCAGCGACAGCAGTAGCAACCTCCCCAGCATCCAGCGCCCAGAAGGCAGGAGTACGAGTAGCCACAGCCCCAGTGCAGGCTGTTTATGTATCCACCGCAAGAGGGAGACAGCCTGCTGTGCCCATTGTCGTCATCCAGGAGAGACGTCATGATGTTCCCGCCATGGTCTCCAGTGCCCAAGAAGGTGGCGCACCACCAAGCGAAACCTAAGAGGGGCCGCTAATACTTCCCCCTGGTGGAGGCCTCAAGTTGGTGCCCTTCCTGGGAGGAGAGTGGCCATTCCATCATCAACTGCCCCCGGCCCGGGAAGGAAGAGGGACGACCACTGTGAGGCCTACGTCAGCACTCTCGAGGCTGAGAACCTGTGCTCGGCCTGCGAGGAATGGGGCTACTTTGTGGTCAGCTGCCCCGCACTCCAGGAGGCGGAGGAGAGGGAGCACCACTTCCGAGCGTCACAGGGAGACTACCTGGAGCTCCCACCTCCACCACCAGAGGGAGACTACCTGGAGCTTCCACCTCCATCACCAGGGGGAGAAGTGAAGCTCCCGCTGCCACCTTATTGGCCAGGGGCTCCCCCCTGCTGTCACCTCCCGACGGTCCGCAACTGCCGTTGCCTTACGAGGGTCTGCTGCTGCCGTTGCCTTTGAAGGGGGCGCGCCTGCCCTGTCCCGCACCGCCTGGGATTGCCTGTCCCGCACCGCATAGGGCTGCTGGGCCTGCAACGCCTAGGACTGCTACGCCTGCAATGCCTAGGGCTGTGAAGGTCGTCCGTCATTGTTATTTGTTATTTGGGACCGGCGAAAAAGCTGGTCTTGTGATGTTTAGGTGGCGTGGATAGGGTTAAATCCACATCCCTAAAAACCTTGTGGGAATGTGGCTGGAACCTTAATAAGCTAATTATTTGATTAATAGGTAATTAAGGCTCCAGCCACAGAATATAAAAGGACCCACTCCGGGCTCATTAAATGGAGAGCTGAGGAGAAAGAAGTAAATATAGAGACAGAGAGAGAGTGAATGCTACCATGACTAGAAAGTTGAAAGGTGCTTGTTTTAGTAACGTATGGTAGTCGTTGTGTTTGTTTTGCTTTGGGCAATGTGCCCTTTTCTTTGTGTTTGGTAAATGTGTTTGTTTAATAAATATATGACTGCGGCCGTTTCAGCCCCGTACCTTTGGTTGTTTATGTGCTGCTTCAAGGACGCTGACGTCACCACCCACGCCAAAAAAATCAAGCAGGTTAGTTAGACACAATCTCCCTTTCCTAAAACCATGCTGACTGTCTCCCAGGATACTGTTACCTTATAGGTAATTTTCCATTTTGTATCTTATCATAGTTTCCATAAGTTTCCATATAATAGAAGTCAGGCTTATTGGTCTGTTGTTACGTGGTTGGGTTTTGTCTCCCTTTTTGTGGATCGGTATTACGTTTGCAATTCTCCAGTCTGTCAAGATGCTTTATATAGCTATAGCAAGGTGATCAGTAAGGAAAACAATAGTATTGTTTTGTTTTTACATTTTTAGGGAGCATGTCTGTTGACTTGGAAAGGGAAAGCACAAGTGTCTGAGAAAGGAAGATTTACAGAAAAACAAAAAACTGTAACAGCCTCGTACTTGTGGAAGGAGACTCGGTGAACGCAGCAGCTAACTACATCGAGAGGAGCAACTTCACGGATTGTAATATTGAGGCAGGGCTACATGAGGACTAAATAAGACCACGTTGTTGTGCAGTAGTTAAAATGTAAGGCTGTAGTTGATGCATACCCCACAAGTTATCATTAAAGTATGAACAGTATTTATTGGAAGTACTCATGACTTCAAGTAATGTTGCATTTTACTCACCCAAAATACACCACATAGTGTCTAAATTGGAGATTAAATTACTCAATGACCCAAACACCTTATCTGGAGAACTGGGTAAGCATTTGCATATTTAGAAACATTTCTTGTGTAATAAACTCTTATCAGTTTTGAATGTGACAACACTATTGTTTTCTGCATTAATAAATATTAAATACAATGAAATTAGCCATTGTTTACAGTGAAAAAAATAGAGCCTTAACAATTACTCAGATACTGTTTTGCTGAAGTGCCTAAGTGCCTTTATAGAAGCAAGAGCGCCATCTAGTGCCACTTTGGATCACCTTGAATTACCTTTTGTTTTGCAGGTAATAAACTGCTCTGTGCTACGCTAGGCACTGGCACCTCTGGTCCTGGAGGACCTTTCTACCCCAGGTGGTATAATGAAGCAGTTAACTGCTTAGCACCTGGGTGGAGGTTTCATTGAGTTAATCAAACCATTAATAATGAACACACAGAACTGAACCCCTCAGCTTGAAGAACCAGGTCTTCCACACTCATTCTGAACACACAGAACTGAACCCTCAGCTTGAAGAACCAGGTCTTCCACACTTGTTCTGAACACACAGAACTGAACCCCTCAGCTTGAAGAACCAGGTCTTCCACACTCGTTCTGAACACACAGAACTGAACCCTCAGCTTGAAGAACCAGGTCTTCCACACTCGTTCTGAACACACAGAACTGAACCCTCAGCTTGAAGAACCAGGTCTTCCACACTTGTTCTGAACACACAGAACTGAACCCCTCAGCTTGAAGAACTAGGTCTTCCACACTCATTCTGAACACACAGAACTGAACCCTCAGCTTGAAGAACCAGGTCTTCCACACTCGTTCTGAACACAGAACTGAACCCTCAGCTTGAAGAACCAGGTCTTCCACACTCGTTCTGAATACACAGAACTGAACCCGTCAGCTTGAAGAACCAGGTCTTCCACACTCGTTCTGAACACACAGAACTGAACCCTCAGCTTGAAGAACCAGGTCTTCCACACTCGTTCTGAACACAGAACTGAACCCTCAGCTTGAAGAACCAGGTCTTCCACACTCGTTCTGAACACACAGAACTGAACCCGTCAGCTTGAAGAACCAGGTCTTCCACACTCGTTCTGAACACACAGAACTGAACCCTCAGCTTGAAGAACCAGGTCTTCCACACTCGTTCTGAACACAGAACTGAACCCCTCAGCTTGAAGAACCAGGTCTTCCACACTCATTGTGAACACACAGAACTGAACCCTCAGCTTGAAGAACCAGGTCTTCCACACTCTTTCTGAACACAGAACTGAACCCCTCAGCTTGAAGAACCAGGTCTTCCACACTCATTGTGAACACACAGAACTGAACCCCTCAGCTTGAAGAACCAGGTCTTCCACACTCATTGTGAACACTCAGAACTGAACCCTCAGCTTGAAGAACCAGGTCTTCCACACTTGTTATGAACACACAGAACTGAACCCCTCAGCTTGAAGAACCAGGTCTTCCACACTCTTTCTGAACACAGAACTGAACCCCTCAGCTTGAAGAACCAGGTCTTCCACACTCATTGTGAACACACAGAACTGAACCCCTCAGCTTGAAGAACCAGGTCTTCCACACTCATTGTGAACACACAGAACTGAACCCTTCAGCTTGAAGAACCAGGTCTTCCAGGTCTTCAGCGATAAATGGTGCTTTGCTGTGGCCTTTATTTTTATATTTGTATTGGTTTTCGTGCAATTACCTATTTACAATATCAAACAACAGACATTTATTGTATTCCAATAACAGTTCTTTTTCTGTATTGGTTATTATTAATTCCTATTATTTTCTCTATTCCAGTTTATATGATTAAAATGTATATAATTTGTATTTATAACTTCAATATGCTCAGTCGAAATTCCAACAAACCAAATCAAGCACACAAACACCCCACTTTACACACAATGTTAAAGCAAGTTAAGACACAGATTTCCATTTACAAACCCAGACTTTAAATCCTTACACAAAATAACAGAACCTAAAACTACACCCCTAGGTCTACAACTGTAACATTAATCAAATTATATTACTTGTTCTATTATATTAGCTGTTCATTTTTAGTACCACTGTATACAATATCTGAGTGTTCAAACCTTTAAGGTTAAAATTACACTAACTATCTTATTTTTGCAATGAGGTGCACAAAACAGAGTTTAAAATGTACTGACAGGCTGGATCTGGTCATCCAAATTGTCACTTTCCTCGTGAGTGACTCTCAAATGTATTTTAAGAAGAAACTGTGGGATCAACCACTCGGTTCCTTGTGTACCTTAAGGGGTTAAGTCAGGGGTGACATACCCATTTGTATCCTGCAGAGGGCACCCTTTCACACATACAATGATGGCACCTTGCACTCAGTCAGTGCCGACAGAGCTATTCAATATATTTGTATAGAGCAGCTTGCTATGGTTCCAGGAAGAGGAAGCCAAGTAAATACATTACTAATTTCTGTGCGTACCTTGGAAACTACCAAATTCAGAAATGACATTTCTAAGCACTGCTACAGGTCGTTAACAAGAACAGTGCTTCGTCCTCCGAGAAGTGAAAAATGTCCAACCAAGAGGTTTATACAGGTCACAGATTACAGTATAGGTCAATATAGTATGTTTAGTTTAAAATGAATTTTACAGAGCTATTTGAAAAGAACACCAAATACCAGCGCTGGGGAAACTACGAGGGGAAAGGATTATAAAACCTTGGCTAGCTTGTTAAGCAAGTTACTAAAAAATGAACTGCTGCTGCCAAAATTGATTTGTTATTCAGGTAGAACTCCTGCACAGTGTAGTGAACATCCATACACCCTGAGGTCACTGTACTAAGAAAGCCAGTCACATACATTCCCAGATTGAAATCATCCATAGCAGGTATCATGACCTAGAGAAAGACCATATTCCTTCGAATTTAAGACATACTTTTTTTAACCACTTTTTGCTTCTCAAAAATAGCCTGCATCTTAAATTTGAGTACAGTAGTTATGCATCTATTAAAATCGCCAACAAAAGACTTGACTACCCGAGTACACAAACAGCAACGTGACGAGAAAAGATGAACCAAAACGTTACTGCCCGATCTCAAATCATCCATCACATACAGGCAGCCATTTTCAAAGAAGAGTCATTAGCTTCATGAGGAATTCAAAGAGAAGCTTTTATAATTTCAGCATTTCTAACAAACAGCGCCAGCTTGGACAGATCAGAAATGCTGATCAGACCCCTGTATTTTTTCGACATGCTCAGCAATATCACAGTTCACAAATTGGGAGAAAAACAGGTGTGAGTAATCATGACTGGAAATGAAAAGCAGCACAAAACTGCCTCCATATGCATAATTCAGGTCACAAATGCTCCCATTCACAGAACAGCAAAGCCTGTCTGCCTGCTGTTTCTAAAATCCAGAGATGCCTCCGAGCTGTAAAGATCCAGAGACATGAGGGGCCATGTTTAAAACAGCGTCACCGTTGGTCTAATGTGACTTTCGTTCTTATTGGGTTTCTTTTTTTTTACATTGGTAAATTATCTTAGCAGACGGAGCCTAATTTTGTACAATTGAACTGAAGAGTTTATCAATGGATGGAATTTGCATGCATTATCCAATATATAGTACCTGCTACTTATTTTCCAGAACAGTACCTTTTGCAGTAAATGACATTTTACATACAGCGTAAGTCTTGGCATCCTCCATTCATTTCAATGTAATTCCCCTAAGTAGCAGGTAATGAATGTTGATATTACAGAGCAGCTTCCCATTGCATTACTTTTTTTTACTGTCTCCTTATCTTTTTACGATGTTTGTAATCATTCTTATTACATGATTAAAATACTTTTTGTTAATTTACTTGGTTACAACTCCAAGTAAATTGGAGGGGTTTGTAGAAAAGTCTAAAAAACAAGGTGTACAGGGGCAGGTAGGGATGAAAACAAGACAAATAAGAACCCAGCTCTGTGAATCTGGCTCAACATGCCTCTTTGGAGCAGGATGTGGGCATGGCTATCTCTGCCCTATGAGACTGTGTTTACTCCTGTCCCTGAGAGCAGGCACCTTGTGTTTACCCTCTCTGTACTAAAGCACCTGCTAGATCCACTCGTCAACGCTGTTAGTTCAGGGAGAACAACACTCTGCATGGCTGACTGAGTCACTGCAGGATATCGATACTGTCTTGATCAAAGCTCACTGTGGTACATTTGCACTGGTGAAATTGTCCTGTGTTTTTATCATGACCTATACAATCATGTGTTCTAATTATTTTAATGGGCTTTTTTTTTTAACTGTCAAGAACTAGCTTACTAATACATGAACTAATTTTTCATAGTAATCATGTGTGTTTGAGGGCACTGTAGTGGTGATCGGCACCGAGATGAGATCACAGATGAGACCCAGCAGAGTGTCTGATGTCTCCTTCTCCCCCGAGGGCTCTCAGATAATCAGAGCGACTCAGCGTAACAGCTTGCCACCTGCAGCGATCCCCTGGCACATCCTGCTTTAAAAACAACAAGGGCAGTGTGGCAAGGGAGGCATGCTTTCTTTCCAGTGCTGAGAGCGAATTACACTGCAGCCCTATCCAAGAGCATTTCCCAAGTGATCGGTGTGCAAGTGTGCAAATCAGGATGCTATGCCACTGCCTCCCCTTTAAAAGGAGGCATGGCTTTCAAATCTATTTCCTATTTTATTAGTATTGGCAAAACATAATTATTGCCTCCACTTTCACTACCAATTTTTATTTGAATGTAAAGCTATGCAAACAAGCCTCTGGACTTACATTAACCTTCAATCTGTTTTCTTCTACGGTACTAATTCAAAACAAACTCATGCATGTTTTCTGAACTGTAATACATTTTATGATTAGTACTGGATATGTACATCTGTCTAAACTACAGTCGTTTATAGCTTTATTATTTACAGCTGTGGTGCAAGCCATGTTAATAGCAACAGCGTGAATGCCACCTGCAGTTAATAAATATGCAGCTTCACCTCAGAGCAGCTGTACAAACGAATTAGCAGATCAAAATGGATGTGTTGATATTAAGGGAGGAACAGAATTAGAGCTATCGATCTGATGGAAAAGTTGCTAACCATGTCGTATGTCAACAGCATGCACAGAATAGTACAGACTGAGGCAATAGTTTAATGACAACCAGATACTGTGTGTGATATATCATGACGTAATACAAGGAGGTGTTAGTATCACGGTGAAGCATATTAAAATGACTGCTTTACAGCATGTGGACAATGTCTTGTGTTCTCAAGATCCATGTAATAATGTAAGTGTGACATACAGACGTATGGATGTACAGCCACCTCAATCATACTGCAAATAATGCACACTACATAACAAGGGCATCTAAGTACTGTGCCTTTGCCATAGTTTATCATGGTTTGCCATGTTTCTTTTATATATATGATTTACCTCACCTCTGAGTTTTACACTGCTTCCCTATGCTTTGCCATGCTTTCACTGTGCTTTGACACACAGTGCTATTTTTTATAAGGGCTCTGGGCTTTCTCTGGCCAGCTTGAAGAGGTTCAAACCGAGTAAGGTGTGGCTTCTGATCTTCAATATTTATCACCTTACTGACAAACCTGCAAAGCTGTTTTGCTGCTGGCTTGGACTGTATTTAGGCAACAGTCTGTGTTTACTGTGCTTCAATGTAGGTCACAGCGCCTTACCTCACCTAAAACAAGGACTATTCGTTTAAACCAACATGCAAATACATGATCAGCAGATATTTGCACAGAGGGCTGGAAAAGCAAGCTGTGTGCCTTCGATTGGTTATAGCAAAGCTGATGTAGATGGGAAATTGTAAAACAGCTTCCCTGTTCCTGACTTCTGACTTCTCCGTACAGCACAACACACAAGACGACTCCTCACAGTTTAACCCCTTCTCTCCTGTAACTTCGTTTTATCACTCAAGTAGGGGTGTAACATACATCGAGTACCTGTGAAAAATCGCAGAACTCTCTTTGCATATGGCATTGTGGTATTGCATGTATTATGACTAGGCCTGTATTTTTTTTCACGGTACAAAAAAATAATAATTTTAATTTATTATTAAAAATAATAATTTCACAGCATTTCACGGTCTAAAAATAGGTATTTCAAGATATGTCACAATTCAACATAATTATTAAAGCAGAAAAAAATAGCATTGTCACATTCAAAATGTATCATGTTATTACACAACAAATATTCCCTGATATTTAAATGCTCTACTGGAAAACAGTAATATTTTGGTTTTTTATGTCTATCTTTTTTGAAGACTTTCTATTTTTACCATCAGTGGATTATCAAACAAAATAAATAAATACATGTAAAAATTACAACAGACATGTAAAGTGTCCCCTTCCTGTACTGAACTGAGTGATTTTTTTGCATATTTCCCATCTTTGATGCAGCTGGTTTAAAGAAATCCTGCAGCTCTATGCTACATGTTCAGGGAAGCAAACTAAACTGGCTGCCAGGTTCCTAATGCAGTGTAACAGAGCGTCAATAAGGCAAACGATTGCTGTGTTTATTTTGAAGTGCTAATAATATGTATATTTATACTATGTTTCAGAAATTGGGAATTTTGATGGGGAACTGCATATTACATTTGGATTGCATTGTACGCATTGGGTTCATTTCAGAGAAATCGTGAAATCTGTGATAACCATGAAAAAAATGCAGCCTTAATAAAGCTGTATGACCGAAATCACTCCATACCTGCAGCTACTAGTAATCCTTGAATAACGAATGCATGTGATTTATAGCTGCTATGAATATAGACTTCCTATCTCAAGTTTTGTCTACAATCATATCCATTTCATCGTATTACTCCTCATAAAAAGTCACCCATCATGACCGTGTAAGTGTTTAACATCATGGTTGACCTGCTTTGATCATTAGTCCCCATTCAAGTACAGTGACACCTCTTTATTACTGCTGAAGGAGACTTTTTCATAGTATTCTAGGATTATGAGTATCTAAAACATTGTTATTTCAGCCAATTTATTTAACATGTTAATGAGCAGTTTAGCCAGTCCAGTTATTGGTTTTAGATTTCTCATTTGCAAACTGTTCTCTGGGACACTTGGTAAGGGCATTAATACCAAATAAAAGGGTGGCTTAATAGTGAAGGTAACTTTACACTGACTTCCATAATAAAAAAATGTGATGTGGTCTTTATACTGTGGGGGCCCTAAAGCAAGGTGTCCCTGTGTTGCAACTGACCTTTGAGGAGGGGGCTGTGCTGTAGATGGAGGTCTGTTTGGATCCGATGAGGTCAGGCCAGTTCTCTCCGTCTCTTCCCAGTATGTAGCGATGGGCAGGGTCCCCTGCATCTCCCACATCTTCCACAGTCCTGACAGATCCAACAAAGAACAGGGAGTCAATCTACAGCTGCTGTGTCCTGCCCGTCTATCCTCTGCACGGTTTACTTTTTCCATACAGCTTGTGGCAGGCCGTTTGGTTTAAAACGTTTTTTAAGAGTTTAAAACCATCTTTTGTTTAAAAAGTTGTCATTGTTGTTTGTTGCATCAGCCTCCTTACAGACACAGAAAACACTAAATGCAAGTAACATTAATAAGCACCTCAATACAAATCCATGTATTTGACATCTTTTTAAATGATTTATTTGACTATGTGGGAATGTGAAGTGAATACACTTCACCCAAATGTGTAATAGGAGCAGAAGACCATTTAAATATGTTTAAAAAGCAATGTGTTTTCAATCTGAGGTAGGTAGTACTACGTGTTTTGAATTGTATTTTTAAAATGTAGTGTGGATTACACACTTTAATGTAAACAAAAAGCAAGACACATTTTGACAATGCTTTGGAGCTGCGTTGCTGTGAATACCTCACAGAATACCACAATGCGAACAAAATGGAAATCCAAATATAACAGATTGTTCTGTAGTGAAGAGATAATGACTATCTTTAGCTTTCGGTTCAAAAAGAGAGATAAAGCCACGGCTCACACTAGTCATTAACAAAATATCAATTCAGAAAACTCACAGTTAACTCTGCTAACGTATAACTGGATGCTTGGGCTCAGGAAGAAGAAAGGGGGTAGGTGGCACAGTCCTTTAGGTCTGAGTTCACAAGCAGCTCAGCACACAGGTGAAAGGAGCTGGGTGGATTCCACCTGCCCCACTACTCTTCAGGTCGGAGTTCTTAACCTCTTACTACACCTTGTATATTGAAATCCGCAGGTGCAGTTGTTTGCAGGAAAGCAGTATCTAATCCCAACAGCAGAGCACCCTCAGTCACATGAACCCCCTCAAAATCAATGTTATCCTCTTCGTTCACCATTTGCACCGCTGCACTGTTGCACTCTCTGCAAAAGCCTTCAGATGCAACGGAAAACAGGCATGTGCTAGTAATCTCTCTCTCTCTCGCTTGCAGAGCTGTGAAGGGAAGTTCTCATGACGCCTGGCTGACTGTAGCCATTGCCAGACCCTCACCTTTCATGAACAATGACTCACAAGCACTAACATTAAAAAATTAAATGACAGTCGCAGATTAACAGTAGCCTGGATAAACAAAGAGAAACATTACAGACAGTATACAGTGCCAAATACACGCTGTGCTTATGCAATTTGATACATTACACTTAAATTTTGCAGTTACCATAACAGTAGATACAGAGAATATTTAAATAACAGGTAGCTACCAGTTAAAAATGCTGCAAAACAATTACAAAGTAGACTGCCCTCAAGTGTGGACAATGGCACTTAATGGGCTGAGAGGGCAAATGGCCAGGCTGTTCTGCTACCTGCAATATCCAAGCGATCTGCATTTATTTAACTGCTGGTTATGAAGGCATAAAACAAGACTGAGGCCTGGACAAAGCTGCAATTTAGCAGGAGCTGCCTACAGAGGCAAAGGAAACAATGAAACTAAGGCCCTTTTATCTATGCAAATAATAGCTCTAATGGCTTTCTTTGTCTTGTCCAAACCACAGCGTGCGATTGAACTGAAAGCCATACGGACATACAGGAGAACTGGAGCCAGTCGCCTCTTTACACACAGGAGCTTGAGAGAACCGGGAGCGCCAGAGCCAATGCAACACCCTTTGGAAGTGAAGACCAGCAACTTTGCTCAGTCAGGACACGAACCAGCGCCCCCCTGGCTATACGACCCACAACCCACATAATAAAACGTACGTGAAGATCACTGTCTGGGTGATCTACTGTAAAAAAAAAACCAACAAAGTTTGTCTTTATCAACACATGATTGTATATGCACTCTATTCATTGATGGATTCTTAATTCAAATTGCAAATATCATTTCAAATTAGCCAATGTTGTTGTTTCCTTCGTCTCTTATTGATTTGTAGTGTAATTAATAATTTAGGTCAGATTAATCACTGTCCAAAGTTTTCGAGGAATTCCATTAAATCTTACCCCTTACATGTAACCTTGAAATATGTAGGTATCATATTTATATAAGTCAGTAAAGTGTTACCGAACCGGCAGTAGGGTTTAAAACACAACACACTACTTTCCCTAGTTCCCTGCTTTGTTGAATGTATTCTTGTAATATCTTTTTCAACATAATTGCGATTGTTTTGATATTTTTATTAACATATCGCTGGACATAAATCAGTTCTGACTAGCTGTTTTCGTTTCACATGCTCTAATCAAAATGCCGAACATAGCGAGAGGAGTCAGGAATCAATAAAACATTTCTGATTGAACAGGCGTCTACTAAATAAAACAACAGATCATTCTAAACACACACAACAGATCATTCTAAACACACACAACAGATCATTCTAAACACAAAATAGATCATTCTAAACACACACAACAGATCATTCTAAACACACACAACAGATCATTCTAAACACACACAACAGATCATTCTAAACACAAAACAGATCATTCTAAACACAAAACAGATCATTCTAAACACACAACAGATCATTCTAAACACACACAACAGATCATTCTAAACACACACAACAGATCATTCTAAACACAAAACAGATCATTCTAAACACAGACAACATATCATTCTAAACACACACAATAGATTATTCTAAACACACACAACAGATTATTCTAAACACATACAACAGATCATTCTAAACACACACAACAGATCATTCTAAACACACACCAGATCATTCTAAACACAGACAACATATCATTCTAAACACACACAATAGATTATTCTAAACACACACAACAGACAGTCTGGGAGTGGCCCAAGCTAGAAGCCACCTCATTGTTTAAAGGAAGAGTTAATTATACAGCAGGCCTCTATGTTTTTGAGTACGTATTTATGATGTTTATAACATCCATGGAAAGGTATTTTTTTGTGTGATGATAATTTTATTTACATGTTCAATTGTTCAACACATGAAAACTTGTTGAACAATTGAATTAATAACATAAAAGAGATATTTATGTAATGTTATATACTGATTTTTTTTTTTGTATGCCTCCCTATGGAAATAATAATTAAAAAAAAAATAGTAATGAATCTTTGATTGTATTTGATATATTTAATTCTAAAAATAAGAGAAAATAACAGGGGGTCTCCATTTATTTTTATTTTTTACCAGAATGGAATTGTTATTTGGTTATGTCATCTTTTTATTAACCAACTTTTTTTCTGTGAAACACACAGATTTGACAGGTCTTAAGCTGAGGGAACATGAAGCCACTTAGTGGCTTGGAACTTGGTTTCAGGAGACATGGTTTCAGGTCACTGCATGGCACGCCAGGGGAGACTTGGGGTTTGATACAGCAAAGTTGCCTCAAACTAGGTCTCCCGGTCTCCTGGAACCAAGTTTCAAGCCACTCTTCCTGAAAAAGTGGCTTTGTTTTCCTTCAGCTTTAGTCTTTGCTTCTGCATGATTCAACACATGTCATGTAGCCTGGCATCTGGTAAATGTAGTAGTTCAGTAGTAAAACTGACAAAAAAAAGTTTCGTCAGTAGAATGAAAGATGTTATCAATGATGTTTAAAGGAAAGAATGAAGTATTTATAGTGTGCTCAAAGACATTCATTACTTATTAATTTTAGCAGTGGCATTTTGACTGAACCTTATGCGGTATATGAGTCATCTCTTAAAATATAGGGTTGCAGGGAGGTGTTAGAAACACAACTTCATACCAAAATACCAAAATATTCAGTAATAAAGGTCTGGTGTAAAACAGGAATCAAACACCCATGACATTAATAACGTAAGTAATGGTTTTTCATCACATATCGTGTTTATGCCAGATGTTTATATTTTATATAAATAACAATACAGTGTAGCTCTCCGACCTCATTTGAAGGTACTGTACGGTAATCTATTGCTTTTTACAAGGCAGTACGGCACATCATCTGTACAGGACGGAGTTCTGTACAGATGCTCAGAATGAGCTGGACGGGTTAGCAGCACATGTGTGCACATCATTTTGTATCTTTAGCTGTGGGGAATTTGGATTTCATTCTTCCTCACTAGTATAACATCCATTCCTGTAACTTATCCATTCGGAAGACGATTATCATTCTAAGAAAAAGAAACGTAATGAATTTATTGGGAAAGGATCCTGTTTGAAATGTTTGTCATGGGATGTATTAAGGTTCTTTTACTGTTTCTAAATGCAGCACTGTTGAGTGTTTCATAGTTAGGGATGATTCTAAGAAATGTACAGAATAGGTAATAGAAAAGAATAAAACCACTTAACATAACATTAAAAAGCCATTGCTTTTTTGAGCGTATGTTTCATCATTGTGTTTGATATGTACACATTTAAATGCATTGTACACACAATCTATTTCCAGTTGGGTTTACATTGTGTTTAAACAGTTGGGACAGCACACAGCAAGACACCCTGTCCGCACAGTGCTAACTAAATAAACAGCTACTGTAATGGATTCTTTTTAAATCTTTTTCATGACGAAGGTATTCATGCTGCATTTGCACAGTAGTGTTGATGCTTGCCTTGCTTTGCTATTTCACTGCATGTACTGTGTTGTACAGTATGCACCTGTAAATAGTGTGTTTTGGTGGTGGTTTGTAAAGAAAATGTAATTTTGTTTGATTAGATAAGGCAGGGCTGGGTGATTAGACTCCCCTCCCTGTCTAATTGAAAGGAATGTGCAGCAGGTGGCCAGTGGGCAATTGAAGAATTACAATCAATTAACCCCACCTGCCTTTAGAAAGAGGCTGAAAACCAGTTTCTTTGTTCTTCTTTGTTTGTTTGTTTGTTTGTTTGTTTGTTTGTTTGTTTAGTTGGTTGCTTGCTTGGTGCTGTACTTTTGTTTTCTGCAAGCCTGGAGGTGAACGAGGAGAACCCTTGCGAATGTGTGTGGAACCAGGGTGCACTAAGGATTATCATTGCATGTGGAACCGGGATAACTGTTAGAACTTTAGGATAGGGATTCATTTAGGGGATTTTAACCCTTTGCGGTCCGTCAAACCCTCTGTGTCTGTCTGTTCTCCCAGCGGATACCCACACGTAACCGAACGCCCGTTACAGCACCTCTCATGGTCATTTCAGCCAATCAGAGCACAGAAAGCTATTCCTTTATGATGCAGCAACTGCACAAGCACAACTATGCAAACCATGCAGTCGCACTGCTAAACGTGTAATTATAACCATGTAGCTCCACTACCGCCCTGGATGAAACTTGCATTACAATTGAACTAGATACAAAAGATGTGCCTTGGATCAGATAAAACTCGTAACTCAAGTTCCACACCTGCCATGCCTCCTTCAACCTGAGCACACAGCATTTAAAACCACTCCAATAGAAGAGACTGGAAACTTTCACTTCCAAAGCATAAATGAAGTATTCAAGCAGCATTAACCTCTGGAATTATTCTTATACTTAGTGGGTCTTATTCATACCACCCGTGTAAATATCCCTTCACTAACCAGCCTCTACTAATTGATGAGTCCATCTGTTTGCCTGTGCTTAACCACGACTTTACCGTACTTTCACAATGTTCTCAACACAGACCACTTTACAAAGTGTGAAAGACGGCGCATTACTTCATCATTAAAAAGCAGTTTTCTTCCCTCTTTCCCCTCTTCAAAAATAGGCAACAGATTTTAAAAAGGTGCAGTGGCACCCCTACTGCTATCCATTTACTACCCAGGCAGAATACCTGGGGTGGGGTTTTGTACTTTTAACCTCCAAAATGAGTTTGTGAATGATGCCTGCAATGGTGACAGGCACGTCACTGAATGCTGTGCCAGCATTGACAGTCACCAGTGCTGAAACTCTTGGGAAAGCGAAAGAAAATAAAAAAAAAATCCACCCAGTTATTCTGCACTTGTGGGACTTATTGCTCCTAGTCAAGGGGCCTGAGCAGTTAATGGGAATAGATGGTGCACCCCTAGTTATTCTCTATTGATAGGAAATGCATAACATTTTGGGGAACGACAGCACTTGTGAGATGGCCTTCTCATTACAATGCTTCTATTTACAGAGGAGATGATGATCTCTTCCATGATATTTAATAGGTAAGGGGTCTACGTGATGTACAAAGGGAAATACAAGCCCCACCCCAGTCATTCTGTTTCAAGGCTGCTGTGCCAATACTTTTGGGAGGACAGTAATATTATATTAGAATATGATTCAGTACCATCAGCCAATAAGCAGGCTTCTATTAGATAGCAGATGCCTGCTGGGACATAATTGTGACTAATGAAAGCTCAGTTCACATCTCATACAGCAAATACTAAACAAAGGCACAATTGGTCCAAATGAACTTTATTATCTACCAAAACCAGCAACTGGGCAGTACAATTCAGAGAGTCCTTCTGTCTAAACACTTTTAACTGAACAAACAACCACTGTAAATGGATTCATTTTAAGATTAACTCTCCTTTGTCTGAGTCCTCTCCCATAATAACGTTAAATAAACAGCAATAATGTTGCAGTCTGCCACACGTGAACTATGCTGTACACTGCGCTGTATAAAATGTCACTGGGTTTTACCATGCTTCCATTGTGCTTTGTTACACTCTGCTAATGCTTTTACCATGGCATGCTACAATAAAGCTTTATAAGACTTTTTGCAGACTGGACTCTAGCCAGAGGAATAACATCTCGTGCAGTGTTTTCATGGGAAGGCAGTACAGATGATGACACTCTATAAAAAGACAGGGGGTTCTGAAAACCACCATGTATACCAAAGCAAAGGCAAAGAAACCTAAAACCGTCACTCCTCAGCACATTATTTAACTGCTCTACCTGCAACAATGGTGATTATTCAAAAAGAGAATGAACCTTAAACCGATTGTAGCTAACATACAGGGCGTTCACCCTGCGCTGTGTATGTCTGTGAGCTCAATCCCGCGTTCCCTGCTTGGGCTTTCTTTCAAGCATGTAGGACACACTGTGAGCCTGTCTTGATTGCGAGTTGATTACGCGGTACCGCGCCCCGGGTGAAATCACTGTCTGAGATCCTTCTGCTTTCCCGTGACGGTTTCTGAATAGTTGCACAGAACTGTCACCATCAGTAGCCATACAAAGTAGACCAGCACGACCATGATCCACTGAATGCGCATGGAAACAGGGTGTCACTCATGCCTTCATATGCCTCATAGATACTCTCAATAATGTGTTCTAAACAATGTACAAAACATATGTCATTATCATCACAAGGAACAAGTGCATCTCTAGATATTTGTAAAAACAGAAGTGTGCCAAATGGACGGACGGACAGACAGATGTAATTACCTTTTATCTGGTCAAAAGTATTTTAGGAAAATACAATGTCATGGATTAAGCAGGGAGAATGTGGAAATTTCGTTTGGCATTTTGATTTAATTAAGACATCGCTTTAATTAGGACATCTCCACATTCCCATTGTTTATTGCATACATTCATATTTATCCCAGTTTATTGAATTTGGCTCTTAATAACCTGTGCTAAAAGAATGTCCTTTTCAAGATTCATCACAAAAGCAGTCCCCAGATACTGGATGGGTTGTTGTACCAAAAAGATTTTAAGAATGGTTATACTGTAACACACACACACACACAAACACACACACACACTAATCTTTCTGTCCTAGGACTACCTTGAGGCTCTGTCTTAGTTCTGATCTGCATGATTATCTGTGAATGGTGGGTTGGGTGGATAGTTCAATTAAATACATGCCTAAAGCCAGCAAATTATAAGGACAAAGAGAAAAAAATATAGAAATGCAAATAACAAATACGAAGCACAGTATATTATTCACCTTTATTAATTAAACATGGGCTGAAGTAAAATCTCACTTTATATTAGCCAGTCACAAGCAGATCTGACAGAATTTGATATAGAGGGCTGAAGGAACGCGTTAGGTTGCACACTTGCTTGCTTAACACAAACTACACCAACTGCTGGTGTTACTTTGTGAGGAAGACAGAGGGGATGACAAAACAAACGATAACACACCTAAGCCGCATTTCACAGGTCAGGCCCGCAAATTGACATTAAAAACCGCAGACCCGCGACAGTCATATACAACGTGCAAAATAAAACTTATATGTAAGATCATTGTTCAGTTACTCCAGCATGAGTGCTAAACAAAATTTCTGAAGTAATTTCCAAAGAATATGGGCAAGGGAAAGCTCTAGCATTGTAAGTATACCGAGTTACATTTACAGAAGGCAAGCTCGGGAGCAGGACGCTGCATTATGGGAAAACATACACGTTCCAAAAGCGATCATAGCCACACGCGTTACCCCCAATACTACATATGCATGCTACAACCTATGCACATAAAAACACAGTGTCAATTTGAAACAAAATACACACATTTCCACTCCCCTGCTATAAAACGCCACTTTGTCACTGTGTATGTACTGTCGTGTGTCAAATATGCATACTTCTAATTATAATTCTGCGACAGGAGTTTATAGATTGCATATTCAAGCTCGGTTTTAAAAGCAGAAATTAATTTGGGCTGTTTTCATTTGATTAGATGTGTACAGGAAACAGACACAGAGCTGTTATTGTTAACATGAATACAGGTACTATATTTGTATTAAAACCCGCAGGACACTTCCCTCTGAGTGCTTGTTTGGGACATGTTTATTGTGTTAATGCAGGACCTTAGAGAAACACACAACACACGGAAAAGCCCCTGTATCGAGTCCTATACTATAGGTGCATGTGCATTACCCGTCAGTAGAGTCTTTGCTGCGCTCCTCTACGTTTTCTTCCCTCTGTTTCTTTTTCACCCGGTCGTTCTTGAAGAGGCTTTTCAACGACCTCGCGCTCCCCTTGTCCTTTTTATCACAGTCTTCCAGATTCACCTCGCTCTTGGCGAACATTTTGTAAAAACTATTTTTCTGGCTTGTTTCTTTTTTCGCCATGGTTCGTCAGCTGTCGACTCCTCCACAAACAGGTAAAACAAAGCGTAATACCAACGTGTCCTTAAAAAAAAAAGGATGGATGCTGCACGAAACGATACAAAAAAGGACAGAGAAGAAAGACTGTTGTGGGTATATTCCACGAAACTCGCCAAAGTAGTTAAAACATTTTCCAAAACCAGTTATTCAAAGTAAATATTAATTATTGGAGATGCCCTCTATATAAACTAGTGGTGTTGTGTACCAAGTCGATCCCCTCCAGGTGTGCTGTCGGTTCTCTCTCAGCTGTCTCATACAACCTGCTGTTGTGTACAGGTGAACTCACGCCCACTATACTGTGAGACACGACAGCCCAATCAAAGGAGCAGGCACGCTCGCTGCTACCACCTCTTGGCGACGTGCTAGACTGCAAGCAAGATTCTCTGTCCTGGGTGCTGATAACCTAGCTAATAAAAGGGGAGCCAATGATCATTCGACGAGTGTAGTATTAAAATGATCTGGCATAAAGAACAACATATAGTACACGTTTGAGCTACAATGTGTAACAATCAATTATAACAATGAACAGGACTGTAATGCATGTATCTACTTCTGAAATGGTATTAAACGGGTTGGACCGAGTCTTGATTGTCATTGTATATCACTTACACAATGCAGAGAATTGATTCTTATAACAGGAGATATTTATATCTATGTATTTGAATATATGTTATAAAATACTTGAATATAGTTCAATATTCTGTATTGATACATTAAGGTTAGCTTCACAGACCCCGATTAGCACTAATCCATTGTACAATATATTTTGTAATTAATAATATATTGGAATATAGTTGCCCATATATTTCACTGTAGTTTTCTAAATATGTATTTATTTATTTGTTAAATAAAGGATGCGCAAATGGGTCGTTCGCTCCCTGTCTGCAGCTCACTGGTGTAGTCCCAAAGTTCTGTAGTGTGGGTTGGAAAACCGATGTCTGTGTTCTTCATTCTTATCTACTGACAGTGTTATGGCAGGTGTTTTTGACTGCGTATACATTCATATTATAGGCACAATTGCCTGGAATTAATAACTATTTTTGATATAAGTACATCTCTGAACTAATCTTTTGGATTCATTCTTGAACACGCAGGATGCATTGCAGCATGTGAACTATTGACTGGAGCAACATCCGAAGCAGGGGGTAGTGAGCCTCGGGCCGGTGGACTTTAACTGAACCCGACACAAAGGGTTTCTATAGGATCATGAATAGATCGGAGCATCTGATCAGAAAGGGGGAAACGAAAGCTGGACACAGCAGAATGAAGCCATAGTTAGATCATGTGTTCATCCCATGAAGGGTGAGGTATGGTCCAAAACAATGGAAGACAGTTGTAGGGATAATGTATAGGTCTTTATGTGAAAGTCCTATAAGAACTGGCAACTTGCAGCCAGAACTTTGAATTGGTTTTCAATTGGATTCCCGAATTGGTTTCTGAGGCGAACATGGCTCCATGAGAGAAGATAGTATAAGCTTTATACCTCTTGACTGCAAGAAGATTCTGTACCCTGCAATAAACGTACGTCAAAGAAAGCTCCGTGTTCAGGACACCTGTAATAGGAAAAAGAGACGTCCCGGCTCGGATACAAGCTTCTGTTCCCAGTCGTAACCACAGCATAACGAGACTGTGTCTGCCTGCGAGGCGAAGCATTCAAGGAAAGAAGAAACCACACAGCATAACGAGACTGTGTCTGCCTGCGAGGCGAAGCATGCAAGGAAAGAAGAACCATACAGCATAACGAGACTGTGTCTGCCTGCGAAGAAGAAACGTGTGTGAAACCCCCACTTGGGTTTTGAAGATAAAGGAGCCCAACTTGGGTTTGAAGATTTGTGGAAACGAAGCGAAAATATAACTACAAGGGAAGATTTGTTCTGCAGACTTTTGGGGTCTTCTTCAAGGAGCCGTTGAGTATAATTCCATTACCATTCCCTTGTGGAACTAGAGTAATTAATGGTAACTACAACACACAGAAATTGATAAAAAAAAAAATAGTTCTCTTACATTGCGCTTTTAACGCGCGAATAAAAAACCTCAGAGTTTGAACCTTGTTAAAAAGTAACTAAGCTGCTGAACTCATATTGTCATATGAAGTGCTTGTTTGAAAGTATACTTGTGTAATTGTTAGTAAACAATTGTAGTCCAGCCTTAGCTGTGATATGTTATTAGAAGAATTGTAATTGAACACGTTTTGTTTTGCATTTGTAACAGGTGGGACCGTGGGAACCAGGAAGTGTGAATGGCTGGCATTATAAATACCAGCACCATAAGGGTGCAAGAGCGCCAGGTAGTCGATGTGTAGCTGTGTTTTGGGGTTCCCCCTGTGACGAGGGCGAGTCGGCGGATATACTTTTGGACGTCAGAATTCCGGACTCTCCCGAGGAAGTGGAACGCCGCCAGCCACTGTTCCCTTTGTTTTAGTTTGTGTATACGCACGTTTTTATTTGTCTTTACAGTTTTAATAGTATCGTGCAGCGTTTAGCTAGCTTTTAGTGTGTGTGTCTATAGGAGCTGCGAGGGAGAGCGTCGCTATTGTGGCTGCTCTGCTCTACAGAGCATTGAACGCTCAGTCAGGTTGGGTCCTGGGTTGTGTTTTCTTTTTGAATTGTGCACTATTACGTTTGGTGTGGTGATTTTTGTCTGTAGTTACACTTTTAATATATTTACTTTAATAATTCACGTGTGGTTTCTTTTTGTTTATTTTATCACAGCTGGTGGTTGACTGCCCTTCTGGGCTTTGGTGGGTGGAGCAGCCAGATATTTATTAATTGGATGGACGTTTCTCTATTTCTCCTCTAGGTGTCGCTAGGGACAATAAATAAACAATTATTCTTTTGTGCAAGATATATATATATGGTTAGGATTGTGTTTGTTTTATTGCACTGCAGCAATTGTTGATTTTAGTGTTGTTGTTTATAATAAAGATTTTGTTGAAAAGAGCACAACCAATTTCCATTCTTTTGTCTTTTTATTTATTTGAGAGGGGCTCTATGTGGTGTACCCAAATATTGCTGCTAGATAGATAAGGTTATGTGAGGTTCTATTCCTCGTTAAACTATAGATGGCGTAGTTTGCATAGCGACCTGTACAGTTAAGTAGAGAATAGGTCGTGGAGGCCACACATTTTAATAATAAACGCGGGTGTCTGTGTAGCGGAGGGACCTGTCAGCAGAGTGACGTCATCACCTGCTAGCAGAGCCGCGTAGCCTGTGCTGAGATTGAGACAGGAGTTAATGTACTGTGTTAGAATGAGATGTTGAACCTGTACTGGATGTTAGGAGAGCAATAGGATTCCACTTGTACTGTAGTTTAAACGCATTATTGAGAAACGACATATATAGAAGCATTACAGTAATAAGTGTTTACTTGTGCTGCATTGATATGTATGTGAACTGCTACCTCACGATGATTTTCTAAGTTGTTCATTTTTGTACCATTAGTATTATTATCTAAAAAACTGCTAGATATTTAAACCTACTGTGTTGTGGTTGAGGGTGTTTTGTGTGTTCATTGTAATTCCTCGATCTGATACACGTCATTAAATAAAATGATTATGACGAGGTCTTTATTAACGTGAATGAATATTCCGATTATTTTACACATAAACAATAGATTGTCTGTGTTTAGTCGATCTAATATGGTAATGGTCATATTGTATTTATTCAAGATCATTAACGCACATTAATCTGAACTATTGTAATTATTCAAATTAATTAATTGTTTAAATGAATTATTAAACAAACTAACGTAATTAGCCCCACAATATTTAACATTCTGTAGTGCCTAAGCTCAGTTACAGACCTAGACCAACACTCTGTTCACTGGAGCACACAGAAGGTTCACAGTAATACAGTGCAGGTGTGTTTTGAGGATGTTTCTGAAGTGTTTGAAATCACAGTCAGGTGTGTCAGTATGAAGCATAGCCCCGTGCTTCTGGGACAGTGACGGTTCTTAGTATTATACTGCAGGGTCTTGTGGAGGATCAATGGGAACAGGACTGTAGTAATCTCCCTCTCACACCCTCAACATGATAACAAATCCCACAGTGTTTGTTCACCACATCAGCCTTCACATGACGGTCATTCATGCTGGTAAAATGCCCCCAACTTGACAGGTACATCTGCAGAGTCATTTTTCCCCTGGCTATCCTATGCATTTACCATAACTTACCATAGTTAGCATGTTTTACCACATAGTACAATGCTTACCTGCGGTTCACATGCTTTCACTGTGCTTTATTATACTCTGTTATGCTGTTCCAAACACAGAAATGATTCAGATTTACTAGACTGTTTTTTTTTTTTTTTCCCATTTTGACTACCTTATCAGTTTGGAGGTAAACAGAATGTCAAAAACTGTTATATATATATAACTGAATACCATGATAAAGCGCATTCAGGCATGAGACGTAGGAGGGGGGAGGGGGTGTCATTGGGGCTGTGTAATATGAATTATATTTGTATAACACATTCATTTGTAATCTCACATAACATACCTTACTGCTGTGCTGTGCATCTAGGGTTAACATTGTCAACTCCTTTTAAGATTTTAAAGACTTCAAGCAAGTCTTTCCAAATTCTTCTTTATTCTAGTCTAAATTCATTCAGTTCCCTCTTTCTTCATCGTTAATGTATTTCAGCCCAGGGATTAGTCAGGTTGCTCTTCGCTGGACTTTCTCTAAGGCCACTAAGCTCCTTTGATTTGTACTCTACATTGTTGACTATACTATAGCGATGAGTCTGTAACAACACCAAGGTCTTTCTCATAGTGCACCTCTTCTAGATCTGTGGCATGAACTCTACTATATGACGGCAGGAAGTTGTAAAGAAAACAAGAAGCAGTTCTTTAATAGCCAGCAGGTGGCACCAAATAACAATATATTTAAAAAGATAAGCTGCTGAATTTCGGATCAACTTCCTGAGCTGAAAAGAAGGTAAAGGGCAGAGGACCCATACAGGTACAGCTAAGCTACCTGTGTGGAATGTATTGTAAACAAACCAAGTGGGAGGCTTGCTGGGATTCTTGGGGCAAGGCTACTGTGTCTCCCTGTCATATCATCAGCCGGATAGTTTTAAATTCAGTGCTTACCTTTTCCAAACAGTGTGGAGTTTCTTTCTCGTTCCTGCACCCCACTGCCTCCTTTACAGCTGTGTCTCCCTTTAGGTGGTCGATGTGTAATGACAATGAAAAGATTATAAGTACAAAACTATGCTTCTGAGTGCAACTGTGCAAAACATGCTGTTATCAGGCTGCAGTCAGGGAAAGTGCCTGAGAAAGTGTCACTAAGACTGACCTGTCCTGGTGCAAGCAGGAGTTGTGTGGTTAAAATGTTGCTGACACACAGAGATAAGCCAGCAACTAAGCTCTGCATGCAAAGGGGTGTAGAGACTGTAGAAACAGCAGCACTCGGAGGTGCTCCATGAGCACACACCAGCACCGTGTCTGATGCTTCTTCCACAGATCGGTAACTGATCTCATTGCTTCATTTCTGTTAATAACTAGTGGCCTCACTACTGTGTCTAATGTTAATGATTAAGCTGTAAAAGTGTGAAGTTTGATGTCAGTAAAGGAAGATTGCTAAATTGTGCTTAAATCCTCATTGCATGCACTCCTATACACCCAGAGAAACCCAAATAAATAAATCATTTAGTTTCCGCACAGAGGGGTCCCATCACCCAGAGAGCAACTCCCGCTGGCCATAAGATGAGATTCTGGGCCACAATGTTGTGATATAACCATGCATCTAATAAACATTATTATTACTAATCTGTATATGAGCTGTTGCCTCGTTCATTGAATGGTTTCTACAGACTGGTCAACAGTGTCTGTTTTCTGCTATGACAGCGGGCACAGCAGGCTAGATAAACCGTAGACATGCAGTAGACAGACACCAAGCAATTATACTGTAGTGCAAACCCATGATCTCAACTGGTTTACATGCCAGCGCTAACAAAGGAATTCCATTCATCTTCCCTGCCGTGCACTTGCATTCACTTTATAGGTCTCAGACTTGCACTTTGGAAAGAAATATAGCAAGCAATGATTTTCATTTTAAAACACGGCATCTGTCACTGGCTGCAAAGCATGTCAGTAAATATAGGAAGCAGCTGGTTGGCTTTTGACACACATTCTAAATATATTGCATACAGATGTCCCTTTATCTTACTTTTGTTCCTTAAATCTTACCTGTTCCGTTAGCTGCATAGGTCTCAGGTGTCAGCTTTTAAAGAAACACACATTACAATACAAGCTTGTATTTCATTTTTATGGTACCACACAGGTTGAAGAAAGTTCCCCGTTTGCATGCCTTATTCTCGGGAAATCTGTTCCATTTCCTGGGAAATTGCAGTGACTCAGTCAATAGGGGAAGCAGCTGGTTGGTTACTAAAGGTATACTTGCAACCTATGTCCACTAGATGGTGCAAGCAACACAAAAGAGAAATACTCAACAACATTTCAATTTCAGTGTATAGTGGCATGATTATCTGAATAAGAGCATTCCATGCGGAGCAGCCTTCTTCTTTTTTTGTAACGTGTTTATTGATTTTGTAACGTACAGCAAATGTGGATCAAATGAGCCAAATAAAAGGAGCTTAAACTAACACTGCAATTGATAAAAAAGAGGTAGAGAAAGAAAAAAACAGAACCGAGACTAGAGAGTCACGTTTGGTGGATAAAAATAATGGTGAGTAGAGAGAAACGGAGAGAGCAGACCTTGAGCTAGCTCTGGGAGTAAGAAGAGGTGATTGAAAAAAACTAGAAAGGGCTGCCCTGCTGTGTAGAATTTTTCTGTGCACCCCCACGAGTGTGAATTGCATTTTTTCTTGGGTTAGGAATCGCTTGACACCCCTAACCCAGTGGATATAAGAGGGTGGGGCAGCTTGCTTCCAGCTAAACTGAATTAGGCGTCTGGCCAACAAGGTTGCAAAGGCCAGGGACTGCTGGGATATCATTGGGGAGGGGGTCAATGTATGTTTGAGTGATCTGAGAGAAAGCTTCAAAAATCAAGGTCCAGAAAGGAGCCAATCTAGGACAGGACCAAAACCTATGGATAAGGGAAGTGGGCGCTTTCTTTCATCGATCAGGGGTTGAATCCAAATCTGGACAGATCTTAGCCAATTTATTCTTACATAAAGGGATGTGATGCAAAATATTTAACTGTATGAATCGATGCTTGGCACAGACAGAGGATAAATGGATGTGGGGGATAACAAAGGAAATTGTGCCACTTTGGTGCAGGAAAAAATGAGTTTGCCAAACGATGTAAAATTCAATGTCTAGGTTTTTAAGAGACTTGACACCTTTTTCATGCCCAATATGAAAGGCCAGGTCCCCCAGAGAAGGAGGGACTGTCAAACTAGAGGGTTAGTACTGAACGGAGAGCTGGAAAGAGGTATGGGAGGAGCAGAGCAGAGTGGACAATGATGTAGACTGATAGCCTGAGACACATAGCCATGCAGGGCCATCCTGATGATGATGGGAGTGTAACCACTGTGTAATACCATGAATGCTAGCTGACCAGCAGTCAAACTGGAAGTTAGGCAGTGGCAGTCCTCCCAAAGGCTTCAGTCTCTGGAGGAAGAACCTGTTGATATGAGGAGCCCTGTTGTTCCAAATAAAAAGAGATCATTTGCTCAAGTGAAATAAAAAAGGCTTTGGTGACAAACAAGAATACATTGGAAAAGATATACAAATGTAGTTAGAGTGTTAATCTTTATGGAATGGACACGGTCAGCAAGTCCTAAAGGTAGTGTGGACCAACGCACCAACGTTCCAGTACCAGTACGAGTTCCAGTGGTATTCGATTTAAAGAGCTCATTGTAGAAACGCGTTATTGAGATACCCAAGTATGTGCATTTTTTGGTCCATCAGACCACATTGCCATGGAATGTATTTCCCCAAACCGTGACAGTGCACCGACTTACTGAGAAATACCCTAGCTGCAGCCAGCAAGCATCAGGGAAAAACACAAGTCCTGCAGAAAGGGTGCTTTTTTAAAGAAAGTACAATCTTTCTCTGTCGAAGTACGAGCAAAAAAAAAAATGCAAACTCAAAACACTTTACCGGCTGCCACTAACCGTGGTAGGTTTTGTGTCGCTTTTTAAAAAGTACCAGCTAACAGGACAAACAAGACCTGTGATTGAGGTAACTGATGGGGAGAGCTTGTTCTGCAGCATGTATTTTTGTTTGGTTTATACCGTTTGTTTTATTTGGAAGTTAAGTTTGTGTTAAATATGGCAGGGCTGGGAGTTAGAATCCCAGGTGTGGAAGGTGGCCATGTGTTCATTTATAAACTGGTTATCAATTAACCCAGTCCATCTGCAATAAAGAAGGAGATGAGAAGCCAGTTATTTGTTCCTTGTCTCTGCAAGATGGCGGTGAATTGGCTGGGAATCCTCACGACTGTGATTGCAAAGCAACCAACGACTCGAGACCACCGCGTTTCTGCCCGGACCCCAGTGTTTAGAGCAGGGACTCATTTAGGGGATTCCAATCCCACCCAGTGTTTTTTAGTTCGAGAGGATAGGTTCCTGGTGCCTCCCTGTATAGCCAACTTTTGGTCAGTTAGTTTTGTTTTGCATTTTTGTATTGTCTTTTTCATTACACTTGTGTGTATGTCCTTCCACACTCCTGCCACCATTGCTGGTACCCTAGTGGTGGCCGCCTGCCACTGCGTCTGAATTATTGTACATATTTGTAAATAAATCCTGCTGGTCTGAGTGGCCTGTGGACCACAACCTCTGTGTCTCTCCTATAGCTGTCAGCGCACACACAACCCCTTCTACAAAGCTCCAGCTGTAAAACAAAGGGTTAACATTTTTAAAGAAATGAGTCACAGTAATAATGAGACAAATGGAATGCAATCCTTAGTGATACTAATCTGCAACAGACCAGGGTAAACTTTGAAATCCTGACTGCCAAGAAAGCAAGTGAAGTATGTTTTCTGTCTTAATGTTTCAAATATTTCAAACAAAAGTTGCATAGTTGTTTTATAGATTAAATCTATTTGTCTGAACAATCGAGAGCAGGTGACCACAGTGAAAACGTGGGGGGTGCGCGTTGTGGGGCCCAGAAATATGTTTTAAAAAATGGATCAGAGAGTTCCTTTAGCCTGACAAATGTGTAAATACACTATTCTTTTATGCTTGAAAATTTTTATTTTTATTTCTTCGCCCAGACAACAAAAGTTGCTGGTACTTTTATTATTTTACATATTTGACATTTTAAAGAGTTAGATAAAAGCAGTTCACAAACCTGTTCGCTTTTATGTAGGAGGTACCTGAACTTACAGAACAGTTTTCTGGTAAGCCCTAGGGAATGCTCACATGTAGACCGTGTTTGGCAGTATCTGAAAAATGTTTTATTGTTTGAAATTGAATGCCTGTGAAATACTATAAATGCACCGAGCAATCTACAAAGTCTGCAGGACTTGATTTTTTTTAAAAAGTGATTTACTGTTAAATATTTCTACTTTTACATGTATATACAATTGCCATTAAAAAGAATGCTACTTGTTTCATGTTTTTGCCATTTCAGATTAGTATTTTTATGAAATAAAAAAATTAAACCCTGTTTGTATGGCTTTTTTAACCTTCATATTTAAGGCACCAGAACTGCATTTCTGCAATTTGTCATGTTTTGATCTCAATTGAGCTGCATCTTTTGAACTTGTCGCAATTTATGTATAGTGAGATTTTCAAAAAATCGTAAAAAGCTTCTGCCGCCACTGGTATAAAACACACATTATATATATATATATATAAAACAATGCTGTTATTTGAAATATTTCTTTGAAAAAATAAAACCGATAATATACTTTCTTTCTTGGTAACAAGGGTTTAAAAGTTTACCCAGACCTATAACAGGTTTGGTAAAAATATCATTTCGTATTTAAGTTTGGCAGGGATGGGGTTAATTCCATCCCTGCAGATGCACGTGTGGAATGTGCCTGGATCTTGATTGACCACATGGTCTAAAAAGGGAGCAGAATCCTTTGTTTGGTGGAGGAGTTTAGGAGAAAAGTGAAGGAGGCTGCCCAGCCTGATTGTCAAATTTGTGTTGCAGGTGCGTGACTTGTTTGTTTGAACCTTTTATTTTGACCCCTGTCCCTTGTTTCTTTGTTTAGTTTATTCTGTTTTGTTAATAGAAGTGTGCATTGCGCTCAAAACGGCAGCTTCCTGACTCCCAGTTTGCTTTCCTGCTGCTTGCCCTGCTACACACATGTTTTCCAAATAGAACTTATTTACAAAATGTCTTATGCATGGCTCTCCTGGTAATGGCTCATCCCTGTGGTGTGCAGGGTGAGTCACACAGTCATGGGAGGCTGTGTTAAACTGATGACTCGTCGCATTTGCTGTGGTGCCCCCGCAGGTTACAGAGGCAAAGTCAACAAGGACTGTCCACAGTGGCCTGGTGAGCTCAAGAGGACATCTGCAGGGCTGGCCTTCGCTCTCCAGAGGCCGGTAGCTCGCTCTGCTTTAGAAAAAGAATGGGGAAGCTTTAAAATCCAGCTCTATGGATTTCAGTTCTATGTTCTCAATGTTCCTCTCTTTAATAGTTTGTGGAGCGCTTTGAGGTATTTGCATAAAATGGGCTCCATAAAATTGTTTACATTTGCATTTGAACAAAAGTCAATTTAAGAGTTTCCCACTCTAGACTTCAAGAAGCAGGTGCGTCTTGATATCGTATTACATACATGTGATTCAATCCTCACTTACCCTAACATTGTGGTAAGCTGTCATGAACAGACACTAAGTAGCTGGCCACAGTGATGCCAATTATCTAAGCCATAGATTCCTATTCATAGCCTGTGAGTAAATCCTAGATACACCCTGAAGATAAATTCCAAAATGAAGCACCCATTCCCACACACCCAGCCCTATAATCTGTTAACAAACATCTAGCATTATCTCAACAACAAGCTGTGAGGATCATATTTTACCATCTATTCCATGAAATCCCATGCAACAATATTAACAAGTAATAATAAAACAGCTTTGAAATAATACATTCAATGACAAACGTTTTGACAGCTTTTAACAGGTACTACATTTTAACTGTGCTATTGACAGTATGCTCTTTCACTCTTCCAGAACTATAAAACACTTAATAGTGGTACATTTTTAAATGTTAACAGAATAATAATAACAATATTTCAATGACACACTAAAAGAAACTTCATATATTCAATGACAGATGTTCGACCAGAAGTCCTCATTGAAATCTATAAAAAAAAATGTGGTAATTTTAGGTATGGAATTTGGGTGCAATCTGGCACAAATGAACCTGCTACAGTAGTTTCACAGTATCAATTCAGGTTTCAAACTAGGCTTACTGTAAATGGGCAGCAGCGATATCACATGACGTTTAGGTGATAACATTGTCTGCACCAGCTTCAAAGCATCCTATCTCAGATAGAAAGCAAGGTTCTGTACATGAACATGAAAGACATGCTGGTGCTGACAGCACGTCTGTCGTGTTCTAAGTCAACTGCATTTCTTTTAGGCACGCAATGAAGGGAAGTGAACAGAATGTCCTGACAATGAGGCTGGAGGGTTTAGTGCTCTATAAACTATAAACCCATCAATCTTAATAACTATAATAAATCAATACATAAGAAATTATGTACATCTGAATGTCACTCAAAAAGGTTTCATTTTTTTTATTGTTGATTACATTTTACCCCCATTCAGAAGTCAAATGATGAAAACTAAAAACATGAAATGAAAAAACATTTTTGAACCTTGCACACCAATGGCTGCTTTCACAGACCCCAATTATCTTTAATTTTGGATGACTGGTGTTATTTTAGGTAAAGTAGTCCAAGACTAGTGCTAATCAGGGTTTGTGAAACCAGCCGTGTATCCATAATTATTTTACATTGTGAGCCAGCTCACAAGTTTACCACCAGGAGTCGTTCATGGCAGGCTTGGTATGAGCCCACAGAGGTTGCCAGTAATGATCAGATGGACCTGTGGGCAGCATACATGCCTGCCATAACGTCAAGGAGTTAACGGGCCAACAGGCTGCAGGTGTGGTTAGGTAGGCAACCATGGCTTGACTACTGTTAGACTATCATTGGCCTTAATTGGCCCACACCTGTAGCCTGTAACAGCCAAATGCCTGGCTGGTAAAAGGGAGCATGTGCCGGCAGTCTGGGGGGTTGTTTGTTTTGTTTTCCTGCCTGAGAACCTCTGGGGCTTATCTACCACAAGACTGGAATAGAATAACAGGAATCAGTGTCGGATAACGTTGTGGTCCTTTGCATCCGCAATTCCCTGTTCTCTACAGGGGCTACGAGGAACGGCCTGTCCGCTGCTGGGATCCATAAAAGACTGGACTGCAGAGTAAGGGTAGAAGAAGCCAAGCAAGCTGGAAAAAACCCAAACCCCAGGTGGAATGACCTATTCACCAACTGGACGTGGTTATTGGTCCAGTTGGGTTACATCGGCGTTTTTGTTTTGGTGGTTTTGTTTTGTTTGAAATCTTGTTTGAACTGTTTACTTTCGTTATGGACATGGCTCGATAACGCAGCTGACATTGCAGTATAAGAGCAAGCCTTATAAAATATTGAAATAAAAACGTGCTTTGTTTTGGAAACTCCTGTCTGTTTTCTCTGTGTGCACCCCCCGCTCACAACATGTAATACAAATTATATTGATATGTGATCTGTGTGCATTTCAAATGATAAAAATGATACTTAATACAGTAATAAATAATAATAATAATAATAATAATAATAATAATATGTATAAATATTGGGGCACATTCACAAATCTTCTAAGGGATAATTTGTTATATATTTCTTAGCAGTTTATCATCTTCTTAATTTCTTGAAGATTTATATTGCGTTAGAGATTGTCATTTTGTTAAATGTAGCCTCTCTGCACATGAATGTATTTGAATTAATTTTTCCTTGAATCCTGGAAATGTTGTGGCTGCTATTCACCTGAAAGAACCACGCCTTACCTGAATAAGGTGTCAAAAGCCCACCCATGTGTCAGTTCCTCGTTTTGTCTCTGCCTGTATATTTCACCCACTACAATTCATTCTCTTCATCTCTGATTTGTTCTTTTAATTTAACACACCTGTCTTCATGACAGCCACATGTTTCATCCTGCAGCTTTCTCAGCTTTTCCATTGAGTGTCCTTTTTCCAAACCACCGTCATAATACCTAGAGGGAACGTCAAGAGACAATGTCGTGCAATCTGCAAACAAGAACACAGATTATTCCACCGCACCTCTAGTTTAATCCTGTTCACAATTCCTTCATCAAGAGATTCTCCAGTGCTGTTTATCCTAGCGGGGTATCAGTTGATCAAATCCATTCCAAAGTCAATCAAATAAGCATTTCAACTCTTTTAAGATGTTAACAACTTGAAACACTGTTATCACCTTGCATATTTGTTTTTTTTTGTTTATTTAGCAGACACCTTTATCCAAGGCGATTTACAGAGACTAGGGTAAGATGGAGCACAAGGAGGTTAAGTTACTTGCTCAGGGTCACACAATGAGTCAGTGGTTGAGGTGGGATTTGAACCGGGGACCTCCTGGTTACAAGCCCTTTTCTTTAACCACTGGACCACACAGCCTCCTGCATATGCACCCTATAGTTACTTCAGCAGTAAGAGGCTTTGATTTCACTGCTCTTTTACATTTGATGGGGTTAGTAACCATGCTGAGTGATTCTTCAAGAGTTAGTGTAGAACAGAACCCAGAACCACGTAGAATGATTATAAAAGCCATTTATTATAAAGACATTGTAAAAACGGTAACACGTTCCCTTTATTATAGCTTAACAAATATAATAAATGATAGCATAGTGCCATAAAATAGGGTGGTCGTAAAGTAAAGTAAAGCTGTATTATTTGATCACTTGTAAGAGCCAAACATATGGGCTAATAACTAACCTTTAAATTCAGTATTTAATTATTTAGGGGAGCTACCAAAATGTCTGAGTTGGCACTCTGATCCACAGTACTGACTTCCTGCACCCCTAAAGTCCTCTGATGCAAACCTCCTGGTCCTACCAGTAACCATAGTGTTACACAGGAGGGTATGAGGAATGCTGATAGTGGGCATACACACCAGCGTCTTAACCACCGCTCCAAGGAGCCAGGCTGAAAGTCCAGTATGTATTGCTGGTACAGAGCACATTTATATAAGCAATGAAGAGGACTGGGGAGTGCACAAAACCTTTGATACGACACAGCACAAACACAGAGAATTAGGTTAATAAATAAGCAGGTAGGAAAATAGACTGGGTACTGGTTAATATGGAATAAGTTGCTGTTTTAGATTGTACAGTATGTGGCTGTTCATTTAAAAGGTTTGTGTAGATATAGATGAGGCAACATAAAGCAAACCTGATTCACAGGTATCGAATCACAGAGTACATAGCATGAGAACATCAGTTTAAAAGTTTAAAAGAAACTGGATCTAAAATATTTTATTTAAACTAAAAAAAATGAAATGCCATATTGTAGTAATGCACACATATAATAGATGTGTAAATAAATTCAACTGCATATCTTAACCAATAAATGAAACAGTGTTGTGTTATTTTAACTGTGAAAGAAAACCATTGTTATATAATAAAGTAGGAATGTGCCAGTAATTAACAAGCATCTCTAAATCAGTTAATTCCGATGTATAGTGTGGTAAACCATTAAAGAAAATAATTATAACTAGGGAGTTTTAAAGGAAAAAGCATGTTTGTAAACGTGAAGTTTGTTTCTTCCATGTGGAGAGCAATGGTGTGGGGAAGTTGCTGGCAAACGGTTAGGATTGACTTGAAAGCAGGTGATGGTTTTCTTTGGCTGGTTTTCAGAAAGCACTTAAATTACTGCTCAAGGGACACTTCATGAAGTGAACAGAGGAGGGATAACAACAATAAGGCACGCCCAGATATGGACTATATTCAGAAAGCAAAGTGTACTTAGGTTTGTGGCTAACTTGACTTCCCCTTTACGATGCTGTTGTTTATTTGTGTTTCTTTTAAAAGGGAATCCTAACAGATGAAAAGCCATCAGATCTGTACTTCCGTACTGTATGGAACACCAAACAGTATTTGGAAAAGTTTTAATACGGCTAGTTGTATACAGAATTTCACCTCAAAGTGCACACTTGTTGCTGTAGCATACTATATACATATCTAGCCAGCTTCTTTAATTCATGATAGTTAACTAACACATATTTGAGCTTACTCTTTTCTATACTCGGTTCACACTGTAAAACTGTAAATACTGTGTCTGGGCACGTCCTGTACTTGGCTACACGCTGTGTTCTGAAACAATGAAGTTCGTCTTTCGTTTTCATATATAAGTCAGGCGTCTGTCTCACAATTTTAGTTACCAGAAAATGTATTTTGTTTGTGTTCGGGGTTGTAGTTTTTAATCTTTAATATTTTTTTATATTTTAATTCAATTGAACAATAAAAAATAAACAAACAATAACAGGGGGTCTAGGTGCTTGTATTTTTTAGAAAACAAAACGATTATATTTTTCATTATTTCCTCTGGGGAAAAAAACAAAATCCATCCATGAAAAACTCTACATGCCCATCCCATAATAAACCCATATAAAGTTATACAGAAGACAGTAGAAAATAAATACATATGTAAAGATGCTCAATAAAAAAACTGTAGACAAACTTAGCTAAATATGCCACTTATCCAGAATGGAATTTCATTTTGTATGAATGCAGTATGTTGGTCTGGCACACGAATTGGTCATCGCTTTACAGGTATGAGAAAGAATTTGATTTCAGAACACCCACACAAGTAAGATACATGTGCTGTTCACCATTACTGGTAGCCAGGTCTCAATGAAAACACTTAAACTAGGTGTGTAGGATGGTTTAGTCCCCAGACTGACTGGCACTGGAGAAGCACAGTATGAAGAGTTTTAACCACAGAGATAGATGAATAAGCCCGGCAAAGAGTATCTTTATTGTTCAGAATTTCAGTACATAGAGACAGTTTTCACAATTAATCAAAATTACCTGCAATTGGAAACAATTATGCAAGCTGACAGAAACCACATATGGGTCTATGTACTAAGACTTGTGCGTGTGCAAATATAAAATTGCGTGTGTGCAACATTTTTTATGCACATGAGCAAAATTGCGACATATGTACGAAAGTGAAATGCCCAGTGCATCTTGGAATTCGTGAGGGCAACTTTATGCCTACGCAACAAGTTAGGACTAGGCGCCACTTAGGACTTGATGTAAATGATGCTACGGGGCTATAAAAAGGTGTGCTTGTGTGAGTGTGTTCTCCAGACAGAGATAAGTCATGAAAAGCCGTGACATACTGTACGGCATTTCTATCATGGGCAGATGTGGCAATAACATAAAAATGCCGTATGTCATGGCCTTTAATGAGATATCTTGTTTGTACCAAGAATGCATACATCAATAATATACTGTATATACCACATTTAATTTTGTTTTAAACACGTGCCTTTGGGGGGACGTCTCTGAATCAGTACCTGCATTTGTGTGGCTTAATTAGTTTATGCTATAGGGCTATATTAAAAATAAATTGTATAATTTATTGTAATGCGCTCAGTGTTTTCGCTCTCGCCAATTCTGAATGTTTTTTGACAGTGACACATAAAAAACCAGCCCAGTAGTCACTAGTGATGCTGCTTCTGTTTCGTAGAATTTGTTTCATTTTTCAATAATTGTTTAATAGGATGTTAGTATTTAAAACACAACCGCACAAAATGATAGAGAGACAGATAAAGCAGAAGATCATATTATTATAATTGCTATGGATCTATAACAAAGGTTGCTAGTACAACCAGTGTTCCATTGTGCTCAGTGGTTTTTGCT
Organism: Acipenser ruthenus; assembly: GCF_902713425.1. Taxonomy (NCBI): domain Eukaryota; kingdom Metazoa; phylum Chordata; class Actinopteri; order Acipenseriformes; family Acipenseridae; genus Acipenser; species Acipenser ruthenus. The sequence goes on from NC_081211.1 coordinate 8,044,205, forward strand.
AATTCTACATTTTTGCTAGTTGTTAATCTTAAAAAGAGTGCATCTCCTTCTTTCTGAAACAGGTTGTGTGTACTGTAGTGACTACATCTTCCTTACAGGGAGAGGAAAGCAAATAGTTTTGTTCAAGGAATGTATAGCTAGAATTTATTTTTTGCACGTTTTATCATCGTCTGATATTTATGATATACAGTAATTGAGATGGTTTAACAATGGTAATGAAAATGAATACATAGCTGTCAATTAAATACGGGTGTTTAAAATATTAAAGGTGCCCCTATCAAAACCTTCATAGTTGTTTCAAACAATACGCAGTGTGAAATATAATGCATTTGCATTGCAGGGTGTCAAAAGAAAACAAAAAAAGATTTTGTTGAAGTGAAATTTCTGTTGCCATGAGAACAATCTGTTGACTGTCATTCTGGCATTATACTGACATAGCTTACGCAATTTCGTGCTGTGTGTATGGGTATTTTAAGTATTTTTTAAACTTCTCTGAGACGGTAGTGCATTTGTGTGTGAAAGGGGTATTGGTCACGGTGCCAGGAGTTCAAGCAACAGAAACACAATCCCCCCTTCAGCCAAGTCCACAGCCTACACTATCCTGATGCGCGGCACATTCACTTCATTTAAATACGCCGGCACACATTCACATGCACAGGTGCAGTTTTCAATACAGTTAATTCATTTCCTGCGCACTTGCGCAGCTTTAATTAAATACGCAGCCGCATCTGCTTGCGCTTGCCGACTCTTAGTACATAGGCCCCTATGTGAGTAAAATATATTTTGGGTGATTAAATGTAACATTACCTTGAAGTTATGAATACTTCCAATAAATGCAGTACACACTTTAATGTTAACTTATGGGGTATGCAGTAACTACAGCCTTAGATTTGAACTGTATTGTAACTTTGAACTACTGCACAAAAACTTCCAATAAAAACAACCTTTTTATTATTTTCCACCTGAAAAAATTCACTAATGTCTATAACATTATAGTCTGTGAAGTTGCTCCTCTCGATGTAGTTAGCTACTGCGTTCACCGAGTCTCCTCCAACTAGTACTAGGCTGTGTTACAGGTTTTTTTTATTTTGTTTTCTGTAAATGTTCTTTCCTCAGTCTTGTGCTCTCACTTTCTAAGCAGACGGACCTAAAAAAAATTAAAAAATTAAAATAAATAACTGTCCAAAAATATAAAAAAGAACTGCACTGACACTGCACAACTGCACATAAAGAAACAACACTGTATATATTTGTATATAGCTATAGCAATATAAAGCATCCCAGCTGTCTCCAAACACAGAATATTGTATGTATAAATATCATGCCTAATTCATATTTTTTCAATGCGTAGAACACCCAGTGCACAGCTTATCTGGAGCGCTGCTACTGACACAGTTATAAGGAGGGTGATACACTTTAAATGTGAACTTGCAAACTCTGGCTTTAAAGATCAGTCATTCAACCTCTCGTGTTCATCAACAACTCACAAGACCAGTTCAGAATGAAACAATACACTTGGGTATACTGAAACAGTGTGCTGCTGAAGTGTAAGTGTGGCTGGGTGATTAGTCTTGATGAATAAGGGTATTATATAAATAGAGGAATTGAAACTTGCTACCCTCTGTTGTCTGTTTCTGAACCGCACACTGTTGACTGCCATGTGATCCACAAGACTCCCTAAAAACTGGTTGCCATGGAGATTTTCCAGCCCTCTGAACAAGTGTGCAGACAGCCCATAATAGTCATCACCCTGTTTCCATGGGAGATGCACAGCAGAAACGCATCCGATCCGAGTGACTCCCTGCAGGGGTCTCATGCAGATCGCACTGTACGTTACTGAAGCTAGCTAGCTAGCTGTAGCAGAGAGCAGAGCTCTGTAGAACAGTTTGTTTGGTTCATGTGTTTCAATGCAATTGTGTAGTTCTCTGCTGGAATTGCAAGCAACATGGTGATTCCTACAAATCAAGGAAATCAGGTGAAAAGCTTGTATGTTTAAAAAAAATCTGCTTTGTAATTAAAAAAAACTTCCAAAGGACTACGACTGTCTATGTCCTTACATTAGCATCTAAGGCAAAGTAGACTAGAGATGGGTGTTAGGAATATGAGGGCCAAACAGAGGACTGCCCATTAAAAAGCACACTGTATTTATTCATAGTAGAAATGAGATAGCCAGTTCATCAGAGCAGATCATGCATTGAGATAGGGATTGGTTTATATAAGCGCTGTCAGCCTGGTGCATTGCTTTTTTAATTTATTAATATAATACGTCTATACAACGCAGACAGGTCAAACAAATACAAGCTTCTATTTCCTTTTCAGTGAATCCAATAGGGGTTCTGAAGTAGAAATATACAAACTCCCCACACATTCATATCTGTGGATGTAACACACCTTCTGGGGCAATGGATAAGCATATTGGCAGATCTGGAAACTTCCTTTTAACAATCTATTTGCAATGTTTTTTTTTTTCTGAATTAGATTATGGTTTACCTTCTAGAGAGGAATAAGTAAGGCATGAATTTTCAGGGTTATACCTCTTTTTTATCACTTAAAAATAAATTCAGCAATCGTTTGCCTTATTGACGCACTGCCTGTTACACTGCATTTAGGAACCTGGCAGCCGGTTTAGTTTGCTTCCTGTAAATGATTGAACACACACTGCATAGAGCTGCAAGGTTTCTTTAAAATGTTTTCAATGAACAAGACACCAACTGTATCAAAGATCTGAAATATTTCTGCTAATTTCCCTCTGTGCAGTACAGGACTGGGACTTTCATGTGTCTCTTTTTATTTTTACATTTATGTTTTTTTTATTATTATTTTTTCTGATGATTCACTGATAATCCACATGTTACATTAAGTAACTAAGTAACTGTATCTAATTACTGTATGTATTCACATAGTAGTTACATAGTAAATACATGTGTATGTACACATAATTGTAATGTTATTATGTTACTTAATGTGTATATTTTTTACATGATACAAACCTAATCTTAACCCTAACCCTTTTCTGATACAATTGTGTGCCTACATATATTATGCAAAAAGATTTACACGTTAAGTACATTGTAACAATGTGTAAGTACACACGTATTTACTATGTAACTACTATGTAAATACACAGTATGTAAAGTGTTACTTAAAAGACTATCCAAGACTATTCAAGTCAAGCTCATTTGGGCAAACTAAATGGATCTGTTAATAGTGATTTGGCAAATGATTCCTTCTTACACAACAGTGTCATTTTCAATCTAAGTCTGCATAAAGCAATCTTTGGTTTCTCAGCAGACATCTCGGTGAATCATGTTACAGATCATGTTATACTGTCACTTAGTCAACTTTCACTACCTGTAGCATCATACTGCTCCTCATTTATTATTTTCAATTCAAATGATTCATCTGGGAATTTCTGCCAGTGCCATTTTACTGCCCTGTAGGTTTAATGCCAGAATGCTCTCGTGTTGAACTAGGTGCTTATACAACGAACAACATGAAAACTAGTACAACAAAATGTAAAGAGAACACAAAGAAAACAGTGAAGGATGCCTCCTCAGGCAAGATGGTCTGAATAAAGGATGAAGGAAAACTACTGTGGCTGTCTATGCAGACTAGGTATCGCCACACAGCTACCCCAGCAGTGTCAGTCTGGACTCTGTGTAGGGTATCGCCACACAGCTACCCCAGCAGTGTCAGTCTGGACTCTGTGTAGGGTATCGCCACACAGCTACCCCAGCAGTGTCAGTCTGGACTCTGTGTAGGGTATCAACACACAGCTACCCCAGCAGTGTCAGTCTGGACTCTGTGTAGGTTATCACCACACAGCTACCCCAGCAGTGTCAGTCTGGACTCTGTGTAGGGTATCAACACACAGCTACCCCAGCAGTGTCAGTCTGGACTCTGTGTTGGGTATCGCCACACAGCTACCCCAGCAGTGTCAGTCTGGACTCTGTGTAGGGTATCGCCACACAGCTACCCCAGCAGTGTCAGTCTGGACTCTGTGTAGGGTATCAACACACAGCTACCCCAGCAGTGTCAGTCTGGACTCTGTGTAGGGTATCGCCACACAGCTACCCCAGCAGTGTCAGTCTGGACTCTGTGTAGGGTATCAACACACAGCTACCCCAGCAGTGTCAGTCTGGACTCTGTGTAGGGTATTGCCACACAGCTACCCCAGCAGTGTCAGTCTGGACTCTGTGTAGGATATCGCCACACAGCTACCCCAGCAGTGTCAGTCTGGACTCTGTGTAGGATATCACCACACAGCTACCCCAGCAGTGTCAGTCTGGACTCTGTGTAGGATATCACCACACAGCTGCCCAGCAGTGTCATTCTGGACTCTGTGTAGGGTATCGCCACAGCTACCCCAGCAGTGTCAGTCTGGACTCTGTGTAGGGTATCAACACACAGCTACCCCAGCAGTGTCAGTCTGGACTCTGTGTAGGATATCACCACACAGCTGCCCAGCAGTGTCATTCTGGACTCTGTGTAGGATATCGCCACACAGCTACCCCAGCAGTGTCAGTCTGGACTCTGTGTAGGATATCGCCACACAGCTACCCCAGCAGTGTCAGTCTGGACTCTGTGTAGGGTATCGCCACAGCTATCCCAGGGTGTCAGTGCCATTCAAATGATTTTTCTGGACTAAACACTCTAACCTCACATACAACACCATTTTAAGATCTGTGGGTATGTAAAACTATTTCTTAGGGTGCATTTTAGGTAAAGTGAGCAGCAATAGGTGGCTAAAAACTGTCCCCTTTATAAAAACATAATTACGTTTATGGCTATTGCATGGTTAAACATCCCAAAGGAGAATAGGTGGCTAAAACCTGTCCCCTTTATTTATTTCTTAGCAGACACCCTTATCCAGGGCGTAAAACTATAATTCCGTCTATGGCTACTGCATGGTTATAAACCATCTATAATGCTTTATTAACACTCTATAACATAGCTATTTATTATATATTTATAAAACATTAATAAGCAGTACCTTAATATAAAGTGTTACCAACAAGATTATTATTATTATATGTTTATTCAGCAGATGCCTTTATCCAAGGCGACTTACAGAGACTAGGGTGTGTGAACTATGCATCAGCTGCAGGGTCACTTACAACAACGTCTCAGCCGAAAGACGGAGCACAAGGAGGTTAAGTGACTCGCTCAGGGTCACACAATGAGTCAGTGAGTGAGTGAGCCGGAATTTGAACCCGGGGATCTCCTGGTTACAAGCCTGTTTCTTTAACCACTGGAGCACACAGACTCCAATTATGTACTCATAGCTCCCCTTAGTTACGCAGAGCTAACCAAACAATTCCAGGAAGTCTCCCTGGGCAGGCCTGAAGCTCTGTGCATGGAAATACTGTGCTTTTTATGTTTGTTTAGTTTTTGTAAATAATCACATGTAACCGTGTGTTAGATATGGCTGGGCTGGGGTTTGAATCCCCTCCCTAATTAGAAGTGTGGAATGTGGCCAGGTGTTAAGTGATTTATTGATTGTCAATTAACCCTGGTCACATATAAAAAGGAACTGAAAGCCAGCTCCTTTGTTCTAATCCAGGTTGAGGAGACTGTGGGCAGTCGAGGTGACTGGGCCGTTTACCAAAGAAGTCCGGTAAAGTGTAAGAGTTTAGTTCAGTTCAGCTCAGTTTCAGATGTGTATAAATGCAAACAGCAAGTTTAATTGAGTTAGGGTAGGTTCCTGGTGCGGGGCCTCCCTGTGTAGGGGAGCAGCGCACGGCCGAACTACTGTAGTTTTATTTTGTTTTATTTGTAATGCTTTGTTTAAAGAAGCTACACTGTCCCCAGTATTACCATTGCTGGTAGCTCGGTGGTGGCGCATGGTATTGCACCAGAAAATCTGTTTTGTTTGTAAATAAAACCCGCGCATCTACATGACGTGTCAAACACAACATCTCTCGAAGCGGATAACCCACACCCCACACTCACCTGATATGTATTACCATCACTGATCTCACGTTTTCCCATAGAGAAGACACACACATTATGTTAAACATGTATTCGCTTTTTAATGGTATTTTTTTCATACCTATTAGTGAACAAAGCAATTGGCGAATGTCTTCTGCATTTTTTCCAACGTTGCTCCCCTTATGTTGGAACGCAGACGACTTTGGAAATACGGGAGTTGCTTCTGGGAGTTTGAGTTCTTGAAAAATTAAAAATAAATTCAGAATGTATATTTTTTTATATTTTGGCTTAAATATACATTTCCTAAGAATAGTCAGATAAACTCCTAGATACAAAAAGCATTATAAATGCCTGCCATGTATTTCCTTTACAAGAACTCAAACTCCTGGATACAGCAGAACCCCAGAGTTACAAACACCTTGGGATTGGAGATTGTTCATAGGTCCGAAATGTCCGCAACGATGAAAATGAGTTTTCAATGGTTTTAATAAATGTGCACACCTGCTATCTACAGCCTCAATCTGGTGAATAATTCAAGGATACAACACACTAATGCAGTACTCAGATTGTTATGGTTCTAAAGTCTTTAAAATGGTACTAAACATGGAAAAAGGCTACATTTAAGTTACCATTAAAATTAAAAGTTGCCTCTTATATCTGGTTGCATTGCACACATAGAGTGATTTGCATACCTCCTCCTGAAAGTGGGGTATTCAGTAGACCGGTCAGTTCGTAAGTTTGGTTTTCATAACTCTGAGATTGATCTGTCATTGTCTCGCCTTCCCAGATACATTTTGCTGCTTTTTCTACGACTGACGTGTTTCAAAGTCGACTGTGCTCCTTTATGTGAAGTGGAACACGTGAACAGGAGAGCAGCATCTGCACGTCAGATTCACCTTTACCATAACGTCTGCATCTTTCATGTGGCTAAATGATACTGTCCACGCACCATTTAGATACCATTTACTGGAATTATTGTGTTAGCTCTGTGTACTTATCAGCTTTAGAAAGCAGGTTCTTTATGGTGCTTGTTCAGTGTTATCACCAGGGCCAATATAAAGTGGAATACACATAATCCTGATTTACACTGCCACTGGCACTTTGGCCAGACACAAAGTGATAAATTGGTGGTTTGGCACAGAGTTCTGGTGTTAAAGATTTAGCAAGGATTGGTGTCTGAATACTGGGGTGTGTTATATAACTCATCTGCCCCTCAAACAAAGACTTTTTTTTTAAATAGAAATTTTCATCAATAAACCACTTTCATCAATAAAAGTCATGCTATAAAATGGGAGTCAGTGTTGCCAATAAGAAGTCTTAAATAGTTAACACATTTTATTTTCCGAGACAGACATGTTAAGGGTAGTATCCTGTGTTTAGCTGGGTGTCTGGTTTTCTCATGTTGCACAATGTGATGTTACGGAGGAATTCTGGGGCATTTAGCGATTATTCTGATAAAATAAGTACAGTTACGTGTTGCAGCAGAAATCGCCTTCAGAGAAAATACTTCAACTAAAAAAATACTACACAAATACAGTTAATCAAGCCCCATAAAAAATCGGAAATACATTTTAGCAAAATGTATTGATGTTATAAGTTACATTTTTTAAAAAGGTTGTGCAAACATTCATACAGCATTATATACCTGTGCCAGCTTTCACCACAGCTGCCCGTGAGACTTGGGGGATGAGAAGAGCAGACAGGGCACCTACACAGAAATACATATGGCAAAATTTGTGTTACCAGAAGTCTCAGGAAAACTGGGATTAAGATGACAATAGATAGAAAACTATTAATTTTTAATTTTATGTTTGTAAGTGTTCAGTGCCTACCTCTAATCAAGTTGATAGTGTGCGATTAATACACTCAACTTGATTGGAGGAAGGCACCGAATACTTAGAAACATACAAGAAATACACCCAATGATTGTGTTATTAAATACAGTTATTTTAATGGCAGCAGATTAATTGAAGAACAAAAACTCTTCCCAGTTTTTCACTCTGAAAATCTGGTTCCTCAATGCAAAATAAATTCAGTTAGCTGTTTAAGCAATTCCATTTTTTATTATTATTATTATTATTATTATTATTATTATTATTATTATTATTATTATTATTATTATTATTATTATTATTTATTTATTTCTTAGCAGACACCCTTATCCAGGTGTGTAGAGAAGCCATTCATTTTACTGGAACTTGTACCCTGAGCCATCGCACTCATACCCAGAAGAGGGCAGGGCTAAACCTCCCCTAATAAACTGGATCAAGTAATAAGCTTTGGGGAACACTTCACATTAAGTGTCTCTAATTACTGTATATTTACATAGTAGTTACATAGTAAATACATGTGTACTTACACAGAATTACAATGATATTATGCATAGTTCAAATGTACTTAATGTGTACATTTTTTTACATGATATGAACCTAATCCTAACCCTTTTCTGATTGTGTACCTACATATATTGTGCAAAAAGATTTACACGTTAAGTACATTTCAACAACGAGGAACACAAACGTCTCTGTCTGTCTCGACTCATCCATGACATACATGCAGCCATTTTCAAAGAAGCGCCTGAGGAATTCAAAGAGAAGCTTTTACAATTTCAGTGTTTCATTATTAGGCTCTGTTCTAACAAAAAGTACCAGCTTGGACAGATCTGAAATGCTGATCAAACCGCTGTATTTTTCAACATGCCAAGCAATACCACAGTTCACAGAAAGGGAGAAAAACAGGTGTGAGTAATCACGACTGGAAATGAGAAGCAGCACATAACTGTAATGCTCTGTGTGACGGCAGACAGCCGCACACAGCCTCCATACATCATTTTCTTATATGCGTAATTCATTTGTAAATGCATCTTTATTAATGTTTTTTTTCCTCAAATTGAGGGTGAGAACACGGTGTTTGTCGGAAAAACACTGTTCTTTTGGTGGAAATGCCAGAGACAATCATGATTATGAAAATGATGTACATATTGTACATTCAACTGCAATTTAGATGTTACTAATGTCTGTACAGATTGTACCACTTTGTCTTGGCACAATGTTTTCCATGTGAGTGTATATGGCACAATTATAATAAAGCCAGACAAACACATGTGCTAAAATCATTATTGAATTGTTTTTCATGTCATTCATGCTTTCCTTTGCTTGTGACAGCTTTGCTGTTATTCTTAAAGAAGGCGCATGCTGCAATAGTAAATCTCAAACACTGGTATAAGTGTCATTTCATTGAATAGCCCCGAGTTGCATCAGTTAGTAAATCAGCTCCATAGTATTTTTTGGTGCTGTGCTTTTGTGTACATGTGACATTATGGTGTTCTTGTCTGGTGTGTATGTGTGTGTTTTGACAAGCCCTGTGTTGCGTATGAGAGACAGTGGCGAGACGCTTCCCTTGGTGCTTCCACAGTGTGCTTCTCTGTTTGGAGCGCTTCGTTTCCAAGTGAACTGGAGTACGTTTGGCTTCACATTGCAAAACGTTGAAACAGAGCAAAGTGGCAAACATACTGAGTCCCCTGCCAAGCGAACCGAGACGACCATTTCAAGTGATCTGGGTTCACTTGGTTTGATGCGCACCCTGGTGCGAGTCCATGGATGTCAGAGGCTTCACAGATCACTCCAAGAGAACTGAACCGAACTTCAATCTGCATCAAAGGGTCAAACGAACTAGGTGTGACAGTGCCCTTAAAGAGTAAGTAGCGTGGTTTTGAAAAGTATAGCGTTACCCATCCCCACGTGTTGCAACAACTGTTTAAATAACGTACCTGTATTTTTTTTGTTCATTGTTATCAACGGTGTTCAACTATTTACACTTAGAACTTTAAAGTCTGTTTCAAAGCTCTTTTTAAAATGTCCAGTCTAGTGGACTATTGCCCACATTGTCAAACAGGTAACACAGCAATAATGATCCATGATGTAGCATGGAACAGAAAAGCCAGAGCACTTGTTATGTTTTCCTGTTTTTTTAATCGCTCTTCCTGCAGCGATTAGATGACAGATCTCAAACCCCAGTGCACTAGAGCGGCCATTTTGAAAAGAGCTTTGCGACAGACTTTAAAGTTATACATGTAAAAAGTTGTCAGGGTGTTAACAATAAAAAGACAAATGACAGGTACATTATTTATGTAGCAACATGTGGGGACGTGTAACACTATATTTTTCGGAACCCCACTAGTTACTCTTTAATGTAAAGTGTTATCATATTATTTTTATTTAGAGTGCAATCTCTATAAATGGGCATAGTCGTTAACCCTTCACATAGCAATTCAAATATGTTTGTGAAATATATAGCAGATGGATATATAGAGAGAGAGTTTCCAGTATTTTCTCATTGGGTGTTTAAAAGTTAAAGATTTTGAAACTAATTGGCAGCTGTTAGGCAATGATTGACGTATTTAAGAGTCCTCAGAAATCATTTTGATGCGCTGTCTCTGACACAGTTTCAGGGGAATTAGCAACATCAACTACATGACGATTGCATGAAACAGTATTCAAAGTTAAGAAACAAATACTGTTAAATACTGTACACTTACACCAGCACTGAAGCAATGCAGTTCATTCAGGACAACAATTGGGTGTCGGATGAACTGGGAAAGCACTAGGATTTCGTTTTGTGAAATGACTAATATCATCTGAACAGTGTGAAGCGGCAGTTTGTTGTGGACACATTTAAATTCATCCTATTTGCGTTTGTGAAGTTGCTTAATAGGATTCCTCCCTGTTCTTTGTGTACTTTGGGTTCATGGGCGTGTTTCAAAGAACACAGAACTATGTTTCTACAGATCACTGGGGCAGGTAAATTATATTCTATGAAGGGATTGTGGTGAAATGCGTGAGTGTGAGGCAAATGAGTAAGGATTCGCACGAGACAGGACAGAGCTGTACACCGTGTGGAAACTGCACCCATGTACTGTAGGTGGGCATTCCTGTTATAGAAGCACTACACAGGGTGCTTCAATCACAGCATACACCCATGTCTTTTTGCCCTTGCTTGTGCATATAATCTATTAAACAACAAGTGTTGAGATACCAAGTTGTGACTGATTTCAAACTGAGATCAGGTAAATATATATATATATATATATATATAAATTAAAGATAAAAAAGACTGCTGCGTTGAACATGAAAAGGTTATTCAACCCTATAGTCAGTGCTTTTTTGCATTGGATCTCAGTTTAGAATCTGTAGCAGGATAGCATCACGGCCATTTCCAATCAGCAGTGTGGAGTAGTGGTTAGGGCTCTGGACTCTTGACTGGAGGGTTGTGGGTTCAATCCCCAGTGGGGGACACTGCTGTTGTACCCTTCAGCAAGGTACTTTACCTAAATTGCTCCAGTAAAAACCCAACTGTATAAATGGGTAATTGTATGTAAAAATAATGTGATATCTGTATAATGTGAAATAATGTGATATCTTGTAACAATTGTAAGTCGCCCTGGATAAGGGCGTCTGCTAAGAAATAAATAATAATAATTATCTAATTTGGGAATGGCCACGTTCTACATGCTGATATTTAACCCCCTCCCTGCCAAATTTAAACAACCAAACATGCATGATTTACAAGCAGGGCTTCCACCTGCCATAGAGTCCATCTTGCATGCATTCAAATCCAAGCTCAGATTTCTGCTCTTTATTGCAAGTTGTAAAAGGGGTGCCCGTTATATTCTGATAATTACAGTATGCATTATAAACCATAGCTTAGATAGGAATACTATTTAGCAGCCGCAGAGTTAGGAGTACAGTAGTCGCTGTATGACAATTGTGGAGCATGAAAATACAAACCAAAAAAAAAATATGTGAGAAAAGGGTAACAAAGTTCCCTTGGTGCACGGGGGAAAAAAGAAAAGTTTTCTGAGAAGGAGCTGAGAGTCCTTATGACTGAGGTGACTCAGCATGAAATGGAGTTGTTTGGAAAAGCCTCGGCTAACATCAGTTAAGCGAGTACCCTTAAGAAATTATATGTAAGTCCCTGTGAAAATCTCGGATATTTTCTTTAAAATTCACAGCATGGGGCCCCTGAGTGGCGCATCCAGTAAAAGCACTCGCGTAGAGTGCAGGATGCGCCCTATAGTCTGGACGTCGTTGGTTTGAGTCCAGGCTATTTCTTTGTCGACCGAGGACGGGAGCTCCCAGGGGGCGGTGCAGGGTTAGGTCGGCCAGGGTGTTCTCGCCTCACCGCGCACCAGCGACCCCTGTAGTCTGGTCGGGCACCTGCGAGCTTGCCTGTAAGCTGCCCAGAGCTGCGTTGTCCACCGACGCTGTAGCTCTGGGTGGCTGCATGGAGAGTCTGCAGTGTGAAAAACTTTGCGCGTATCCTTAAATCATCCCCAATATGTCATATTGCAAGAGGGCAGCAACAAAACTGGTCATGAAGCTGCTATCTTGAACTCCCCAAGAAAGCATCTTTCTCACAGAATAAAAGGTTTGATATTTCATAACTAAAGCCCAGTGAAATAAAACTCCTCCCCAGCCTCCATCTGCTTTTTTTTGGCTTCGTCTAACGGAAAGGGCAGCTATCCTGGCTCCCTGCCCATGGCTTCCCTACGGTTAGCTTATCCACTTTATCTGCAAGCTAATTTATGGCCAATGGACAGATAATGTAGTGTAAAATATGTATAATGTAGTAGTGTTGTCTAGTCTATTTTAATAAATAATCTATCGCATGAGTTTTCTGACTGAACCCTCGTACCCCATCGTTATTTCCAAATGGTCAGACGATGGACCCTCAAACACAGTGGGTTGGAGGCCAAAATGATAATCTTGTACCATACTCCATAATCATCAAATAAATCCCATTCCTTACAAATTGTGTCATGGGGTTTTGACTTGATATACTGAATTCAAATTAAGAAGGAAGCATCTCTTTAAAGGTTATAACACGTTTGAACTCTGTGCAGCCCTGTTCAGCACCATCTTACTGACATGTTTCCCAGACCGCTCCACACTGTGCATGAGAGGCTAATAAATCTAACAGGATTTTCTGCTGCAGGTTTTTGCTCCAAAAGCTCGTGCCCAGACAGATTTAGGGCAGCAGTGTGGAGTAGTGGTTAGGGCTCTGTATTCTTGACCGGAGGGTTGTGGGTCCAATCCCAGGTCGTGGATTCAATCCCAGGTGGGGGACACTGCTGCTGTACCCTTGAGCCACACTTTACCTAGATTGCTCCAGTAAAAACCCAACTGTATAAATGGGTAATTGTATGTAAAAATAATGTGATATCTTGTAACAATTGTAAGTCGCCCTGGATAAGGGCATCTGCTAATAAATAAATAATCATAATAATTAAAATTTAGCGTAAAGTGGAACAGATCCATATCCAAGCTCCTTTCCTTGAATAAAATTTAAATTAAGTATCCCTTGAACACTACCCCCATCCACTGCTCCCCCCCCCCCCCCCCCCAAAAGGTAATTCTGTCATAAAATTAAACTTCCATTACAAAATGTAACTTCCTGTAGACGCGTTCTAAACAATTCGCCTGTCTTTTTCTGATGCAGATTTGTAGATGTCTCCACCCCTTCTCTGATGTCACCACCCTGTTTCAGTCACCTGATTGCAGCTACGTCTCTGTGTAGATTTGCTACCTGTTTGCACTTCTCGGTCACCATAGAAACTACGTTGTAATATAAATATTTTCAGCCAGTTGACATTACAGCATTTTGATAGAATGTTGTTATTTTAATATGAATATGGAGTGGGCGGCCTCAGCTGGGAGAATGAGGTAAAGGGTTTGTATTGTGGTCTTTCTGTGAGCTACAGGGGTGCTAATGTCATAGCACGCCTCCGATGAGGTCATCACTGTTCCAGGAAATACCACTCCTGTAGAAACATTACCTAAGATTTCAGCAGTCTTTACAAAAACATACTAAACATAGTCAAAATCTAGACCCCATGTCTGACTCTGTTTGTCTCTCTGTCTGTCATGCTTAACGTGGCAAACCCAATAACTGCTTTGAATTCTCGCCAAACTTCTAATAAACATTTATCATTGATTTCTAGCATCCTATAAAACTTTTGGATTACATTGTGGTATAATGTTTATGTTTTACAACTTTTACTACTATCTGCAGTGCATTGTTATAAAAGTTATCTGTGTGTGTGCGTATGTGTATAAATAAAATGAATCCATTATGTCACTTCAGCAAACTAATCAGGGAAATCTAATTGAATTATCTGTTGCTTGGAAATATGACCTGCTTTGTCTGCCACGGACAGACACTTTCCACAAACACCCACTCACACTGCTGCTCCTTGATGATGGAATAAAACGTTGTGTCATACCCTCTGTACCTTTTTGTGTTTCTGACTGAGCTAAAACTGAAGATCATGTTTTACTAGTTTTAAGTCAACACAGATGATGACTAATCCAGACCTGACCGTTTTGAAGAAGTTTAAAACCAAACCTGGAAACTCTGATTTTGCAGTGTCATAAAAGCACTGACTTATCATTAATCATAGAAGAGACAGGTATGAGCTAGTGGATGTGTATGTGTAACAGTAACCTTCAGGCAGCGTTCATCTGCACCCTTTAAAACACTTGAGACCCAGACACAGAACTGAAAGTTTAGAGCGATTGCGTACTTTTATTCATAAATAAACAAACACAAAACAAAAACCTATCTCCCACGTGGAGTGCTAAACTAAACTTTTCTTCAATCTTAACTAACACACTGGGCGGCTAAGTCCTTTACCAGTCAAAAACACTTGTTTCACACCGTTTAACAATATCCCTAGGTTCACACAGTACCATCTCTTAGATCACACAGGTCTGCTCCGCACATGACTTTCCTCCTTCAGCCCTGTCTACAGGGTTTCCCCTGCTTTTATCCAGGGCTTAATCAGCCTCAGGTGCTTCACATTAAAATGGAGCCAGGTGATTCCACTCTGGCTCCTGGCAACCCTCTGGCATTCTAGGGAATGTAGTCCTGCAGCACCCTCCGGGACTACAACTCCCCTACTCTGCCACAGTAAGAAGCTTGTGTTTTAACTACTATACATAAACGGCCAGTTATATACTTCACTCTAGGTTGTTTCATCCAATCGAAGCACAGCTAGACATTCATTTATTATACAGCAACAGCAAAGTGCAAGTTTACCAGAAGGAAAATGTAAGACCTATGAAATGATGGGAATACATATTAGATAAGAATATTTATGTTGTTAGCTGTATGTCTTTTAAAAGTGCTTTGGGTGGCCAACGCCAATGATGACTGCTTCCTCACTACGTAAGAGAAAGGGTGGTCCCTCCAGTCCAGGGCAGGCTTTAGGCATGGAGACTGAACTGCTCCCTCATCCCCTAAGAGAAAGGCGCTACCTCCAGTCCAGGGCAGGCTTTAGGCATGGAGACTGAACTGCTCCCTCATCCCCTAAGAGAAAGGCGCTACCTCCAGTCCAGGGCAGGCTTTAGGCATGGAGACTGAACTGCTCCCTCATCCCCTAAGAGAAAGGCGCTACCTCTAGTCCAGGGTAGACTATCAACATGTTCATGCAGTAGAAATAGAACCTTACATCACGGTTGTAAAAGTATAGTGAGCAATAAAGATTTAAAAAGTTTTTTTTTTTTTTTCTTTTACGCATGGATACATCTATACCGCACAGAAAGTTTGGGACTTTCCACAGACAGTATTCCCTTTCAGAATCATTCACTGTGTCAACAAATGAAATCATCCAATTAACCTTTATAATTTCCTTTTTTGGTGTTGAACTCATCCTTTCAATGTTCTGGCTTCTGACTGTGTTGCCAGTAATGATTAGCGATGGCTGCCTATCTCTTTGAGAGCTACTGTATGTGTGCAGAAATAACACTATGTTTTTGTTCCTGGGTAGTAAGTGTTATTTCCTAATTGCTCATGCCTCAAAAGTATAGAAAATGGCTATTATTCCCCACAAACTTTGCTTTTGTGACCAGGACAGTGATATTTTGAAATTTACCTATTTTCAATGAGAAAACGGGCGAATTTGTGTCTTTTCGTTCACATAAAGTCAGAAAAAAACAACATATAAATCCAAATTAACATGTATTTATACTAAAGTAATACAAAAATGACTACAAAAGATTTAGAACTGAGTAGTTTTTCGAGATTTACGATTATACTATAAATCACTTTCACGAATCAGCCCCCAAATGTAGTCTCCCATCATGTTCTCGTTATACTGTCCTTGGTAGCGGCGTTCAAAGTCCAGTATATCCTGGTGGAAGCGCTCGCCTTGCTCCTCCGAGTACGCTCCCATGTTCTTCTTGAATTTATCAAGATGAGCATCAAGGATATGGACTTTGAGGGACATCCTACAGCCCATTGTGCTGTAGTTCTTCACCAGAGTCTCAACCAGCTCCACATAGTTTTCGGCCTTGTGATTGCCCAGGAAACCCCGAACCACTGCGACAAAGCTGTTCCAAGCTGCTTTCTCCTTACTAGTGAGCTTCTTGGGGAATTCATTGCACTCCAGGATCTTCTTTATCTGTGGTCCGACGAAGACACCGGCTTTGACCTTTGCCTCAGACAGCTTAGGGAAGAAGTCTTGAAGGTACTTGAAGGCTGCCGACTCCTTATCTAGAGCTCTGACAAATTGTTTCATAAGGCCCAATTTGATGTGCAGTGGTGGCATCAGCACCTTCTGGGGGTCCACCAGTGGCTCCCACTTGACGTTGTTCCTCCCCACAGAGAACTCGGTCCTCTGTGGCCAGTCCCGCCTGTGGTAGTGCGCCTTGGTGTCCCTGCTGTCCCAAAGGCAAAGATAGCAGGGAAACTTGGTAAAACCGCCTTGGAGACCCATCAGGAATGCCACCATTTTGAAGTCTCCTATGACCTCCCAGCCGTACTCATCATACTTCAAGGCGTCCAGCAAGGTCTTGATGCTGTTGTAATCCTCTTTGAGGTGCACCGAGTGAGCCAGGGGAAGAGACGGGTACTTGTTACCATTATGGAGCAGCACGGCTTTGAGGCTCCTGGATGAGCTGTCAATGAAGAGGCGCCACTCATTCTGGTTACAGGCGATTCCGATTGCCTCGAACAGACTGGTCACATTGTGGCAGAAGCAGAGCCCATCTTGACGGGTGAAGAAGCTGGAAAAAGGTTGGTGACGCTTCCTCTGATCTGCGACTTGCACACTTTCATCCAACAAGTTCCACTGCTTGAGCCTAGACGTCAAAAGCTCGGCATTGGACTTGGTGAGACCAAGATCTCTAATCAAGTCGTTGAGGTCTTTTTGGTTGGGGTAGTATGGGTTTCTCTCCTCAGCTCCACCTCTGAAATTGTCATCTGGATCTACAACGTCTTCCTCGCTCTCTGACTTGCTGCTCTCTTCTAAAGACGGCTGCACTCTCTCTGGAGGAGTGGGTACGGGGAGCTCATGGCAGTGTGGCACCGGGGCGATGGATGAAGGAAGGTCCGGATACGTGATAGCAGGTGCATTCTTGCCAGTCCGACATTTGGAAGGGTCCACCATGCAGAAGTAGCAGTTGCTTGAGTGGTCAGTGGGTTCCCGCCAAATTCTTGGGATAGCGAACTTCATGGCTCTCTTTTCCCCTCTGTACCATCCTACAAAAATACATTTATTTCACCCATGACTAATGTGTAAGAGATTCTCGCAACATTTTTCATATATGATATATTTTTTCAATAACATTGAAAATTGTAAAACATTTTAAAATTAAAAACTTTTACAATTTTAAAAATTTTAACAAATTTTATAACATAAAATTCCGAGCAACAATTGTCCATCTTACCTTCCAGAGTTTTTTTGCAGTGCTCGCAGGTGAAATGAGGTGCCCAGGGTTTGTCTTGATCCCCGACAGGCATGCCGAAATATGCCTTGTAGGCCTCACACATCTTAGCAGATGCTTCCACGGAGTACTTTTTCTCTCTTGTCTTGATAAATTGGCCGCAGACATAGCAAAATGCGTCTGCCGGATGCTTGCAGCCTCTTGATGCCATCTCAGAAAAATGCAGATATGTATCCACTTAGGCAGCTGGAACTAAACTGAACTGGTGGGCTTAAGGCCCCTGTATTTATACTACTATTTATATTACTGGAAAGTTCTAGAAAGTTTACTCAGCACTGAATCTATCTGGAATGTTCTGGAAAAAAGGTACATTTCAAAATATCACTGTCCTGGTCACAAAAGCAAAGTTTGTGGGGAATAATAGCCATTTTCTATACTTTTGAGCAATTAGGAAATAACACTTACTACCCAGGAACAAAAAAAAAAAAAATTGTACACGGTGTAATACATCATAATGAAAACTTCGCTTGTATGGGTTTATGGGTTTTTATGGTGGACGGCACATTGTAAAAATGTCATAAAGCATTGGAAAAGTAGGGAAAAGAATGCTACTTAATTTAAGTTTAAATATCTTGGTGTATGTTTGGACTTTGAAGTTTCTCTAAGATATGATTGTTGTTTTAAACTTTGTGCTTTATACTAATCTTGTTCATGATTAGGGTTTGCCTCAAAACAAAATATTTTGCAACATGTTTTTCTGCCAGTGTTGGATTATGGAAATGTCTATTATCAATCAGCTACTGCAACTGCTTTGCAAAAACTCTTTTTAACCCCTTTACAACCAAGCATTTATGTCAATGTTGGCGCCCCATTTTTGTCTGTTTTTATCACAATGTAGTTAATGTGCTATTAAAAAAATGATCTGTCAGCACACTCTCGGTGTTACTCCTCATCATGCTACAGCGGACCCTATTGGCCAGGCTCAAGTGGACACCTGCAGGGCTGGTCTTTGTTGTCCAGAGGCTTGCTCACGCTGGAGCTCCTAGGTGGAAAGTGGTGATTGGCTTGGTTGAGGGATAGGCAGTTGTCCATTGACCTTCAATTATCCTGAGCTGTTGTAGGGAATTGCTGCAGTGATTGAGTTTAACTGGACATTTTAAATTGGGGGGAGAAATCAGGGAAAGAAAAAAAAAGAACCAAAAGATATCCAGCAGTGATAATTCTGCTGATCCTAAGAAAGGGTAATTCAAATGGATTTTAAAAGCTGGTGTAGCGGTCAGTGTTGTGTGATACACTGCCATTACGGATTCTGTCCCCCGACGGTGAGATGAGATGAGGTTAAGAGCTCTATAACCACGATTGCAGACGAGCCCACTCTTTTGCATTGTGGTTAAGATGTTCTATTGCAGTGCGTGGGGTCGCAGGTTTGTGCACAGCCTCCCCCTGTTACATTTGGTTAGCACTCCTTTAAGAAGAAGTTCCACTTTTTTTGTTGCTGGACAAGATTGGCAACTCTGTCAAGCAGACAAATGATATGAGAAATGCCATCGTCAGTGTACTAGCAGAAATGTCTGTTGACTTCATTTCTTATTGTTTTAAATTTTAGGGGTCAGAAAACTTGGTACAAGTGATATAGTTCTGAAACATGGAGGGTATTTAGAGTCATTTGGCTCTGTACTTTACACTAGTAAACTTAAACTTGCTGCATACTGCAACATGTTTGACACATTGGAGCTCAGTAATGTTGTATGGCACTTTTATGCTACTATTATTATTTATTATTATTTGTTTATTTAGCAGACACCTTTATCCAAAGCGACTTACAGAGACTAGGGTGTGTGAACTATGCATCAGCTGCAGAGCCACTTACAATTACATCTCACCCGAAAGACGGAGCACAAGGAGGTTAAGTGACTTGCTCAAGGTCACACAATGAGTCAGTGGCTGAGGTGGGATTTGAACCGGGGACCTTCTGGTTACAAGCCCCTTTCTTTAACCACTTGGCCACACAGCCTACAGTCGTTTTCTCATACAGTATCTACTGCACCATAGCTCAAAGACACTGGTGATCTCTGTAAAAGTAACATACAAGTGTGACCTTTAAGAAAACATTATGGAATAATAGGGGACTTTTCTACTTTCAAATTGTGCTGTAACGTTTTGCATGAAAGAGCTTTGAGAATCTAGCTGACTGTACACTGGGTTCATACTGTGCTGAAGTGAGTGACAGCTGTTCATGTTCTTGCTGTTTTACCTGTTTGTTGTGGCTTGCTTGCCGATATATATTAACCTACCATAATTAGGCTGTCAGACACACCCTGCAACAGTGATCCAGGAATAAAATCCTTTCGCTTTCACGCCTTTATCAAGAAGAAGGGGTATTTTTATGGTACTGTTGTTTTGTCTTCAATGTGATTTATTGTCGCTCACTTTCATTCCTGGTCACCAGTGGGTTTTAAAGCTACAGGGCTGCATCACTGTAAGCCCCCCTACCTCTGCAAGTGCTACTCCAGTGAATAGGGGAGTCACAGGCCCAAGGCTAGGCAGTACAGCTAATTACTCTAACGCGACTACACCACACATTTAGTTAGCAGTTCCCCTCTAGCATGCAGTCTGCTATACAATGCTGACTCTGTGTTGGACTCTAGCCTAGCGTCAGTTCCAAAACCTCATAAACCTTAGATTTACACAGCATAGATTACAACTCTTCTGTGTAAGAAACTTAAATTGCATGAACTGATACAAAATCCAACACCTGCCTGTATTTTATTGTGCAGATAACACGTCAGTAACATTAACAACAAAACAAAACGAGCTCTCCAGATACATATGATATGTTTCTTACTGTCTATTCCATGCTGTTTCAGTTAGGTCTAACTGCTATCAGTTTCATTGGCATTCATAAAAAAACCAGTATTTGTAAAATTCGTCTTGCTGCTCTTTGAATGTTTAATAAAACCTGTCGCAACCCCATTGCTTTGCTTTGCATCAATAAACATATACACCTTCTCACAAGGATAATGACATCATTTTTGAGAGTGAGTGCATTACGCAGCACTAGAATATGACAATTAGCCTAAATCCTCTTAAAATACTACCAGCAAGGCATTGGAGGCTGTTTCGATTGATTAAAAAGCTTGTCCTCCAGCTGTTTCAATATTGTGTGACTGGCAGTGTTCTTATAGAGAAAAAATAAATACATTTACTGAGAAAAAAAAGCTCCAGTAACTCCCTGGTAGATGAAGACCACCCACATGAGAACACTAGGTTCTTACGCAAGGTCCGGTTACATTGCTACATAGTCTGTAGAGGATCAAGGGATTGCTCACCACAGTTGTTCCAATAGGAAGTGGTAAAACAGGTTATCAAGTAGATTTTGGAAACTTTAGACAGAATTCCCCAAACACAAGAACAGTTAAACAAATGATTATACAGTATAACGTTAGGTTACTTACAATAAAGTTCCAGGCGGGGGGGGGTAGGGGCGGTGGCCGGGAGGGGGGTAGTGTGGTGGGCAGGGGGCAGGGGCCGCACTGGGGTGGGTGGGCCGAGGCATCCAGCGAGGTCTACTCTACAGCAGGGCAAGTTACAACGCAACCCCAGTGGAGGAATTACATGATTGACTGGCTGTTGTTTTTTTTAACTGCACTTCAGCTAAAATTCACAGCACAACACAGGCAAAGTGGAGTTGTGCGACACAGTCAAACACACAGGTGGACATGCAGCAGCAACAGTACACAGTAATATTTATTTCTGCGTTCTCCCCAAGAGTGTAGGCTGAAAAGACAACGCACACCCACTCCTTTAAATCAATACTGCACAGGCAGTCACACACACACGACAGACAGTAAATACTGTTCTTATTTACCTGGTTCTTAATGGTCACACTGCTATATAATACTGCACAGTAAAAGGATGGCAAGACTACCCTTAATTTTAATTGCATGTCCCTGCACAATACCCCTCCCTCCAGGTTCAGAGGTAAAGCTCAGAGTTTCTGGCGGTGGTTCTGGCATTGGTGGTAATGGCAGGCCGAAAATGAGGAGGAGGTAGGAAGAAGATCAATTCAAACACAGAGCAAGACTGCAAAGACAGGTGGGTTTAAATGTGCCTGTCTTGATTACTATTGGTTCAGTCAGGAAACTCATGCGATAGATTATTTATTAAAACATAGACAAGGCCGGTGGTTCTCAAACTTTTTTGTTCTCGGCGGACCACACAATAAACAGTGTAGCTGACTGAAAAATAAGCACGTAAAAAAATCACTATAATACAAAGAATAACTGTAGACTTACCTTCCTTTGTTTTAATGCGATGGGTGGACCTATTTCTGTGAGCAAAGTTATTTTAAAATTTGAGTTTTAAAGAATGGTTCTAGTTTACTTTTCATAACACGAATTTACCGAGAGGGGAACGAAATCCCAGGTTGTTTTATTTTTAAATTAATAATTACAGCAGACATTAATTTGTGTGAATTAATAATTTGTGAAGTTACAATACACCCATAAGGTACCAGCACAGTTGGAGCTACGAATCTCCAGCTCTAATCTTTATTTATAAAACAGAATGTTTGGATGCTGCATGCTGATTGGCTGTTGAGGGTTTATTACCGTGTAGTTATATAGTACTGTACAATGCATGGCGGGGCTTATTTTTATTGAAGCCACAGTTCAATTAATAAATAAATAATAAACTCACAATACATATACACATTGTTGTGAGAGGTCTTTTAAAGTTTTAAAAATGAGTGACATTGTGTAAACAGTCTGGTACGATAATTCTATGCTTCAGTGCATAATTCGGCTGGTCAAGAGTACTCAGTTTTGTTTTGTTAGCCTCCATGCTGATCGCTCCGTAAACCATGCTGACCTAAACTGCAATCTTAGCTTGTTAGTGACCAAGCATTTAAAAAAGCCAATCATGTATTGTTGTATTAGCTTCTCCAGATCAGTGGTAGTAATGCGTGGATAGTGAACTTTGTCTTTGCCTCCTTTTCTGTATCTTTTCATTATCAACACAAATACATGAATGGCATTTTTAAATGCTTGGTCACTCAAGGCTAACATTGCGGGTTATGTCAGCTCTGTTTACGCAGCGACTGAGACCAGCACAGAGGCTTCATTCATTTGAATTAATTACAATAAATGGAAACTTTGAAAACCTCCAGTGTAATGTTTACAACAGATAGAACCTTGTTTGAGGGACTATTTTGTCTACAAAGTGGAAGGAATATAATAAAATTGCTGTTTTGTTTTAGTTTTTTTTTAAAGAAAAACACTTTTTTCGAAAATGTTATTGTATCCATTGTATAAACAGGAAAACACTCCAGGGCTTGTGTGTTGTGTTGCTTCACTTTGTGCCTCCAACCCAACTACAGCCATATGTTAATGCAACACAACGCACGCCCTGTCGTGTGTTATCCCTTAACTTCACAAGCTGCTGTTTTGAGTGCATGTGAGCGCAATACACAAAAACTCCAGTAAAGAATACTGTAGCCACTCCAAAACTATATATGACAGAGTTTAGACCTTTTTTTTTTAACTAGGAGATATTCTCCATGTATGCATTTTCTTCCTGCTTCTGTAGTTGAGTTTTTAAAGTTTCAAATTTTGGGTTTTCAGTGGGATCTATAAACTATGCTGCTGCTTCCTTTCCTAATTATGTAACCTTTCCACGGACCACTTGAAGGGACCACAGATTGCGAACCACTTGACTAGACAACACTACTACAATTTACCTATTTTATACTTTGGCCTCTCCCTCCCTTGTTAGATGAAACAAGAAAAAAGAAGGTGGAGGCTGGGGGAGGAGGAGGCAAACTCTGGTGCATAGCAGGGACATAGTGGATTGAGATAAGATATAAATCCTTTCCTTGCCAATCATTTGACGTATTGTTTATCGAGGGGCAAATAAACTATTCAATTGATGATTTAGTCTGCTATTGGAAGCACCTAAAATATGCTTCATATTTGAACTAAGGTTAAAGTGAGTGGCTGATGCTTTGCCAGGACAGCTAAGATCATCACACATGCCCTTTCCTGCAAATGTCTTTACAAGGAAAATACCTGAAGCGAAGAGAATAAGGTAGTGAGAGTTGGGTGTAAATTAGATGAACATAGGAAACTACAATACAAGTGAAATATGCAAAACCTTTATTGCACAATGCATTCAATTATTGTTTCAAGGCTAATTTTAAAAGGTTGGAGTTTTTTTTTAAAGGGACTTTTCTATCGCCACCGATGCAGAAAGATACAATACATCTATTGTTATAATAATCACTGTGATTGTTTGCTGTGCCTTGAGGCAAACTACTTTGAATACAGCGATAATACAGTGCAGTACTTGCCAATAAACTGTCTAGCCACATGCATCATTTATAAATTACTTGGAAATTGTATTTCTTGGAGCCTTTCCATATGCCCTCACCAGTGAGCTGCAAACAGTCATGATGAAAATTGTCCACATTTACCCCCAACTTTGACTTGTCTAATTCAATGTCTAGATCATGGTTGCTTCTTTGGCATATGGGTGATGCCAGATTTGGCGACTGGTACCACATCTCAAGGGCAGAAGGAAGCCATGGTGGACCGTGATAGAGCCATGCTCTTCTCCCTACATTTAGTGGACTATCTGCACAGAGTGGAGGTTGGGGACATGGTGGATGAAGTTGCATCTGGGATTGTGTCTGTTAAGCTGAAGGAACATGAAGCCACTTTATAGTTTGGAACTGGGTTTCAGGAGACTAGGTTTGATACAGCAAAGTTGCCTCGAACTAGGTCCCCTTGAACAAGGTTTCAAGACACTGCTCCTGAAAAGTGTTTTTGTTTTCTCTCAGTTTATGGAAGTTGGGATTGATAGGAGAAGCAAACCCCCATGATCCTTTCCTGGAATGTCAGCCAAGGCTTTTTTTTAAAGTTCCAGACACTTATAATAGTTTCTCAAAGTAAAAGCATAGCAAAATGTAATTGAGCATAGTGAAATCATGGTAAAACCTATTTCAGTATTGTTTAAATGGGCATATTAATTAAAGCAAAGGCTATTTATTAAATTGAAATAATTTATTTAAGCTCTGAATCAAACCAACAAAATACCCGTGCTGTACTAGTAATTATAAGGCATGACTTATACAACAATGACATGCTCTGTAACTATCCCTGTTAGTATTTCCTTGCATGTATTTTCATATTCCCTTAAACTGCTCTGTTTATTACTTTGGCCTCTCCCTCCCTTGTTAGATGAAACAAGAAAAAAGAAGGTATATCTCAAAATATTTCCAGATATCTTAAAAAGCCATTTGAGATATCTCTAAATGATCATTTGGCTTGCCATAAGCAAGCGCTGCGCCTGAAAGTCTGGAGCACTGGTGGTGAGCTAAACAAAGGATTTGTGTTTAAAATGTAAAGGTGCAGAGCGTGACTATTGTAGGGGAACAGTCATTTCAAATTGACATACCGATGTGTATAAAACATACAAGTAGGCTGTTTTATTTCAAATGTTTTCCTTTTCAGAGAAAAAAAACAATACATTCAAACTGCAGTATATTATTAAATAAACACATCTCCATATGTACAAAGTAAATGAACAATTCATTCAGCAGTGACAAGTTCAATAAAACATCCTTTAAAGATTAAAAGGTGTTGTTTTTTTGTAATTTTAAGCCATTTTATAAGCACAGTCACACACTTGAAGGCTTGAGTTGCATTGATACAACCCACTTCTCATCCCTTCTCATGTGTTAGTGCTTACACAGATCATCATATTACTACACCACACTCGCTTTACTTACTACTTGCATCCCCAGTCTCTATGGGGGTAATTAATCACTGAAAGACATGGAAAGCCTGTTTGCCACAAAAGGGCCTGCTTCTGCTTTAAAAATAAAAAGGTTGCTTTTCTTCTTCTTCTTCTTATACAGTATATAAACGGCACAAAAGTGGGAAGTTATTACACTGGATGTGATCTTTGCCGATGCATTTCTATTACTACAGATCCCAGATCCACTCAACAGTGACCTCTAAGGTCAGATAGTGTGCATAGCAGTCTTTAGCTTTGAACAACACACAAGCAATGATACATGCATTCACAACCTCTCGTCTTTATTACTGCACTACACTTAGAAGGCTTCGCTTGTCCAGAACGCAGCTGCCAGACTGCTTTCTCAAAATCGTTATTCTCAACATATTACTCCAGTGCTTAGGTCCTTACATTGGGTATCAGCGAGTAACTGAATTGATTTTAAAGTTGCTGCAATAACTTAGGTCCTTCATGGGTCATCCTATCTCTAACTACTAACTCAGTATATTCCTATTTGTTCTTTGAGATCATATATATATATATATATATATATATATATATATATATATATATATATACAATTTTGATATATTTCTATAGATAGAAAGATAGATAGATTAGGTTTCCTATGGGTAGGGTTGTGTGAAATTGAAAGGTTTTGTTCTGTTCTTCCTCAGGACTTCCCCACTGTTTCTCAGCTTACTGGAATAAAGTAGCTCTCCACCTCTGAGTCAGGCAGACTTTCCCACCTGCTCGAGTTAACCCCTTATCTGTACTCGTAAATTCAAAGTGAAAGTGTCCTGGTGCGCTGTGCATGAACAGCACCTATTGATTCCCTGGAGTCTCTGGAAATTCTGCTGCCTTTCTCAGTGCACCAGAGGGACTTCTCGTGATTGTAACTTTGCCAAATCGAATGCAATGGGAAAGCAAAGCTGCTTGGAAGGTCAACGCCGCATGAGCATGTTTTAACGAGCCTACCCTGTGAATGACATGAGTGGGGATGGCCGAAAAACACATACAACATCTGAGAGGATGGAGTTTGGAGTTTGTTATGTAAATAACTACTGCACTCAGTGAGTGTTCACAGTGTGTTCTATTCACATCACATTTTATAGTTTATTATATGACACTGCAGTCACTCTGCCATTCAGTTTGAGCAGAATTCCAGAACCTGTTATCCTGTGATATATCATAGGCAGCACTGAACAAGCAAGGAAAGCCAAAAGCACATGTTACTCTGTAAATACATATGTACTTACACACAATTACAAGGTTATTATGCATAGTTACAATGTACTTAACGTGGAAAATGTTTGCACGATATATCCCTATCCCTATCCCTAACACTAACCCTATCCCTAACCCTAACTCTAAACCTAACCCATTTCTGATACTCTTTTGTACTTACATATATCGTTGTTAACGTGGGGTGGCAGTGTTTAGGTGTAGGGGTGATGCAGGTGCTCCAGACAACGACAAACACAAAGTTCACAGTTTCTTTTTAATCGTCGCCTTGATCATATGAAATAATAATGCTGGCTCTACCCAACTATGGGTATTGCCAGCGTATAAACCAAGGGGTTGCAGCCCCGAAATAATAATACAAAAACACAGACACGCAACACAGATACAGACACGTCTTCGGACGGTGCGTGCGCTAGGTGCAGGTGCAGTGATTTAAACAGTGGTGCTTGTTTGTATACAGGTGCAGTGCAGTCCGAGCTTATCGCTGGCTTGAAGTGACAGCTTCCACATTCGTATAAGCTGTCTGGAAAAGACAAATATACACAGTTACAAAACAAACAAAAACACTTCACTCACAATCTCACAGTCATTTCCTCTCATTGGATTACGGTGTCACGCCCCCCTAAAGTACCCTAAGCCCCGCCCCCTCCAATAGCTAGAACAGTCAAGTCTCCTCCAATTCATGACTGACACTTCGCTCACCGTATTAGGGTGATGACTCCTGGTACAGTGACTCTGCCCCCTTCCTGAATGGCTGGCTTCCGACTGCCCCTGGAATGAACTGTCCAACCATTCAGTACGAGGCCCGCAGTTCCTGCTGTACAGCGCCCTCACAGGTCGGGAGGGAGATTGTTGATTCAGATTGATTCGCTCTCTGTCACAATTGTTCAAAAAGATTTCCACATTAATTACATTGTAACAATGCATAATAACATTGTAATTATAGGTACGTATTTACTATGTAACTACTATGTAAATACACAGTAATTGAAGACACTTAATGTAAAGTGTTACCGTTTAGCTATGACACAAACAGGAACGTATTACACCATTTATTTATTACTGAATACATTTTTTTTTAAATTTAGTAGTCGGCAATTGTTTTTATCATTTTCTCCCCAATTTGGAATAGCCAATTATTTTTAGGCTCAGCTCACCGCTACCACCCCCACACTGACTTGGGAGCGGCGAAGAGGAACACTGTCCTCCGAAGCGTGTGCCATCAGCTGACCGCTTCTTTTACACACTGCAGGCCCACGATGCAGCCACCTCAGAGCTACAGCGTTGGAGGCTCTGGGCTGCTAACAGGCAAGCCCGCAGGCACCCTGCCAGACCACAGGAGTCGCTGGTGCGCAGTGAGCCGAGGACACCCTGGCTGACCTAAGCCCCCCCCACCGGGGCAGCACGCTCTGCCAATTGCTGTGCCGCCCCCTGGGAGCTCCCATCCACGGTCGGCTGTGGAATAACCTGGACTCGAACCGGCGAATACCAGACTACAAGGCGCATCCTGCACTCCACGAGGAGCACCTTTACTGGATGTGTCACTCAGGAGCCCCTTTATTGGATACATTTTAATGATATAACCAGTATCAAAGTGCTGTGCTATTACTTTAGTTTCAGTAGGATTTCGTAATCTTTCTAGTTACAGAATGTGCTCTTTGGGCATGGGAATTTAGCAGGGCAGTGTCCATGCATGTTTCACAGAAATACAGCAACATGTGATCAGTGACTTGGTCCAGTAAGTCAGGATATGCGGGAAGCGTGATTCAATCAAAAAAAAAAACACACACATAAGTCATTCTAAGAAAACAGGAAGATAATTATGTGAAGTCGTGCATTTATGGAACAGCAGGCAATATGATGACGAGCTCTTTTAAAAAGAGAACAGAAGCTATGCAGAGGCTGCTCTGTAACTTAACAAGGGCTGGAAGATTGTTCACCATAGCAAAGTGTTATGTCATTGGTAAAGCATAGGTGTGCATTGTAGATCCCAGAGAGGTATGGTAAAACACGGCAAAAATGCAGGTATAACCATGGGAAAACTGCAGAATTACAGAGCAAATTTAGTGTGATCAACTATTATAAGGGTATTGCTACAGATATCCCAGTTGTTTTCGTACCATTCGTTTTGTTTTCTGGACAGTTCTAACATCACATACAAAACAATATTTTAATATTAAATATATTAGAAGACATAGCCATTCAAAACGTATGTCAGTGCCATACAGACACAAAACCTTTCAACACCAGGGCCTGAATAAATCAAAGTTAATGCCGCTGTCATAGCTATACTTTATAATGAGGGCGCCGACCTAATTTAAATTGAATGCAGGCACAGGTTTACCCGGTTAGTGAAGTATTTAACTACTTTGGACCTAGATGGAGGTTTAATTGGTTCAATGAAATCTAAGAATATGGTTGGAACAAAGACTGAGTCAGAATGGCCCATCCCTGCTCCAGATAGTGTGTATGTAACACTATAAAGTGAGACATGTGTACGTCCACACAAGCCTCCATTCTATCCCATTCACAGGGGATATGCATCACCAGCGAGGGGTAATAAACAATGCCATTAACAAACTTCACTAGAACGTGCCTTTTCAAGGGGGCTGAGTGTGGAAGAACAGTCACAAAGTAACTCTACTAGGGCAGCAATAGAACATGTTACCTGCGGCTTCGGGCATTATAGCCCCCTGTCGGTAAAAATAGTCTTCCCTCAGGTCAATAATTTACCACTATAGCCCTCCTCTCCAGTCCATATTGTGTGTATATATATATATATATATATATATATATATATATATATATATATATATATATATATATATATATATATATATTCTTTGCAGACACCCTTATCCAGGACGACTTACAATTGTTACAAGATATCACATTATTTTTACATACAATTACATTATCTTTTACACATTATTTTTACATACAATTACCCATTTATACAGTTGGGTTTATACTGGAGCAATCTAGGTAAAGTACCTTGCTCAAGGGTACAGCAGCAGTGTCTCCCACCTGGGACCGAACCCACGACCCTCCGGTCAAGTCCCAGAGTCCTAACCACTACTCCACACAGTTGGCCTAGTAGCATATATATATATATATATATATATATATATATATTAGTGAAAACAATATAATAAGTGCTTTTTTATAGAAATCAAGTTTTCAGACAATCTGACTTAATTGCTGTTGGATAGGAAATCATGCTTTGAGGTGTTGAGGCGATCAAAGTTTCTTTATTGAAGTGACCTGGTTGTTTGTAAAAATAAATGGAGTATTTTGATTGTGTAAAAAAAGAAAAATGGAGTATTTTGATTGTGAAAAAAAGATAAATGGATTATTTTGATTGTGTAAAAAAAGATAAATGGAGTACTATGGTTGTGTATTTTTGATTTATATGAGTAGATAAGCACACTTTGCTTTATAATCAAGGTTTTTGATTATTCAATTTGCATGAGTGACTATTTCTTGTATTGGAAGTTTATTGTGTTTTGTAACAGATGCATTGCTATGTATGTATACATCTTTTTTAAGCTTGTGTAATTGAATCTACTAATTGAATAATCATTTAATTAAGATAGACGATGCATATAAATGGGGGTTGTTTCTAAATAGCAAACAGTATCCACCTGATGGAGACACAAGTGTGTCAAAACGCATTGTGGTGTACAGCTATCTGTTTGTGGGCTGCTTTTGTTTTTAACAATAAAATGAAATAAGTTTTAATAAGTCATTTGTAGTGGTCATGTTCTTATAAATAGAAGTTATATGATGAGTGTGCAACCAAGACGTCTCTACAAGGTCTACTATCAAGCTACAAACCTTTGTAGTGTTAAAAGCATTTGGAACCCAATGCAGAAGAACTGGGTGGGATATGATATGTATTCTTCATTTCAGCACCTGTGATAGGTAAGACAGGTAAGACAGGCAAGCAGGAGTCACACGCAATATGAGTTTCAGTGCACTCTTGTATTATTAAACAAAAATACAAACAAAATGCACATTCAAATGCTGTCTCTTTAAGGCTGGGTCAGGAACTAAAACACACACTTGATTCCCAGGTTGGATGGACTAGGAAACCAGCCACTCCCCTCATATACAGCTGGCCAAGTTAAATAAACCAATTTAGCCTGGCCACATCCCTGCATCTCTTTGCACGTGCCTCCAAATCACGTCACACTTAGTGCAGTCCAGCTACTCACTCACATGGCTGTCTTGCCTGCATGTTGAAGGATATTTAAACAGTAAATGCAGGGATTAAACCCCAGTCCCTGCCCTGTATAAAATATACATTAATTATGTTCCAGTGTTTCTGCAAAAGCCAAGCCTGCTAGAGCTAGCACATTAACAGTGGTACTGGTCTTGACAGACACAACTAAATACTTTATATAAGTGTGGCAATGTGCCCCGCCCCTGTGTGCATATTATGTGTTGTATGTTGCGTGCGTGTGTTAATGTTGGTGTATAGGCATTGGTACACGGGATATAAACGGGTCTGTGTTTCACGTGTATTTAAAAAGTGTAGATTTGTATTTAGGCACGAGGAGGGCACAAATCACTTCACGTGCTGGTTAAATGTAATATGTGAGCACGGGGTTGCACAGAATTAATTCACGTGCTGGGATTCAAGTGAATAATTAAAGAGAGGGAAGAGAGGGAAGTCGGGGCTTCCACAGCCCTAGGACCCAAGCTGCCAGCAGAGGGATTTTTCCGGGGGGGGAGGAGGGCAGGATGCTGGTGTCCCCCAGCAGCCTCTATTTATGCTGCTGAAGGGAGCACGGCGCACACCAGCCCAGCCGCCACAGCAGAGGGAGCCAGCACCGCCACAGCCTCCCTCTGAGTGGCCAGCATCAGCCCCATGGCCTCTGCCTCCACCGCAAGGAGCAGAGCAGCAGGAGCTGCCTCTGCCTCCGCCACCTCCACCGCTTCCTCCACTAGGAGCAGAGGAGCAGGAGCTGCCTCTGCCTCCACCACCGCCAGGAGCAGAGGAGCAGGAGCTGCCTCTGCCTCCACCACCTCCAGGAGCAGAGGAGCAGGAGCTGCCTCTGCCTCCACCACCGCCAGGAGCAGAGGAGCAGGAGCTGCCTCTGCCTCCACCACCACCACCGCCAGGAGCAGAGGAGCAGGAGCTGCCTCTGCCACTTCCAGGAGCAGAGGAGCAGGAGCTGCCTCTGCCTCCGCCACTGCCAGAAGCAGAACAGCAGGAGCTGTCTCTGCTTCCCGTACCTCCACCACAGGGAGTACGGTGGCCGGATCCCCAGAAAGGGGAGCTGTCGGCCACGAAGAAGGGGGAGGAGGTCTGGAGACCACCAACCCCAGCAGCAGTTTCACTGCCGGAGATCGTGGGGGAGGTCCGGAGACCTGCTCCCACTGCAGCAGTTTCGCTTCCGGAGATCGTGGGGGAGGTCCAGAGACCTGCTCCCACTGCAGCAGTTTCGCTGCCGGAGATCGTGGGGGAGGTCCAGAGACCTGCTCCCACTGCAGCAGTTTCGCTTCCGGAGATCGTGGGGGAGGTCCGGAGACCTGCTCCCACTGCAGCAGTTTCGCTGCCGGAGATCGTGGGGGAGGTCCGGAGACCTGCTCCCACTGCAGCACTTGCGCTGCCGGAAGTACTGTGGTCGGAGTCCCACCAAGGGGAGCTACCGGCTACGAAGAAAGGGGGAGAGGTCAGGAGACCAGCATCCCCCGCAGCAATTTCGCTGCAGACGTGGACCAGCAGGCTGTCAGCTGTGCCACTACCGGCAGGGGTGCTGACAGCATGGCCAGCCATGGGCCCACTGAAGCCTCCCTTCCCAGCCCGAGACTTTGTCCTGGACTGCTGGATTTTTAAGGGGGGAGGTGGCCATTGAGGCCATGTGTGCTTTGCACAGGGGGGGTATATGTGGCAATGTGCCCCGCCCCTGTGTGCATATTATGTATTGAATGTTGCGTGCGTGTGTTAATGTTGGTGTATAGGCATTGGTACACAGGATATAAACGGGTCTGTGTTTCACGTGTATTTAAAAAGTGTAGATTTGTATTTAGGCACGAGGAGGGCACAAATCACTTCACGTGCTGGTTAAATGTAATATGTGAGCACGGGGTTGCACAGAATTAATTCACGTGCTGGGATTCAAGTGAATAATTAATTAGTAATTGAATCCCAGCACAACAGTATATATAGATGCACGTTTCTTTCACTCAGGGTTGGGTGTTCGGTGAGTGGAGAACGGGATTGGAGACGGAGGTAATTGTGAATTGTAAAAGCGTAAATATAAGTATCTGCTCACCGTGTTTGTTTGTGTGTTTAGAACGTTTTGTTTGTCTATTTATTTTGGCGCAAGTGCCGTGCCCTGTGTTTTGTCTGTTCCAACCTTTTATTTTCTGTTCTGTTTATTAAATGCTGAGCGAAAGCATTCGCTCAGCTTCACCAAACCACACCTCTCTGTCTGTTTATTTCCTGCTTCTGGTCTGACGCCACCCACTCCGGCCGTCTTTGTGACAATAAGCCATGAACAAAATAGAATCTGCATTTCATAATGTTGCATTGCTTGCCTGTTTAATATCATTAACTTTGGTCCTGTATGATTGTCTGATGCTTTTTCCTATTAGATGTTCAGTGCATTCCTAATGTGCTTCCCCACAGCTAGTAACCATGGTAAATATAGATCTAAGCAGAAGCCACAGTAGAGAGTCATACAGAACATATTACAGAATTAAACAGATAAGAAATTAAGAAGAGCATAAGTCTGGTCCCAAGTGGTGCTGAATTATTATTATTATTATTATTATTATTATTATTATTATTATTATTATTATTATTATTATTATTAATAATAATAATAATAATAATAATAATAATAATAATAATAATAATAATAATAATAATAATTATAATAATAATAATAAACCTCCAATGCTATGTATAACACCCTTTACAACACACATGTAGATGCGTTACAAATTATTCAAACTCAAGCGTTTCTCAAACATAAGTTCCTTTACTTTGCTTGAAGGAAATGGTGAATTCCTGATAAGTGTCTCGCACAGTGGAGTCTGCAGGGGTTTCCTCTTCAGACTCTGCTGTCAGGCTTCTACAGAAACAGCCCGCCTGAGCGAAAGAGGAAACAGGAAGTTACGCCCCTCCCCCACACCCCCGGTGATGCAGTCGCCGTGCCGACGTAATTTACAGCAAGCGGCTCGATTGCTCAAGACCACTGTTCTCTGTCGCTGCTTTTCTCACGAAGCTCATACTGTGGCCGGTCTCCTGGATACTGCCAGAAAGCCACTTTTTTTTTCTCCTGTGGTTTTGTACTAGCTGGGGCTTTCCCTTCTTGTGCTGCTGCAAGTGGAGTGTTCAAGTGGAAATTAAACTCCAAAACAAAAAAAAAGGTTTTTGAAAAAAAATTACTGTAATTGTTTTTCACTCTTGTTACAGTAAGTAATAGTTCAGTTCCGTTACTCGAAAGTTTGATACCAGGCCCAATTCAGACACATTTAGTGTGTGAGGCTGCTAATCATTACACTGATGAAGGCATTCGCCTCTATTCATAAGTAGTTACCCCTGTGTTATATTTGAACCATTCTTTTGTCAAATTGCTTATGTTACAGAACTATGAAGACATGCTTAAGCTGCATGTAGGAGTCTCATTTATTTATTTGCAGCGTTTTAATATTAATGTTTTCTTTTTTTAAAAATGGTACAGTAAGCACACATTCAAACAAATAATTTAGTGCACCACATAATGCAAGCAAACTAAATAAATAAAACAAAAGTAAAAACCAACACAAAAGTATTGTTATGCAATCAAGCATTGCTCTTTGAAGTAAGTGCTGGCAGTTGTTTAATTGTTTAAAATGTATTTTCTTTAAAATAACTCTTAAAAGCTTCATGCACTGGCATGCCGTTGAGTACCAAGCACTGTTTTTACTGTGACTGATGTGTTTTCATTACTCGAAAGTTTGATCATTTCAGACACATCTCAAAGATAACTGGAAGTACAGCATTGAAGTAGCTGCTTAAACTAAATTACCAGTCACACTTTACATCAAGTGTCTCTAATTATAGGAGCACTTATACATGATTGCAATGTTATTAAACATAGTTACTTAATGTGTACATCTCTTTGCATGATATACCCTAATCCTAACCCTAACACTAACCCTAACCGTTGTCTAATACAATTGTGTTCTTACATATATTGTGCAAATAGATTTACAGGAAAGAGTAAGTAGCGGGGTTCCGACAAATATAGCGTTACACGTCCCCACGTGTTGCTACAACTGTTTAAATAACGTACCTGTCATTTTTTCATTGTTAACATCCTGACAACTTTTTTACACCTATAACTTTAAAGCCTGTTTCAAAGCTCTTTTGAAAATGTCCCCTGTAGTGCACTGATAGTGTAAGCCAGAGCACTTGTTGATATGTTCCTGCAGTGATTTACAGGACAGATCTCAAACCCCAGTGCACTAGAGTGGCCAGGTGAAGTTGGTTTATTGAAACTGTACAATACTCAAGCCATAGTACCCGTCAATGAAATGTGTTAGATGAACGCAAGTAGAGTTATGCGTCCCAAGCCGAAGTCGAGGCAGCTGGTTTACCATAATACTATATATATATATATATTTTTTACCATATTTTTATTATAGTGCTTTTGATAGACTTTTTAAAGTTGAACTCGTTATTGTGTTCAGCAGTACATGGGAGCAGGTCACTTAGCTTGACATTTTAAACCTGGTTCATAACCAACCTTTCCAACAATGAAATTTCACCTTACAGTAATAGACTAAAAAAACACTTACAGGAAGAGAAGAAGGGTGCATGTTTGTATTGTATTTTCATTTATGTTTTCCACCTGTACCACGCAGCGGAAGCTGTTTTAAAGGTACTTTACAGATACATTAGCATCTGTTAGATCAGCATATTCTGCTCTTAGATAATAGCCAAGAACAGTACTTAAGGGTATTAATAAAACTATAGACTAGATTGTGTTCTATACGTTTTAGTGCTTTTTCAAAGGACCGTCATCACATATCATGAAAAGCAAACACCCCTATAATGTATATTTAAAATATGTATTTAATGCATTTTTTTAATTGATTCATTTTCCAATTCAAGTGTGAATTTGTCAAAAAAACAAAAAAACAAAACAAAAAAAAACACTGTCAACTTGTCAACATTTTCTTTCTGAAATTGGTTTAATTACTAAGTTGTGGGCAATCAATGGCCTCTTGATGTTTTGACAATAGCCTTTTAAACCAGCTGAATTAGAAATGTTGGTAGCCCTTTTTATTACAGTACATCAATAGCCTCTTAATTACATTGTAATAACTGGATATTTACTAATGATCCCTTCTCTGTCTAATTCACGTTGACTTGACTCCTTTCCCCATGAAAAAAATAATTAAATAAGCCACGCAAAAAATAAACTCTCCTTTCCCAGTGTAGTTGGGCAATGTCCCTCTTTCCTGACTTGTACCTATCATTGATTCGTTCTGAATACTTTAAACCCACCCAACTACTGAGTGCAGCACATTCCTACATTTCTATTGGAGGATTGCACACGCTTGCAAGATTCAAAACGAGATTACAATTGAATAATGATCTAAAGTGCCATACATGTATTATTGCATATCCCTCATGTGATGTATTGAAACAGTCCCTGCAGGGTTTGCCTTCCCAAATCAGAGTCAATGCAACGCTCCCTGTGAGATCCTGAGTGAATCTCACTTCTTCTCATTTCAGTCTGATATACAGTCAGCTCTCGAGTATCCAGGGTAATGGAAAGGAGGGATTCCCCAGATAAAACAAGTTGATCATATATATATAAGGCATGCATGCACGCATCAATGAACACGTCTCACAAGCCCCCGTTCATGCATGAATACATGCCTTATACAGCACATGTGATCAGCATAATGTGTTACAAAGAAACATGGTATCAATACAGCTAATTCAATTGACATGAATTAACAGGGCTGAATTCCAAATTAATGAGTTCAGAACTCCAGAGGAAGTACAGAAGATATCCAGGTGCTATTCCTGGTGTATTCATTAGGAATTTGCAGCTATTATTTTAAAGCATGACCATTTTTCTATACATCTGGAGAAAAGCTTTTCAATTGTGATGAACCTCAGTGTCACCCTTATTTAGCATGATGTATTGAGAGTATTTGGGATATATGGAGGTGTCTATGTCTGCAAACCAGTCCACTTGGTCATCAACTTTTTGAATGTATAGCCGTGGCGGGGAATGGATTTTACTGACATCCTTTTTTCTCTTTTACTGCTCAGGTTTGAAATATATCTCATTTATTGAAACTTTTTTTCTTCAGTAGTGGTTTAGCAGAAACATTCAAGGCATATGAAGGAGTAGGGTTTAAATGTGGTTAAAATGTAATTCATTGGAAAAGCATGTTCTGCAAAACTGCAAAATAACAAATTGGCCTTTGGTAAGCATTTGGGAGGGCTTTTGTTACTGCATTTCTTCAGGGGAAAAGGAAGCTTGGATGAGTAACCCTACAGTACTTCTAATAAAAGTGTTTGCACCTTAAATTCCCTTTTCGTGGTAAGTTTCAAATCTCTTTTCAGCTTCTTTTAGAAGTAATTTTATATCATTTGTTCTAAGAAATCTCTGCATTTACAATAACTTCTGCATGTTTTGCAGTTTTACTATTATAGGAGGAGGCCTGAAAGTAAAAGCACTGGAGTCAACATACTGTTAAGTAGTGAATTGAGAAGGGAAGATGGATACTGTTGGCCTACCAGAAAAGTGAAAATAATTTACAGTTTTGCAACGCTGCAGGGAAGGGGCATGTGCTACCCATTGTACCCCATTCAGAACCCTCGCTCCCAGAATAAATAATCGTCTGCTCTTCAAAAATAGGGCAAGTATTTTAATAAACAAGACAATGACACTGGAGATGAGGGCTTGTTCTAAAAGTGACCCTTTGAGTTGAATTATATATACAGACGTGCTCAAATTTGTTGGTACCCTTACAGCTCATTGAAATAATGCTTCATTCCTCCTGAAAAGTGATGAAATTAAAAGCTATTTTATCATGTATACTTGCATGCCTTTGGTATGTCATAGCATAAAGCAAAGAAGCTGTGAAAAGAGATGAATTATTGCTTATTCTACAAAGATATTTTAAAATGGCCTGGACGCATTTGTTGGTACCCCTTAGAAAAGGTAATAAATAATTGGATTATAGTGATATTTCAAACTAATTAGTTTCTTTAATTAGTATCACACATGTCTCCAATATTGTAATCAGTCATTCAGCCTATTTAAATGGAGAAAAGTAGTCACTGTGCTGTTTGGTATCATTGTGTGCACCACACTGAACATGGACCAGAGAAAGCAAAGGAGGGAGTTGTCTGAGGAGATCAGAAAGAAAATAATAGACAAGCATGGTAAAGGTAAAGGCTACAAGACCATCTCCAAGCAGCTTGATGTTCCTGTGACAACAGTTGCAAATATTATTAAGAAGTTTAAGGTCTATGGAACTGTAGCCAACCTCCCTGGGCGCGGCCGCAATAGGAAAATCGACCCCAGAGTGAACAGAAGGATAGTGCGAATGGTAGAAAAAGAACCAAGGATAACTGCCAAAGAGATACAAGCTGAACTTCAAGGTGAAGGTACGTCAGTTTCTGATCGCACCATCCGTCGCTTTTTGAGCGAAAGTGGGCTCCATGGAAGAAGACCCAGGAGGACTCCACTTTTGAAAGAAAAACATAAAAAAGCCAGACTGGAATTTGCTAAAATGCATATTGACAAGCCACAATCCTTCTGTGAGAATGTCCTTTGGACAGATGAGTCAAAACCGGAGCTTTTTGGCAAGTCACATCAGCTCTATGTTCACAGACGAAAAAATGAAGCTTTCAAAGAAAAGAACACCATACCTACAGTGAAACATGGAGGAGGCTCGGTTATGTTTTGGGGCTGCTTTGCTGCGCCTGGCACAGGGTGCCTTGAATCTGTGCAGGGCACAATGAAATCTCAAGACTATCAAGGCATTCTGGAGCGAAACGTACTGCCCAGTGTCAGAAAGCTGTCTCTCAGTCGCAGGTCATTGGTCCTCCAACAGGATAATAACCCAAAACACACAGCTAAAAGCACCCAAGAATGGATAAGAACAAAACATTGGACTATTTTGAAGTGGCCTTCTATGAGTCCTGATCTGAATCCTATCGAACATCTATGGAAAGAGCTGAAACTTGCAGTCTAGAGAAGGCACCCATCAAACCTGAGACAGCTGGAGCAGTTTGCTCAGGAAGAGTGGGCCAAACTACCTGTTAACAGGTGCAGAAGTCTCATTGAGAGCTACAGAAAACGTTTGACTGCAGTGATTGCCTTTAAAGGTTGTGCAACAAAATATTAGGTTAGCGGTCCCATCATTTTTGTCCATGCCATTTTCATTTGTTTTATTATTTACAATATTATGTTGAATAAAAAATCAAAAGCAAAGTCTGATTTCTATTAAATATGGAATAAACAATGGTGGATGCCAATTACTTTTGTCAGTTTCAAGTTATTTCAAAGAAAATTGTGCATTCTTCGTTTTTTGTGGAGGGGTACCAACAAATTTGAGCACGTCTGTAAATTAAGCTGAAGCTCAGTGGTTGCCCTCTCATCTCACAGCCTAACCTGTTTCTTTCTAAGAGCTCTGCTGCTGGTGTTGGTGAGCTACCTGCCCCTGGAGGACAAAGGCCATCCCTGGACACCTGGCCGAGTCCACTGTCGCTTGAAACAGTCCCTGCCTCCTCGTAACTGAGCAGGAACTACCCCTGGATAACTAATTCATAGTTTCAATGTCTTCTGTACACTGAAAACTGCATACAGATTGGGCATATATCCTCTATACATATCGGTATGTTAGATTCGTTTACAGGCTTAAGGTGAAGTTATCTTTATGTATACGTTGTTACCAATAAGAATAAAAAAAAAACTGAACACAGGAAACTAGGAAACATAATTCTGAAGTACGTATGACTTTTTCTATGAATTCAGAAGGGGGTCAGGAAGTTGTAAAGATTATTTTGAAGAAGACTGAGTTCAGTTCTTTCAAAGAACAGTATCACTTCATTCAACACCTGGATTCGTTTGGGTATTTCTAGTAAGATCACTGTGTTACAGCCACCCACAATACCACATCAGCACATGTGTGGTTCGTGAATACAAAAAAAAAGGGTTACCGTTTACTTAAAGCAAGATTTGCTGATCTGTTAATAGAAATCCCCTCCAAAAGCATGACTGAGTATGTAAAGGGGTTGGACAAAAAAAGGAAACACCTGTGGTATGTAGCACACACTTTTGTATAAATGATCTCAGATGACTAATAATATGAGATGCTCCTGTTGTTTTAAAGCTCCATGTTGCAAGTCAGTCACAACAGGGAAAACAGCTTAATACTCTAGAGGCCTGTTGTTGTTAGGTGCTTCCTTATGTCAAAATACTGCACAATACACAGCAAACTACTATAAGTCTTTCTCAATGCTTGTTTTAGTAACACTACATACACCACCATTGTATTTTTATAGATATGGATATACACCCCTTATAAAAGTTTACCACAGTAAAAGGATAGCTAAGCATAATAAAGCATAGTGAAAGCATGGTAAAGCACAGCAAAGCAATGTAATGAATAGTGAGGTATGGTAAAGTGTATTAATTAACATGGTAAACCAGGGTACATTATGGTTAATGCATGGTATTACCATGGAAAAAGCATGGGAAAATGTGCAAAAATACTGCGCAGAAATACCAGGGTAAACTTTATAAGGGACACAGCAAGAAATCCAAAAAGAAATTCAAATACTTGATACGTTTTTACTAAACATACAGAAGAAACAGTTT
This sequence comes from Acipenser ruthenus, assembly GCF_902713425.1. NCBI lineage: Eukaryota > Metazoa > Chordata > Actinopteri > Acipenseriformes > Acipenseridae > Acipenser > Acipenser ruthenus. The sequence goes on from NC_081211.1 coordinate 8,084,754, forward strand.
ATTTTTTCAGCTACATACATTATAACATTTTACCAAAATAGTTTTGTACATAAAGTGTAAACAGCATGTAAATATCGACATATAAAAACATCACAAGCAAAGTGTTCAAACAACTCAGACATACAGTCAAATCCTCCTTCTAAAACAATAACAGAAGCTTTGGTGCAAATATGTCAAACACATGTTATCTTCCCTGAATTCTCCATAGAAAAAAGAAAGGAGCAGGGTTTAATGCTGGATTACAGCTTGCTGGTTTAGGGGTTAATGACTTAGTATCAGGATGCTCAAGCCAAAAGGTGCAATGATGTTGCTACTAGATCTATGTGGATATATACCTGAGGGGCTGCTAGTTTCTAACCTGAATGAGTAGACCTGAGTTTGGATTTAGCAGCTATAATAACATGCCAAAATTCCACATTCCAATGGGAATGTAGAAAGTATCACATGTGTACCTTCTAGATTACCTTGGCTATTACAACTTAGAACCTGTAGTATTGGAAAGTGCTTGTATCTGACCTTTACCAAACTTCACAACACATTATTCTGATGATTGTTTTGGGGGTTTCGCTTACAAAAAAGGATAAGAAAATAGAAATGTACCCGTCAAGCAATAACCTGTTCAAGTTTTTCAAAGTGAAGTAATGCTTTGGTTTAAATGCAGATAGGGTCTAAAATATGTCATGATGGTCAAGAATATGGAGTGATTGTCCAGGATTTCAAATCCATTTACCTACCCCTTGTTAGCACTGGCCATCCTTATCCCTGCCCCTTTCTTATGATGAAAAGCTTGATTTTTACTTTAATGCAGATGCTCAGACTAAATGCAACACAATAGATCTGAAGTTGACTTACAGGAAGTGTCAAGACGGTTTAAATCTATTGAGTATTAAAAAAAGAAGCAATGAATACAAAATGTTCTTCATCATAAGAGAATTTGACAATGTTGTAATGCTAACAATATAATCCCAGTATTAAAACCCTACACAACCTAGCTTTTTATTTTATGGATGTTAATATTGTTCACACTTCAATAAAACTACAATTGCACAGACATTTTCCTGTGCATGCTACATACTCTACCGAACACAATAAAAACTTCAAACACAATTTCTATTTTATTTTTCAAATGTGGCATTTAATACGCACTGATGCATAAGCTGTTTCCTGTTTTAGTATCTAGTTCATTTTTTTGGTTTTCTAATAATTCAATAGTTTTTGGCGAGTTCTGTGCAATCTTTGCAATCACGTCCTACTGTATAAAACATTTGTTCAACAGGTTTTGGTTTGATTTGTGTGTTTTATTTCCCAGAGCAAAAACAGATGACTATGGTTCAAATGCACTGAAAGAAAATTTCCCTAAAAGCCTACAGAACAACTTCCCCTTTGTGGAACTGACAAACAGATATATAAAAATACAACTAGTGCCAATTACTCAAAAGTGACACCCAAATATGAAAGAACAAAGTCCATGTATTATATAAAGCAATATGTAGAAAAAAACAGATTAAATTATATATCACTAAAGACTTAGTACTTACAAAAATAACTTTACAATTTGCTATAAAAAATTCAACTGCTTGCAACAACAGATCCTTGTTGCAATGCCACAGGTGAACATATCTAACCAAATTTGGAAAACCAGATATGTGGGTAATGCTAGACCTGGCATCAAGAGATTAAAGTTGTCAATTCAACAAATGTTACTACTGGCAATGTCACACAGACAAACAAAGAATGAAAAGACTTCAAAATATATTAGAAAAAAAGTTTTTTTGTCAATAAATTAAAACACATACACACAAAAATAAGTCAATTTCTAGAACAATTCCAAAATATGTTCTTATTTCATACTGTACTATGCAGTCAAAACATTTGTCAGCAGTGCAATTACAAGTCTCTGTTTGAGAAGGTCTTTGGAATCTGGTGCTATTTGGTACCACAGATTGTTTAGTTTTTTTGGGCGATTTATTCTCTCTTTTGCTCCTTAAAGCCTTCTGCACTTTCCCCACAACCCCAGAACTCAGGGAAAAGAAGACAGTTCTCTCGTTTCCACATGCAATTGCTTCGTCACAAGGCTTTTCAACAGATGCTGAAACTTTTCCATCATTAAACGCTGAACTCTGACCGCTGCCCATATAAAAGTTTCCCATGGCAAAGTTACCATGGTAAGTTTACTGTGGTTTTTACCCTGTTTAACCACATACTTCATTATGATAGCCTATGCTTTACCATGCTACTTTTACTACCCTTGGCTTGGCTTTTAGTACACTTTTATAAAAGTCCACCTTTTACAAAGTTATGGAACTTCTTGCTTCATGGTGATGTGTGAGTGTGGTCTGAATATGTTCCCGGCAGCGGCTGGGATTCTTTCATGGGAGATCGGGGGTGGTGAGTGGTGGTGGTGGGGGTGATGGTGGCTTTCTTTCTTGAAGAAGCCAGTCTGAAGTTGGTCCTCCTTCAACTCCCGACTCTTCAACATCCATCTCTCCACCAAGTCCACCTCGGTCACGCTGGCTTTCTCTTCCATGGTTTCAGCATCGGAGCTCACATCAAACTTCCTGATCATCTCGTTCATCCGGCAGAGCTCCTCGTGCGACTGGCCCAGCATGGCAGCTGAGGGGCAGTAGCCCCTGCTGTGGATCTGCAGACTGAGCTGGTGGATGTAGGACTGGGAGCAGAGGGGGCACTTGTAGGGCTGGTCACGGCTGTGCAGGCGCTTGTGCAGCTTGAGATGGACGTACTGGGTGAACTTGGTGGAGCACAACTTGCACTGGTAGGGTTTCTCACCTGAGTGCAGCCTGAGGTGGGTCTTGAGGTTACTGGTGCTGCTGAAGCGCTTGTGGCAAACCTGCAAAAGAGGGATCGAGGTTCATTGTAAGGGCTGCTTTTTGTATGAAACAAGCGATGATTCTCAGTTGTCAACTGCTTATAAAAAAGAAGCTAGACAACAAATCCTGGGCACATTAGAAACATGGGTATGTATTACCGAAGTGGAAATGGAGGGTGAACCTCCCTAGTGTAGTCTATCTTGCACATTTATCAGCGTCTAGTTAAACGGGTGTTGAAATGAAGTTAAAAACCTTCATTTAGGCAGCCTTAATTCAAATGTGCACCTGTGTAATTCTAAGCCAATAAACGTCTAATAAATGCATACCCTGATATTGAGGTAATACAGTGATGTGAAATGTCTTTGTATCAGGTGGTAACATTGCATTAAACTAAAATTAGCTATGCTGTTTAATTTTTTCTTATTTCCCCACATGTTATAAAAATATAGTACAGGGTGCTGAAAAAGATACAAGCAGATTTTTTATTAGACAATGGGTAACACTTTCCATTGTCTTACTGTCTATTTACATACAGTAGTAGTTACTTAGTAAATGCATGTGTACCTGACACTCGTGGGGTTTCTCTCCTGTGTGCACCAGGTTGTGTTTCTGCAGGTGAGCCAGCTGAGTGAAGCTCTTTCTGCACACGAGACACTGGAATGGACGTTCTCCGCTGTGGACCCGCAAGTGCACCTGCAACACAAGCACACAGCAACATTGTTAAGAGGAGTTCAGAAACAGGGAATAAACACTATCAAACTGTACGAAGAAATGAGTTGCAGGAAGGACTCATTATTGCAATTAATATACAGTAGTGTGCAAATGTATTAGAACACCCCACTGCTTCTGTTTTTTAAATGTGTTGTGCATATGAAATCAAAGCACTGTAACTGCAAATCTTGAGAAATTGTCAAAATTAGTGACTGTTTAAAAACTCATGACTTTAATAGGACACACATGCAATTCATTTAAAACAGTACGAGAAAAGGAACACAAATGGTAAAATGCATAGAGTTGTTTAAGATGCCTAATTAAAGCACAAAGTGATCTAACATTTTCACACATCAGTGCCTGTTGTTTCTGTATGACTACTGACCGAAAATTGAAATTCTCACACCTAGAGGTTTTCATGCAGGTAGGTATATAAAGGACATAAATAACATATCTTGAGGTGTTCTAATACATTTGCACACTACTCAATCATATAGATATAAGATTTTTTAGAACACTGTTGAAACTAAAACCAGTTTCCGATGTCTCACCTTAAGATTGGAGAGCTGTCCAAAGGTCTTCAGGCACTGGTTGCACTCGTACTTGATCTTGCCATTCTGCTTCTTGAGGGGGTAGGGGAGGGACTTGTACCCTGGGCTGGTGGAGGGGCCCTGGCTGTTCTTTGGCTTGCTGAGGTTGATGGCCTTGTTGCTGTGACCCGGGGCTTGTGAGGTAGGCTTCGACTGGGGGGAGTGCTCTGGTGTGGCGGGGGCTCCGCTAGGAGGGGAGTGGTTGGGAGGTCTCTCCTTCAGCCCGCCCCCGGGAGACGTGAGTGAGAAAGCGCTGGTGGGGGCTGGAATGATCCCGTCTCTGGGCTGCTCCGGGAGACGCAGGCGGTGGTGGGGACCGTCCTCCTGAAGGCCCACAGGGAGCCCCATGACGCTCTGCTGGGAGACCAAGGGGTGAGGCAGACCGTCGGCCCCCAGGTAGCTGCTGTACACGGGGGGCACCCTAGAGAAGACGCCCAGGCCATTCATGTTGGGTCCTATGCCTGGGAATGGGGGAGAGTACTGAGGTAGCAGGAGGTGGTGATAATGTGAGGGGTGGTGTCCGTAAGGGTAGAGATAAGGCTGTTGGAGATGCCTTGGTGGGGAGTACATGGGATAGGAGACCAAGCCCTCCTCACTGCTGTAAAGGCCGTGGAGATGTAAGGGCAGATCCTTGTGGGAGGTGGTTGTTGTATTTACAGCCGGAGAACAGCAGCTCAGGTCTGAGTGGTCGTCATTTTGACTTTTTACTCTTTGGTTTGGACTAGTGGTATGGCAAGGGCTGGCCCTGTCAGTAGAGGTTTCTCTCATAAGGAAAAATGGCCTCTTCTCTGGGAAGTCTACTGAAGGCTGGAGTTTGGTTTGAGGGTCTGTTTCTGCGTCCATCTTTTTGCTGAAATCCACAATCTGGTTGTCAGGGGTTACAGGAGGCGTGTCCCTTTCCAGCATTTCCACGTCAATCTTTTCCTCTTCTTCTTCCTCCTCTTCTCTCTTTGTCTTCTTAGCTTCAGATTTTTGGTCTGTTTCGTAGAACACATCTTTGTGAGGTAGCTGCTGCCTGTTAGCTTCAGAATCCTTGAATCCCTTGGTCGAGTGCTCTGTGTTAATAAAAAAAGAAGAGGCGTTAATGGAGTCTTGTTCCAAACAGCAGTAGCAAGAGAGATGGTTGAGAGATAAGGAACGGTGTATGCTTTTGAATTGTCTGACGTTTTCTATGGCTTTACCACTCACACCCAAGAGTTGTTGATTCTATAAGATTCCACTCACACCTTTCTTTAAAGTTAAAATTACAGTCAGGTTCACAATGCCACTGATTATTTATCTTTTCAACTGAATAGTCTGAATCATAAAGGTATTCATAGCTGTTGCATAATAAACAATACAATGTCATACAGCTTAAAACCAAAAGGAATTCCACAAACTAGACAGTAACTTGGGGGTTTGTGTTAAATGGTTGGTGCTTATGATGACTGGTTCCAAATTTAATAAAAAAAAGCATTTTCTGTAGAATAAATATAGGTTCTTCACCACATCCTCTCAATACACAGCCGACTACAGATAGCAACAAAGCCTTAGTCAATGCGACATTGTGTACTGTTGCATCCTATTATAAAAGTGGCATCCATGCATTGGTGGAAATAATATCTATCTATCTATCTATCTTAGAAAGTTTTCTTTTCTGATTACTGTTCCTGCTTGCAACGTGAGAGCCAGTATTCTCATTTTATGCGAGCCGAGGAAAGAAAATAACACTGTGACCAGTCATCTGTAAACAAGGGTTGCACTTTTTCCTTTGTTTGACTCAACAAGCTGGGATAATGATATGCTTTGAAGTGAGTGCGTGTGTGTGTCTCTGTGTGTGTGCTTGTATAACTTGTTGCTTATATAGTAAGTGTGGCAAGACTCTCCCTGCTAGCGTGCTTCCTCCTTCATACTTAACTGTTTCAGCACCCATCATCAGAAGCAGCTCTACAGCTAGATTGAAACTTTCTACAGGTGTGCTGCTATTAAAACTGCCCTTTACAACTTACAGAACAAGAACTTCAATAAAGAATGATCTGACCTAGAGACGGCAAGCTCAAACTTGTCTATTCCCAATATAATTTACTGTTGCTAAACGTTAAGTCATTCAAGTTCAAACTAAACTCAGATCTCTGCCACTAAATTCACTCAATTGTGCTTTATTGTGAATGGGGCATGTTTAATAATTAAGGACATGGTTGGAACAAAGACCTGGACTGGAAGTGCTAACATTACCTATCTACTAGAACCCAGAGGACCCCCGCTTGTCACTCTCCCTGTCCATTCCAGTCCAGGACTGTTCCAGTCCCTCAAATATTCAATTGAACAGTCCAGAGCTTTGATCTAACCAGTTCTTTAATTGATAAACTGAACCTTGCATTTCAAATAAATAATCAGGGCCGTGGATAGGAAAGAAGTGAGTACCTCAGGTGAAAGCAGTGGAAGGACTAGTTCAAGTGTTAAACGAATACCCAGTTCCAATGTAAAACAGCCACGGCTCTCTATTTTGATTCCATTTTTATCCCACTGGCTAGCACTTTAAATGAACCGCTAAACTTGAATAGATCACTATGCGTTGAGGTTGGAGACGTGGGTGGTTCCCACAGCACTTGAAGTCTGTCTCTGGAGAAATGACTGGGTAAAGCAAGCTACGCTGAATCATACAATGAAACTCACTTCAGGACTGAGACCCATGTGGTACTGACGGCTTGGGAGGAAAATTTATATCAATCTTTCTAATCTATCTATCTATCTATCTGTGTGTCTCTGTCTGTATTTGTAATGATAATGACTTCAAATGTTTTTCAACGTGACTTCCTTATACGTTGTATATCATAGTGCTTTGAAGTTATGGTTGATGTCTTGCACACAGCAATCAGATATAATAAGATCAATGAAACGTCACACACCCTTAGTACTGTCCATTTCAATGACGAGGTTACAATGATCTTACATTCCTGTGAGGTAACTAATGCAGTCCCTTTGTCCTCAAGCGTACTATTAAAAATAATCAGATTAGGAAGCATATAAAGAAATGGTTTCTGTTTCTCATGAACAAAACAAACAGGTGTAGAAACCTATTTGCCCTTTTGCTTTAGTGTGATTTCACAATTAGTCTTTTGCACACCTGTTGTGTCAACGTTGATAGAATTATCTTAAGTTTTATGTTGGCGTCCATTTCAGCCTAACTGTAACTCTGGGAACAAGTTACGGGTGATTACGTTTTTTTTTTATACCTGATATAGCCTGACTTGTTTAACCCCCAGCTTTCCAAACCCCACCTGGAATTTTTAAAAAAAAAATCAGAAACAGTAAAAAAATAACCCCCAGAAATGAGTACGTCAACGGCCGACTTCATTGAAGCAGAATGGACCTCGTCTTGCTCACAATACCAATGTCTGTCGACACGCTCGTTGATCCCTGACTGGCAGAACTACTTGATGAGCTGTGCTGCCTCAGGTGACCATGATAATACAATATCATATTTACTTAACAAAACAAAGACTGGATTTTTCTGTGACTATCTGTGAATTATCACACGCATGACATTTGTGACAGTTTCGCAATTCTACAAACTTGCAGCAGAGCTTTCACTCTTACTGTAAATGTGTGGAACATCCGATAGCGTACATGCAAATCACAATTCTGGACAATGCATTCCCTCTATAAATATCTGTCCCCTATTTTAAAAATATGAATAGACTATAATTTACCCAGTATGGCATTTTTCTCATCGTTCAAGAATGCACATGTTCAAGTTCCATAACTATTAAACACTCTGTTGTGCTGAATTTAGAAACAGTAAAAGAAACCTCATGAATTCATTGACTAATGTTTCAAAAAGAAGACAATGAAAAAGACTTCACTTTATTAAGTTTCTTTTAGTATTGCTAAGGTTTTTGGATGTGTGTATTAAAGAAACAGGCATGGTATAAAAAATGACTTGCATGTTGTTTAAATATTATTTAATATACTTTATATTAATAGACAGAAATAATGACTTGTAAATCCCATCAACTATTAACTGGCTTTGGTGGTGAGATATGATTTAAAAGGACAAAATAATGACCAATGCATCCTTTTCTTTTTTAATTACTAATCTTTTTTTTTAGCAAGTGGATTTAAAAACTCACAGTAAACTCAAACATTTGTCTAACAGGATTATTCTTATACAAATTAAAGAGGCAATTTGACTTATCATTTTTAAATCTTGTTTAAAAAAAGTTTGAAAAAAAAATCAAAAATAAGAACGGTTATAAACTGCTGTATTAAAAAACAAGCACTATATATTATATGAGATTTGAAGAAAACACTGCATATACCATACAGTCATTTCTGTATTCAAAAGCTCTATTCCTGTCGATTTAATGACGCTGCATAATCGTGCTATTTTACGGTCTCTGTATGACACATAGATCTCTGAAATTTTAAAAAAACAGGAAACCAAAAGCTATTATTTGACTCTTCTTGCAGACGGAATCGAGGTATCGAAATGAAGCAGCTTGCCCTGTCACAGTTTTTCTATTCTTCAGAAAGCACCGCTTCACTCATAGTGGAGTTGGTGGTAAGGGGAGAGAAATGAACGGTGGAAATAAAGAACATAATCACTCTCTATCAGCTCTCACACCCCACAGCTACACCTGCCACAGACAGCCTGCTCCTCTGAGCTGCAGCCTGGGGAGTTTCAGTATCTGTCAGCGACATCCACTTTCACAATTCTTCATGCAAGCACACACACAGCTTCGACCCCAGACTCATTTACTTGTTTCATGGGTATGGAGAGTTTGTGAACACAGCCTACAGATATATATATGCCCCCATCTCAGCATTCAAGCTGTATCATCTGAATGAGTTCATAGTGAAGTCCAGAAATGAACTGCAGACATTTTCTCACAGCGAAGAGAGCAAATGTTTTGTGTGTAAACTTTTCTAGTTTTCTGATTAAATAGTGGTCCAGACACCTGTTTTTGTAGCTTATCCGTTTAGTATTGATGAGTATAACTTTTCCTGAAAAGTGCCACTACATACTACACACGCCAGGGAATGTAAACAGAAAAGCCATGTGCTTTCTCTAACTTGCTATCATTGCAGCTAGAATACACACAGTCTGAAGTTTTGAAGTTATCGCTGCTTGGCAGTATGCCTGTAAGAACAATAAGTGCAAACCAGCTGAGGTCTTTGATACGTAAGTTTCTGTGCAGCTATCGTGGAATGCCTTGTAGCAAAGTGTCTCGGCACTGGTACAGCACAGGCTGTGTGAAGAGTTTTTCAAACAAGTAAGGGCATCTTTGAGTTTAAAACTTTCAACACTAATTTACATGTTTACAACCGCTACTTAAATTAAATGACATAAAACAAACCTGAATGGTATATTTATGTTCTGTTTAAGGCAAGACAAGATTAACCTAGTAGTTTCCAAATTCAGTGACGCCCAATGTGAATATAAATCAGTCCGTACTGTGGAGCAGTGCTTCAAGGCTGTGAATGAACTTGCAGCTGTGCCTGATGTAACAATGCACCTGTCTGTAGCTATGCTGGTTTTGCCATCTTTGAGCCCCCAAAAATACAACGATGGCAGGATATTTTATAAAACAAACCTGTGTCTAAACATTCTCAGACCAGTTGCAAACCCAGCAAAATATGTTTTTAATACTACTTCACTCTACAACCATGCTATAAGTAATTAAATAGTCTTATATGAAAGAGATTCTTATCTGTCCCCAGTTTCACGCACTGTATTGAGAATTCCAAAGCCGGTAAGACTTCACATTGGGTGTCTCTGGTTACTGTATATTTACATAGTAGTTACTTAGTAAATACATGTGTACTTACACATAATTACAATGTTATTATGCATAGTTACAATGTGCATAATTCGTAATTAGAGACACTTGATGTAAAGTGTTACCCCAAAGGCTTTGGGTTGAATGGAGTGCACTTACTCAGTTTGGGATGGAGTAGGTCCCCATGTGGGTAGTGCAGGCGCTCGGAGAAGTCTCTGCTGTACCAGACGAGAAGCTCACGGTTGACTGGGATGGGCTGGACGGTGTAGAAGTAGATATCTTTGCCATTCTGGCAGGCCACTAGGTTTTGGTCACTGAGGGAACGAGCTGGGTTCACATAGCGCATCCAGTTACTCTTGTGCACATCATAGCCGTCAATGAAATGGTGAAAGTTCCCTCCGGAGTAAATCTTAACAAATAAAAAATCAATGACAATTAGCTTGGAACAAAACAAATACACACGTATACATTTACAAAAGCAAATTATTTTCATCAAAGAGATTTTCTAATGGACAATTCAAATTTTTGAAATTGCATTGAAAAAAAACAATCTAAGAAATAAAGACTTTAATTGTCCGTCCGGTTCAATTTTGTTTGTTTTTTTAAATTGGTTCCACAAAAAAAAATGTAAAACAAAAATAAAATGTTAAAAAAAAAAACAACAAAAAAAAACACAATCATTTTATGTTATGTTGTAATAAGTAATAATAGTAATACAAAAATATTAACCTCTGCCATTGAAATTGTCTGTAGTTTTCTTATGTCTTTTAGTCCAAGTCAGTTATATACAAAGAATATACATGTATACACAGTATCTATAACAAGCCTCTACAGCAACCTCTTGCTCTCTTGCTGTCAGTACGACTGAGCACCTTCTTGAGTTGGAGTGAAAGTCATTACAGTGTGGGAATAAATAGGCAGGCCATGTGATTAGTGGGCATGTCTTCAACGTAACAAAACAGATACTAAAAAAAAAAGCAGGAAGCAGATCTTGGTATGTAACTCAGAAATGGCTTGAAGCCAGGGGATTTTTTTGTGTGTGTGTCTGTTGACAAGCTTCAGCATGTTCACAATGAGCATCATTTCCTAACTTCTTGTAAATATTATAGAGGAAAAATACCATAATTGGGTGCACAACACAGACAGCTTTGAGGATCCTGTCTGTTAGGCTTTCTTACATAACAGAAAGCACACTTGTGAGAATATTACAATGCGTAATCATTACTAGCTGAAGAAGGGCTTGGTTACACATCATCTCATTCATTAACGAATCCATTAATTACATGTTAATGAATTACGTTTAGAATAAATGAATGTTAAATTATTAATAGACCATTAATTAAAATATAATTAATTAAGTTTGTTAAATTGCATGATTATGGTATTGAAATATTTTTGGCCACGTTTCATTTAAAATACAAGAATAATCACTATTAAAATAAAGAGGGGGACTGACTTTGCAGGAAACTGTCCAGGTGGGGATGTCCCCATGTTAAAATCTTTGATGGGGATATTTTTAAAACTAAACAATCCTAAAGAAAATCACACACACACCCACACACACACACACACACACACACACACGCACACGCACACACACACACGCACACACACACACAGGTTTCCATTTTCAGTTTCCCTCAGCTTGTAGGTTGCAGGACAGACATGTCAATACAGAGCCCTTGCAGAATGAAAGTGAAGAATTATTTTAAATGACTTGGCAAAGTGTGCTATCACCAGCCCTACCCAGGAAATTGAATTCTCATTCCAACATGCACATGATGTCATGAAACTGCATTTCGGTGTGGTTTTAGGCGTTCAGATTCCAGACAATGAAAGCTTGCGCTGAAGGAAGAATAGAGAAATCAGGAATACGGCTGAATCACTAACAGGAAATGTACAAAAAAAAAAACCCTCCATTCTCCCCATAATGATAGAAAGGGCCTGACCTTAAGAACCACCTTGTCCTATACTTCTTGTAATTTATTGTCACACATGCCAGTCACAAGTGAGTAAGATTTCCGACTGCTTGCGGGGTGTGCCTGTGTTTGTACACTGGATATAAGGGAGCAAAGATCTGAATCACCTGTATGCACAGATTCAACGGGATGTGTGAGGAATGGAAATCACCCTGTAGGCCTGCGTGACCATTCCTCAATGATCTCTGCCTCCATTCCCTTCAGGGAAGTGTGGAGATCTGCAGCAAAGCCTCCAGAATGACCTGCAGCATGGGCTTTTTATATACAACAGAAATGTGTGTGCTACATAGTGCAGGTGTTTTGTTTTTCCAGTACCTTATGTATATATGCTGTGCAATTAAATCCCAAGTGGACCTGTACTAGACAGTGTTTGATCAGTCACACTCTGCAGTATCAGTAGTGGATTACACAAGGTGCACGCTTTCATTATGAGATCATAGACACTCATTCGTAGTATGTGGGAAGATAGAATATTAATAATATTAATAATAATCTTAATTTTATAAAGCACCTTTTATGACAAGTCATCACAAAGCACTGTACATAAGAATACAAAATAAAAATAAACAATAAGAAAAATATAAAAACATTAAATAATAATAAAAAAAAGCCAGTTTAAACAAATAAGTTTTAAGGTGAAGTTTAAAACCCCCCCAAGGATTCAGAGTCCTAATTTCTTTGGGAAGGGCGTTGCACAACCTAGGGGCATAGGAACAGAAGCCCAATCACCCACAGTTCAGAGTCTGGTCGTGGGAACACGTAAGAGTCCAACATCAGTGGACCTCAAATTGCGTCTAGGGGTATAAATAGACAAAAGTTCTGTAAGGGGCAATTCACTATTATTGCAGTATTATTATATTTGGATGGGTGACTAGATTCATTCTTTAAGCAGTTTGCAAAAAGACAACCGTGCTATAACTAATTAAACTGTTTCAATGTCTTATATGGAAATAAGACAACGCATGATATAGTGGCATAGCCAAGACTAAGCCCAGTTAATAGATCTGCTGTGTGAGTGCAGTTATTTTTCAGTACTTTACAGTTCCCAGGTGCCTATTGAATTGTTTCAATGTGCTGTACTGTATAATAGGTTGTGTTGTATTAGGATATATGGTCTGATGCCAGGACAGGAGTTATAAAGACAATTTAAAAAAACTAACGACTGTATTTAGCATCTTCTCCAATCTCTAACTTCCATTTTTGGACAGGTACAAATTCTATGTTAAAGAGTAAACAGCTTCAAATGACATGTTTAAACTTTAAGTCTTGATTGATGCTATCATTGCGAGGGTTCTTATTGAAAACACACGCGCTGTGCTCAGGCGCTGCTCTTCTGTTCCAGTTACCTGCCTTTGACATAAGTAACCCAGGCTAGAGCAACCGAAAAAAGAGCCAGCGCCACCTAGCACACAGCTGGGTATTGGCAGCCATTTAATAAGAATATATCTCTTAAGACCAAAGTTGCAATATTGAGAAACTAAGACGGCAGACCTCAGTAGCCCAAGCATTCGACACATTCACGAAACCAGAGCCCATGAATTCAGCTACACTTGATAGAAAGGAAAGCTGTGCACATTGCTGATGAATTTTATGAATGGATTAGATTTACAATTAGCTGCAACATCTGATTTAGTTTTAACATAAATCTGTGACTATAATGCATCTAATCAAAGCATGATTGCTTTTTAATCAACAAAATGTGTTTATAAACTAGCTAAGCTTAACTGTTGCTGTAAAATGAAGAGGCATGGCGAACATGAAAACATTCTTTTATAATATTTGAAAAACATAAAATGTGACCAGTTTCTGCCATTAAACTTCCCACGCGACACAAACCTTCTCTCCTGTGAATGGTTCGTGTGAGTCCAGACTCATCATCTATGGTTGCTAAGGAATAGAACAAAATTAAACATGTCTACTGGCACCAGGATGTAATGGGGCTGTATGAGGTACCCTGGTGCTGGAATCTAGCATGGGTTATTTTACTTAGTTGTTCAGTTTTTACCACAGTAACAGGTGTTTTTAATGCTTTTATGTGAAGTAGACAAGCAGTCCCTAATACTAAAAAAAAAAGTCGGGTTGCTTTCTCATGACTTCTGACCAGGGTTTTACTGTAACCTTCCAAAGCATCTTTTATCATATTTAATTTTTATGATCTGAAAAAAGGAAGCTTGGAAAATCTCATCCGTCGGCAAATCCGCCAAACATTTGAGATAGTCTGCGTGTGTTGGCGGCTGAGCACTTCTGCTATTGCATGAACCACATCTGCATGTGTGAGCGTGTTTGCTTCCAAAACACTGCAAGAAAAACCCAGCAATCACTTCCAGTGCCGCAAGCCAGAGGCACGCAACAAGCTGCAGGAAACGTCAATGTATCAGGAGTTTCCTTCACAGAAGTGTACTTTCCTTTACTTGCAGAGCCAGAGCTGTTGAACCCTCCCAAACCTAGGAGGGGCCGATCCTTTTCCACCACAGTGGCCATGCCTAGCTAATCTTTTCAATGCTTCCCTATAGTGTACAATGCTTTCACTATGCTTTATTACACCTTGCTATGCTTTTACTATGGGAAACTTTTAAAAGGGTCAATTTCAATCAGACCACGTGACCTACAGCACAGGTACCAGGATGCGGCAACTTACCTATAGTGTTGTGATATTTCCATATCCTGAATTATTATTATTATTATTATTATTATTATTATTATTATTATTATTATTATTATTATTATAAATTCACAGGACAATAAATGGCGACCACTAGTAGTATTATTAAATCTAATAAAATTGATTTATTTTTTCATCACACACGTACTAACTCTTTCTGAAATAAGGATACATAATAAACAAAAAGTTGTTGAAAACATTATAGAAGCTATTGTTTCTTTTTTTTTCACTAGGGCAATTTTATTATTATTATTATTTATTTATTTAGCACACACCTTGACCCAAGGCAACTTACAGAGACTAGGGTGTGTGAACTATGCATCAGCTGCAGAGTCACTTACAACAGCGTCTTACCCGAAAGACGGAGCACAAGGAGGTTAAGTGACTTGCTCAGGATCACACAGTGAGTCAGTGGGTGAGCCACAATCTGAACCGGGGACTTCTTGGTTACAAGCCCTTTTCTTTAACCACTAGACCACACAGCCTTCTCAATCTGCTGCATCCCGTCAATATGTTAACATAGTAGTATTTACATAGTAGTTACATAGTAAATGCATGTGTACTTACACATAATTACAATGTCATTATGTATAGTTACAATGCACTTAAAGAGCAAGTAGCGGGGCTCTGAAAAATATAGCATTATACATCCCGACATGTTGCTACAACTGTTTAAATAACGTACTTGTAATTTTATTTTTTCATTTTTAACTTCCTGACAGCTTTTTACACTTTGAACTTTAAAGTCTGTTTCAAAGCTCTTTTCTAAATGGCCGCTCTCGTGCACTGGGGTTTGAGATCTGTCCTCTAAATCACTGCAGGAAGAGCGATAAAAAACAAGTGCTCTGTTCTGCTTTGTTCTTTCTGTTCCATACCACATCATGGATCGTTATTGCTGTGTTACCTGTTTGACAATGTGGGCAATACTCCTTACACTGTCAGTGCACTAGAGTGGCCATTTTGAATAGTACTTTGAACCAGACTTTAAAGTTACAGGTGTAAAAAGTTGTCAGGATGTTAACAATGAAATTACGAGTATGCTATTTAAACAGTTAAAGCAACACATGGGAACATGTAACACAATGTTTTTTCAGAACCCTGCTACATTTAATGTGTACATTTTGCACAATATATGTAAGTACACAATTGTATCAGAAATGAGTAAGGGTAGTGGTTCGGTATAGAGTTAGGGTTATGTAAGGAATACAGTTAGGATTAGGCTTAGAGTTAGGGATATACCGTGCAAACAAAAAATGTACACATTAAGTACATTGTAACTATGGATAATAACATTGTAATTATGTCTAAGTAAACATGTATTTACTAAGTACCTAATATGCAAATACAGAGTAATTAGAGACACTTAATAGAAAGTGTTACGTCAAGGAGATAGACCTCACACTGAAGCTCTGAGAGCTCCCCGTGCTGTCTGGCTCAGTCACTTACTCTCCAGAAGTACTTCCTGTTGGCGTGCTTGGGAACGCTGTCTCTGGTGTAACGGTGTCCGAGCAGAGGTCCGAAGCGAGTGCCTTGAGGGATGTACTCCCTGCTGAAGACCCCTGTCACCTGCAGAGAATCAAACACAAACTCATTAGAACACAGCCGACCTGCTTATCTCAGTAGAGTTAGCGATAAACTAATCGGGAGGAGAAACTTTCACCAAACCGATCCAGTATGCTAAACATAGACATCTTCTTGGGAAACAAAATACTGTATTCTGGCAGTAACCAAACAAATAATGCGGTACTAATACATTACTTCAAATGTATTGTTTCCAGTCTATATTTTAGTGTTCACTAAAGCAAGGGACACCAACACAGGTCAGGTACAGCATTCTGCTAAAGCAGGCTAACAAAACAAAACAGAAATCACACAGTTCAGCACACTGAATGACAGAGCAGGGGTGTTCAGGCCAAGATTGAGTTCCACACTCTTTCTGCCTCTCTCTTTCTTGCATTACCATCACCTTTAATGCATACTTAATCCAAACAGTATAAAATAGGATGTCTTGGATTTCACCAGTGCTAAGGTGCAGAAGATGTGATTAAGCTAACAAACACTTGATACGAAGCCCCCTGTAAGTGCACTCAATAGAAGATTTGAACTGCCTTTGAATGACTTGGCCTCTTGAATAAGCAGCCTGCTTGTCGCTGAGTGATTGGGATCTGCTCTAGCAAGCACACACGCTTATTAGCTGCTTAGAGATGCTCTGAGGAGTGTGTATTAGTGCAGCAGGCTTTGTCCTAATACCAGCACCGAGCAGGGATCAGCACATCGGGCAGCGACACTAAGACGAATGAAAGTTAATCACTAGATTAACCTTGTTCATCCCCCGAGGCGTCACAGACAGCTTCATCTGCCATGTCAGTCCTTCATTGTGCTGCTCAGATGGCAGAAGAGGAGGGTGATGTCTGCTAATCTAGCAGCACCCCCAATGTAATAATAATAATAATAATAATAATAATAATAATAATAATAATAATAATAATAATAATATATTTCCAGTGGATACCGCTTTTTTTTGTACATGACAAACTTACAGGCAGTCAGAGTGACATGTACTCTATGTGCACTAAAACTGGGTAACATGAGCAAAACAGAAACACCACTGAGGCCAGGTATGCTTCACCTTCCACAACATGCCTGAAGCATGACCAGGAGAGATGTCCCCCTTCTGGGGAGAGGGGGTAGTACATGGTTATTTCAGTCCTACAGTAGGCTATAATCAACTACCAACTTTAATAATAATAATAATAATAATAATAATAATAATAATAATAATAATAATAAAACATTGTATCCTTGAAACCTTTTAAGAGTGTTGTTAAACAAGCCATCAATAAACCCATTTTAACCAAAAAGGCTTCATCAAAGTTTGGATTTATTTGTTTATTTATTTATGTATTTTACTTTGAAATGGTTTTCCTGACAACAGTATAGGTGCACCTGTGTTACAAGTAATAGCATCCCACGTGACCCGTATGCCTTTGTTAAATGTAACACAGGAAGTTACACAGTGTAAGATAAAGGTGCCAAAGTGAAATATCAACAGCAATGAATCGGACTTGGTTTAGACCTCTATATGCACATGCAACTCAATATTAACATTAATGATTAAAGCCTTTAAAATCTCCAAAGAAGATGACAATGTTAACCTAGTACAGTGCCAAAAGCCAGGACCAGAACAGTGAAATGAAGTCTTTGATCAGTCTTATCACAGATACCAAAGATGCCTCTGTCGCAGGCATGCATGAAGCCGTGTGGGCTTGGTTTGGCTACACAATTTGCAATGGAAAAACAACTAGGCTGACTGCAGTCTCTGTGCCAAGACTCTTGGAAGACATCCTAAGAGCTGCCTGCACACAGGCTTATCATGAAGTCTGCACAAAAACAATCAAACAATGAGATCACCTTGGCTATGTGTTCATGCAGAAGATTCAAATGAAACTACCTCACCTTCCAGCTAACACTTCTGGAGGTGGGACTCTGCATTTCTCACAAATGCCATACATATATATATATATATATATATATATATATATATATATATATATATATATATATATATATATGGCCAAACATTTTGCGTCAGCCTGTATAATTATCTAATGAAATCTGCGGAATAATGTTATGTTAACATATTGAATTACGTACTGCTTTGTAGTTTTCCATATACGTAATGAAAAACTGACAACATCTGAAATATGTGACTTTTGCGATATAATTTTGTAATTTGTTTGATTACACAATGTTAAATTAAAATATCTAAATTATGTTCATATAGTTTTTTTGTTTTTTTTAAAATTACGTCTCATCCTAAAATTCTATGTGATTCAAAACTTTTGGCCACAGCTGTGTATATATGTGGAGAGAGAGAGAGAGAGAGAGAGAGAGAGAGAGAGAGAGAGAGAGAGAGAGAGAGAGGGAGAGAGAGGGAGAGAGAGACGCATACTCATACAGATTGGGTTTATAGCAATAAGAAGAGACTCAAACACCACAGACATTAGCCCAGCAGATCTTCCTGAAAAACATCATAAGATAACATCTATGAGGATAAAAGGATTTCTGTCCCGCCCCCTACCCCCGGAAGCACGGTCTACTGCACCTACTCCCCAGCCCACCTCAGATTGTGTTTTACCAGGCAGAGCGCGCTGATAATGAAACCTGAATGCTCAGAAGTGTTTGCTCATTCCCACCGGCTGCTGCTACGTGAGAGACGCAGTTCCCGTGGCTGTGGTCACAGCGCCCCGCCCCGGAGTGCCCTGGCACGTCAGCAGCAGCCGCAGTCAGATTAAAAGGGAAAGCGCTCTCAGTGAGAAGCAACGCGAGGTAGTAGACATGCTGCCAAATAGAAACAACAGGCACTGTTTTGAAATCCCTGACGGACGTGTCAAAACACTCCAGTCAAATTTACAAAAAACAGCCACTACGTAGATATTGGCCTACGTGCACATCATAGACAAGCTACCCCTCCATAGTAAATGTATTGCACGTGCAATTTGCCCACAGTGGAAAATCAAGCCCAATAACAGTTACTGTTCACTTAGGTAAAATTGATAAAAAGTAAAGTTGAAGTCATAAGGCTTTTATCTATTTGGCTTATTTTCAGTGTTTCTATTATTACATTCTAACAGCCTCTGACAATTTATTTCATAGCAGAATTTTTTAAAATAAAATGGCTGTTTTTGAAATATAAACACCTATTGTATACTGCCTTATCAAACAGGTAGTATACTATATATAACAATATAGAATATGTTTACCAAAGTGAACCGTACATCTTCTGTACATACAGAAAATGTCCCCATATTTATAAAAGGCGTGAGTTCTATTCAAATTCTCATTTCATTCCACAGTGTGGCACTCAAAATAGTAATTTCTGTGATATTATGCCTAAGGGTTTGAGCAGAGTGAAGACTCCTAAATGTCCCTGTCCTCAGAATGTGGACAAGGATCTATTTCTTCATTTGAAACACAGTCCTCGTTCAGGTTATTGAAAAGGGCTGCACAGCTTTGGAAATGTGGGCCGGCGAGCAAAGTAAAAAAAAAAAAAATCACAAGCTCAATGTTTGGTCACTTTGAAGACAGGAAATGCTTTTTTTTTATTTCTATCTGTTAGTGGGTTGGTGTGAAGCTGTTTTGCCTTTCTTTCTTGGCAGCCTGCTTGCTCTTCTGCTTTCACAACTTTCATTCTCAATGTTCCCTTTAACCCTTTGTTTGGATGTGCTGCTTTTGGAAGAGACATGTTAATATCTACTCTGTTATTAATGGTTGACTTTCAGATAAAAAAAGGATGCAGTTATAACTCCAGTTAACATTTCTCCCAGTTCTCCTTTTTCTATGAAAGCAGTACAACAGGAGATGGGGAGTTTACCTGATAGGGTCACTCAAATGACATGCTCACTAAATATCTTGGTATCCCTGAAGAGATGACTATATTATACCCAGTTATCCTGAGTACTGATTGTCCAGATTGGTACAATATTCAGTGTAGAGCTGTCCTTAGCCAGAAATCTATCTGTGTAAAATGAAGAGAAAATGTCATGGAACCTGTAGTAAGTGGATCATATCTGAGGTACCACTGCACTTGTGAGACAGACTGCGCATTAAAATCATGTGCATACTGTTTAAAGAGGAGATCATTATCTATTCAGGGATATTACGATATTTAGTGAGCAAGTAGGCAACACAATCCATCTCCAGTTACATTGCTTTCCTAGAAAAAGCAGAACATTTGGGGTACCATTCTGCTTGTGAGATGATTGGCCCATTAAAATGTTTTGCACATATTTAAAGAGACACGATTTCTTATTCAGAGATAGCAAGGTTGTTACTGGGTTGTTACTGTTAGACTTATTTTTACCCACTTGCCAGCTGGACCCTTTTAAACACTGACAGCTAATTGTGTGGTAGCACTTTACATTACATGTCTCTAATTACTGTGCATGTGTGGTTACATAGTAAATACAAGTTACAATGTTATTATGCATAGTCACAGTGTAATTATGTTTGCACGATATAACCCTAACCCTAACCTGTTTCTAATGCAATTGTGTACATAGATACATGATGCAAAAATATTTACACGTTAATTACTTTGTAACTATGCATAGTCATAGTGTAATTATGTGTAAGTAAACATGCATTTATTAAGTAACTACAGTGTATATATGCAGTAATTAGACACAATGTAAAGTGTTACCCATTGTCAGATACAAGTCTGCTTGTATCTTTTTCAGCAGCCTATACTATATTATTAAAACATATAGGTAAATAAGAAAAATGCAACACTATACAATTGCATGAGAAAAGGTTTAGGTTTGTGGTGAGGGTGAGGGGGGTTAGGGTAAGGTTTAGGGTTAGGGTTAGGGTTAAGGTTAGATTAGCATTGTAATTATGTGTAAGTACACATGTATTTACTAAGTAACTACCATGTAAATACACAGTAATTAGAGACACTTCATGTAAAGTGTTACCAGTTCTTTTATAATCCGATCTTTATTTTCCTACTATTTCACAATGTCAAATGAAACAATCAAGTGTATAATGTAGCTTCCCCGGTCTTGGAGAACGAGGGAGGCAGTTCCATCTAACATGCGTTGCAACTGTGCCTCGTTAACACTCTCAGCACAGAGCTGTGAAACTCTTTGAAATGAAAACACCCCCAACCCTGCGATTACCACAAAGCTCTAGAAATTAGACCCAAAAAAAGTAGTGAACTTTCACAAAACTGCCCGCAGTTAAAAAAGAAAAAGTGAGACTTTCATGAGGGGAAGTGGGCTTTATTGCAGGTGCACTCAAGAGAAATGAATGCTCATAGTGTTACTGTGACCCACCTCAAATGACTAATCTGTAATATATAAAAGATGCATCTCCCTGATTCAAGGCTGTTTCAGTCAGGATGGGTCGATCTGATCTGACTCACCTAAAGCACTGGAATGCTGTGCCTTGGTTAAATCATGCATGATGCAATCTTTGTAATACGTTTAGCATAGCAGTACCATTCAAAGATTGCCTTTCCTGAACTGCCAGTGAGGTGAAATGTGTCAACACACACACACACGTAGAAATAAGATATTAGTATGTGCCTTGCAGTGGGCTTTGCACCGTGTTACTGGCATTACATCATAAGCCTTTCTACCCCAAGTTTACAGAATTACAAAACATATTAGCTAACACTTCCCTGTCTGGGTTTTGCATACACGGTTGCCACACCAAGAAAACAGGTTATGCATGAATAGACATTACATTTCAGCGTGTTGAGCAATTGTCCACCACCTATTATTATTTGGATTGTAGTGGTAACTCTGATGATAAAATGGTCAATCTTTTTAAGACTATCAAAGTCTTTGTATCTACACTTTTTTGTACCATGGTGCTTAGCTCAGCCTCTAAGCTGATTCCATCAATAGTGTCAAATGACCCAGAACTGTGAACAGAGTAAAGCAGCTTATGTTTTTGTCTGCAGGATGTAACCCTAAAATACAGGCCCTGTTTCCATCCATTTCAATTGCATTTAAAATAGTGACAGATAACATTTTAAAAATCCATTTCCTCAGCATGAGCAACATTATCATCACCCCCTTTTCTTCTGTTAAAGATCTTTGGGTTTTTGGTTTGTCATTTATTTTTACTTTGGGATATTCCTGAAGTGCTTAGCTACCAGGAAGCAGCAGTTAAATGAATCCTTCATGTTTTGTGTGTTCAGATTCTCATCAGAATGAATACAGCACAGACATGATGTTTCTCGTACTAACAACAAGTGAGAACATGGATTTTAAAATCTTGGTTAGCACTTCTATAACGGATGGAAATCCTTGAAATAAATGATGATACTGTTTAGGAAAACTCTTCATTGTCCGTTCTGGTTGCAGTCCAAGTCAGGAACTAAGCAGAAGAGGTCTCGAAATGAGATATCACTTGACGCAAGCTCATTTCACTGAAAGTGGAATATATTCTATTTAGCCGGCTCTACAGAAGCTTGGTAAATACAGAATGTACTTGATTGCATTGGGGGCTCTTAATCGCCTGTGAAGCTTCTAGCCCTGATGGAACTGCAGGGACAACATACTCTTCAAATAGGAGGTTACAGAGTAGACCCAATGGTGCAGATCTCATTTCATTCCAATCAGGAAAACCACATTTTCTAAATAATAACGAGCCATTTTAAAAGGTCAATAACACACCTGAATTCATTTACTACAGTCATAGTTTCCTGTGCTCATTATCAGAAACAGACCTTATTGGTTTTTTTAGTAGAAGTTACAGTAAAAACGGTACTCTTACGGTACTAGAGTCTCTTTTAGTGAACACCTTGGGTGGGCAAGAGGGCAAGGCCAGTCTCCCCAAATTGCAAAACGACAGGAAACTCTTTGACCGCTAGAGATCATGACCGAATTGAAAAAAGAATGCAATGTATAATTAATGCTGTTCCCGTGTCATTAGAATGTTTGTCAGTTGGTAGTCGGGCATCCATGAATGTACTGGAATGTTCTAAAATCGGTTTAACTGGCTAAGAGTGGCTTCAAGATTTATAAAAAATCTAAAGATAGTGTTGGTAAATGATGTAATGTATTACAATATAATATCATATTCTGTATAACAGGGATGACCAGCTCTGGTCCTGGAGAGCCACAATCCTGCAGATTTCCTGGGTATCTTTAAAACATCAATGGTGAAAGACCTGGAAAGAAAAGTTGAAAACCAGAAGACCCTGCAGCTCTCCAGGATCAAGGCTGGCCATCCCTGCTGTATAATAGAAGAGCAGACTTACTTCACCGGCTTGGTTGTGCTTGAAGCTCAGGTTGCGGGGTATGGAGGTCATAGCGCGGGGGGCGCTGTCACTCTTGAGCAGGTCACATGGCTGGTCGTTGACGATGTATGTGCAGTTCTGTGCAAACTCCGCCTCCCGCCATTCGCTCATGTCTGCGATCTCCCCCTTCATTCTCATGCTGATGGATTGCTTATTTCTTTTTGGTTTCTTGTTTTAAAGCTCTCAGATTACTGCCCCTGGCGTAAAAAAAAAACATCAGAACTCCTGCAAGAGATAAGGATAAGAAGGATTAACAGCCTGAGAAGAGAGAATTTCTAGGAACTGGCCCTCAGCAATTTCTGGAAAGTCAAAAAAAAAAAAAATAGAAACTATTGCTGCAAATAAAACAGGTATTCTGTAGTTATTTATCCATAACTACATTGGCCACAAGAACACATAACATGTACATAAAACTATAAAAATGCACCCATAACTAGAAAACAATGATGTTACATAGAGGACCTATAGTATTGCCCTGTGGCTGTCTGTATGCCTTGTCCTCCCTTGTCAAGATACTGTAACGGAACCAATATAGGGGTAGATGTAAGTGTTGCAATCTGTCGCAGTCGTAGCAAGCCACATGCAAACCAGTTGAAGCTGACACCCTGGGATCCTTCAAGAAGCTGCTTGATGAGATTCTGGGATCAATAAGCTACTAACAACCAAACAAGCAAGATCTCCTTTCGTTTGTAAACTTTCTTATGTTCTTCTTATGTTCTTATGAAATGTACTAAACAAATGTAACGCTATTAGCATCATTTTAACAAATGCTTTGCAGCTGCAGTTCTTATTTGTGCTTTAGCCTTAAATTAATATGTCATTCTGGGCGTTCCTGCAGAAATTCACAAAAACAGGGTGGAGTTAGTGCAAATGATCAAAAATATTGTAATGAGATGTACTAGAGCTGTGGGCAATTGCGACACTTACAATAGCATCAATTTGTTAAGAACTTTTGAAAGCATGTTTCAACCAGTTGCAATTGTTGTTTGTATTTCCCAGTCCGCTTTTTCTCGTGTATTGCCAGTTGTGCTCAATGCATTTTTTAGATGAACACCCAAGTACCTAATTTTTTGAAAAAGCCTTGAAAACAAATTTCTATGACATTTCTGGTTTTCCCAGCATGTTGGGAGCAATAGACTGCACACATGTGCCACTTAACCCCTCCAGCTCATTCTGAGCGTCTGTATAGACCAAGTTAAAAATAATAATAATTAAAATGAAATAAAAAATGTAAAATCATTTAGTTTAAATTTAAAATAATCTTTTATTCGCTTTTTACACCAATGTGTAAAATGCAGCAGCATGACTTATTTTGTGTTACCAGTAGGCTAAAGTAAAAAGAAAGTGTGCTAGGTATTCATTTGATTTTACTACTGTACTGTATACTGTATAGACCTACTGTACAGATTTATATTTTTACATAATGTAATGTGTAGCCTGCCCAATGATTTATATTTAAAATGCATTGAGCACTATAAATGTATGCGTGTGCGATATTATTGTATTGTTTTTAAACTCGACACCTCCTTATGTCAGATAAACATGTCCGATTTAGCGAGGGACTGCTGTATGATTATGAAAAGCTTTTGGGGGGTGAAGGTTGGGGCCCCACTATAGAATCTGATGGGATTAAACTGCCTTTCATTTTTATATATATATATAAAACAGTATTAAAATACGAAAATGAAGATGGAACAGAATGCATTGTAAAGATGACATTTACATTTAACAAAAACAATGTTATTTTGATTCTTGCACACTTGCATGTATAGATGTTATCCTTCGGGCACTCTCTGCTGCAGCAAACCACAACTCAACTGCTGCTATTTTATTTGAATAAATGTCGCACAACTCTCGCTAGAGATCTTGCTAAGATGACGCAAATAATATTTAAATTAGTATATTGCGGCTCTCTTCATTAACATATTTTTTGTGAATTGTCATAACAAATGCAAATTACGGTATGTTTGTGCTGCGACTGGTCCATCTTAGTACATCTACCCCATAGTCTTTACTTTGAGCCATCCACTTGAACTGAACTGAAATGTATTCATTATCACCATTTGATGTCATTGTTGAATTTCCACATCAGAAAACCATCTGTTCATCAAAGAAACTACAGTTAGCAAATTCACAATAGTCAATTGTTCATAATTGCAAATATTCTAACAAAGGTGTAACGGTGAAAGGCTACAGCTGCAGGTAAGAAGCCATGTAAACACCAACAATTCAAATCCATTCTGTATTGTCCACTCATGCTTGTACAGTCCTACTCCCCTTGTCTCCTGCTTCTCACTCTTTGTGACATGAGCACGTGACTGGCCATGCATTTTGAAGTGAGCTCACAAGACCGTTTCAATAAGGAAGGTTTGTGCTGAGCAGCTGGATTCACACCAGTGCTTTACTAGATTTGAGCAGTTCTTACAATGCCTCAGCATATCAAAGCCTAGAAGAAGATTTTTAGACAATCCCAGAACAAACAAATCAATAAAAGATTCAAGCTCTGATAGATTTTTGTCTCCTTACAAAAAGCCAGAATTCAAATGAAAACAGACCCAGCCTCCAGTGACTCCTTTTTATACAGCTAGGAGGCACTTGATTGAATTAACTTGAAAAGCCTTTACAATGAAACCAAATCAAGTACAACCTAGTAAAACAACAAGTAAAACAGATACACAGATACAACGATAGTAATGAGGAGGCTGTGTGGTCCAGTGGTTAAAGAAAAGGTCTTGTAACCATGAGGTCCCCGGTTCAAATCCCACCTCAGCCACTGACTCATTGTGTGACTCTGAGCAAGTCCCTTAACCTCCTTGTGCTCCGTCTTTCGGGTGAGACGTAGTTGTAAGTGACGCTGCAGCTGATACATAGTTCACACACCCGTCTCTGTAAGTTGCCTTGGATAAAGGCGTCTGCTAAATAAACAAATAATAATAATGATGCTGTCAAAATAACTAAGGGCAATCACTCCCAGCTTTTCAATATAACACACAAGCGTTTTGCAATTGAGTTTGTATGCAGAATTAGAAATGAGAAATGTATCTCAGCTGCTGTGATTTTTGTTAGGTGGTTCTTTTCAATAGCAGATATGAAGATAACATCTCTGTAATTAAAATGGACAGTGTTTGTCTCTTTATCCACTTCTGTAGGAAAGAAAGGAGCTTATATGGATAGAGTTCAGGACTGTTCTAAATCTGGAACACAGGCTAATTCTGGTACAGCCAAGCCAGGTTGAATTATGTTCCTGTATGGGACTGCTTTTTAACAAAAGCCAAAGTTAGAACTGTGTTTCAGTCCTTTAAGGAATACATCCAGAAGAGGTCTATTCAGTTGATCTAAATACAGTGTTCCCTTTTATTTTGCTATCTGATTTATACATAAGAAATATATTGAAAACAGTGAAGTAGCGAAGGCTGTTATGCAGTAAGAGATGGGACTGTACTGTCAATATAACCTACCCAAGAATGAACCCAATCCGTGAACTATCAAATCATCAAGGGAGCTCTATACTGACACTGCTAAAATAACGAATAAAGAGCCAAGGTTAGGACACCAAATATCCAACAGTATACAACAAATGTGAACCGAAATGCTTTGGAAATCTGGGCACCCTGAATAAAACAAAACATAACATACAAATCTGATTCATTCTACTGCAGTAACATTGTTATTAGTGTCTTTGAACAAATGTAAGCCCATTTCAATTATTATTTTATTATTATTATTATTTATTTCTTAGCCGACGCCCTTATCCAGGGCGACTTACAACTGTTACAAGATATCACATTATTTTTACATACAGTTACCCATTTATACAGTTGGGTTTTTACTGGAGCAATCTAGGTAAAGTACCTTGCTCAAGGGTACAGCAGCAGTGTCCCCCAGCTGGGATTGAACCCACGACCCTCCGGTCAAGAGTCCAGAGCCCTAACCACTACTCAAACCAGGATCTGATGTTTGCAGTGCAGTTTTGAACTGGTCTTCTATATATAGATTTCTATATATCAGCATATTTAGCTCTCATTGCTTCTTTGTAATTTATATACAGTGAATAAAGTTTCATAGCAGGGTGGGGATCTAAAATAAAAATATGATACACAAAATACAGATACATTAACTACACTGTAGCTACACATTTATAATTATTAGATCCCCCAAAACAACTGTTAAATACAGGTTGTTAATGCACAGAGTTCCATTCTCAAAAATCACAGGATCCTGTGCTCAGTGCATGTAGTAAATGGTAAATGGTGACTGCAACATCAATAAGTAGGTTCAGCAAGTATTTGGAGATATTTTTTAAACAAGTTCTTCTATACGATTGAATAAGATAAAGTCACTTGCTGATTCTATGGTGGCACGCTGTAACTTTAAGATAAAACTTAACCACTAAGTATTAACCACTAAACACTGTTTAAAAAACCATCTTATGAACTTTGACTTCTGAAAAACCTGTGTAGTTTGATGAATAAATAATAACCTGTATGGCCATGGTTATTATTAACGTGCAATCCAAGTCCTCTGAATAATTATTATTATTATTATTATTATTATTATTATTATTATTATTATTATTATTATTATTATTATTATTGCCACAAATGTCATTATTTTTATCAGCATGTACACATGTTTTAATGCTGTAACCCGAACCCTAACCCTTTTCTAATACAATTGTGTGCTTACATATACTGTGCAAAAAGATTTACACATTAAGTGCATTGTAACTGCAAAACTCCATTGTAATTATGTGTAAGTACACATTTATTTACTAACTATTATGCAAATAGAAAGTAATTAGAGACACATAATGTAAAGTGTTACCTTAAATTCACCAATCCACAATAATTCATATTAATTCCCAGTCCTGACCCAAAATAGAAACACACATGTCACTTACCTTCTTGCTTAGTTGCTCATTGCACTAGGATTGTCACTTCTTCCACTTGTCCTGCCATACCCCTACGCTCCTCATAAACCCATCCTCATTGGCACTTGTCGAGCGCCAGACTGTCAAACAACTTTCCTGTCTTCGAATATCCACGCGTCACGCGGTGCCAACCCCTCGACTCCAAACATCAATCCCATCGCGGTTTTGAGCGCATGCTCTTTCCCGATTGGTTAAACCCACCACCACGGGACCATGGGTAACAACAGGTGAACCAATTGATGGTCACCCAGAGAAAAAAAAAACACCCAGACAAAAAATCAGCCTTCCAGATGGAAGGATTTAGAGTCTGCCAGGACAACAATAAAGCAGGCTGATTCTTTCAACGAACCGCCTGCCAGTTCTTGTTTCTCCCTGACCTTAACCCCTGCAATTACCAGGTTCTACACAGCTGACCTACATTAGAACCAATGCGCACACAATGCTCCACTTTCTTTGGCCTACATAAGAAAAATAGACCAGGTCAAGTTGACAACAGCGGTTGCCAGGCAACTCCGGAACCAACTGCTGTAGAAACTTCTCTGAAATCTTCCTAAAGAAAAAATAAAAAGGACCCGGGGATGTTATTCATAACAGAGCTGGAAGTCGTAGCACAAGGGAAAGAACAAAAACCCCACCCAGTCTCTGTTGGTAGTGAAAAGAAAATATCTGGAAAAAGCACCTGTCTCTCTTTATCAAATATTTTTGAAGTCGGGGCTAATCACAGTGACTTAGTAAACAAGGCGTTTGATTGGGGTAACGTATTGTTCTCCCTTGGTCTCCAGCCTAGACAACAGCACAAGCAGCAGTCCTTTTGCTTGGTGAACAAGTGAGAACTGCACAGCATGGTCTCTTTGCACAGAGCTTGGAGCTGCAGCAGCTTAAAGTCATTCCCATTGAATGAACCTGCTTGTCAAGCTTGATGAGACTTCATGCGATTTGGCTGCTCTAATGAAGTATATATTAACACATTAATTAATGCATGCTTTCTTTTAGCAACAGCTTGTTTCTTTCCAATAAAACGATTCTCTTAATTTGCGTACATTGAAATGTGTTCCTAATTTATGAGAAACGGTGATCAAACGCATAGCAACAAAAAGAACTGTATCAAAGACATACATATTATCAACATGTTATCTTTAAGCTATCAGTGTTCTGGGCCATCTTATCTTATGTTGGTTTTATTTTAACTGTGGCGTACACAGCATGGTGAATACAGCGCTGGTGTGTGCTGCTGGGGTGAACATTGCTGTTAGATTGACCACAAGCAGGCCGCTTGTGTGTTTATTGAACACTGTTGTATCCATGAGTAGATACCCCAGGGAGCTTTGATAAAGCCCTCCTCACTCCAGGTAAGCTATCTTTTCAAGGTCAGTTTCGAGATTGCCCTGTTAGAGTCAATGCGCCCTGTTCCCAAAACAGAAAGGAATGTTTTAGAAAAATATTTTTAAAAGCCTATTTTGATTAATAAAAATCAAGTTTGCGGTTCTCAAAACTTTGTCAGCTATTTTAGAGAGTTGGGTGGTTGATTCTCATTTTTCAAAGCACCGTTTAACCTAAAGCTCTTATAAAAGTATCTTGCACAGTCATTTTGCAGTCTCACTATGCTTTCCCCATGGTTCTACTATGCATTTACCATAGTTGTCAAGGTTTTGGGGCCCAGTATGTCACAACATTGGCGGGTTTCCATGCAATTTCGAAACTCAAAATTTTCTCTCAGTTTCCGTGGGAATGTGATGTAGCACATATAGGAAGTGTGCGGTCAAAACATGGCACCACTTAAAACGGTGTGTTATTCGCCTTCTCAAAAAAGATGAGCAGATTGACCAAAAACTATGTTTTTTTTTTTGCATAGAAACATGTCTGAAAGTCATACCTTATTCACGACACTTCAGCAGAGAGGATCCCGTTTGTATCATAAACTTGTACAACTTTGTATTATAACTGAAGGTCGTACCAAGCAATTCATTATTAACTACTGAGATCTGCTGGAAGTAGCCCTGGCAGCTTCTTTGCCCAAATAGGACAAAATAAGCACGCAGTACGAGGGGTTTAGAGACCTCTTCATTCAGTAATTGTTTTCTTATGTGACACCATTTATTCATTTTTAAATTATTGCCATTTAACTCATAAAATGATAGTGCTTTATAGTTGATTTTGTTTTATAAGCAAGGTTATAAACAATACTGAAGTTAATAATAAAAAAATGCAGCCCTTTGCAAAGAATAAATAAATACATAAATAGCAAAGCCCTTTGCAAAGCACAGAAAGATATTTTTTTCCTCCTTTACACTTTTGTTATCTTGGTGTTTGGTCATTGGATAGTTGAATGCTTTAAGCCTAGACTTTTCTGTCCCTTAGCAAGATACAATTCATTGTACACTAGCCTTAAGTAGCATCTACGAAGAACAAGAAATGTCAGATTTGCAATTGCATAGCTGGGAATTGGACACGGATTCTCTCCCTAAAAGAAAACTACTTGGAAACCAAATTACCCGAAAGATACTACCAAAAAAGTGTGAGAAAAAATTGACACATTTTTATTTTTCCCTGGAAACCACGGCAATGTGTTATCTGAGTTCCTGGTGTGTATAGAGATGACATCATTAACGCTGATGTCTTCACATTACAGTGAGACCCACAGGTTTTTAAACTTTCTCTGCAAGATCAGTTTAGAAAATAATTGTCTGTTGGTTCTCTATTCTGAGAAATGACCGAAAATAAGGAAGCTTACTCTTTGTCTGAACAAATACTTCTCAGTAATTGCCCCCATGTCTGTCCGTCAGTCTGTCTGTATGGAGAACACATTTTAGAATGTTCAATTGTGATGAAATGTGCTGAGGACCTTGTTTAGCACAAGTTATTAAGAATGTTAGAATGGGTGAACTATTAGAATTATTTTTATTATCAAAAAAAGTGTGAAATCGCATAGCCAACAGGTCCTGACGTGAGTAGGATCCGACCCGGGTAGAGCATGCCAGTGTGAAAGGGACTCTATATTCTTAATAAGCTAATAATGTTACTACCAAGTTTCATGACAATTGCATTCCGTGAGTACTTCCCCAGATATATGCAAAAGTGTAAGCGAGATGGACGGAAGTATGGGCAGACAGACACCCCCCTGTGTCCCCAGTGGCGTTCCAGCGGCATCTACTGGCTATTAGAAGCCCGCTAGGGTTGGAAGCTGATTGGCTGATGATACTGAATCACTTTTTAATGCTAAATAGTGTTAACACCAAGTTTAATGACATTTGGATAAGCAGCTCTCCAGCTACAGTATATGTTAAAGTGTGACATACAGGTGGATAACCGCCTCCATTACATCCGCTTGGCAGGGGAAAATAAGAAACAACTTACAGTACATATAATGTGTGAGTCACAGAGCTGTGTGTGAGGCACAGAGCTGTGTGTGAGACACAGAGCTGTGTGTGAGGCACAGAGCTGTGTGTGAGGCACAGAGCTGTGTGTGAGACACAGAGCTGTGTGTGAGGCACAGAGCTGTGTGTGAGACACAGAGCTGTGTGTGAGACACAGAGCTGTGTGTGAGGCACAGAGCTGTGTGTGAGGCACAGAGCTGTGTGTGAGACACAGAGCTGTGTGTGAGGTGTGTGTGAGACACAGAGCTGTGTGTGAGGCACAGAGCTGTGTGTGAGACACAGAGCTGTGTGTGAGGCACAGAGCTGTGTGTGAGGCACAGAGCTGTGTGTGAGGCACAGAGCTGTGTGTGAGACACAGAGCTGTGTGTGAGACACAGAGCTGTGTGTGAGGTGTGTGTGAGACACAGAGCTGTGTGTGAGGCACAGAGCTGTGTGTGAGACACAGAGCTGTGTGTGAGGTGTGTGTGAGACACAGAGCTGTGTGTGAGGCACAGAGCTGTGTGTGAGACACAGAGCTGTGTGTGAGACACAGAGCTGTGTGTGAGGTGTGTGTGAGACACAGAGCTGTGTGTGAGGCACAGAGCTGTGTGTGAGGCACAGAGCTGTGTGTGAGGCACAGAGCTGTGTGTGAGGCACAGAGCTGTGTGTGAAGCTGCAGCAGGGTGTGCCGCTTCTTTGTATTTCCACTTCATAGACAGTCACGCTTTCCCTATGTCTTGGTCTCAGTCTCTTGATAGTAAACAATAAACAGCTGTCGGTCAGAGGTCTGAAAGTAAAGAGGATTAAACCTCTTGTGTTTACTTTTCCCCCCAGGCTTTCTGGCCTGTAAGTGGCTGATACCTCCAGCCATTCAAGACCCCAGGAATCCCCAGCAACACCCAAGCAAGTGGAATAGACACGGCCAGGGCCTCTATTTTTAGACATTTTCAGAAAGCAGGAAGTCATGAAATACAGCAGCAGGAAGCAGCTGTTTGATCCTCTCTGCTTGTTTACAGTGTCCCGGAGGGCTTGAAAAAAACAACAATGAAAAAATAATCCTGTAAATAATTGTTTTTACACATTTAAAGTAAGCGGTAGAGGATTATTGTTTGGTTTTGTGTTTGTTTGAACTGAAATTATTTGGACAACAACAATAACATGGAAAGAATTACATTTGTTAGACTATTCAAGTTACACAACATTGGAACTGTGCTGTATCAAGTCAGATTAAATCACAAAGCACTGTGTTACAGTGGGACGGAATAGAAGGAAAAGGAGTGCACCCTCTGCCAAAACAGCCACTGCAGAGCTGAGTGTTTCCAACAGGTTTGCTCCCTTCGGAGAGACGGCCTTACCGGACACAGCAAGCACAGTGGAGGGTGTGGTGCGGAACCACAGCCCCACAGGGGAAATTCAAAAAGGGCAGCAATAGTCATACGAGACTCAATCATTAGGAACATAGATAGTCAGGTGTGCAGCTGTGATCCTGAGTCGTGACCTGGTGCCCGGGTGCGTGATATCACCACACGGGTGGGCAGGCTCTTGGTCTGGGCAGGGAAGGATCCAGTTGTTGTTGTTCATGTAGGAACAAACAACATAGGTAAACAGAGTCAGGAGGCTCTGCAAAATAAATGTATAGAGCTAAGGCAAAGGATTAAAAGCAGAGCCTCTAAGGTAGTTTTCTCGGAAATACTACCACGCGCAGGGCCAAGACGACAAGCGATGATTAGAAGTCTGTTGGGAACAACAGACCATCAATCTTATGTAAAATCATGGAAACTATAATAAGGACCAAAATGGAGGACTATTTATATTGTAACAACATTATAAGTGACAGCCAACATGGCTTTAGGAAGGGTAGATCTTGTTTAACTAATTTACTAGATTTCTTTCAAGAGGTGACTACTAGAGTAGACAAGGATGGTGCGTATAATATAATCTTTATTTTTATATAGCACCTTTCATAGTGGACCCCCATCACAAAGCACTTTATATGCAGAGTCACTTACAATAGGACACTGATTTAACACCTCATCCGCAGGACGGAGCACAAGAAGGTTAAGTGACTTGCTCAGGGTCACACAGTGAGTCAGTCAGTGGCAGAGGTGGGATTTGAACCACTGACCTTCTGGTTACAAGCCCTGGACTTTAACCACTGGACCACACTGCCTCCTATGACATAATCTACTTAGATTTGACAAAGTTCAGCACGAAAGGCTATATAAGATTAAATCAGTAGGAATAAATGGTAAAGTAGCAGCATGGATTCATAACAGGTTACAAGATAGAAAGCAGAGAGTTATTAAACTGGAGTAAAATAACAAGTGGGGCACCACAGGGATCAGTATTGGGACCATTGTTATTCTTAATCTATATAAATGACTTGGACCAAGACATAATCAGTAAACTATGCAAATCTGCAGACGACACAGAACTGGGAGGGGTAGCCAACTCCCAATCAGCAACTTCAATAATACAAAGAGATTTGACAAAATTCAAGCTTGGGCTGACACATGGCAGATGAAATTTAATGAAATTTATAATTAAAGTTCGGGAGGAGGGTCAGACACCAATCTCTGCATCACCAAATTGAATCATTCAATTTACACATTAGCTAATTTAAATTGTTAGCACTATAAATACCCTCTTCACTTCTCTCAGTTGCGTTTTGATTTCATCGTAACCCACCACCTCCCCATCTCCACCTTTCTTAATAACAGTTTTTATGTTTTATCAAATGGGGGTCTCAGCCTCGTCCAGTTGGCCAGGCAGCGAACCCTCAAACCAAGTTAGGTTTGATGCCAAATGAATGTGTATATACAGCATACTTCTGTTAAATCGCATACTCCGCATTCTCTACAATAAATATTTGTACTAAAACATTTTGTGATTGGTGTTTGTCCCGAACTACTGAAATGTGAATAAATGTAAAGTCTTGCACATAGGGAACAAAAACATTATAGGCAAGTACAGCATGAACAGTAATGAAATAGAGGAGGCTGTGTATGAAAAGGACTTGGGGGTAGCAGTGCATGAAGTCTCTTAAACCAAGACAGTGCAGAGAAGGTATAAAAAAGGCAAATAGAATGTTAGGTTATATATTTAAGACAGTTGAATTAAAATCTAGAGAAGTAATATTAAAATGATATAATGCACTGGTACGACCACACCTAGAATACTGTGTACCGCTCTGGTCCACATATCATAACAAAGACATTGAGGCATTGGAGAGAGTACACAGTAGAACAACACGATTAATTCCAGGATTGAAGGGTATGTCATATGAAGATAGACTGAAAGAGCTGAATCTGTAAAGCCTAGAAAGGAGAGCCAGAGGCAACCTAATAGAGGTATTTCAAATTGTCAAGGGGTTTAACAAAGTAAGTGCTGAGAATTATTTTTTTACAGGTCACAGAGAACAGAACCAGGGGCCACAGGTGGAAGCTGAAGAAGGGCATATTCAGAACCGAGGGGAGAAGGAGCTTTTTCACAGAAAGGGTGTTGAACCATTGGAACAGGCTGCCGGACAGAGTTGTTGAAGCAGAGACTATCCGATCCTTCAAGAATAGACTGGATGCTGTCATGAACAGTACTGTACAATCCTCTCTGTGACCGTAATAAGACCTTTAGCTAGCCGTCTGGAGGGAGGCTGGTCCGTTTAGCCACGGATTCCCGGAGGTTTCATTTCCCCTACTAACCTGGTTCGGGTTTTTTTTGTTTTTCTTCTCCTGAGTGTTAACGGACCACGCTTGCATTAAGCAAGCGAGCATAGGTGGGCCGAATGGCCTTTTATCTTTCTAGAATCTCTTATGTTCTTATGTTCTCACTATCCACCAGTGCTGTATGATTATCTTTGTTCTCTAATTGCTAACAGAAACATTTTGAAACACTCCCTCTGAAACACATTTGAATCAGTCTATGCAATCCAGACCAAAATAAAACTCATTCAAAAAAATGTCTTCACAGAGAAAACATGTATTGGGTTGATACTGTAGCATTAATATCCTGCATAGCGGTCATTTCTCCTAACTGCTATTGCAGTCAATTATCTAGCAGGTACTAACCTCTCCATCAGACGTCAATGTTTAATTACACAGACCCATTCACGAGAGCCATATTCCATTCTCACCAGTCTTTTTTTTAAATCCATTTTCATACCTCTTAGCACTAGCAATATTACCACTGTTCCTTCATTTCTTCTGTTGAAGATTTATATTATACTGCAATTAGGAAGACGCTGATATTTCAATGACAATATTAAACACAGCTTCTGCTTCCTGATCCCTAATTATTTCATGCGTTCCAGTTCAAACCAACACCAATGGTCTTGCAGCAATCAGACCATGTGGGCTACAGCACAGGTACCAGGATGCTGCATTTTCTCTACAGGGTTGTAAAAAGGCAAGAAACAAATGCGAATAAAAGTAAGGGCAGTAACAATGGTATTAAGAGGTAAGAAAAAACTGACAGCACTGTTTAGCACTCCTTTAAGCCAGATTGTTAGACCATGTCTTCTGCACTGTTTCCATCTGATGTCCTGATAACACTACACACTTTAGCACAGGTCTTGTACAGCTTTTCTAACAATGTCTTCTCTATTGTTTTTTTTTTTTAAGTGCCTATAGAGTAAGGTAGTCTCTTTAACCCCTTTAGTGCTAAAGGGCAACGGTAGCGCCATGGCAACTCCAATGGTATGAGGCGGTCGCTGGTAGAATGGGACCACAGTATATACTGACAGTGAAGCAGTTCCTCCTGGGTAAATGAAAGTGAAGCAGAAATTATTTTTGCGTAAAAATGCAGAGACCTTGACCCTTGTACTTCTCATGGTATTGGTTCATCAGCGAGTTTAAGGGAACAAGAGAAGCAACAAGACAGCTCAAGTCAAAACATATTTACAAAACCACATAAAAACGGAAGCAGCAACAAGTGTCCCTCAGTAAAAGCATAGCAAGTGTAATAAAGCACAGTGAAAGCATGGTACAGCATAGGTAAGCACTGTAAAGCCCAGGGAGGTAAAAGTAAAGCTTATTCAAAATTACGACAAACCGTGGTAAACAATGGTAAAAGTATAGTATAACCATGGCAAAAGCATAAAAAACTGCAAAATTATTGTGCAGATTTACTGTAGTAAAATTTTACAAGGGACTGTTGACCTGAACCATATTTCATCCCAAGCCAGCATAATACATCACCCAGACCCAGACCCGGAGCATGTCTTCTGCTCTGTTTCCATCTGATGTCCTGATAAAACTACAAATTTTAGCC
Source organism: Acipenser ruthenus (assembly GCF_902713425.1). Lineage (NCBI taxonomy): Eukaryota > Metazoa > Chordata > Actinopteri > Acipenseriformes > Acipenseridae > Acipenser > Acipenser ruthenus. The sequence goes on from NC_081211.1 coordinate 8,121,646, forward strand.
CAGGTCTTGTACAGCTTTTGTAACAATGTCTTTTCTATTGTGAGTGTAGCAGACTAGTCGGTTGTTTGAGTTGCAGCCCTTAGATTCTCTCAAGACAGCACTCTGAAAACGACACACATGAAGATATTATAATGACCCTGGGTGTGCTGTAACGGTGTTCAGGAAGGTTCTGGACCAGGGTCAACAGTTCAGTGCAGCAGGTGTTCAGGGATGTCAGAGACCGGAGAACCACCGAGTGCTGCTGACAGAGAGTGCTGCTGAGACAGAGAGTGCTGCCGAGACAGAGAGTGCTGCTTACAGAGAGTGCTGCTGAAAGAGAGTGCTGCTGAGACTGATTGCTGCTGCGACAGAGAGTGCTGCTGAGACAGAGAGTGCTGCGGAGACAGAGTGCTGCTGAGACTGATTGCTGCTGAGACAGAGAGTGCTGCTGAGACTGTTTGCTGCTGAAACAGAGTGCTGCTGAGACAGAGAGTGCTGCTGTGACTGAGTGCTGCTGAGACAGAGAGTGCTGCTGAGACAGAGAGTGCTGCTGAGACAGAGAGTGCTGCTGAGACAGAGAGTGCTGCTGTGACTGAGTGCTGCTGAGACAGAGAGTGCTGCTGAGACAGAGAGTGCTGCTGAGACAGAGAGTGCTGCTGACAGAGTGTGCTGCTGAGACTGAGTGCTGCTGAGACAGAGAGTGCTGCTGTGACTGAGTGCTGCAAAAGACGAGCAAAGGAGAAGCAGGACCAAGGACCAGAGATTGCACTTAGTGGCTGTAGCACATGGCAACGATAGTGTGCTTTGGACTTGCTTTTATTTTATTTGTATTCTTTTGTTTTACTTTGGAGTGGTCCACGGCTGCATTTACAGACACAGATTTTAATTTAAAAGAGGCAGCTGACCCCTGAGAAGGACAATAACAAACACAACACCCCTCCTTCACTCAAGCCCATCTGTCATAAAAACACAAAATGACTTATTTTTGTGTTGCCTTTCCTTATCCATTCTTGTTGTTTGTGAAGTATGTAGTAACCTGCCCCCAGTTACACGCTACCCAATAAGAAAGGTCTTCTACGCGGCCATAGTGAGTCTCATTGGTTACTTGCTTAGCTCCTCTTCAGGGAAAGAGAAGACAGAAAGGGTGTAAACAGCTGGTAGTCAGGAGATTATTCCATATATTACAGCTTCCACAGGACAGACAGTAACAATAGGCAACACGTGCACAAGCAGGAGATTAGCATGCATCAGAGATACAGGAGTACACTATCTACCTTGCTGGACAGAGTATGAGACAAAGACAGATGGGGACCTTATTAGATTAAAAATAACTGGAGATTACCTTAGAGAACGTGTGACTTTCACTACAGTCAGGGTCTGTACGGCATAACAAAATAAACAAAACAAAAAAACCCTAAAAGTTGCTGATTAAATAAAGGTTAATATTTGATCTTTATGGTTGGTTGTGTGGTTGATCTCTTATATCTAATATTTCCAAATCCATTTTCTTACCTCTAATTAACCTCTGGGTAGGAGAGGATCCCTCATGTCCTTTGTGTTCATCACCTGCAACATTAAGGCACATTTTGACAGGATGTAAGGTGGTTCTTAGCCAAGGACGGTTTACTTGGCGCCATGACCAGGTGCTGCGATGTTTGGCCTTAGCATTGGAAGACAAGCGTAACATGACCAATAAGTTGCCACCTGTTCCATCAAAACATTACACACAAAAGACAACATTCCTCCGCCCAGGAGAGCAACCACCAAGAAAAGGTGTTAAAACCAATTCTCGCCCAGGACAACTGGAAGCTGCTAGAGACTGGAAAATGCTGGCAGATGTTGCCACAACTAACCTTCGACCAGATATTGTCTTGTGGTCTGGATCAGCACGCCTTGTTCACCTGGTAGAGTTAACAGTGCCATGGGAGGATGCTGTAGATGAGGCCTATGAGAGGAAGAAACTGCGGTATGCTCAACTAGCCACTGAAGTGGAACAGCGAGGATGGAGAGTCCGGGTTTACCCAGTGGAAGTGGGTTGTCGAGGATTTGTGGCACACTCTACAACCCGGTTTCTCACAGACGTCAGATTCAGTGGCCAAGAATTGCGTCGCACAGTGAAGAACTTATCTGAAGCAGCAGAGAGGAACAGCAACTGGCTGTGGTTGAGACGGAAAGATTCTGGCTGGGGATCTCAAGCACAATAGAAAGAAAGAAACGCTGATGTACAGGTAAGTAAGCTGGGCTGAGTTGAGTGGGGGACGGAGGGGGGTGATGCTGGGATGCCAGAATCACCGTCGAGCCCTCTTGAGGTGTCGTGGGCTAGTCGACGAAACACTGAGGATGGAAGGTGCCCACTTGAAGACCCCAGAGATGTACCCTACTTAGCTCAATCCAGACGGTTGTCATGCTGATGCGCTGGGGATGCCGCACTGTGGTTGATCCCCGGAGCCAGCATCGCAGCTGTTGTGTGTCCTGATACGCCAGGGAGGCAAAATAAGCTGATCCCTGGAGCCAGCATTACACTTCAGCCATTAACACCAGACAGAAGGATATCTACATCATCATATGGAAGGAAACGTAAATGGATGGAGACACATATGGATCACATTAGTTTACTGTAAAGCTACGTCTTAGTTGGTGCTTATCTTGGCGAGAGCCGAGTTCAAATCAGCATGAAGTTTTAACATCTACTCTCGTGTAATGGAAATCATTAGTGGTTTCCCCTTTATTCTGGTGATTATATATATATATATATATATATATATATATATATATATATATATATATATATATATATATATATATATATATATATATATATATATATATATATATATATATATATATACTATTTAAATTAAATATGCTACTATTTATAAGCTGCTTCATTGTGGTGCAGATTCTTTTCTTTTTTATACTTTTATGAGTGTACAGGTTTGAAACACAGCATCTAAAGTACCAGTGTTTTTTGTATAAATACATGAACTTGAGAGGGAATTTTTGGGATGGTGCACTGCCTTTGTTCATTATTTAACTTGAGTTGTTATCTCAAAAGCCCACACTGGAAATATTATCTTAATAGGTATTCTTGTAAAATGTGAAACAAAAACACTGATAAAGTGAACAATGTGCATTATCTCCTAAAACTGAGGAATACAAAACCACTTTTTCAGGAACAGCGGCTTATGGTTCCAGGAGACCGGGAGACCAAGTTTGGGGCAACTTTGCTGTATCAAACCCCAAGTCTTCCCTGGTGTGGCGTGCAGAGTGTTTAGGAGTAGAGAACGGGAGTAAGAGGAGATACAAGAATAAACACAAAGAAACAATTGCTACGCGTGCTGGTTCAAAACCAGCATGATACTTGTTTTAGTTATTTTCTTGTCTATTTTCTTTGGCCAACGTGCCATTTTGTTTTGCTTGTTCTGTGTTCCCATTTTGCTGAACCCTTTTTATTTCTGTTCATTTATTAATAAAAGCATGGCAGTGATATCCCAGTCTGTCTGTGTGTGAGCTGCTTCACCCTGCTCTGACGTCACCACTCAAGCCATCTAACATAGTAAGAGAAAAGGAACACATAGCCACAAATGGTAAAATGCATGAGGCTTTTTAGAAGTTGTTTAAAGCACAAAGTGGTCTAACATTTTCACACAGGAATGCCTGACCGGAAATTTTCATGCATGTAAGTATATAAAGGATATAAATGACAAATCTTTAGGTGTTCTAAGAAATGTGCACACTACTGTATAGCCTTTATAAAGGTGTTACGAATGCTACAAACAGATCATAACTGAAGGAGCTTTGATAGCATACCATATGTTAATGGTAAAACATGTACATGTCGTCGTTTTTTCTTTTTGCAATAGATGTGGCAACTTGAATGCACTGCAATTTCAAATTGAGCTTCAAACCCAGAGAGCCTGCCTCCCAATGCCACAATTCTAATCAGATCTCTTGATTAAAAGATTAGCAATTTGCAGACAGCTAATGTCTCTAATGACTCCTGATTAAATAACAGATACACAGCATGGTCTTTCTCATACAAACTGGAAGGTGTTAGTTAAGATCGCTGAGAACCACTGAAGAGTCCGGTCTGCCTTCCTCTTTCTGCTCATTCCTCTAATGAGTCATACTTTATAACCTACATTTCATATTGTCAAACAATATCGCTGATGCATAAATTCGACTTGACAAACAACTGGAGACGGAAAGTAAAATGAGAAAATCCCTTAATCTGCAAAGTCTGCAAATGTGTGTCACATTTACGGGACATCACAATCAGACACCTTTCAGTACTCTCTTCATCAACCTTTTCTCTCTTTTCAATAAAAATGACAGTGGACCAAAGAAAGGTTGGCAATGAACAGAAAACAAATATAGCTGGATTTTTAAAAAATGTATATTAACAACAAAGCAGTATGTAATAGAGCTACAGGACCATGAACGTCAGTGTATGGGTTCAGCCTTGGCACTTCCACTCATGCCGATATTACCCACAAACACAGAGCTTCGTCCCATAATGTAATCCTGTATTACAGTTGTGTGCGACTATTCAAGGGAATTCAAGGATCTCAGTGGCTTCACAAGGGGCATGACAGGGGGAGTCTGGCAATGCATGAATTAACAAGTCCATGAAGACAGTCTCTGGGTTCTTCCTGGAATGGTTGCAGGAAACCACCAGGTGAAGCACAACACGATCGCAGAATGGAATTGACCTGCCAATGTGTGCACCGTATTGCAGCAAGCACGAAACATGCTACAGTGGCTCACAATCACAGAAATTTGTAACAATGGACAAGACACCACTGCTTCCACTTGAATAATGCACAGGGAGCTGGGTTTGTACACCATTAGAGAATTGTTAGACAAGCCTTTTTATATTAGAGAACTTTCTACCAATCTAAATGCCAGTTTCACAAGCCGTATGCCAGGAATCATTACAAATAACACGCATCCCATGACATCAACCATACTATATTGACTATTTACCATACTGTAGTTTCAATATGGGTACGGATGATGGCAAAAAACTATTAATAAATCAATCATGTACCTGAAGCCAGTTAACAGAGTTCCCTTCAAAATATAACCTAAATATGACAGAACTATTTGAAAGCCAATAGACTAGACAAGTATGCCAGTAACGTACGTCCCCTACCACAGCTGTAAACTCAAAATTAAATCAGTTTAATGTGAAAGTTTATGACCTTGAGGAATTCTAACAGTATGTACAGACTAGCGCAGAATAAGAAATGGCAAATCAATGCTTTCGGTAACACTTTACATTGTGTCTGTAATGACTGTGTATTTACATAGTAGTTACTTAGTAAATACATCTGTACTTACACATAATTACAATGGTATTATGCTTAGTTACAATGTACTTAATGTGTAAATCTTTTTGGACAATATATGTAAGTACACAATTGTATCAGAAAGGGTTAGAGTTAGGGTAATATCAATGCATCAATATTGTATCAATGCATAATAACATTGTAACTATGTGTAAGTACATATGTACTTAAAGTGAGTTAAAGTGAGTTCCCTGCCAGAACCATCGCTGTGCTAAATTGAAGCTGTCCACCTTCAGGCTACAGGCACCCTTACAGGGGGTTTTAAGACATACAGTAGATGTCATTATGTTAGCAAATGAAGTGTTCATTTCATGGTTAAGTATATTAAAATGACAGATCATCCACTATCTGGAAGAAGCCTGCTCAAGCTGGAAGCTGATTGGCTGATGCTACTGAATTATTTTCTAATTAAGTATACACAATATAATGCATAGACCTCTAGTTATTAAAAAATCAGCAACTGTCTAAATAATAGTTGATGTCATTACTAAGAAACTCCGCCCCTTATTAATACTTGAAATCAGTCACCATTCAGATTGGGCTCATACATACAGTATTACCACATGTTCACACGAAGTCCAAGAGAATACAGGTGTTTACAAATAAAATAGCTTGAATCGAGTATTTGCAAAAGTGTGTAAAGCCAACAGCAACCAATAAAAAACATGAAAGTGAACTGGGAACTGGGAAATGCAGATAAGCTTGCTTATACATGCCTAACTCAAGTACTTACCTGAACAGTGTGCAACAAGGCTGCTCTGCATGGTTCCGCTGGCTCACAATGTGTCTTTTTTTTTGCACTTGCAAGAAGGATATCCTGTGCGATGAAGGTTGACAGGCCATCTGAGACAGCCTTATCTTTCAACTTTCTTACCTCTCATTACTAAAGCACAGTTTCACAAGTTTTGTTTTTGTCTTGTTTTTAGTTTCACTCCCATGTGTCCTGCCACAAAACAATGCATTGGGTAAAAGGACCCAACCTGACCCTGCATACTGTACAGTAGCTCCCTATGTGCTGCATATGACTCAAGTTTAAGGCTTGAGCCCTGTTACCCGTTACACAGGAAATGAACTTCTATTAGAGTTGTGGTGGGATAATTGTGTAGACCTGGCCTGTGAGAATGTTTCTAATGAGAGGTAAGAATATCTTGTTTATTCAGCTCTACTTTCACAAATGAAACACCTGCCAGTAAACAAAAAGAATTCACTGTCATGAACAGTCAACACAATCTGCTTTGTCTAAAGTAGTCTTTTATAGTGCAGGGTTGTGGTGTCCAAAACCACACATGCAGCTTTGAACCAATCTGGTAATCTGCTCAACTGTGAGCCCACAAAACAAAGAAATCTTACTAAGATTTATTAAACGTTTACAAATGTTTTGAATGATTATTACACATCTGACTTGCTCCACAGTGTATTATTCATTTGTATCTATAGTGTCTACAAAGAGTTAGTATCCGCTGTGAGGGATGAAGTGTTCACTGTAATTGTAATATAATGTTCAGACAGCAACATTGCGTTGCATGACTTGTTTTAACAATGTTTTGCTTGAGCTATTATTGCACAGCTATTTATCCATAAAATTCAATCCGGAAATAAAAATGATATATTGTCTAACACTAAACCACCTACATAACACTGTATGGAGCCAGTAATTCAGTTCTAAGAAATGCCATTACAGTAGTCTTTGTTTCTTGCACAATATTTTCCATTTTGCAGCCCCAGATTTCCAAGTGAGTGAAAATGAAGAAATAAAGGCACTGTAATTGGACAGTTTAAGGGGTCACAGTGATACTAACACAATATTGACATGTGCAAAAAACAACCCGGAAGAAATCAAGAAAATGAATTCAAACGTTTCAGTTCTGCTATTAATAACATGTGAATATATCATCAGGATTCCGTTCCATACACAAAACACAACTGAATTAGCAGTGCATACAGTGTGTTAGACCATTGCAGCTGCACAGGGATTGTATTTACATTTTAGAGATGCTTAATAGATAAATTAGGTATTTAGTGACCAAGTGTATTATCATTTTTTTGTTAAACTTCAATCAAAGCATTTCTTTAAGCACATAGTACCACATGTCAAGTCTCTTACCAATAACACACACAAAACAAAAATGACCACCTCACTACAATATTATATTACTATGACAAAGAAGCAACTTCAGTATGGTAAGCATAAATTACTACATGTTACGGATTGATTAATTCAGCCATTCAGTTACATTACTACTCATTATTAGGAGGCTGTGTGGTCCAGTGGTTAAAGAAAAAGGCTTATAACCAGGAGGTCCCCGGTTCAAATCCCACCTCAGCCACTGACTCATTGTGTGACCCTGAGCAAGTCACTTAACCTCCTTGTGCTCCGTCTTTCGGGTGAGACATAGTTGTAAGTGACTCTGCAGCTGATGCATAGTTCACACACCCTAGTCTCTGTAAGTCGCCTTGGATACAGGAGTCTGCTAAATAAACAAATAATAATAATAATAATAATAGATGTAAGAAAACCGACTGACAAAATAAACTATAAAAGTGCTCACCAGTGACTCCCCTAGTAAAAGCCCTGCAGGTCATGCAGTCATGGTTCGAATACCGCTCACGCCAAGTTGATGTCAAGCCACCTTTTCACCCGCCGATCCTAAGTAATGGAAGCTGAACACAACCTGCTGCTTTCACATAGTCTTGCACTTCCTTGGTCATGTCACCTGGAGAGTGAAATTGGCCCCACCCCTTTAACACCTTCTTCTCTGTCATTAACCAACCAGCTGCTTCCCCTACTGACTGACACGCCTTGACCAGGAAGACACTGCTGAGGTGAAATGGCCTAAAGTAACAGACTACCAAAAAGTAGAGTTTGAAAATTGAGAACCACATACCATGTTTGAAAATAGAATAAACAAGTTGTTGTTTATTCACATTTTGAAACATTAAATTTTGAAACATTAAATTTTAGTTTCTTAGAGTGAAGTTGAGTAGACAAAGAGCTTTCAGCTAGTGTCTTCATAAGAATTAGGCATACGTTTCAGCACTCTTATTTGGTATAAAAAAAGTAAACCACAACATTTTACTGCAAGCACAACACTGCAGAAGGCATTAGACAAAGTGCTTGTTCACTTAAGTTACTTATTGATTTTACTTTCATATTATTTTACTCTTTATTATTGAGCATTTGAAGTTGTGGATGATGGACACTCACAGATATTGTTGTATGGTATATTGCATGTTTCATCTTTTAACAAAACTCGACAGAATCAGGTTTGTGGTTGTGGATAGGGTAAATCTCATTTACTCGTGAGCATGACGTAAAACATGGGAAATCCACACCCATTTTCACATAGAAACGCACATTTCACGTGAAAACGTCCACTGCTCCCAATCCAGACAGCCTTGGGAGCATGCGTGGAAGGTGTCTGGCACTGTCTCTGACAGTTTTCAGCCATGGTGATCTGCACTAGTTGGGTTGGATGGATTCATTATCTCTGGGTTAATTGTTTTCTTTTTTCTTTAATTAATAGGTTGTGTGATAAATTAGTTGAAATATTATTCACTACTAACGATATGCCACCCCAACAATGGGCATTTGAAAAACAATTTGGACAAGAGCAGTAGAACATATTATTAAACAACCAGGCACGAGGCATTTATTTATTTATTGCATTTATATAGCGCTTTTCATACAAAGGTATCGCAAAGCACTGTACAGTACACAGCAGAAAAAAAGAACAAACCACAATACATTTGTATTTACAAATCACAGCTTTATTACATGATCTTAACACTGTGCTTTAGAGTTTCACTCAAACAAGATGTCATCTGACAACTATGGAAACCACATTTTTCCGAGCTCTCTGCGAAAACAGCATGAGACACTACACATGGCTCATTTGCATATCGACCTCCTCCTGTCCCCGTCATTTGCATATCGACCTCCTCCTGTCCCCGTCATTTGCATATCGACATTCTCCTTTCCCCTCATTTGCATATCGACATTCTCCTTTCCCCTCATTTGCATATCGACCCCCTCCTTTCCCCTTCATTTGCATGACGTCAGGTGAAAAGAGGGTCTTCTCGAGTAAAATAAACTGAGCCAATGGCAACCCGAAATGTATAGGGTCATTTTTCATTTTGCTTGAGCACAATGTCTTGAGAAAAATTTGAGCACACATGGAAACTCCCCCATTCATTCAGTAGAACTCCCAGCTGTGCTGTGACAAGTTTGCTACGATTGTGAAATTTTCATCTTGGTGTAGTCCAGTGTTCTGGCACACTCGAAGGATCTTCAAATACACTGAAACTGGCACCTCAGCTACATGATGCAACAGCTCTTATAATAAGATAACACATTGTGTGTACGATGTCTCATATTATCCCTCATGATGGAGTATTGTGGAGGCGGTTGCACATCCGTAACCCATGTTTCTGGAGAACCGCTTATCCATTTGTCATGAAACCTGGCATTAACGTGATTTAGCATACGTCTGAGATCAGATTCTGGGTATATATGGAGGTGCCTGTCTGTCTGTATATCCATCCGTCTGTATTTCACACAGTTTTGCATATATCTGGAAATCTGCTTATAACATATAATTGCTCATTCTTATCACATGCTGTTCTGTATACTGTTGATATATGCCGTGGTCATCAAGTTTTGAATTTACAGCGTTGGGGTGGATGGATGTTACTGGTTGTATAAAGAGGACTGCAAAGCGAAGATGAGTGATTGTCTGCTGCTCACACAGTGAGAAAGGGTGTTTCTTATAAAAATAGGCCTCAAACACACACTACATAATATCTTATTATACTTCCTAAAATCTGACACTGTCATCAGGGACTTCTATTAACCACTTACAGAGTAAGTAGCGGGGTTCCGAAAAATATACTGTTACACGTCCCCACGTGTTGCTACAACTGTTTAAATAACGTACCTGCCATTTTTCTTTTCATTGTTAACATCCTGACAACTTTTTTACACTTAGAAGTTTAAAGTCTGTCCTCTAAATCACTGCAGGAAGAGCGATTTAAAAAAAAAAAAAAAACATAATAAGTGCTTTGGCTTTTCTGTTCTGTACCACATCATGGATCGTTATTGCTGTGTTACCTGTTTGACAATGTGGGCAATAATCCTTACACTGTCAGTGCACTAGAGCGGCTTTTGAAAAGAGCTTTGAAACAGACTTTAAAGTTCTAAGTGTAAAAAATGGGTCAGGCTGTTAACAGTGAAAAGAAAAATGACAGGTACGTTATTTAAACAGTTGTAGCAACACGTGGGGATGTAATACGTTATATTTTTCGGAACCCTGCTACTTACTCTTTAAGGTACACAAGGAATTGAGCAGTTGTTCAAATGGTTTCTTCTTAAAATACATTTGAGAGTGTGTGACAGGGAGTACACTGTTGCTGTTTCTTGAGTGGAAATGTGCTTTTATGGAACCAGCTGGGATGTGCAACAGGAGACGCGTTGCTAGGCAACTAATTGAGCAGGTAGGCTCGCCCAGTGGTTTTGATCGGGAGGTTTTGATTGGCTAGGGGGCGTGTCCAGGGAGCCTGCGTGCAGCTCATTGATGACCCACGTATGTAACCTCGTCCTGTGACAGAGTAACTCAAGTATCACAAGGAAACTGACCATTTGGATGACCAGATCCAACCTGTCAGTAAATTTTAAACCCTGTTTCGTGCACATCATTGCAAAAATAAGAAAGTTATCATCATTTTATTTGTGGGACACATATGTCCCTGGTACCTTTAAATGTAAATGTGCTACTGTTGTTTTGGGTGTGGTTCTTATTGAAGACAATGATATCTAGCATTCAAACATGTTTGGATCAATTTATCAATTTAATATAAATTAATGGAGAATTACGACTATATAGTCAAAATAGACAAGCTGGTGAATAGAAGCATACATTTTTAAAGTTTATGGGCTAACTGTCAAAGTTATTTGCTTCAAATAATCATTACTGTAGCATATTTTATTCTGAAAGAAAAAAATGACTGTTCGAGAATAAAAACGAACTAACTGCTTTAGCTTTTGGTTTGATAACTTCATTGAGTGCTTTTTTTCCCTTTGTGAAACAATTGTGCTTATGACAATTGTTTGTTAGTAAGTTGCTGTCCTTTATTTCAATGTTGCTGCAGTAGTGCAGTGCACCATCCAGGCTTTGGATAACTCTGTTTTTGCATAGCTACCGCAGTGTTAGGTAGGGTATTAGCAACGGTCTGAAATGGTCTGTTGTCTCTACATTAAAATCCTGCAGCTTCTCATTAGCTGATCCACCGAGAATGCAAAGGCAGGCGGAAATAAAAGATCAAAAATAAGAAGTGATGCGCCATCACTTAAAAAACAAACTTTCACACCCAGGTACTTGCTCAAGGCTATGAGGCGAGCAATAGACCACAGGGAGCAACGCAAATACCTTTTTTATATCTGAATGTCGCACATTTTCTAAGATCTCAGATAAGCATCAGAGATACAGTGGTTAGTGAAATGTTTCACCCCAAGCTTGAGATGACTTCACCCAGCTAGTAGGGCAGAAGATTAAATATATCCAACATCGTGAGAAAAAAAAACAAATTCAGGTATCAGGCAGATGGGAAATGTAAGAAATAGCTATACAACATTTTATATATATATATATATATATATATATATATATATATATATATATATATATATATATATATATAATATGAATGAAAAAGAAACTTACAATTTTAATCCTCCTGGTTTCACCCCCCACCCACCCCCGATAATATTTTCCTAGATTGAGCTCATGAACTCAAATTGAAACGTACATGACATGTGTGCTGATGATGTTTTTTGGGGTGGGGGGGGGGGGCTGTACAGTGCGTTAATCTCTAAGTGCTTTGGTACAACTGACTCTCACACCCAGCCACGCGTCTCCCAGCAGCTTGCAAAGTCATTTTACATCTATTGTTCATTTTCATTGGCTATGCAGGTCTCGTATATGTAAAAAAACGATTTCTGGTATCAAACTTGATTAATGTAAGCTGTGAGTTTGCTTTACTTTTTAGGTAGTTTGTTTCACTGATAACACTTTACATTTAGTGTCTCTAATTACTGTGTATTTGCATTGTAGTTACATAGTAAATACATGTGTACTTACACATAATTACAATGTTATTATGCATAGTTACAATGTACTTAATATGTCAATGTTTTTGCACAGTATATACGTAAGTACATAATTGTATCCAAAAAGGGTTAGAGTTAGTGTGAGGACTAGGGTTATATCATGCAAAAAAATTACAAAGTAACTATGCATAATAACATTGTAATTATGTGTAAGTACACATGTATTTACCAAGTAGCTACTATGTAAATACACAGCAATTAGACCAGTTCACTTGCACTTCCTAGGCCATCATAACCTGCAAATTGTCCCTCCCTGTCAAGGGCTCATTCCTATTTAATGACTGACATGCTTTGCAGCCTGTAATAAGACCCAAAGACACTGCTGAGGTGAACTGCACTCACATGTGCAGGTTTGAAAGAAACCTATGTTTTAGCAAACATGTACTTCCATTTCAAACATGTCTGGTGGTACACGGTTAAAGATAGCCGTTTGTCAGACCTTGCAATCAAGTCTTGCACTTTCATGGTCATTTCACCTGGAGAAAGAAACAGACCCCACCCCTAAAACAGTTTATTTCCTGTCAATAACTAACCAGCACCTTCCCTTAGTGACTGACACGCTTTGTGACCAATAAGACCCCAACGACATTGCTAAGGTGAAATTAACCAAGTATAGTACCAGATGTCAGTTTTAAAATGCATGTTTGCTGTAACTTCCAAAACCTCTTCCAAAACCGCACATAAAGGTATGTAACGTATAAAGTGAATGGGAGTGCACAAGTAAGATTTATGGTACAGATCATTTGAGGTTAGCCTTGAGGTCTGGGTTGGGTAAAAGTGATGAAATACATTTTGAGTCAAATGAAAAACAGATAATGTTTTTGTACTGCAGCCATCAATACAAAAAGAAAATAACTAGGCTTCAAAAGCAAACTGTCTTCTCTGATCCACACTGAAATGGGTTTGAAACACACAATCTTCAGTTGTTAGCTGTATGCATTTGTGAACGAGAGAGAATTAATCTGCATTGCAAATCCACCTCCTGGCCTGGGAAGGCACTAAGTAAGGTTGGTGGTACACCTTCACAGGGATGGGTCGACTCCATGGTAGGACGGAACCGGACGTTGGCCATCTTGGTGAAAGGGCGTAGCTGCTAAACAACTCTATCTTGATCAGCTGTGCTGCGCGCAGCGATTGGATAAGGCATGGCGCCATGCTGATCAAGGGGAGGAGTTTGGCAGTACAATGGGGACACAGCTACGTGAGTACAGCCCCTTACGCTGAAAATATCATTGAGCCAGAGCCGTGTTTTGTTTTGTTTTATTGCAGATGGAGACTGACTGGGAGCTGACGCCGCAAAAACCAGCACAAACCCTGGATATCACGAGCACTGAACATTTCACGGAGCAAAGTTGTGTGTATTGTATAGCATGTGTGAATTGTCACGAAGAACATAAATAATGTCTGCTTGTACATAGACCCTCTGTTTGGACTTCCACTCATTTCTGCACCACTCACATTCTGGTTAAGGTTATACATCCTCAGGACACTAACTCCCTAGAAGATTCCAGTATCACACACACAACATAAAATATTGTGGGTCAGCTTGTGTTACTGTAAGGTTTCACCTATACAGCCATGTTCATTTGTCTGAATGTTTTTAGCTCCTATGTTACTACACTGCATATCCCAATATAGGTTTAAAGCTCACTTTTGATCTATGTATAGACAGACAAGTTACTCATATAGACACACCATATGTATCTGTATATTCACACTCTCTGTTATGTGCATATTGCCATGTAACCGGAGTACAGTGCCTAATGTATTTGTGTTTTAAATCCTTTCTGTTTGGGTTGTTATTAGTTTGCTAATAGGATTTCCTTACAGATCTTTTCAAAATCATTAAATATGTCTGATAACAAGGCTATAAACAGCGATCTGAAAAAATGTCAAATCCCACAGAAGCTGTCTAGACTGGACAAATAGCCTCACCCTGGCATAAAATGGTGAAACCTGAATCAGTCCCATCTGAAAGCAATGCTCTCTCCCCTCCTTGGCCTTCACTGATTTCAAATAGAGCCGTAGCCCAACACTGACCCCGACCCCCCCCCCCCTCCTCCCAGCCAACTCCTTCCCTGCACCGACTTTGACCCAATTCTTATTTAATCAGCTTTTCTAACCTCCTCCCTAATCACATTCTTTATAGTCCCATCTGGAAATCCTCTCCCTCCCGTTCCCCTGTGTACCGATCCCCCCCCACACGCCTGAAACAAAGCCTGTTAGCGCCAGGGGATAAGCGGGGTCGCCAATCCACCATTGAGGTGGCCACTACCGTCAGGGCAAAGCCTTGTTAAGATCAATTAGTGACTTGTTAGGCTAGAAGCACTGCCTTTCAAAGTGTAGTGAGGTGCTGGTGCTTTCAGGCCAGCAACAGGGCTGACGAGAGAGGAAGAGACAATAAAAGTGTGCACACATCTTGGTGTTTGGGAGTGCAGGGCATGTCTATTATCTCAAAGAAATGGAGCAGTCTTGAGAAGGGGCGGCGGTGCGGTCATGAGGGGCTGGGGCCACAACAGGGCCTTAATCTTTTTCTCTTAACCCAAATCTAGCAGATGTGTCTTGCAATTAAATTAAAAATGTTGGTTTGTAGTGTATTAACTATTCTTTCTAGGTTTATAAGCAAATGTTCCAAACTAAGCTCATGGGGCTGTAATCTAGAGGTCTTTGTATGACTTATTTTCATAAAACTTGTGTTGATTACATTTCTGTTCAGGAACTGAAATGACAAACCACATTCTGTGTCACTTAGAAGAACATTAAGTGCCATATTCAGAAACTACACTTCATTGTTTCCTTCAGTGTGCTTTCTAAATGTGAAAAAAACATCAACTTGGCAAACACTTGAATGCGGTTTCTGAATACGACTGGAATTGTAGTTAAAATACTGAAGAAAAGCAGATTTATTCATGAGTAATTTTACTTTTATAAAACTGAAGGGCCATATTCAGTTTATTGTTCCTAAAGTTTAAGATAAATGCATTTTTTGAGAGTTCTTATGTGCGTGTTGTTATTTCTCGATAATCCTATAAAAAATATTAGAATGTATTTATTTTACAAATGAAATGGAGCACACTTAGCAATCTTCCATCCCTTACAATGCTTGCAGACCAAGGCTTTACAATCAGCATGGCCTGAATTGAATCTTATTGATGCTGTCTTAGCTATAATTAAAATGCTTATAATATCTTGACAACTTGGTAACACTTTACATTGTGTCTCTAATTACGGTGTATTTACATAGCAGTTACATAGTCAATACATGAGTACTTACACATAATTACATTGTTATTATGCATAGTTACAATGTTCTTAATGCGCAAATGTTTTGCATGATATATGTAAGTACATAATTACAGAAAAGGGTTAGGGTTCAGGTTAGATCATTGATAAAGATGTATACATTAACTATGCACAATAACATTGTAATTATGTGTAAGTACACATGTATTTACTCAGTAACTACTATGTAAATACACAGTAATTAGAGACATGTAAAGTGTTGCCAAATATACTAATATGCATGGTCTAAAGTACATTATCTGAAGTGAGTAACATGTGAATCCACTATGTACAAAAGCAGAATCTTTAGTCATTGCAATCGCAGTGTCAGTGTTACCAATGAATCCTCCCATTAGATTTATAAAATACCAGATTCTTGCTTATAGTGCTTAGCCCTGGAAAACCTGAGCCGTTTAGCAAGTTGACTGGGGGCCAAAACCTGCAACAAGCTTAATCAGAGAACAGGAAAACAGATGTGCAGATGAAATAGACGTGTTATATCATTTCATGTCCACGCGGCGGCTGAAGGCTTCAGCCAATGGTAACCCTTGTCATAAGATGTTTACGGTCAGCACACGTTGTATTGTTAGATAAACAAAAGGGCTCAAGTGCCGGAATTCAACAGCAACTGCAAGTGTCATCTATGTGAACACACGTGCTGCTGCTGATACCGGTACGAATCAATGCAAGGATTGGTGGAGATGCCAGCCAATCAGGAAGCATCGCCGTGGGGAGGACATTCCATTCTGAGGCTTAAAACCAACTGGAATTGCGTTTACTGGAATGTGTTTATTATCAAAAAGTGCACAGCTGAATCTCTCACTGAAAACTGTACTATGAATTTCGACAGGATTAGGGTCAAATGATGGGTATAAAAAAAGAAAGATACTGTCACCAGCAGATTAACGGACTAGTATTGCTTCAATGGATTCAATAAAGTCATATTTTAGTCTGCATATTTCAAGTGAATTGTACTGTTGTACTATGACAAAAGATTTGTGGAATTTATGAATGGGAATTATACAAAACAACACGATACATAGACACTGTTAATGATATGATACAGCCATCTGAAATGTCTTTGCATAGATTGTATAAAACAACAAAGACAAAATTCAGAACAGTTTACAGCATAGTAGTCATGCATGCAGTTTAAAAGCTAGACAGAAAGCACACAGTAGTTCCTTCCAGACAAAATAAAAGCATTATACTGTAATACCTTTTTTATAATAAGGGTTTGTAAGTTGCTGGTAAAGGCAGGACCCTTTCTGGGAAACTGACCAGGGGCACTGCACTGGCTCTGATGCTCCAGCAAGTTAGGAAGATAAAATCACTAGATACTGTACTGAATCACCTTACTGAGCTAATGCAAATCATACTGGCCAGACGCAAAGTGAGCTCAAAACAGACACCTGCTGGGATGGCCTGGCCCCTGTCTTGCAGGGAAGCTCCTGGGTGTAAAGAGGCTGGCTGGGGGGGGGGGGGGGGGGAGGACGCCCAGGTCTCCTGAATCGTTGTGGGGAGTTGCTGCAGTCAGGGAGCTAATTGGACATTGCAAATTGGTGAGAGACAAATTGGGGAAAATTTTTTCGGACACTAAAACATGAAGATGCCTGGTTCCATAATAGAATTTGGGATTGAGTTTTGAATGGAAATGATTGAAATCTACATAGGAGATTTAATATAGTTCATATTTATATACTGTAAGTACCTCCACTGTTTGTTTTCAAACACACTCCCTTGACAAAGATGTGTTAAGCATACCGAAACGTGGGGAAGTTGAGCAAAAACTTTCATATTTATATCATTTAAAAAAAAAATCTAGATTCAGAGATTTCTATAATGTCTTTGTCTGCGGATTTAAAGAGGGTCCCAAGAAGTCCCTCTGCTCTAAAACATGTACTACACACAATAAATGTGGACAGAAGGTGGGAGGCAGATTAAATGTTTTTTAAAGGAGTGATTAAAAAAGGACGGAGGACAGTCATTCCCCTACCCCCCACCCCCTACCCCCTACCCCCCTCTCCACAGGCACCTAAAATATTAAACCCCCTAAAGTATATCTGGAGACATATCTAATACCAAACGCAGACAGGGTGATTAGCAGCAGGACCAGGCTGTTGGGGGGACTCATGCTGGACTGTAAAAAGGCATACTATACACACCCATACGTTCACCTGTGCAGCTCCTAAACTTGATAACGTTTCAGTAACACTTTGAAGATGGGATGAACCACATGGTATAAAAATTCATATGAAATATTTAAGGAGGTTACTTAGTACATTAAAAGAATGGTTGATATACACAGATAAAAAAAACCCTGTACCAAACAAAAAGGATTATAGCCTAGTACTTACTCTGAGCCCCCTGATTCATAGTGCAGTGTACTGTATTTAGCCCTAATTGAGGTACACTGTGCAGTAATGATTCCCATCTGTGCTGTTATTATCAAAGTCTCAATTTACCAAACATCCACAAAAAAGTAAAGTGGCAATACCTGAATAAGAACCGTTCAATTCACACCTGGGACTAGATACAAAAAAATGAATAAATAACCACAAAAAACAAACTGAAAAAATAGAAGCCCTACTTTGAAGTCCTTGTAAATGTCAGTTATAAAATGAAATATTATTGGAACATGTGATTGCATATCATTTGATAGAAGATACTTTTTATTTACACATGCACGCCCACACACACACACACATGCATGCACACGCACATGCACCCACAAGCATACACACAGATGGTCTCTGTACCACATTTGTTCATGCAAGCCTGGTGTGACCTTGGGGTAGAAACACCACAATATTGTTTTAGGCTCTGTAACAGATATGTAACTTTGAGTTATGACAATATGTTGCTGTGCCAGTATGTGCTACTTTTATTTTCTGATCTGAAATCTTTTGATCTGCGAACACAGCGATTTGCATGTTGACATCACTTCACACCTCAGGTATGTCACCTTCATTTTTAGCCACACTGCTACCAGCCAGTTGCAAGCATTGAGTCTCCTGACACCTAAAGCAGGCTTTTGTCCTATCTAAGATTAGCCACTACAGGAAATATCAAATAAAACACAGGATGTCACGATGGAAGCTGCAAGACATTGATCTTCGTATTATAAAGCTGAGAACACGGTCACAACTTAGTTAATGTCACTTAGTTAATCTCTGTCCCATTGTACTGGTGCTACCTCCATAATGAACTGAAAACCATGTTGCACAAAATCATGTTGCACCTGTATGGCATTTTCAGTTACCAGCTAATACTTTCCAATCCCTTTTGAAACAAGTTGTGAACAAGTTTCTTCACTTGATGCACTCTGTGAATTAGACATGTGTGTGCATGCTGCTACCTGCAGCACCACAAGGGCTTATCAGTCACCTGCAGGCTCTGCTGTAGCAATGGAAGACAACATTCAAAATGAAACAAAGTAAAGGACCTTTGTTTGCGAATTTGGTTATTATATACTGTATTGAGCGAAATAAAAATCTTATAATAATCTTATTTACTGTCCTATTATGTTTGTTCTATATTATTTTGTTTATTGTTGCTTCTGCTAAAACTTTTAAGAGACTAAGTCCAGTTGACAAACATTGCGTCTAGTGCCTTTTTCACTACACCGTTTTACCTTCATTTCGATTGATCGTTTTAAAATGATGGGTGTTTCTGCTTAGATCATCATTTGCAATGCTTACTAACTATTCCAGCATTATTATTATAATTTTTGCAAATTAAATGCAAATTATATAAAGTCCCTTTCATGCCAATCGGTTTAATGGTCATAGTTTATTCTCATGGGAAAAAGACAGTTCTGAAATGTCACTGTGTGGGATGGGATTATAGTTTTTTATTTAAAAATCTAGAATTGTTCGTCTGAGTGTGCTTTGTCATCGGAGCATTTAGTATGTTTGCACAATGAGCCTGCAAGAACAGGAACTGACTTAATTTGCAATCAATTGCCAATACAAGTATAATATCCAGCAACAAGGAGGCACATTATTGTACTATTTAATCCAAGGAAATTTGTTTTGTTGTTTTAAAAAACGTAGCTTTCTGCTAAATATGGGTATTAAATATTTCCCATTCAGCGTATTGTAATGAATTATTTGTTTATTTAGCATGAATGTGGTGCAGTCATCAGGGAAACAAATAAATCTCAGACAATACAAATGTGGTTGCAGTTACCAGGAAAAAAATGAATAATGAAAAACAACAGGGGATTAGATGATTTGTGACTGTCCAATTTTCCCCAGTATAAAAAACAGCCTTATTCATAATTATTCCCAAGCATTATAAAAATAATCAATGCCCTTATCCAGCCTCTGTGGCATCACTCACACATGAATTACATTAACACATCACAGCAGCTGTGAGAATGACCCCCCAGCGGAAAAGACCTCATAATCCAGGCAGGAGTTCTACATGGAATATGCGTTTTCATGATTATCTGCATTTACAAACCACACAGATTACCAAAATCAGCATGTGAGGCCCAGCCCAACCCAGTTAGCAAGGAAATGAGCTGTATGTCCTGGTCAGTATTAGAACCAATTCAAACCGGTTACTGTCAAGGGCCTATCTACTCTGCAAGTACCAATACACACGTTATTCCAATAGTCTGGACAGCAGGGAATGCAATTGGTTTAAACTCTGTAGCACTTTTTTTTACTTTTTTTTTATTATTGAATTTTTAGTTACTACCTTAGCCCTAGGCGTTTTGGATTGGTAACACCCAATAAGTCACTTAAGCCAAGTTTGGATAAAATAAAACAGTAAACTGGAACATCAGCATGGCTTAGTAGTCACTGTCCAGGAACTGGTCTCTCCTCGAGACTTGGGTTCAGTTCCACGAAAAGTACACAATTCATATTGTTGCAAGTATTACAGCTGCAATAAAAATAAAAAATATCAACACCAATTACTTCACGGCTTGATCCCTTTTTGAAGAGATCCCATCTTTATATGGCTGACCCTTTCTTCTGACTTGACTGTTTTTGATAAAGCGTCGTTCTCAGTCTAAACATTCTGGAAATGCTCTTTACATCAACTTCTGAGAAGTAAGATAAACTCCAACAAACAAATTAGGAAAAGTGTGTTTAAACTGGAATATTTTCAATTGTGATAGAGGATGTTTCGTCTTTTGTCAATTTTTTTTAAAAGTATTAAAAGTGAAAGAATCCCAAATAGTTGTTTGACCTGCGATGCATGTATAACATGAGACCTCTCACACCGCAAGCGAGCATCTTAACCACTATGCAAAAGAGCTCCTCTGCATTCATGGGCATAGAGAACCTTTAACCTGATCTCATCTCACGGACGGGACAGAGTCCATCACGGCAGAGCATCACACAACACTGCCCGCTACACGTGCCCTTGCTTTATTACTCTTCAAATCAAACATTTCAATATATCTTACAGTACACAACTGTGGAATTGACTCTAACCTGCACTTTCAAAATAGCTCTCTATACAATTTCAAAATAATAATATTATTAAAAAAAAAAACACTTGTACCTGATTATATCCAGATACTGTCATACATTTGCCACCCCTAATATATGAAAAAAAATTATATATATATATATATATATATATATATATATATATATATATATATATATATATATATATATATATATATTAGCAAAATCTATTGAAATACCAATATATCAAAGATCTGGAAACTACAGAGTTATATTATTTAATTTTTTGTATCATTTGTAATTATTCTAGTCCAGCACATTTCCTTCCTGTATAAACAAATAGTATGTATTAATTTAATGGCCACCTTGGTGTATCTATTCTTAGCAAGCGTTTCCAGAAGGGTGTTAGTAAAGTAGGGACACATAAAGACTCAATAGCATAGAACTGCACAGTATCACGTGTGCTTTATTAATCAAACAAGCAGCCAAGCCATGACCGTAGTCAGAAGTAACTCGTATGGGTCAGATGGGTTATTGTGAAAACATAGTGACCTGCTGTCACAAAGACGGCCGGAGTGGGTGGCGTCAGACCAGATGCAGAAAATAAACAGACAGAGACTTGGGGTTTTGGTGAGGCTGAGCGCATGATCGCGCTCAGCATTTAATAAAACAGCACAGAAAATAAAAGGTTTGAAACAACAAAACACAGCACACGGCACTTGAGGCCAAAATAAATAGACAAACAAAACGTACTAAACACTTAACAAATGGTGCACGGAGAGACAAACAAACACGGTGAGTACAAACACTTATAGATTATTATTTTCCTTTACTTGTTCTCCTTCTCTCTCACCCGTTCTCCACTCTCGGAACACCCAACTCCGAGTGAATGCTACGTGTCTCTATATATACTGTTGTGCTGGGATTCAATTACTGATTAATTATTCACTTGAATCCCAGCACGTGAATTAATTCTGTGCAACCCCGTGCTCATATTACATTTAACCAGCACGTGAAGTGATTTGTGCCCTCCTCGTGCCCAAATACAAATCTACACTTTTTAAATACACATTAAACACAGACCCGTTTGTATCCCGTGTACCAATGACTATACACCAACATTTACACACGCACGCAACATACAAATGCACACAGGGACGGGGCACATTGCCACACCTGCTCACAGTATAAATGTTCTCCTGCCACCAGTATATACTGCTGCATCCCACTAAATGATCACTTTTACAGTCTGAGGTGAAACAGAAAGATAGAGTAGAAGATACAGTGGCTATTATAAAGATCTACACACAGATCTCAATACAGCCTTCCTTTAAAAGGATGTTATATACCATCTGCAATACCATATTTTATTTTTTACATGTTTAATATCATATTATGCATGTCTGTATGATTAGCTCATGCTGTATTCAGCGTAGATTATTATTTAACCATTTGTTACTTCACAAAATACAACATTATCCATAGGTAGAAGAGATGCAATCATTCAGTAACCAATTTCCTAATCAAATATGGAACACACAATAATCGACCATAATCAATACATTGAGAAAACTTTATATTTCAAAAGCAAGAAGACCCTCAGCATTCCAATGCAACTGAAAACATGCAGAATGTCAGAATCGGGTGCTTTTAAATAATACATTATCTCAGTGCATATATTACTATGTAAAATACTATGCACATGGATGCTTTAGCTGTATTTGCTTTTGTTAAGAGTCTACACATGATTTTTCTTGTCTCTATATGATAAAGTGCTCTCAGTGCATCGATTCCTGTGCATTATTACCTGCCCTTTATTTGTAAATTATAGGGCTGGTAATAAAGTGTCACTATTCTAGGAGAAACTGTATTTGAAGTCTCAGCGCCCCTCATGGGCCTGACAAGATAGGACCAACTGAACAATAAGCTACCTGACCTTCCTTCACCCCATTTAGTCTGCACACTCCTTTCACAGCTTGAAAGGTTAGAGGGATTACCAGTCTGAAACCAAACCTCCTCTGTTTTCATTGTGAATGCAGAGAGAGACACAGTCACTGTTCAAACATAACCAACGAGATTTTTGTGTGTGTTTCACTGTGCTGTTCTCCAGTGAAAAACAGGAAACTCATTTTTAACATGCTGTCATTTTTAAATATTACCTCGACATTACGAAGCATTTCAAAAGGAAAATAGTTTAGCAGTGAACTTTTCATCTGCAGCACCTTCTTCAAGAATAACCCAGCAGTCACAGTGAGCAGGGTTAGCTTGGGTGCAACTAAATAGAAAGTGTAAAGGGTACTGCTGCCACCTGTCTATCAAATGTAATTGTTTAACTGAAGAGCAGCCACATCCTGTGGTTATTTAACATGTAAGTAACTCTAAATGTAATTTTTTCATTTTGTATTGTACTTTTATGGTGTTTTGACATTTCGAGAAACTGAGTGGTTCTGGGTTCTGATGAGTTCTAATCCTGTTTTCTCAGAATCTGACTTTCTTGCTTTGATCTTGTCTGGAGAATCCTAAGTGCCAGGATTGAACAGCCTTCCTCATTCCATTCCAATCACATGACCTTTCAACTCTGCCAGCCCCTATTCTCTACAGAGCCCCACCCCACCCACATCACAGCATGGCTTTATGAACAAATGCACAATTATTGTTGATAATACAATTATTGATAATAATTTGTCAATGTGATAATTAATAAAGACTAAACAATTTATTGACACAACTGTCTATTCCAACCCTACTGTGCAGCTGCGTTGTACAATTTAACACTTTATTAAAATTACCTATAGTTTACACTCTGTCCATATAAAAAGTTATATATGACTGTTATGATATCACCAAACACCGACAGCAAGAGACCTAAATACAAACTTTATGAATTTGTCACAGTCCGACAAGTTGTAAAATACAAAGTTAATCAAAGGTTTATCAAAATTCTATTTTTACATTACTCTCTGAATCTTTCTTTACCGTCTATAAACTTCTGAAAAGAGATCTGGAGTCAATCTTTGTTTAAATGGGTGTAATTTACTGTGAAAAATACATGTGGCCTCTGTGTTATATGGGCTCACCCTGAGTACGTCATACATTAAATGCATTCCTGACAGTAATTATAGCACTTGAATACCCCCATAATTTGTCTGTTGTACTGTTCAATATTTATTTAATAAGTTATTTTGGTAACACTTTACATTAACTGTCTAAATACATATGTACTTACATATCATTGCAATATTATTATGCATAGCTACAATGTACTTAAATTGCAATTAATTTAAAATAGTAAGAGAAAAGGAATGGTAGAATGCATGAGACTTTTAGAAGTTGTTTAAGATGCTTAATTAGCACACAAAGTGGTCTAACATTTTACACGAGTGCCTAGTGTTTCTATATCACTGATTACTGAAATTCTCACACCCTAAGGTTTTTTGAAGTAGGCTGAAGTATATAAAGGATATAAATGACAAATCTTGAGGTGTTCTAGTAAATGTGCACACTACTGTATATAATAATAATAATAATAATAATAATAATAATAATAATAATAATAATAAAGCACTGTACAGTTTAATAAGATATATAACAGACATTAGCATTTAAAAAGTATAAACATTAGGAAATGCAAGTGTATAAAAATACGTTGATCACCCCATTCCACATTCCACAATCTTGGTGCATAACTGCAATATGCCCTGTCACCCCTTGAATGTAGCCTTGTTTTTGGAATAATTAAAAGACCAGTGTCCATTGACTGTAAATTCCGTGAAGGAATATAATTGTGTACCAAATCTTTTATACAGTATGGAGCCAATCCGCTTACTGCCTTATAGGTCATCAGCAGAATTTTTAAATCAATCCTAAACTTGACAGGCAGCCAATGCAAGGACGCCAAAACAGGAGTTACATGCTTGCAGGATTTAGATTTCATTAAAACCTGAGAAGCAGAATTCTGAACATACTACAGCCTCTTGAGAACTCTATTAGACACCCCAGCAAGCAGAGCACTGCAGTGATCAAGTCTAGAAGAGACAGGCATGCACTAACTTGTCAGCATCAGACAAAGACAGAATAGAACGTAATCAGGCAATATTACGTATATGGCAAAGATATACTATGAAGGCAAGACCAGACAAGAGCCCTTCCTGAGTGCTTGCTGAACCTACCTTATGCCATATTCTTAAAATCCCATACTTGGTGAATTGTCTCAGATTCCACTCTTCGGCTGCAATATTACGACTGCCAACCTGGCTGCAGTACAATCTAAGGGGATATTAAACTAACAATTATCCATTAATACACCAGTTCTTTCAGAGACACTGTAATTGGCACACAGGTCTGGAGGCAAGTTCTTACAGCATTTCCATTTCCAACACAGCTACATGTATCAATCAGACTGGAAACTACCTAAAACTTTAAAGTCAGATGAAGATACTTGCAGCTGCCCACGGCTGTCTGTCTGTGTGCCCCAAAACACGCATTGCCAGCACGCCTGAGCTCTGTGCTTGCTGGTTTTAAACATGCACGTCTGGGTAATAATTCCATTACAGTATCACGCATGTAATGCTTTCCATGATAAACAATCCGAAGGGCTTCACTCTGTGCCGATATATTCACAAAGTCACATTCCAAAGCACTGCACAATGAGAGCATTTTATAGAAACGTTTGTAAAGAAATACAGAAAAATACAAGTTATTCCACTGTAGGGTATTTATTCATTTCAAGAGAAAAGGGTAACAGTATACATTGTGTCTCTAATTACTGTGTGTTTAAATAGTTACTTAGCAATGTGTACTTACACATAATTGTGTACCTTGTAACTATGCATAATAACATTGTAATTATGTGTAAGTACACATGTATTTACTATGTAGACACTTAATGGAAAGTGTTACCTGAGCTAACCTCCATAGAAAACAATGGAAAAGTAGTGTCCAGTCAGGGTAAAATGTGATCATAGTACTACATGAAATCAATACAGTACAGCAAACACTTAGTGAATAGAAAGCTACCTCTATTATAACAATGGAAATTCTAAAATTAATAGCAAAAGCAGCCACAAATGTATTTAAGAGAAGGTGGTGGGTGAAATGGAAACTTTCTAACTAACCTGACGTACTTGTGGGTACACAACACGGGGCTAGATTCTCTAAGCCATTTACTACAAGTGGGCATTAGTGCAATTTTCTCACATAGTAGAAAACACCCAATACAGTTACCAGTCCAGAGATAAACAACACAGACATGTCATTGAGTAGCTTGCGATCAATCCAAATGGTTAATTATTCCTTTTAGAAATGCAAATGTTTTCTTTTTTCTTTCAGACAAACAATGCACTGATGATGATTTTGAGGAAATAGCTGAGAATTTAGCCCGTTGTCTCATCTGTGCTTTTATGGTCTCTACAATATTAGGCATGCATAATGGCTGGATTTTGATTTATTGCCCCGACTTACTTACTCAATATTGGGGTGCATAGATAACGGTCTCCTCTTAAAAAATGTGTAAAAGAGTTTCATGAGCAATCTGTGAGTACAGTGGGACCCCAATATGAATGTACTACCACTGCATACTCAGGTATTAGTGAAGTGGACTCAGAACGCTCTTCTCTCTGCTCCACACGGGATCATAATATTTCCATCAATGTAGGGAAGGCAGCACACATGCCAATTAAGGAAGCTGACATTGTCATAGTAATTCCAGCCTCATGTAAAACTGACATGATATAATCTATAGGCCAAACAAACTCGCTTGTTGTTTATGCATTAATCACTTTTTTTTTTACATTTTTGCGTAGAGATTAATTAAAATTTCATTTTTTATTTCAAACTATTTTGTCTTTATATAATTTTTTTATTATTATTATTATTAGTGGTAAATGTTTACATCTTTATATACTACAGGAGTTTACAGCCTTATTATAAAGTTTCCACGAGACCCCTCCTTATAAACGGTTGCCATGGTATTTTTGCAATTTTACCATACTTTTCTCTTGGTAAAGAGAAGTTTAGTTTACCCTGGTTTGCCATGTTTATTAATATGCTATACCAGGGGTACAACATTACATTCTGTCACCAGTAGACATGTTTAATTTTTTTTCTCAGCAACCATAGATGCTAATAGTTTTTCATTGGGTCTGGACTACTCACATGACCATTGGCTTCCACAGCCATATGCACTTTGCACACTGTGCCTGCCGTTGGTTTGCAAAATTTCGGCTTCACAAGTGTGGACTCGCATGTAATGTTGTGTGATCGGTTGACACGAAACAGACATTTTAGGCTTATAGAATTGCACCGTTTATTGGTAGTAATGAACAAATGGAAGCAGATAAGTAGTTGAAGCTTCAAAAAGAGCACAAATCTCCTTTCTGCTGATCCAGAAAGAATGTAAAATAGGGACAAAAATAGTCAAAGCACCGGCCCGTGTCTCTGGCACTAATGACAGTGGTTTTAAAAACAACAGTAAAAGCACCAGCCTGTGTTTCTGGCACTAATGACAATGGAGTTTTAAAAACAACAGTAAAAGCACCCGCCTGTGTTTCTGGCACTAATGGCAGTGGAGTTTTAAGCGCCAAAAAATACATTGGCGGTATTGAATGTTAGTTCTGCATGATCTGAATTCTGCTCCTCTTCCTGGATTGAACATGGTAAGTGCACATTTCAAGTTTAATTTGTATTTTAATTTTATCAGTGTCTTATATTAAAATTAATTATACATTTTCCTAATCATTAACACATAATTTCCCAGTTGTATTATTATTATTATTATTATTATTATTATTATTAATGTTTTATTTTTTACGCCACGCTTAGGAGGTGAGTAATGATTTCATTAGTTGTAGTGATTGTGAGAGTGATGATTAGAAATGGAACCAGCATTAAATATTAGTAAGCTAGTTTCTTCCCCTCGTTTAAGTCTGTATTTCAGGTTTATTTGTATCTTTTATTGTTGTTGTGGACTATTTGGCTGCTGTCAGTGTGGTTGCTGTTCTGTCTCGATGGCAGTGCGCTGTGTTTATTCATTTTTACAAAAGGAAACGCTGATGCGGTTTGATTGCAGTTTTCTAATGTGACAGTGTAGGTGCTGTGAAACTCAGGAAGAACAAAAATGCAGCTCTCTGATTGGCTGAAACACTTTCCAGCATGGTGATGCAGAGTCATTATCAGCATGAGAAGGGATGTTGGTGTGGTTCAGTTTTGTGTACCGTGTGAAATACTTCTGGGGACGCTCTGCGCACGACCCACCCACACTCATCTACAAAACACTCAAAATAAATTGAAGAGGGGGGGGGGGGGGGAGTGATAATTTAGCGCCAGTAGGCTCTCTGGTGCTAACTTTCAAAACTGTCTAGCACCGATTTTCAAAACGATTTACACCCCTGTTTACCATACCTCACTATTCTTTACAATGCTTGCCGGTGCTGTACTATGCTTTCACTAAGGTAACCTTTTATAGGGGCCCCCTAAGATAATTAACACTAGAACCGCTGGATTTTCAAACTACCAAGAACTGCCACGTAGGTCACTTTGACCCATACATTTTTAAACTGCTTCGTTATGAAAATGAAAGCCATACTATCGGATACAACTGAAACATTTTTTTACATGAACATCATATCTAACATTTGCATTGCAGAAACACCATATTTAAATGGAAAATTCAACATAAAAAGGCTTTATTTTTAAAATGAGCACCTCTACAGCACTACTACACAGTGAAAAAATTATTATTATTATTATTATTATTATTTATTTCTTAGCAGACACCCTTATCCAGGGCGACTTACAATTGTTACAAGGTATCACATTATACATTATTTCACATTATACAGATATCACATTATTTTTACATACAATTACCCATTTATACAGTTGGGTTTTTACTGGAGCAATCTAGGTAAAGTACCTTGCTCAAGGGTACAACAGCAGGGTCCCCCACTGGGGATTGAACCCACGACCCTCCGGTCAAGAGTCCAGAGCCCTAACCACTACTCCACATTTCAAAAGAAACGGGTATGTACATACAAAACTTAAAACCGAAATCATTGTTTTTAATACTACATAAAAAGAAAATATAACACTCCTTCCGGTATGACGGCTGCATTGTACTCTATGGAGGAGCGTACGCGTCTGCCAGCTGACTGTGCCTGCATCCAGGAGCTGTGTTGTAAACACAGACGCAGTTCCATTGAACACTATTGTGTAAACATGTTTAAACTGCTACATACAAATCTGTAAAACCAATTTTTTTTTTCTAAAAGTAATATAAAAAAAAGTATAACATATGTTTCATATTCGGCACTGTATGCATCTGAGTGCATCTTGCCATAGTCCAATCAAAATGACTACTTTCAAGATTAAATATTTCCTTCTGATATATTCCCAGTTGCATTTGTGGAACAAAACGAAGGAGTGTTGTCTCTCAGGTACATCGAAAAATAAGCAACTAGTCCACAATCATAGCAATCTCTGTCTCATAGTCAGTCTACAAACAAAGAAAGGCTTGAAATAAAAAATAAAAACACGTGTGCTAGGAGGAGGAGACATGTCTTGTTTGCTGCATTTACAAAACATATATAATATCTTATATTATATGAAAAAAAAGACATGCATTGTAATGCATGGGTCACATTGACCCACGTGGCGGTTCTAGGTAGACCTATTTATAACTTTATCATTTTTGTGATTCTGGTTACCAAAAGCCGTCAGGATATTTAGTTCATATATTTAGAAAAAGTCAAAAATGGACATACACATACGATTTACAACGGAAGAGTAATTCACATTTTAAATGCAAAATGGGTCAAACTGACCCGCATGGC
Organism: Acipenser ruthenus; assembly: GCF_902713425.1. Taxonomy (NCBI): domain Eukaryota; kingdom Metazoa; phylum Chordata; class Actinopteri; order Acipenseriformes; family Acipenseridae; genus Acipenser; species Acipenser ruthenus. The sequence continues at coordinate 8,151,677 of NC_081211.1, forward strand.
GGATCTAGTTTTAACGCATGCCGCCTATAGTTGATAAAGACAAATGGCATCTCAGACTGCCTCAGAACAGTTATAAAAATCAACTGGCAAAATCAGCATATCAGAATGAAGTACAGATTTCAAATGATTTTGATTTATGAGGAAGAAGAACGGTAACACGTGACATTGTGTCTCGAATTACAGTACACCCTCGCTATAACGAACCTGTTGGGGTCCAAGCCTTTTGTTTGTTATATCGAGGGATTAGTTATAGTGAAAGGACAATCAAAATTAAGGATAAACTGTTGGAGTAAGTTAATGAGATGAGATTGTGAATACAAGTAGAATTACATGGACCTGTTGGTCTCATGTATGCAGTATTCTACCTTTGCTTTATCCTATTCGTTAAAGAATTAAAACACAGTACAGAGAGCACAAATCCTGAAGTGCAGCAAATTTTATTATTATTATTATTATTATTATTATTATTATTATTATTTATTTCTTAGCAGACGCCCTTATCCAGGGCGACTTACAATCGCAAGCAAATACAAATACATTCAAGTGTTACAATACAAGTCATACAATAAGAGCAAGAAATACAATAATTTTTTTTTTTCAAGTGTGACAAACCACAATTCAATAATACAGCAGATAATAGTGAAAGTTACATCAGGATATGATTAAATATTGATAGTTACATCAGGATATGATTAAGTACAAAATACTACAGGTTAAACACTTGGCAGATTACAATATTCTGAAGTACAGGATTAAATGCAGTAAAATAGGATAGGCAGATAAGAGCAAAATAAAGCATATTTAAATGAAGGGTGATAGTGTCCCAGGATACAACAGAGGAGTTCTACAGGTGCTGTTTGAAGAGGTGAGTCTTAAGGAGGCGCCGGAATGTGGTCAGGGACACTATCACCCTTTCCAACATTCAAGAATCACAAACTGGAGTTTCTATTCCAAATCAACCCGACATGAAAAGTTAATCCTCAATATTTATTTATTTTTTTTTTTTTGCTTTTTTAAATCAATTTTGCTTGAACAAGCCAAAAGAATGAGTGCTTTTTGCAACCTATATTCACGACAGTGATGTCTGCGTTACTACTTTTTTCAAACGGTCAATATAGTTTCCAGTTTTGTTGCAACATAAAATGATTTCCGTTTCGGATGCAGTTACACAGCGCATGCTACTTATTAAGACAAAAGAGTTGACTTCACTGTGGAGGTGGCATCCTGTGCGTACAGACCGGGATATTGACAGTGTGTGTATATTGCAACACAAATCCTTAACGCTTTAAGAATTAGCCATCAGTCGATTATTATATTAATAAATGATCAAAGACAATCTGACAGTTGTTAACTAAAACTAATGAATTTTTTTAAGGAATCTGGGGGTGGAACTATTCTCTCTCTTTTTATTCATTCTCTCTCCGCTTCACAATAACAACAGACACTCCCCTTGTCACTGGTCTTTAGCCCCAGTTAGTCGTGTGGTCCATGCCTGTCTCCCATAGGCTGTTCGACAGATGTGATACACAGCCCCTCCTACTCCAAGCGTTCCTGCACTTTACAGACCTCACATACGTTACAATATTATCTTTTTAAAAAAAAAATATTATTCAGGGTCCGGGGACCAGGTTTGTTACAGCCAAAGGTTCGTTATAATGAAAACCGTTATAGCGAGCATGTACTGTACTGTGTATTTACAGTTACTTATAATTACAATGTTATTATGCACAGTTATAATGTACTGAATGTGTATATTTTTGTGCACGTTATATGTAAGTACACAATTGTACAAGAAAAGAATTAGGGTTAGGATTAGGGTTAATGTTATATCATGCAAAAAAATTACACATTAAGTACATTGTAACAATGCATAATACAATTTCATTGTTCATGTGTATTTACTAAGAAATACTATTTTATTATTAATATTCATTCTCAACTTAAATTAAAATTGTGCAGTGTTATGTGATGAAAGGCGCTATATAAAATTGGTTGATTAAATATCTGTTTAATGAATGGCTTAGCAAACCTTTAGCTCCTTAGAATGCAATTTCATTACCTGCCGTCTGAAATGTGGATCCTGAAGTGCTTACCAGTGAGTGAAGTTTGGTCCAGACAGTCTGACACCTCCCACAGCAACTTAAGAAACATCCCACAGAACCATGCTCACAATGAGCTGCGACACAGGGAATTTACTCATACAAGCGACAAGGGAAAGTCCTGTGCTGACATAAAAAGCAACAAAATAAAATCAGCTTAATTAACCCTGTATCACGTGTCATACAATGCTCAGCCACCTCTCTGTATTGTTATTTTTTAAATCCAGCCTCGCAAGCCAGAATGTTTCATATTCTGTACATTATGTGTTGCCGGACAGGGAAAAAAATTACAAGAAATGGAATCTAGTTACATAAATACAGTAGCTTTTCTAATTTATTATTATTATTATTATTATTTATTTCTTAGCAGACGCCCTTATCCAGGGCGACTTACAATCGCAAGCAAATACATTCAAGTGTTACAATATAAGTCATACAATAAGAACAAGAAATACAATAATTCTCAAGTGTGACAAACCACAATTCAATAATACAGCAGATAATAGTGAAAGTTACATCAGGATATGATTAAGTAGTGATAGTTACATCAGGATATGATTAAGTACAAAATACTACAGATTAAACACTTGGGAGATTACAATATTCTGAGGTACAGGATTAAATGCAGTAAAATAGGGGGCAGATAAGAGCAAAATAAAGCATATTTAAATGAAGGGTGATAGTGTCCCAGGATACAACAGAGGAGTTCTACAGGTGCTGTTTGAAGAGGTGAGTCTTAAGGAGGCGCCGGAATGTGGTCAGGGACTGGGCAGTCCTGACATCTGTAGGAAGGTCGTTCCACCACTGCGGAGCAAGGGTGGAGAAGGAGCGGGCTTGGGAGGCAGGGGAGCGTAGCGGAGGTAGAGCCAGTCTTCTAGTGCAGGCGGAGCGGAGAGGTCGAGTGGGGGTGTAGGGAGAGATGAGGGTCTGGAGGTAGCTGGGTGCAGTCTGATCAAGGCATCTGTAGGCTAGTACAAGAGTCTTGAACTGGATGCGAGCGGTGATCGGGAGCCAGTGGAGCGAGCGGAGTAGTGGAGTAGCGTGGGCGAAGCGAGGTAGAGAGAACACCAGGCGAGCAGCAGAGTTCTGGATGAGCTGGAGCGGACGGGTGGCGGACGCAGGGAGGCCAGCCAGGAGGGAGTTGCAGTAGTCTAGGCGGGAGAGTACCAGGGCCTGGACCAGGAGCTGGGTAGCATAGTTGGTGAGGAAGGGTCGGATTCTTCGGATGTTGCTCAGGAAGAATCTGCAAGTGCGTGCCAGAGTGGAGATGTGCTGGGAATAAGAGAGGCAGGGGTCCAGGGTGACTCCAAGGTTTTTAGCTGAGGAAGAGGGAGAGAGTGTGGTAGATTCCAGAGGAACAGAGATAGAGAGATCAGAGGAGGGGGAGGAGGAGGGAAAGAAAAGGAGGTCAGATTTAGAGAGGTTGAGTTTGAGGTGATGCGAGTGCATCCAGGAGGAAATAGCAGACAGACAGGTAGAGATACGGGAGGAGATGGTGGAGTCAGAGGTGGGGAAGGAGAGGAAAATCTGAGCATCATCAGCATAGAAATGGTATGAGAAACCATAGGATGCGATGAGGGGGCCCAGGGAGCGGGTGTAGAGAGAGAACAGGAGAGGACCCAAGACTGACCCTTGGGGGACTCCAGTCAAGAGAGGGTGAGGTGTGGAGGTTGCTCCACGCCAGGTTACCTGGTAAGTGCGGTTGGAGAGGTAGGAGGAGAACCAGGCCAGAGCAGTGCCAGAGATCCCCAGGTCAGCAAGAGATGATAGTAGAATAGAGTGATCAACAGTGTCAAAGGCAGCAGAGAGGTCGAGGAGAATTAGGACAGAGGAGAGAGAGGCAGCTCGGGCACACTTAAGTGAGTTGGTGACAGAGAGAAGGGCGGTTTCAGTGGAGTGAGCAGAGCGGAAGCCAGATTGGAGAGGGTCAAGCAGAGAGTGGTTGGACAGGAAAGCAGAGAGCTGGCGGTGTACAGTCCGCTCGAGGGTTTTGGAGAGGAAGGGTAGGAGGGAGACAGGACGGTAGCTCTGGAGGGAGGTGGGGTCGAGGGTAGGTTTTTTGAGGAGGGGAGTGATAGAGGCTTTTTTGAAGGCAGAGGGGAAGATGCCAGAAAGTAGAGAGGTGTTGAGGAGGGAGGAGATGAAGGGGAGTAGAGCAGGAGCAGCAGCTTGAAAGAGGTGAGTGGGGAGGGGGTCCAAGGCACACGTGGTGGGTTTGTGACCCTGGAGCAGGGAGGAGAGGTCAGAGTCTGAGAGGGGCAAGAAGGTGGAGAGGGAGGGCGAGTTAGTAGGGGATGTAGTGGGTGTAGGGGTTGGAGCAGGAGGGGGTGCGGGGGAGGGAGAGGTGTTAAAGAGTTTGCGGATATCTGAGATTTTAGAAGAGAAGAAGGAGGCAAAGTCGTCAGGGGAGATAGAGGAGGGAGGAGGAGGGGGGGGAGGGTTTAGGAGGGAGGAGAAGGTAGAGAATAGTTTACGTGGGTTGTTAGTGGAGGCTTGGATTACAGATTGGAAATAAGCACATTTAGCAGAGGAGAGAGTAGAGGAGAAGGAGGAGAGAAGAGTGCGGTAAAGGTCTAGGGCAGCAGGGAGTTTGGTTCTCTTCCATTTCTTTTCAGCAGATCGCAGTGTGATTCTTGCCGAGCGGAGCACAGAGGAGAGCCAGGGATGTGGAGGGGAGGGGCGAGCGGGTCGGGAGGTGAGGGGACAGAGGGAGTCGAGGGAGGAGGTGAGTGAGGAGAAGAGGGTGGAGGTAGCAGAGTCTACGGAGAGTTGTGAAAAGGAGTCGATAGGAGGGAGGTGAGAGAGAGCAGTGGAGGCAAGGACAGAGGGGGAGAGAGAGCGGAGGTTACGGCGAGAGGTGACAGTGGGGGTAGGAGGAGCAGGGAGAGGGGGGAGAGACAGAGAAAAAGAGATGAAATAGTGATCAGAGAGGTCCAGGGGGGTGACAGAGAGGTTGGAGGGGCAGCAGGCCCTGGAGAAGGTGAGGTCCAGTTGACGGCCAGCTTTGTGGGTAGGAGGGGACGGAGAGAGACAGAAGTCGAAGGAGTGAAGGAGAGGGAGGAATCCAGAGTGGCTGGGGTTGGAGAGATGGATGTTGAAGTCACCCAACAGGACAGTCGGGGTAGACAGAGAGGGGAGGGAGGAGAGTAGATAGTCGAGTTCATCCAGAAAGTGAGTGAGAGGCCCAGGGGGGCGGTACAAAACAATGAGCAGGAGTTGACAGGGAGAGGTTAGTTGGACTGCATGAAATTCAAAGGTAGTGACAGAGAGGGAGGTGAGATCAGAGGGGACAGAAAAGAGTAAGGAGGGAGAGAGGAGAAGACCCGTCCCACCTCCCCGTCCGGTGAGACGCGGGGTATGGGACAGGACGTAGAGAGAGGACAGGGCAGCAGGAGTAACAGTGTTATCAGGGGACAGCCAGGTTTCAGTGAGAGCAAGGAAATCGAGCGAGAGGTGGGAGGCAAAGGCAGAGATGAAATCAGCTTTGTTAGCAGAAGAGTGGCAGTTCCAGAGTGCACCAGAGAGTGTGCGGGAGGGGGGGAGAGGCAGAGAAATGAGGTTAGAGGGGTTGGAGGAGCAACAGCGGAGGGAGGGCAGAGGACGAGGACGGGAGGACAGAACAGACAGAACAGAATTTAAAACAGAATTTAAAAAAATGACAGGGTTAAACCTATGTTCATTTTTAATCACATTATTCTTCTCTGTTCTTTAGAATGGAAAACTGCTGCATACATAACATAGACAGAACAGAATTTAAAAAAATGACAGGGTTAAACCTATGTTCATTTTTAATCACATTATTCTTCTCTGTTCTTTAGAATGGAAAACTGCTGCATACATAACATAGTCCAACATTGCATCCAGTAATTTGCACTACTCTAGATTGGGGTAGATTTTAACAATATAGCCATCTCACAAGTAGCAGTGGTATCCTAAAATGTTATCTAGAACTTGGTGGGGTATACATTTTACCCCACTCAGACCCCCTGCTCACTAGACATATTAGTATCCTCAAATACATACAAAGGATTTGAACGAGCACTCTGTTCCATAAGGGCAGTGGATACCCCAAAATGATCTACAGTGCTACCAGTGTATAATGACTGGGTGGGGCATTTGTTCTTCATTTAACTCTACAATGCATCACGCACCAGCATAAAGTTAAAAAAAATCCAACAGTCGTTGTGCATTACAGCAGGTAAGAGCAGGGCAATGTAGCTGGTACCTTCTGACTTTGCATCAGGAATATCTGTTTAATGATATATAAAACAACTAACACGAAACAGTAACATCTAAAGACATTTGATGAGAAGTCTTCATCAGTGAATCCAGGGTCTGATAAAGGGTGCTCGTTGAAGCTCTACAGTACGAGTAAGTATAGAGCAGCAGAGTCCAAGGAGTGGAACCAGGCTGTTGAAGAGAACACTACCAGGGGTGTGCCGAATTGTTAAAACACGTTCCTGGCACTCAGAAAGTGACCCGACAGTACTGAGATAATATTTTACAGTGATTTTGAAGTCCACAACTGTAGTTTTCCAACAGGGAATAGGCAAGGCTAAAACCTAAAAAGTCAGATATACTCATTATGGATGGTTGCTTTTACTTGTTAGTCGGCACAACCTGATTGACTTCTATAACATAAGAAAGTTTACATTCAGCCCATCTTGCTCGTTTGGTTGTTAGTAGCTTATTGATCTCAGAATCTAATCAAGCAGCTTCCTGAAGAATCCCAGGGTGTCAGCTTCAACAACATTACTGGGGAGTAGTAATGTCACTGTTCTGAATGCCCCTTTTGTGTTAATAAAAAAGTGTCTAGTCTGACTGTTCATTTTCCAATACAAAAGACTCACACATTTTGGTGAATGTGTATTCTATTCAAATGACATTTTTTATAGCAATTAATTAGCACATTTCTCACACTCTCAGACATTTTTTCAGTCTTGCACCTCCAACAGAAATCTCATAATAGATGCAGATGCACTGAAAAATGTGAGTCATAGAGAACGAAATAGTTTGCTTACCCACCATACTAACCAGTCAATACTTTTCCATTTTCCATGACTCATGTTTCTTCTATTTCTTTATTTGTATTATTATTATTATTATTTTACCCCAGGTGTTCTCCCCAGTTCAGAAACCACGCCTCCACACCGCAGCAATTCCCACAACAGCTCGGGACGGTCGGTGTGCGTTTTCTGATCTCACGACCGAGCAAACTGTTTCTTTACACCCAGGAGCTCGGCAGGCTCCGGGAAGCCAGCCCTGCAGGTGTTGGCTTGAGCTCACTGGGGTCTGGCCAGTAGGGTCAGCTGCAGCAAGATGAGGAAAGCAGTCCCTGTGTCCCAAACACTTGGGAGCACAAGCACCAATGCGACGCTCCTTTTGGAATCCCCTGGGAAGAGCCTGTGCTCCCAGGAATGTATGCCTCACCTTATACACCATGTGGCTGTGCCTCTACCAGCTGAGGCTTTAGGGAGCCCCTCGTTAACATCCATCAGAGAAGTGCAACATTAAAAAGCATAAGCACCATTATAATGTCCTATCGGAAAATGTGAGTATTATTATTATTATATTATTACTACAGTACATGCTTAATACTGACATCTCAGTAGACAGAGGGGTGGTAGGTGCAGACTGCTGTAAACCACACTTAGGTTTGATCTTGAGGACTAGGTGATACTGTGAGAACAACATACTGTATTCCAGGACAGAAGGAGGACAAAGAGCAAAGCAGAAATAAAAACAAGTTTGCAGGAATAGAAACAGCGGTGACACAGACCTCAGTGTGAGATCATTTGACATCCCTCCAGCTTTCCAAACTGAAAACAAGCAGCTCTCTATTTAAAGATATGACTCACATGTTTGCTTTTGTTTTAGTTTGCTTTTACGCTCAGTGTGTGATATCTGTACACGGTCACCAGTATAACAAACAGAATTGGGTAAAACTACAGTTGAGCATGCACATTCATAACCCCCAGCTGCTGCAGGTAGTAGCAGGAGCGAGCCTGTTCAGACAGGGGCACCATTTCACATTTTAATAGGAGGGGCAACTGTAATAATATATTATTATTTATTTATTTATTTATTTATTTATTTATGTATTTATTTATTTATTTATTGGCAGACACCCTTATCCAGGGTGACTTACAATTGTTACAAGATATCACATTATTTTTACATACAATTACCCATTTAAACAGTTGGGTTTTTAACTGGAGCAATCTAGGTAAAGTACCTTGCTCAAGGGTACAGCAGCAGTGTCCCCCACCTGGGATTGAACCATTCTGCAAAAACAACATAATTACTTAGACTGTCATTATGAATGTAAACAATAATTATTAAAGAAACTCTGAGGCGAATCTCAGTTATGATAATTTGGCAAAAAGTAATGTTTTCTTTCTATTCACGAGTGGGAAGTTAGCTTACCATACTTCATCAGTTTCTGTTTCTTTTTGAAGCAAACTTGAAGATGACATTGTTCTATGGGAAACTCCTTTGGTTTAATATCACTCTCAACTGACCAACATCATTCTCCATCCAACATCCCACCCTCAATCAACCTCACAATCCACAAATCCTCGTCCCACCAGAGCCTGTGCAATCCGCAGCTTGCCTGAGCCGAACCAAGCTACCATGGCAACGCGGCCTTCTGGAGTACGTGGTGCTTTTAATTGAATGCACTCAATGTCTTCTTATGCAGAATAAAACATAATGAAAAATACAGTTGGTTAAAGTGTTTTAATAAAGGAAACCTGACACAAACTCTGATAATAAACTTTGAGATACTTTCTGTGAAGCATTTATTAACACATTAGCTCAACTTTTGAGGCTTATTTTGTCACCAGAGCGTTGGTAGAGTAAAATAATTTTGCCAAAGACACATATACTCGTTTTTACAAGTTTGTCAGTTGTTCGTCCTGTCTTGAGGGAATACTTCTGCTATAGGCGGACACTTGAGTTGTGGGATTGGAAAGCACAGGCTGGGGAAATTGTGAAATAGAAGCAGGTACACAAATTACACATTTTAGATACATGTATTGTTCCTAAAATTATCACCTGCTTTGATTTTGATTATATTGAGACATCTAGTTATTTCCCACAGTATACATTTTTCGAAAAACAGAGTCAGACAAAATCTTCAAAGCACAGCTCAAGCCTACAGAATCCATGCTAAAGCCAGGTTACCTATCCACGTTTCAAATACAATATCACATTTATATTCTCTAAATGATATACACTACAAACCAGAGAGCTAAAACGATTTCTGCTTTTGAATGAAGTCACCTTTCACATAGAGTTTAATAACAGAAGAACGTAGGAAATATGTTTCATGTATTTGAAAAGTACTATGAGGAATCTGGCTTTTTTGGCACTGCTCACAGCCAGGCACATTAGCAGCAGGTTCTGTGAGTCAAGGGGAGTTTTTTAAGTGTAAAGTTGGCTTGTTTTCAAGTTAATAGTCATAGTTGTGTTTTTAAGTGATCAGGTGGTCAGAATATAAACTGGAAAACACCTGTCCCACTGTCCCAGGTGCATCTGCAGGCATGTTTGTGTTGGGGTTTTGCAGTTTAAAATGATTTAACCTTTTCAATGCCTGGCTAAACAGAACATTTCCTCTCCCACTGTGCAACAGTAAAAGTGGCCACTTCACATTGTTCTATTAAAGTCATTGTAAAAGCATAACAATCTTCATATTATCTATATACATTCAAAATAACTTAGAATACCCATTAATGAAGGCATGTTTCAGCTGCTGCGTTCCAAAACACATTGCTACCTCGTTCATGACATTAACCGTACCATATTGAGTCTCTGCCGTGCTTTATTCTGAATATCGGCACAGTTCATGTCACCTGCTTTGAAAGATGATACCTGGTGCAACTGCAAAGGCAATTCAAAACGGTGACATTAAACCTATCTCAGCCATTTAACAGTATTCTCTTCATCAACCTTTTCCCTCTTTTCAATGACATTCCCCATACTGTAACCCTGTAATACATTTCAGAATGTCTGTCACAAGACTATATCTTGAGTTTCAGAGACAATATCCAATCCTAATTGCTTACAAACAAGTATACAACACATTGCATTGTCAAAAAGATGATACTGAAAATGTGTTTCATGCATTCATAAGGGTTATATTTGTTGTGATGCAGCAGGTGCTGGAGAAATATCTTTAGATTACAACTTCCAAAACCCACGTGTATGTTACAAACATATATAGTTTTAACTATGAATGAATGTTGAGATCTCTTATCATTTGGTCTTTACAGTAAATAGAAGACTTCTTGTCAAAGGCGCTGACATGGAAAGAGTTACAGAGCAACATGCAGTGTTTACAGGAAATGCAGAACTTTACCTTTGGTGTATCCTGTGTTGTCTATATTGTAGCAATACATTAATATTTGTGTAGAAAGAGCCTTCCCAACGTTTCAGTATGTTTAACATACCTTTATTAACCTGTCTGTGATGTCATTTCTATATAGTTAATGATAATCAGTGTAGTTGGCATGGCATCAGAAAGCCTATAATTATCTCTACTGTTTGTTTTCAAACACACTTTCCCTTGACAAAGGTATGTTAAACATACCGAAACGTTGGGAAGTTGGCTCTTTCAAGCAAAACATTTTTTTGTGTGAACCTTGTCCAAAGCACATGTACAAAGTATTGTGTTTCATATAAACACTGCAGGGAGTTCTCTAACATCTTAGCTGCCAATACAACTATTACGAATGCAAGCATGTGGGGTCCCACTTAATAAAGACACTGCTGCATGCAGTGCAGGGAGAGCCATGTGGGGTCCCCAGTGTCTTATCTTGTAAAGGCACTGCTGCGTGAGGTCCAGGGAGAGCCGTGTGGGGTCCCCAGTGTCTCAACTGGTAAAGGCACTGCTGAGTGGTGCACAAACCAGTTTCTGAAATTGTTTATGTGGCCAGGCTTGCAAAAGTCCCCATATGTTTTAAAACTATGTGTGAAAGCAAGCATTTCTATTAAGCATCACATCACTGTACAAGTGGTGGCGCTTTCACATCCTGGGTCCTCAGCAATGTCTTTGGGGTCAATACAGTGCAAGCCATGTCAGTCAATAGCGGAAGCAGCTGTTTGGTTAATGACAGGGAAGAAGGTGTTGAAGAGGTGGGGGAAATGTCACCTCCTCCAGGTGAAATGACCAATCAAATGCACAACTGCTTGTTAACAGATAAGATTTCTGGAAGTGTATTGTTAGCTGTAACCTTTTCAAATAGGCAAGGACACCCTCCTGTTTACTCACCCTGGGGATGAGGCACATGACTGCTGACAACAATAGAAACAGATACAAGTAAGAAAACTTGCTTTTTTTACCAAATGAGGTGCTCAATAGAAACTGAAATTTGGGTGGAGGGATTTCATTTCAGACAGCTAGCTGACATATTTGTAACCTGGTCACATTCAGAATTTGTTTTGGTTTTCCTGAAGCTCTTTTTCTTTTTAGTTGGCTTTTGCGTTGTTTACGTGCGCTCGTGGGAGCTGCAGTCCTTCGTTTAAAATGGTTTTGCTTTTTGGTGCTTCTTGTAAATTTAGTTTTCAGGAAATGTAAAGAACAATGGCACTGGCTAAAGTACAGGCAGCCCCTTTTTCCTAACCAGTTTTGAATGATGTGCTCTCACCGCAGCAATCCCCACAACAGATTCCACTTTAAATATAGAAGAAAGCAGAAGCTGACACTGAAATCAGGCTGCAGTGGTACTCACAGGCCTGGTGTGCAGCATCTCAACCTGGGAAACGAGCGGGGCACGGTCCTGGCTCCCTGCTCTATCTTATCAGGCTGCATGGTGAAGCGCTAAGCCACAGCTATCACAGTCACGTCTTGAAGTTCCTCACAATCCGCTCTGAAAGCCCAAACCTCCTTACTATGTAATGCAGACCACCCAAGTGACCCGCATTTTCCTGGTCAGACCCACAAATTGACATTAAAACCCGCAGACCCGCGACAGTCACTGTACAACCCACAAAATAAACGTACATGTAAGAGCACTGTTTGGGTGATGTAAAAGAACTGAAGTTTGTCGTTATCAACAAAAGTCTGTACGTACACTCCCCATGGGTTCTTAATTCAAGTTGCAAATTATATAATTTAAAAATAACCAATGTTGTAGTTTTCTTTTTCTTTTAATGATTCAAAAAGTAATTTTGATTATTTAGGACAGATTAATCATGGTCCTCAACTGCAGCAAATAGTTGGGCCTAGCATTCCAGTTGATGACCTATGTAATGTAAAGTAGGTTTGAAGGTCATATTGTTGAATGATTTGATTGGAATGAGGAAGGCTGTCCAGTCTTGGAATTTAGGATTTTTCAGACAAGCTCAAATCAGCTCAGACAGTTATAGGCAGATGAAAAATGAAAATAACGCAATATTGGAGCAACAGAACCACTCCTAATAATTGCAATGGGTTTTTGTTGTAAGAGAGATCGACGGTCCAGTTTTTGAACTGTATGATTCCATTTCCAATCCTCCACATTACTGGGAACTGTGCTCCCCTATGGTGTAGAAAGCTAACTTAGCAACACTCAACGCTTTGTCCTTGATTATAAGAAATGAACAGAAGTGCACACCGCTGCTTTCTGATTTAAATCAGCAACTAAGAATCCCAGTTTGTGTATCCGTGTGGCAGTCCTGAGGCCTGCCCCTGTAAATACTATGTTTTGCTTTGGGGTTTCGAAATAAAATGTGGTTTTGGGTTGGGTTGTAAATAATAATGGGTTTAATTTCTTTAATTGGATGGTAGGGCTGGGAGGTTAGACCTCCCTGCTTGCCTAATTAAAAGGAATGTGCAGCAGGTGGCCTGGGGCAATTGAACGATTGACAATCAATTAACCGTGCTCACCTGCCTCTAAAAAGATGCTGAAAAGCCAGTTTCTTTGTTCTTCGTGGTGCTGTGTTGTTTGTGTTTGTTTGTGTGTGTGGTGTCTGCACAGCCTGGAGGGGAAGGAGGAGAACCCTCATAACTGCGTGTCAAACCAGGGTGAGCTTCAGCATGATCCCTGCATGGTTAACCAGGATCATGAACTTTATGGTAGAGATTATTTTATTATTATTATTTATTATTATTTGTTTATTTAGCAGACGCCTTTATCCAAGGCGACTTACAGAGACTAGGGTGTGTGAACTATGCATCAACTGCAGAGTCACTTACAACTACGTCTCACCCAAAAGATGGAGCACAAGGAGGTTAAGTGAATTGCTCAGGGTCACACAATGAGTCAGTGGCTGAGGTGGGATTTGAACCGGGGACCTCCTGGTTACAAGGCTGTTTCTTTAACCACTGGACCACACTGGTATTTTAGGGGATTTTTAATCCTATCACAGTTTATTTAGTTTGTTAGGAAGAAGGACCTCCCTGTTTAGTGGGAGTAGTGCATGGCCTGAGCTTGGGCACCTTTTATTTCTTAGCTGTCTTTGAACTGTGTTTTGTTTTTCATTTTTGTTATTCATGTACTGCCAAGTATATATCCTCCGGCCCTAGTGATGGTTACCAACACTGCAGCTGCTTAAATAAATAAAACCTGGACGCCAGAGCGGCATTTCAAATACAAACCCTGTGTGTCTCTGTTTCTCAGCGGATACCCACATGGTAACAGTATACCCTGTTACAATCCGGTATAATTTACTGAATATCATCTATTCACCTCCAGGCTGGATAAGAAGCTTTCATTGATATAATAAAACATGTAAATGCAATTTGTAGCTATATACCTTAAGTTAGTGTTAGTGTTTTTCAGCCTGAACACAAACGACGTTGTCCTTTATTAAACCTAATAACACAGGGTTAAGAAAGACACTCTCTGTAAACAGAAAACAAAACTTAACAAATCAGGCTGAGCAGGGACAGGAGAGGGTAGAGTTTGAGTTGAAAATGATGGGAAGAAACAGCTCGGCTTCCTGTTTCCTCTTTTTCATTGTATTGTAAATGAGAAGGCATGAATTTTTCAAGAGTTTCCAGTCTTGATGAAACTGATGGACAACCACATTAACCTGTTGAATGAACTTATCAAAGCCAAATGAACCTGTTAAATGAACTACTCAAAGCCAAATGTACTTAGTAAAGCTATAGTAAACATCCACTTTTTAAAGATCCTCACAACTTACCGGTGGTTCCTTTTTCTTTTTTCTTTTTTTGATTGGTGCTTGACAATCTTTAGTGTTGGTGAAAGATGAGGGATACTGAGAGCCCCCCCTCACAAATCTGCAAAAGAGAGAGGAAGACAAAAAACAAACTTCAAACCTCCCATTAAAATGTATATATTGTGAAGAGTGTCTCTTACTGTAACCTTACATCTTCACAGTTGTCTCTTTACGTTCTACAGTGTTTGCAGTCATTCTGAGTGTGGTTGATCTCCACTACTCAAAGGTTGTATTTTTTGTTGTATACAGTGTGTGCAAAGCTACTGGGACCCGTGTTCAGGAGCTGCTCTTCAGTTCCAGTTGTCTGCCATAGACATCAGCAACACAAACTAGATTATCTAAAGAGTCTTGTGTTTGTAAGACGCAGCACCATCTTGTGAGTGCCTACTGTGGGTCACCTCCTGTTGGACCTGGCAATGCAGAGGAGGTGTTAACTTGATAGTGCTGGTCTGTGTCTGGCAACTAGAATGGAAGAGCAGCTTAACTCAGACCAAAAGACCTCTCAGAATAATAATGCAAATAATATCAACTTGTGGTCCTTCAAAAATTCCCCAAATTAGACAATGGCACTCAGCCATTCCCAGACGCCATCTGTGTGATTCATTGACTATAACCAGACATAACACCCTGGTTGCTATCGATGTTGGCTTTTCCAGTTATAATGAAATTCCCCTCACAGGTGTGTATAATAGAGCACACTAGCCTTACTGGCAATATTAAAGAACTGGTGTCTGTTTGGTGTAGCTTGTATATAGGTGTGTTTGGGGTATTTTCAGACCGTAAGTTCAGTAGCACATTGTATTAACATAATTTTGAAAAAAAAAAAAAAATGGAATGGAGTTTAGTTTCGCTGGAGCCGGATCACATAGTTCGGCTTTATAAAGTGGATCAGGCTCGGATTCCACTTACCCGTCATTGTCATCTAACAGTAGTGCTGTACGCACCGCAGCAAGGCAAACTGACCAATGACTACGTCAACGTCATTAAGTTGCTGTATTTCAAACTGTTATTTTTTATTATCACCAGAAGAGCATACTATACTAAATAAAAAAGGAATGAAGACAGGACACTAAAAATCCATGGTAGCTTTTTAAAAACAGCCCCAGAGCCAAAGACTGGAACTTTTACCTGCCATCACCCGCTGAGCAGAGTGGAAAAAAGGCCAAGATTAACAATAATTAACTCCTGCAGATTAAGCTGTTAAAATACGGATGCTGTATTATGTTCCATTTATTGTTGTTATACTCTGTGTAGTTATCAATGTGGTTATGTGCAACAATGCAAGTACTTGCCATGAGTGTGTTTTAACATTATTTTAGCTGCTGTAACTTAGGTAGTTTTTGTTATTGCTGTTTGATACATACATGCCAACAGTCCCTATATGGTCGGGACAGTCCTGATTTCCTAGCAAATGTCTTGCGTCCCAATGCATAGGAAGAAAAAAATAATTTATTCTGCACAGTAGAGATAGTGAAAACCACACGCTGTGCTCTGCATGTGGCTGACACATCTGCTGATCACTAACTTACACAAAGGTAAGAATGCTTCATTATGTCTGTTTTTACTGTCATGACCGTATCCATAAAAAAAATAACTGCATTTATCCTGCATGATGGCAGATTTGTCAAATGTGTGATTCCTAAAGATTGTTTAGCAGTTGATTCAGTATAATAAATAAGTAGCTTAATTATTCTCTTAACTGTTTACATTGTGTGCTACAGATGTATCAAGGCTTGCCATGATGTTTTGTTGTTTGTCTATTTTGTCCCCCCCCCCCCTCCCCACTGGAAATTTCACAAATCACACCCTGGGTATTTTACATACAAGTTCAAATCGTATGGTTTCCAATGTGCATTACTTTAGGGGAAAACATCCAGTCAGCTCAATTAATCACACCACATGACAAGACCATCACTTGAACTGCACACAATTTTGTTATTGCAATAAAATCAATATAAAGAGCTGAAGTATGTGGCAGATCCTGTAAAAGTTAGTTTGTACTTAATGTGTAACCCTGATCCTAACTCTATCCCTAACGCTAAACCTAACTCTAAACCTAACCCTAACCCTACCTAACCCCAACTCTCTCTTTTCTGATACAATTGTGTGCTTACATATATTGTGCAAAAATACATACACAAGTACATTGTAACTATGCATAATAACATGGTAATTATGTGTAAGTATACATGTATTTACTATATAACTACTAGGTAAATACACAGTAATTAGAGACACTTAATGTGAAGTGTTATCAAATCTGGGTTTATTATTATTATTATTTATTTCTTAGCAGACGTCCTTATCCAGGACGACTTACATTATTACAAGATAGCACATTATTTTTATATACAATTACCCATTTATACAGTTGGGTTTTTACTGGAGCAATCTAGTAAAGTACCTTGCTCAAGGGTACAGCAGCAGTGTCCCCACCTGGGATTGAACCCACAACCTTCCGGTCAAGAGTCCAGAGCCCTAACCAGTACTCCACACTGCTGCCCACTGCTTTTATGAAATGGCAAGCGCTGTGGTTAAAGCAGTATATCGTTGTAGTCTTTGTTACTCTCCTGTTTTTTTCTCTGGTTCCTCTTTTGTCATCTAAAAATGTCAGGAAGACTGGAAAGGGTCTCGATTTAGAATCAGTCACTCAGAACAATGAGTGTGAATCCCACGCCTGCAGGCTATTAGCTCCTGACATGCTGTTATTCATTACTAAACAGAGGAGAGGGGGGCGAGCCACTTCCTCATCAATGACTTCATAGTAGACACACTGCTTTCTAGTCAGCGTACTGTCACCTGACTTGCTGCCTGACTAATGTTGGTTTTGTAACTGTCAGGTTTCTCTGAGTAATTGCTGGCTTTTTTTTTCTTTTCAGATCAGCAATTTTCCAGTCAATAGAAAATAAGTATAATAATTTCAACATGATGGGGTCAAGAGGGTTGTCCAGGAAAAACGTAATATCCCACAATTCCAGATTCCGCTAATTTTTTACATTTTAAAAACTACCAGAAACGTGTGCTTGATTGGTATAGGAAGCAAGGATACAGGCAGGCAGCAAACCCTATTTGTTTTATTTCAATGGACGCACGCAGTCTGTTTTCTTTGCTGGATGCAGTGTTGTTGCAAACCCAGTCACTTGTGGTGTCCCCCAAGGATCTGTTCTTGGGCCCCTTCTCTTCAATATCTACATGCTTCCCTTGGGTCACCTCATCCGCCAACACAGCCTCATGTTTCACTCCTATGCTGACGACACCCAGCTCTACTTAAAACTCGACCCTGGAAGCCCCTCTGCCATGGTCCGGCTCTCGGCTTGCATTCAAGATATCGAGGCCTGGATGTCTGGCAATTTTCTTCAGCTGAACACTAGCAAATCTGAACTCCTAGTAGGATTTGAAACTCAACTTAAGAATCTCAATAGAGCTCCCCTGAACCTCGGAAACTGTCTGCTGCTGCCTTCCCCCACAGTACGAAGCCTTGGTGTACTTCTTGACAGCAACCTCTCCTTTGATGCCCACATCTCCTCCGTGGTCAAATCTTCCTTCTACCATCTTCGAAACATCTCCAAAGTCCGTCCCTACCTTTCCCTCCCGGATGCGGAGATACTTTGTCATGCATTTGTCTCCTCTCGACTCGACTACTACAACTCTCTATATGGTGGTCTCCCAGCACGCACCATAAACCGACTGAAGCTAGTTCAGAATGCTGCTGCCAGGATCCTTACCAGATGTAAAAAATGTGATCACATCACCCCCCGTCTTGCCCAGCTACACTGGCTACCTGTATAGTTCAGGATTACTTTCAAAACTCTCCTGCTCACCTACAATGCCCTTCATCACACAGGTCCTGAGTGCCTCCTCAACTTGCTGAGGTCCTCCGACTCTGGCCTGCTTGTTATCCCCAAGCAAAAGTGCACCACGCTTGGAGAACACTCGTTTAGTTTCATGGCTCCGACTCTCTGGAACTCTCTCCCAGCTTTGGTGCGTGATGCTCCCACCGCCGCTCGCTTTAAATCAACTCTCAAGACCCACTTGTTCTCATTTGCTTTCCATGCTCTTTAAGCCTGATATCTGCTATTAGCTGCTGTGTTGCTGCTACTATTTCATGTATAATGCTACTGTGGCAGGAACGGCTGAGTGGTCTGACGTCACGGCAGAAGAAGGGACAACAAAACAAAAAGGTAGGATGCAGTGGCGCGGGCGCCGTTTTATTTAATGAATCCAAAAATAAAATAACTATTTAAACAAAAGAACACTTGCTCACAGAGCAAAATAAAAGTGTAAACAAAAACAAATCTCGAACACAAAATCCAAAATAAATAAACCATACAGGTCAGGCTGGGCAGTCGCTGTCACTGTTCCTGTAGGCTATGCTTTAGTTTCGTTTTTAAATAAACCTTCTCTCGCTCTCCGTCTCTATCACCCACCCTGAACTGGAGAGTTGCAGGCTTTTTATATTCAGGTGACCATCTCCCGATTAGCAACTAAATTAATCACTTAATTAATTCGGGAGATGGCCACCTTCTGCACGAGTTTTTTCATTACACCTGGCAGAGGACGAGCACCGATCTCGCCTCTGCCAGGACATGTTTTAAAAATAAACAAAACACGGCGCTACGCCGTCATAAATATAATACAATAAAACTAAATACAAAAGAAAAACACACTGCACAGGGGCGGAGGGGGAGACCCCGATCTAAAAATAAACAAACAATGTACAGGGCTGCTCGCCCTGTTACATATCCCCCTCCTTGTGCGAAGCACACATGGCCCCAACGGCCACCTCCCCCCTCAGTCTCAATGTCCTCGGAGAGGGGGAAGCAAGTTGCTTCTGGGGGGTGGCCATGGTGGAATCTCCAGCACCCCCCAATTCTTTGTGGCCGGCAGCTCCCTCTTCTGGGGCTCCCTCCACACTCTGTCCTGCCGCGAAATTGCGGCTGGGGGAGCTGGTCTCCTGACCTTCCCCCTCCTCTTCATGGCCAGCAGTTCCCCTCCGTGGGGCTCTGACCACACAAACTCCTGCCGCGAAAGTGCGGCTGGGGGAGCTGGTCTCCTGACCTCCCCCCCCTTCTTCATAGCCGGCAGTTCCCCTCCGTGGGGCTCCGACCACACAATATCCTGCCGCGAAAGTGCGGCTGGGGGAGCTGGTCTCCTGACCTCCCCCCCTTTCTTGATGGCCGGCAGCTCCCCTCCGTGGGGCTCCGACCACATAACCTCTGGCCGCGAAAGTGCGGCTGGGGGAGCTGGTCTCCTGACCTCCCCCCCTTTCTTGATGGCCGGCAGCTCCCCTCCATGGGGCTCCGACCACAGTGTAGGGACCCCAGGTGAAGCAGGATCCCTGGCGACCCCAGGCGACGGCAGCGGACCCTCGGGAGGCGACGGCAGCGGCAGCGGACCCTCGGGAGGCGACGGCAGCGGACCCTCGGGAGGCGACGGCAGCGGCAGCGGACCCTCGGGAGGCGACGGCAGCGGACCCTCGGGAGGCGACGGCAGCGGACCCTCGGGAGGCGACGGCAGCGGACCCTCGGGAGGCAACGCAGGACCGGCAGCAACCCTAGGAGACGCAAGGGAGACACAGGCGACCCAAGGCGATGCTGACGGCGGGAGGGGAGCCCCTGGCCATGAAGGTGGCAGCAGGAGCTCCACTTCTCCCAATGGTGGTGGTGGAGGTAGAGGTAGCTCCTGCTCCTCTCCTCCTGACAGTAAAGGCGGCAGGGGCTCCTCCTCTTCTGGCGGCCAAGGCGGCAGGGCTTCCTCCCCTTCAGGCGGCCAAGGCGGACGGGCTTCCTCCCCTTCAGGCGGCCAAGGCGGCAGGGCTTCCTCCCCTTCAGGCGGCCAAGGCGGCAGGGCTTCCTCCCCTTCAGGCGGCCAAGGCGGCAGGGCTTCCTCCCCTTCAGGCTGCGAAGGCGGCCAAGGCGGCAGGGCTTCCTCCCCTTCAGGCTGCGAAGGCGGCAGGGCTTCCTCCCCTTCAGGCTGCGAAGGCGGCAGGGCTTCCTCCCCTTCAGGCTGCGAAGGCGGCAGGGCTTCCTCCCCTTCAGGCTCCGAAGGCGGCAGGGCTTCCTCCCCTTCAGGCTGCGAAGGCGGCAGGGCTTCCTCCCCTTCAGGCTGCGAAGGCGGCAGGGCTTCCTCCCCTTCAGGCTGCGAAGGCGGCAGGGCTTCCTCCCCTTCAGGCTGCGAAGGCGGCAGGGCTTCCTCCCCTTCAGGCTGCGAAGGCGGCAGGGCTTCCTCCCCTTCAGGCTGCGAAGGCGGCAGGGCTTCCTCCCCTTCAGGCTGCGAAGGCGGCAGGGCTTCCTCCCCTTCAGGCTGCGAAGGCGGCAGGGCTTCCTCCCCTTCAGGCTGCGAAGGCGGCAGGGGCTCCTCCCCTTCTGGCAGCCAAGGCGGCTCCTCCCCTTCTGGCAGCCAAGGCGGCTCCTCCCCTTCTGGCAGCCAAGGCGGCTCCTCCCCTTCTGGCAGCCAAGGCGGCTCCTCCCCTTCTGGCAGCCAAGGCGGCTCCTCCCCTTCTGGCAGCCAAGGCGGCAGGGGCGCCTCCCCTTCTGGCTGCAACAGGGAAACCAGCAGGCATGTTCCCTCTGCTGGCAGTGGTGGAAGCGGAACCAGCAGGCATGCTCCCTCTGCTGGTGGTGGTGGTGGTGGGGGGAGCGACCTGTCGTCCTCCCACGGAGACGGAGGTGGCACCAGCAGGTATTCTCCCTCTGCAGGCGGAGGTGGGAGCGACTCACAGTCCTCCCAGGGCGGTGGAGGTGGAACCAGCAGGAATGCTCCCTCTGCTGGCGGAGGTGGGAGCGGCTCACAGTCCTCCCACGGAGACGGAGGTAGCACCAGCAGGTATTCTCCCTCTGCTGGCGGAGGTGGGAGCGACTCACAGTCCTCCCATGGAGATGGAGGCGGCACCAGCAGGTATTCCCCCTCTGCTGGCAGGTACCTGGGCTGTGGACCTTCGGCCTTCCCCTTCTTGGGCCGTGGACACACCGACTCCCCCCTCTCGGGCCGTGGACGCACCGACTCCCCCCTCTCGGGACGTGGACGCACCGACTCCCCCCTCTCGGGACGTGGACGCACCGACTCCCCCCTCTCGGGACGTGGACGCACCGACTCCCCCCTCTCGGGACGTGGACGCACCGACTCCCCCCTCTCGGGACGTGGACGCACCGACTCCCCCCTTTTAGGCGCAGGACGTTCGGGCTCCTCCCTTTTAGGCGCAGGACGTTCGGGCTCCTCCCTTTTAGGCGCAGGACGTTCGGGCTCCTCCCTTTTAGGCGCAGGACGTTCGGGCTCCTCCCACTCAGGCGCAGGACGTTCGGGCTCCTCCCACTCAGGCGCAGGACGTTCGGGCTCCTCCCTTTTAGGCGCAGGACGTTCGGGCTCCTCCCACTCAGGCGCAGGACGTTCCAACTCCTCCCTCTTGTCTCCCCTCCAGCAGCTGTAATCCCAGTCTTCAGGGAGGGGGCAATTAACTGGGAAATGCCCCCGCTCCCCACAGATGCAGCAACAACTCAGCTGGCTTATGCTATGGAGGAGGGCTTCCCAGCTCATCTCCTCCTGTGCCTGCTCTTGTTGCTGCAGCGGCTGCTGTCTCCTCATCCTCCTTCTTCCTCCCATCTTCCTTCCTCCCATCCTCCTCTTCACTCTCCACACAATCAAAAAAACGAAAAAAAAAATGAAAAAAAATGCAGTACCCTACTTCTGCCTGCGTCCTGGAGGCGCTGCGATCCCTCTTCTGACACCACGTGTGGCAGGAACGGCTGAGTGGTCTGACGTCACGGCAGAAGAAGGGACAACAAAACAAAAAGGTAGGATGCAGTGGCGCGGGCGCCGTTTTATTTAATGAATCCAAAAATAAAATAACTATTTAAACAAAAGAACACTTGCTCACAGAGCAAAATAAAAGTGTAAACAAAAACAAATCTCGAACACAAAATCCAAAATAAATAAACCATACAGGTCAGGCTGGGCAGTCGCTGTCACTGTTCCTGTAGGCTATGCTTTAGTTTCGTTTTTAAATAAACCTTCTCTCGCTCTCCGTCTCTATCACCCACCCTGAACTGGAGAGTTGCAGGCTTTTTATATTCAGGTGACCATCTCCCGATTAGCAACTAAATTAATCACTTAATTAATTCGGGAGATGGCCACCTTCTGCACGAGTTTTTTCATTACACCTGGCAGAGGACGAGCACCGATCTCGCCTCTGCCAGGACATGTTTTAAAAATAAACAAAACACGGCGCTACGCCGTCATAAATATAATACAATAAAACTAAATACAAAAGAAAAACACACTGCACAGGGGCGGAGGGGGAGACCCCGATCTAAAAATAAACAAACAATGTACAGGGCTGCTCGCCCTGTTACAGCTACTATCATGTATTATGCACTATCATGTATTTTTTCCCCCTGTATAGCATGTATTATGCATTTCTCTGTATTTAAAGTATTATGGATTTTCTTGTTGTTACTGCATCTTGTAAAGCGCTTTGTGATGGTGGTCCACTATGAAAGACGCTATAGAAAATAAAAATTGATTGGCTGATTAACATGATTTAAAAGCCTAAACCCTGAGGTTAATTGAAGACCTGCTGTCCTAATTTTAACCTGCTCTTTCAACTTGCATACAGAAAGCCATGCCTTTCTGACGTTCACAAACTCATTCTCATTTTGATGATAATGTATGTCACTATGTTCCTGTCTTACACAGAAAGCAATGTGGGGTGACCATTTACCTCCAGGTTCACTGGGACTGTTTGTGACGGTTCGGGTTTTTTAACTCACATTCCATTTACTTGAGGTGCCTTTTACCTGTAACCTTTCTTTGAGAGCTGCAGGACTTCAGGTAACAGAATGTATTGCAATTCAAGTTTAAAAACCTGGGCTGAACTCGGAGCCAAGTGGAAATGAACATATGAAAGATACACCGACATGGACTGAAATCTAGTGTTAGCCTTCCTAAACAGGCTCTGTCATTATTGAGTGTTTAAAGTTATGGATGATCTGTGACTAATAACATTTTTCCTCAGGCGGTTTTGAGGACAGCTTCTTCTAGATGGAATGAATGATGGCTGGTGTTTACAGGATCTCATGTGACAGAAGATGTGTGATAATGCAGAGCAGTGTGGAAATAGGATGAGTTTTTCAAGACACAGCCGCTTTTCACAGCTTACCGGTTTCCTTGAGTAATCGACTTGCACTGCGTCGTCTACTGCTTTGGGCAGTTCACAAAATCTTCTGTTCTGCTTTTGAGAAACTAATAGGAAAGTGTTAACCAACAATAACAATGCTATTATTATCCCAAAGGCAGGTGTCCTCTGAAACTAACAGGACTTTAGATCTTAAAACTCACTTTAAACAGCGACATAAACGACAAGGGTCTATATTTGCAGATATGAACTTGCCTATTGCCACAGTCATTTGTGTTCATGTGTATTGAATCCTAATCAGTCCTGTAATGCACATTAGTTGTATTCCTGCTAATACTTACCCTATGGTAGTGCCAGTACAGTTTAAACAATCCACAGTGAATCGATTTCATTTTCCCATCTTATAGACCCTTGTCCTTTCAAGCAGCTTCAGCGATATAGTCCAAAATACAACACAAAAAACACATTTAAAAAAGACTTTCATACAGAACAAACATGTTTAATAACAGCAGTATTGTCCTCCTTTCACTTGACCGCAGTCTACTGCTAGTCTGGTAGCACATAAGGATAGAACAGACTGGATTTCAGTGATATAATAACCCAATTCTAGTGTCTTCAGGGTTATTACCCAATGCATTATCTTACCACACAACAGCATGACAACACTCTTACAACATGTCTTGTTCTTTTATCTTTAATTTCTTTTTCTTTTTTGCTATACATTATTTTCACTTTCAGGGACCCTGTATAAGTCTTTTTTGTTAATTAAGATCACAAGAGCATTTTAAAATTGGTAAATGTTCAAACAGATCAATTTGAACGTTGATTACAATGAAATGTTCAAGAATCTAATCGTATTTGGATTTTATGATTTAGTTGTGTTTTAGTTTATAAATGACTGTAGAAGGACCATAGTTTGATATGTGTTCCGAATCCATCGTGATGCCATTGCTGATAATGCTGTGATCTGCTACACTGGGATTTTTCAAACCTTTCTCTAAAGTCAGTCGAACGTGTGAACATGTGGTTTTCTCGGATGGCTTCTTCTTGACTGTCACAAATAATGTGACAGTCAAATGTGTAACAGAGCTTGCAAAATACTGCACCGATACTCTACGGGGTTCTTCAAAGAGTCGGTTCAGAAGTGCGAGGGTGGGTGTGTGGGTGGAGGGGTACGTGGGTGGGGGAGTAAACCACAGAAACCAGGAGGGGTTAAAAGGCTCTCGTCCTTACAAACTCTGTGCTTTGGAGATCAATCATCATGTTGTCCTTTTACTCACTCCAGAAATAATGAACAATAGATTGTGCATTCCCCATTGCTTCAAAGAAGAAACGAAAATGAACTTCAAAACACCAAGAGTTACAGTACTCAGCATGCATGGTTTATGTTTTTTTGTTATAGAGCCTTACGAAAAATATACTCCGGTATTAATGCAATACGTTGCAATAGAATTTTAATAGTTTAAACAATGCCAGATCTACTGCAGCCCTTCTTAAACACTTTGACCGTGCTTCCACTGTACTATCGTTAGTGATGTGTGAGTCTAGGGGATCACTGAGTTACCCTGACTGGGGAAAACACTGTTAGGATTATTATAGTGTTCAAGTAGAGGCAGGACAAACTACACAAGTACATCTTAGTTTAAAGTAGCTTCAATTGAAATGTTCTCATTTTTTAATTGCTGTCCACTTTACAATAGTGAGGTTTGCAATGACAGTATATTGACAGTTTCAAACTGCAAGTACTGAAATAGTTGTTGGTAATCTTTCTTCATATCCGGTGTTGCCAATCCAGCACCTTTCATGAGAACCTAAATTCAGGAATGTTGTTTCATAGCAATTCCAGGAAGCCATATCTTTCATCTCGTGAGGGGTGAAGTGCTCATGAGGCCGGAAGGAGTCTCTCTGATTCTGCTGAGAGTCATTCCGTAAACACAGGTGTCCGTACAGGTGAGCGAAAACAAGCCTGCCTGTCATCCTTTCAGAAGGTTACTGCAGATCATAGCATGCTTGGGAAGGCAGCAGTGTGGCGTAGTGGTTAGGGCTCTGGACTATTGACCAGAGGGTTGTGGGTTCAATCCCTGGTATGGGACACTGCTGCTGTACCCTTGAGCAAGGTACTTTACCTAAATTGCTCCAGTAAAAACCCAACTGTATAAATGGGTAATTGTATGTAAAAATAATGTGATATCTTGTAACAATTGTAAGTCGCCCTGGATAAGGGCGTCTGCTAAGAAATAAATATATATTATTATTTAAGGAAAGTAAAAACACGTCGGTTAAAATGAAACAAGCCGAAATTGACTTCCTTAAGTAAAGAACATATACTTAGAATCATATATGGTAAAATATATAAATAGACTGATAGGTCAGAATATATTATCATGAGTAATGCATTACCTGTCCAAACCCAACAAGCGATTGTTGTGCTGATAATATTATTGACCCATATGTTATTTTATATATTTAAGTGTCTGTTTTTCTCTTCCTTGTACTTTGTTTCTCCCACTGAACGCATGCACGACGTTGTGAGATTAATGTCAACAAGTGTTGATTCTTCTTGCATTTTTACTTTTGTGCTTTTTATTATATAGTTTTTGCAATACAGCAGTGTTCTATGACCATGGTAACATAGAATATGACAGCTGGTGGCGAGATACGTGTTCAGCCTGCTATGTCCCTAACGAGATATGTATTGAAGATCCAGTGAAGGAACTAGCTGGTGTCTTGAAGATACTGGACTGCACTGAACCGTGTTAGAACAACACAAGGGAGGAGCGCCTACCTCCTCCGTAAGTGACTGCAGTGAAGTGCAATCCATCACTCACGTCACCCACCATTGCCCAACACGCTTTTGCAGGCGATACAAATGGAATCCGTCTCAATCCATTGTTTTTCAAATGCCATGCGAGAGAAAGAGACAGAGAGAGAGAGAGACACAGAGAGAGAGAGAGAGAGAGAGAGAGAGAGAGAGAGAGAGAGAGAGAGAGAGAGAGAGAGAATATATGTATTGAAGCTGGTATTTTCTATTTAGAGATACCAAGACATTTAGTGAGAGGACAACACTTCCCCACTCACAAGCACAACCCCACATCACAGGTTTTCTGTATATGTAAATCTGAACCACAGACCACGCACTCTGTAAGCAAACATCTTAACCACGGCACGAAAGAGCCAGACTCGTTTGCACAAGAACTTATAGAGCTTAAGAGCTGCAGATCTGTAACAGCACTGTATCACAAAGCACTGCCTATTACACTCAATGTAAGGGAGTAGTACTTTATTTGGGATACTTTACAAAACTAGCTGAAAACATCATGTGTGTCATCTATGGATGCATGCAGTACTGCAACAATTCATGAACTGGAGGACTGGAGTATGATTAGGGTTAGTCTTTTTCAGTTTTTATTTTTGGGAGTGTGTAATTATGCTTTACTAATTGGTTACTGTACCTTTAAATACCATATATACTGGCTTACTGTGTTGTACTCTGGAATATCTCTCAGTTGCAAGGAGGGCGGAGAGCTGTGTAGACGTGCCTTGAGTGTATTCAGAGTAACGTGGGTTAACTAGCATGCTAAATAATAGATCTATCTTATAGAATGAAACTGTGGAGCTAGGCTATGGATGGTCTGAAGCATTTGACTACTAAAATAAATGTTCTATGTGAGGGTTAAAAGAAAACAGTCACAGAAAAAGGCAGGAAATCTGGCAGCTGTTGAAATAGTGGTGCTACTATTTACTTTGTTAACAAAAAAAGTAAAACAAATGATTTCTAAACAAATAATATCAATATACAGGCCCACGTGTGGTTGTTTTTAGCAGCACAGTGCCCATGATCCGTGTCTGGACTCTCTACACTTCCTCCTGCCATGGATTAACATAAAGCCAGCCTGCCCGGCGGTACAAGTGCACAAACTACACTCGCCTTGGAGTAAAGTATTTATGTTAAGCTGACTCAAATTCTTGAGTCAGAGCAGCACAGGTTTCAATTGATGAAAAACGTGGGGTCGCCTCAAAATAATCATGTTCCTCTAAAAGGCAAGGGCTGTATTACAGCGTTTTGTGCACTCCTCAAAAATGAACACCAAAAAAACAAAAAACCTGAAGTATGACTGATTGGAATGCTCAAAGAACTCGAGTCAAATGACAGTAACACAATTGCAAGAAGTCCCCGCGTCTGCATTGCAGGGTCATCGAAGTTAGTCTTAGCAATGTCAACTCTTAAGAAGTTTTTTTATTCATCAGTTAGTAGTCTTAAAGGTTTTACATTGACTCTGCCTTGCTGTCATCCTGATGACAGGTGTTAATGGCAGGAATGAATTGGACAGTCTAAGAAAAGACTTCATCATTTACCCTTGTTGGCACTGTGAGACTGAGAGAGAAAGTGAGCCTCTGTGATGTGCTGGTTAGCCTCGTTATGAACGGTGACAGACTCCTCTGCCTGTATACTTGCCCCCCTTTGTTCCTCTTATTGGTTCCATGTTTCTCTAAGTCACGTGTGATGCGATCTTTGTTTGTTTGCTTTCAGCTTGGTCTATATCTCACGGCCTACCACAAATGCTGTTTAAAAAACAGTGCTTACAGTAAATCTTATGACATTTGTCCATGACGTATTCACATGACACTATGGAAGTTTCCCAGGCTTATTATAGTTTACATTTATCATTTGGTTTTGACAATGCTTGACAATGCTTTACAATACTATACGGTATACTGCTTTGCTTACCATATCACACTGCAATAAAAGACATTATGAAATGGCAAGAATAGAGGGAACAATCTCATTGGTCAACAAGTGTTCCAGCCTGTGCAGATATGTCACAACACCAGCACAGCTTGGAACTAGCTGATTCCCTGGGGTAGGGTGCCATTTTATAAGCACAATAACACACCGAGTTGATGTTCAAATATGACATCTCTTATACAATAAGAGACACCCTACACACCACGTTTTAAATACAGCAGCTTGGATTGGAAGATTCCTGATGCTGTATTTTTTATGATTATGTTTTCTGGGTATATCATTTATACCTCTTGTATATACAGTACAGAATCTGATGCTTCACTAGTTAAACCAGGGACCCTAATGCTTCCCCGAACTAACCGTTCATGGATCTGCATAGCTCCAGAAAGCCAGTCTTCTGGGCAGGGTACCAGCACACAGATGGGATGGTTGATCTGGATGTTCTCCATAACCGCACTGTCACAATCTGATTGTCATTGCAATGATTCATTTCAAACCCTGTTGTCTGGGATTGCAGGTCTTGGCTGCCTCTTTTCTTTTTTTTTTATTGAAATCACTCAACAACAAAAGGAAATACCCCAAGCAACCCTTTGAAAATGCACTGCTGTAGCGGCGGGACAGGTAGAAATACAAGAGCCTATTGAAAGGTTAATTGTTACCTGGAATATCCAAGCACATCCGACACGCATGTGGATAATATTTTGTACGCGAGAAAGTACCATTTCTGCTGTCTATTAACACGTTTCCATCTGAACCATTAAAACCAGTGTAAATAAACAGAGACTTAACTTCGGCTTCAGACTGTTTTTAAGGAGGATTCCTGACAACCACACGTCTTCACAAACCCGGCTCATGTCTTTTAACTGCAGCTTGCATGCACACGGTGGTCTCTAATACAGAGGACAAGCTCTGCCTGGGTAATGCAAAACATCAGTGACTGTAACTGTGGTCTTCTGTTACGGTGTGGGTATCCGCTGAGAGATGAGAGAGACACAGAGGTTTGACGTTGAAAACACCTCTCAGGCGTCCAGATTTTAATTAAGAACACAGGGACAGTCAGGACCAGGCCGTCACCAGCAATGGTAGCTCTAGTGCGGAAGGCCACCAACACAGTGTAGATGGTGTAAAGGATTGGACCCACTCGAGTTCGTTGCCCCTTTAAAAATACGACCCAGCACACAGGAACTTGATTTTAAGCGCGGTTGCGCTATACTTTAATGAACACAAAATGAAAACAAAACACACAAAACAAAACAAAACCTAACTCCTCTTGGAGCACTAACTCAACTCTCAGGAACACCCTGTCTAACACGGGACAGCTAAGCTGTTTCCCTGTCCTTACATAAACACACGTTTGACACAGCACTTACTTTTTCTGGCTGCTCGGAGACAGAGCACCTCTTCTGCCTCCTTCTACTCAGCAGCCCTTAGCAGTCTAACCTCTCCTCTTAAATACCCTGCACCTGGTGCAGGGGATAATTGAATAATGAAACAATTAAACTAAACAATAAGACAATCTCTTATACATTAATACACCCTACACATGACTTATTCTAAATCACACAAATGAAGATTGTTCTTAGGGTCAGCTTTAAAAGAAGAACTCTCTGTATTTTTGTAAACCATAGCTTGCCCCTCCCTCGTCACCATGTCATGGCGAGACTGTTTATTAAAAACAAAAGCTGGAGAAATATGGGTTTTTAAATGTTTGTAGCGATTTCAGTCAATATTAGCGTGAAGTTAATTTGATCATTCATTTTACAAAAGGTACCGGGTGGTCCTGAACATCAGTGTATGAGGGAGTATCTGCATAAGCGGAAATGTTTCTCTCATTGAAAGTGAACAGCAGATACACTGTATTATACACTGTATATATGGATAGTCTGCTAAATGACCTATTCATAATAATAGCAACTTTATCCCATGCAAACAAATGTGATAATACTTTACATTGTGTCTCTAATTATTGTGTATTTATATAGTAGTTACTTAGTAAATACATGTGTACTTACACATAATTAAAATGTTATTATGCATAGTTACAATGTACTTAATGTGTACATTTTCTGGATGATATAACCCTAATCCTATCCTTATCCCTAACCGTTTCCCTAACTTTAACCCAAACCCTAACTC
This sequence comes from Acipenser ruthenus, assembly GCF_902713425.1. Taxonomy (NCBI): domain Eukaryota; kingdom Metazoa; phylum Chordata; class Actinopteri; order Acipenseriformes; family Acipenseridae; genus Acipenser; species Acipenser ruthenus. The sequence continues at coordinate 8,181,954 of NC_081211.1, forward strand.
TAAACCTTGCCCTAACCCTAACCCTTTTATGATACAATTGTGTACTTAAATATATCATGCAAAAAGATTAAAAATGTATGGAATAGCCTACCAGGTGAAGTAGTTTCGGTGCTTTTAAATGAGTTCTTATGTTCTTATGTTTTCTAATGAGACTCATTTCCCAGGTGAAATTTCTCACTCGTGGTATAAACCAAGTAACAGGCCGGGAGTCTGTTTGGTAAAAATTGTAACTCTGTCCCAATGCAAGTGGGTGTTTGAATACAGACAAGCAGCACAAGGTTCCCACAATTGCTCAGCATGTCTCAGCTGTGTTTTGGTAAAAGAAAAACATCTGTGGATTAAACACAGCTTGCTGAAATAACTTGTCAACACATTGTCCTACAAACATATCAAATCAACCAGCAGCCTGGTTAAAGTTTGATCTGTGAGTGATTAAGCAGATTGGATTTGTTTGTACCAAGATCTGTTTGATGAGTCATTTGTTTTGGTCTTATTATCCCCTCCAGCGAAGCGTCTAAGTGTACAGTAGAGTGAATCGTGAATAAGGATATTCGTTTGACCTGACTGTCTTTGTGTCTGAAAATGTATAGTTTTGTATGAATCCAGATGGGAGATCAGCTTATCCAATTGTGGTGAAACTTGCACCCCCCACCTCCCAGTGTATCAGAATCTGGGGGGATGTGCAGGCAACCTGTTTGTATGTATGTCTCTAGGAAAAGTAGACATACTGTGACAAAGAGCGAATGAATCCTAGTCAGCAATCTCCCTCCCGACCTGTGAGGGCGCTGTACAACAGGAACAGAGTGCCTCGTACTGGATGGTTAGGCAGTTCATTCTAGGGTCAGTCGGAAGCCGGCCAGCCAGGAAGGGGGCAGAGTCACAATACCAGAAGTCATCGCCCTAGTACTGTAAGTGATGTGTCAGTCATGGATTGGAGGAGACGTGATTGAACTAGCTATCGGAGGGGGCGTGACTAAGGGTATTTTAGGGGATGTGACGATGCAATCTGTTCCTTTTGTTATGGTTTTAGGAAAGGACCAGGAAGGAATAAAAAACGAAACCGTGAGTGTTTGTATTTGTTTGGTTAATCACTGTTTATTTGTATTTAGTAGACGGTTAACAACCAGGAGCTGTCGCTGTTGCAGCCAGCATTAAACCTGGATTACAAATACTGCACTAGTCACCAATAATTGTGTATTCACCACCAGCACTGGAGCACCGCGAGAAAGAACACAGAGCCGTGCTTGTACTATTGTATTATTATTTCAGGACTGAAACCCTGATTTGCTTAGCTGTGCAATTACACATTGCTGTGTAGTTGCCAGCATTATTATGTAACGGTGCCAAACCGTGACAGCAATTAAAAGAACTGTCTGGACCGTGAACACTGTGTTGTTGTCTTTGCATCGCCTCTACACCTGCACACTGCTAACCACTTTGCCACACATACATGTTATTGTTGGCTCTCATGAACTAAAGTTTACCTTTTCACTGCTCTTCTGTATATATTTCTTTACCGGTACTGTGTTCTTTACTAATGCAGCTTCAATAATTCTAATATTCTTTCTCTCTAATGTGGATCACGACTGCAACGTTAACATCGTCCAGAATAAAATGTTAAGTGCCTTGATTTTTGCACCAAACGTTTATCACACATTCCAAGCCTCCAATATACAGTTCACATTTGGCTCTCTATTATTCAAACATTTTAAACCATTATTACGTGATTATGAGGAACCATTAGTTTCTCTTAATTCCAAAAATGCAAAGCTACTCCATCCTGGTAACTTTGCTTTTGGCCTGATCACAGACAGACCACCAAAGTGAGTTCATGGCACAACACATGAAGTGATTAAGTACCAGGAATGGTCTGGATTGGTTAAACCTACACAAAATCTCTTGAGTCTTACACTTATAAGAGATTTTAAAACCTTGCTTAGCACTCATTTAAAATACTCTGTCCAAGATATTTCGTGAAACAAGCCCTCCACCACAAACCACCTTCAGTACATTCTGTTCTGTACATTACCTCAATCTTTACAAATTGTGTAACCTAATTATAATTCAAAGTAAAAGTGGGGTATTCCTGGTAGCTCAGTGTCAGTAATGACATGACTCAATGTGTTATTGTAGCCACTTAGTGGTATTAGGAAAAGCCAATACAGCTTCGTTGTCAGACACCATTTTTAATAAGGGTATATATTACAAAGCCATGCCGGGAAACAACCACCGTCTGTACCAGTAGCCTGACTGTGCAAGACTGTTTGTCTTACTATTATACTCTTGTCACTTACTCACTGGCTCAAAACTAGAATCCTTTTTTAAACTCACTCAGTAAAACAGACTGTGATTCACAGATTACAAATATACGATAGAGAAATGACTGATATGTAGACACTGTTTCTGATCAAATATCACTGAATATGTTTCATAATGTTTAATGGACTAGTCAAGAGGGTCACAATCCACGTAGTGTGAAACCATGTACCTGGATCATACCTCAAGATGTGGGTCGACACACTTTGACCCAGGTCGAGCGAGACACAATGCATGATGGGCGCTCATAAGTGGACGAAGTTACAAACAGCCACGCCTGCGTGAAGGTTTCACTTTGTCTGTTTATTCTGTTTAGCCATATTTCTGTTGATTGAGACACACCATGAGCCGGATTGCAGCAGGGATGAAGAAACATTTGCTCTAATCAACATTTGGGCGGACGATTCAATCCAGAGAAGCTTGGATGGAAGTGTCTGTAACAAGCTGCTTCCAGAGCATTGCTATGCACTGTGGACTTGCTTCTGTCACCCAGGTTGACCCTGCTTCTTCAAAAAGCAGTGTGAAATCACGTAGGCCCATTTACATAAAATCTTCACCTTTCCATAAAAATAGTTTCATTACAGACTGGAGTAGTTTCTCATAACATTTTAAATAGGCTGCAAAAACAAAACTAATTGCGTAGGCTACACTTTCAAAATGGAAAGTGGTGTTTCAGTGGATAAAATGTATTTTCACATATCTGGTATGAAAAGCACTTAGTGTGCAAATAGTATGTAAATATAATCAGGTTATCAGATATATCATAAAATAGGCTCAATTAAAACAGCTCTTAATGCCTCATTTCCACTGCCAGTCACTACAGGCTTCGGCTGCCCACAGCTAGGGCACTGGGGGATTGTGGGATGTTTTCCCCGGATAAGAGCCATCAGCCAAAATGAGTTTTTCAACCAATATCTTTCTAAAAAAAAAGAGTTCACCTTGGAGTGTAGCTTTGCTTTTGAAACAATGGATTCTGCTGTTCAGACACAAACACAACCTATAAATAAACTGCAGTAAACAAGCTTTGATAAGGCCACTTTCACATAAAGCCTTTATGTAAAATCTAACTTCAACACCAGATTGTACGTTTTCCGATGTATTTATTTTAAGTGATAAAAATATGTGTATTTACACTATTCTTTCAGAAATTACAACTGTCACGGAGAACAACATATTACACAGCAATCTGTGAAAAAATACAGCCTTAGTCAGGCATGTTTTCAGTCATTGAAATCATGAAAAGCTGAGCTCAGCAGTAGCATTAGACATCAGGATAGTAAGGGAGGTTCTTATCTGAGATAAATAGCACCTCGCTTTTATGTAGGACACAGTATAGCTGCAACTAAACATTGTGTGCTATACAAGCGCCTTTTCCCCCCGCTGTGCACATGTTCCTATCATCAAAAAGTGAGGGGGCATGCACCCCCCAGGCCCCTCCGGCTCCGACACCCCTAAAGACAAACAATAAAGTAAACGTCATATGCATGCTTTACGTATATGAAAGAAAATCAGCCACAATGGTAGCGATTTCCCTGTCAGTTTCTTCTCTACATGCACCCCCTGGCTACACGATGACACACTTCCTCTGAGTATGAGACACAAAGCCTGACCAGTTGCTTGGGGGAGCCATGGAAACACTGTTTTGTTGCCGTGGGCAGCTGTTGCCGTGGGCAGTTGTAACCGGGACCGCCAGGCAGTGGAAATGCGACTTAATTGTGAGAGTTTGGCAGCAATGTACAAACCCTGTTTTTATCTCAATGAAGAATTCCATACCGTGATACTTCCATTGAATAAGTAGTTTCTAAGTGATGTGACAGGGCAGAGACCCTGCACACTGGGGAATGTGCTTTGTGGCTGCTTTACATAGACATGGGTTTAATTGTTTCATTGATTCACTGATTATCACAATCACCCGGCACTAATGTAATTAGGTACACCTGACTGTAAGGCAGGTGTATATAAGCAGGTCACAATGTGGTACAGTATCACATCTAAATGATTTTGTTTCCTGTTGGATTTGCATACTGCTACATGGAATATGCCCTGGTCCACCTGACACTGTTGGATTCCTTTGATTCTTTGACAAGTTAACCATGATCTCATGAAATAAAAGGATCAGCCTTATACAGATATGATATTTACATAAAAGCATCAAGTGTCAAGATTTGGTATGTGCAAACATATGGAATGTTACTTCACAGCCCTTTTCCACTTGATCAATGTTCAGTTGGATTCAGAAGATGTGTTAAATAATTTAATAAAGGTTGATTTTTATTGTCTCAGAGGAATAACACAGAAATGAAATGAGATGCACGGTGGGTTCCGTGGAAATCTTCCCTCTGACCGTGGCTGGCATGGTGGGTCATACTGGGGTGCGACGCAGGTTACCAGTCAGTTGCTGTGGACACTCTTTTTTGTAAAATCATGCATCTATTACAGTGGTACTCAACTCTGGACCTTGAGATCCAATCCAGTCCAGGTTTTTACTCCAAGCATGTTCTAATGTAGTTAATTAAAGCAGTTAAGAGACAATTAGCTAATTTAGGACCTGCTTGGAATAAAGAGCAGGACTGGAATGGATCGCGAGGGCCGGAGTAACACTGGTCTACCACATTTGTGAAAAATCCTGTGAAGAACTGCCAGGGCACCCTGGCTGTACAGCATACGGTGTCGTTTCAAAGCATGCAACACTGTGTCACGTTGTGGGAGGGGGTGGGTGATTCACTGACACAAGAAACAGCAGGTGTACTTGAAGCACCGCACAGGTGCCCAGTTTTATTGTGCTGGGTGTACTTTTTATTTTTAGCCCGCAGAGGGCGCTGTTCACCGTGGTCTGCGTACCAACTATGGTAACACAGAACCACGGGACATACCAGTACGGTACGGTTCAAGTGCGGGCGCACTTACAAGTGCTCAAACAATAATTCCAAAACCAAAGGTGGGAAAAAAAAACAGGAAAATAAAACACAGTAACAAAACTACAAAAGAAAAGGTGCTGCACTTCGGCAGCGTTACCCCAGCCGTCGCTAGCCGCACGGCCCGGGTCTCCGTCCTACTCTGGCCGTCTCCTCAGCCTACCCTCACACTACACAAGGGGTCTGCCCACGGGTTCCCCACTACAGTTAGGTTTTTTCCGTTCTTTATCTTTTTTTTCGTTGTTTTCCTCGTTTTTCTTTTTGGTCTCGGTTCTCTCTCGGTCCCGGCTCCCGTACTTCCCAGTACGTCTTTTGTTTGTTTCTTTAAAAGGGCAGACCTGAGGAAACAGCAGAGTATTATTTTTATAGGGCACACAATCCCATTAGAGCCCGCCTACCAGCCACTCAGAGAGGGGGAAAGCGCACCCCCCCTCCTCCCCACCTCTCCGTGTCACCGCCATGACTGACAGACCGACCCCACGGGACTGCCGCCCCCTCCCTGCAGCATCGTGCCTGCGTCAGACGGCCAGTCCAGATCTCTCCCTGTTACACACGTGTTAAACAGTAACTGAAGCCCACTCTCCGAAAAAAGAAAGAAATCTATACTGATGAGAGAAAGAAATTGTGACAATTACATCAAACCTAAATGTGACATTAAAGCAAAATCCGATTGCGTCTTATTTTGGCTTGAAAGCAGAATTGATACTGTCACGACCAAGATTTAGACTCTTGTTTTCTCTGTCAGGTTCGAATGTAAAAATCAAGAACTGTGTCGTGGTTGAGCTCAAGTCCTCCGTCTTGCTAACGGGTTGCTAAACCACATTTGTTTTTACACAATGACTCAGTTGGCCCATTGATACATGAAAAGAATAATAAAATTTACGGGAAAAGAATCAGATTGCTTGGCAAGGCACACTTCTAATCACACCTTCACTGCAGTCTCACCGCTTGTCTCATCACGTACCTCACAGAGGCAGAGAGAGGACTGATGGAGGTGGGAGCTGAAACTTCTCTGTTTCAGTGCAGTCTTTCAGGGCTGATGTGAACATGATAGCACAAGAGACCCATACTGAGCAACCATCTACTTAAAAAGTATGCAGACGCATGCATTATAAACACAGTAGTGTGTGCATGTATTGGAACAGCTCATTGCTTCATTTGTTGGGTATATGAAATCAAACTATGTCAAAATAGGCAACTTAGTGATTGTCTAATTTAATTGACTTTAATAGGTCTCACATGCAATTCATTTAAAACAGTAAGAGTCAAGGAACACATAGCCACAAATGGTAAAATGCATGATACTTTATTGTTTTAAGTACTATTCGCCCAGGACTAAAAAACAGTCGGTACATTTTTTATTAAATTCAAAATTGTTACCAGAGGAGATGCACGTGATCTGTGAACGTGATCTGTGAACAATGAACCGGATGTAAAACTCGCGCAAAATAATAATAACATAAGATTTATTTTTCTGTGTACAATTAACTAAGTTTGAAGTCTAAATTTTCGTTCCTTTTCCGTAAACAAACAAGATTTACAGGAAAAAATGACATAAAAAATAAAAAGAAATTGCAAAACTTACCAAGTGCAGTGAAGATCGAAGCACAAGTTGAGACTGAGACGATCGTCATTTAATTTGTATTCTTTTTTTAAGTATCTTGTCGACATTGAATAAATGTTTGTTCACATTTTTTTAAAATTTAGTAATCGCCAATTATTTTATTATTTTCTCCCAATTTGGCATATCCAATTAATTTTTAGGCTCAGCTCACCGCTACCACCCCTGCACTGACTCGGGAGCGGCAAAGACGAACCGCTTTTTTTCACACTGCAGACTCACCGTGCAGCCACCTCAGAGCTACAGCATCGGAGGACAATGTAGCACTGGGCAGCTTACAGGCAAGCCTGCAGGCACCAGGCCAGACTACAGGGGTCGCTGGTGCGCGGTGAGCCAAGGACACCCTGGCTGACCTAAGTCCTCTCCCCCTCCCCCCAGGTGGCACTCGGCCAATTGTGCACCGCCCCCTGGGAGCTCCCATCTACGGTCGGTAATAGAATAGCCTGGACTTGAACCGGCGACCTCCATTCAGAGTGCCTTTACCAGATGAGCCACTCGGGAGCCCCACATCCAAACATTCTTTGAGATGCATCGCTGAAAGCATCCACTTTTAACTTGTATTTTCACTCTCTTCTTCTACGAAAAGCATTGAGGCGAATAACCCGGCAATATTGATATTGATTTTAACATTACACTGACATGGACGATTTGCACGGGACTACAAAAACACATGACGACTGAGTTTGAAATTTTACAGGCGGTCGCGATGCCCTGTGGAGGACAAGCGGAGGACCGCTGGAAAAATGATCTGGGGTAAAGCGAAATGCACGATTCGCACGAGACTAAATTTCACAGATGTCAGCAAAAATTCTGAAGCCAGCTGAAAATCTGGTGATTTTCACACATGCATGCCTATTCACACATGCATGCCTATTGTTTCTATATCACTGATTACTGACCGAAAATTGAAATTCTCACACCCTGAGGTTTTCATGCAGGTAGGGATATAAAGGATACAAATGACAAATCTTAGGGGGTTCTAATAAATCTGTACACTACTGCAGTGATTTTTAAAGCTCACTGTATATTTAAGGGTAATAGCATTGCTGAAGCGTGTTAAATAGAGATTAATGCCAGGTGTAGTGCGTGATATGAGAATTTAATTCACACCCGAGGCGTGGCATGCTACATATCCAAGCATCCCACCCTGAGGGTAGGCATGCATGCTCATTTATCACACACTGTCCCATGCAGTATTTTTTAGAATCTCTGGTGAGCCATTTTTGGCTGCCAGAGTTCTAAAGTTCTGTGTTGCTTGTTGTCAAATTCCTTTCAGTTTGACAGCTGGTTATTACAGGAAATATCAACTGGATGAGCCCATTGAAAAAAATGCTCACCAGGTATTATAAGGCAATAGTACACAGCAATGGCAGTGTCACCATTATAGTTCAACTTCGCTTGGTTTGTCTGAAATAACCCTTGTACCCACTGAATTCTTTTGAAGAGCAGGGTTCTGTGGCAATGTGGCCACGCCCTTGTGCGTAGTTTGTTTATATGTTACATGTTGTGTGTAAATGTTGGTGTATAGAGATGGCTGCACGGGATGTAAATGGGTGTGTGCAGCACGAGTTATTTACGATGTAATTGTATTTAAGCACAAGGTTGCACATAATTAATTCACGTGCTGGGATTCAAGTGAATAATTAATTAGTAATTGAATCCCAGCACATCAGTATATATAGATGCACATTTCACTCACTCGGGGTTGGGTGTTCGTGAGTGGAGAACGGATGAGAGAGAAGGAGAAATAAAAGCTAAAGTAAAGAATAACAATTGCTACAGCGTGCTGGAAGTGCCAGCACGGTACTTGTTTAAACGTTCGTCCGCTTGTTATGTGTGTTAGTGCGTTTTGTTTATATATTTATTTTGGCGTAAGTGCCGTGTGCTGTTTTGTGTTTAAAACCTTTTATTTTGCAATAAACCTTCTGAACTCTACCATTGTGTCTCAGTTTCACTCACCACTACTGTCTGTCTGTGTTTCTTCCGGGTCTGACGTGTCACCACTCAGCCAGCCTTGTGACAGGTTCCTATAAAGCGTTTCATCAGTAAGAAGTGGTTTCAGAACAGGTGTCATTAATTAGGCTCATCTTCTCAGCCATGCTTCATTTGACCTTCAGTTATTGAGTAATAACTGCTGACCTCCATAGAAAACAACTGAATATTTTAACATCATGTAGCTCAAGGGTTTACTAAAATAAGGCCCAGTGACTGGAATTAGAATATAAAACAAGTTAGTAAGCCAGCAAATAGGTAATGTGTAAACAGGAAATCACATCAAGGGCACCAAAGTTACAATAGGCCCTAAAGACTCAACTCAGATTGTAGAATAAACACTTCATCCATATAAATAATAACACAATAATATAATAAAGATAATCGAGTAAAATCTCTACTGAAAAACATTACAATAGAAAACTGTGACAATTCCACCGTAAACTATGCAATGTGTTCTTAATAGCGATGTGTAGATTATCCCCATCTCTCCACTGCAAGCCACTGTTTTGATAATTCAAAGACAATTCCAATTACCTCACCCAGCCCCACCCATCTTAATTTATGTCACTTAAAGGGAAAGATAGTAAAATATATACAATGCCTCCAGGTTTCGCTATTTGACTTGCACAATAAATATTGAGGGGTGGTAAATTAGTAAAAAGTCACGCTAAAATGCAATTCATGTTCAATTTACTGTCAACATGTCCTGACCAAACAAGAAATAATGAAACTAAAACAAGTTAAACTGCCCTTTTTAATAATGACAGGACTGTAATGATAAGGCATGCCTTATTTCATTTAATTAGGTCAAACAATGGTGCTATAATCACATGTTCTGTAATTACAAATCACACAAATACAGTATTTCCACTTACTCTTAAACTACATTTATTTTCATATTGTAGTGTATGTCCCTAATGATTACACAGACCCTGATTAGCTCTAATCTTGGATTACCTTACCTAAATGAACATTATCCAAGACAGAGTTTAATAATTGAAAGTGGAAAATCAGGAGTGTATTCCTATAAAGTCTGTGGAAAATATGTTTAATATATGAAATATACAGTATATAAATAGATCAAATGGTTTGTTTCCTTGTAGCTGCGAATTATTGACCCAGATATTGCCTTTCAGGTAGCAATGATTTGCCTTCATTTTTAATGACAATACATATTTGTAACCAATAGTTGGAAATAAAAAATGAACATTGAGTCAAGTACAGAAACGCCTAGGAACACCTGGACGTGACCTACTTTGGATTTAAAGACCCATTAAATGCTGTAGCATTACTACATGCAATGCATATGAAATGAGGTTTGCAAAAAATCAGGTTTCTACATCTGATCTATTTCCCACTGTGTGTCACTGAACACTTCTAAACTCTGTTTACTCCTAAATGAGCTTAACCAGCACCTTAAGGATGTGCCGTTTTGCACATGCATCTCTTTAGCCCAATGCATTATAACTACAAGCTGAACATGTTCTGTTGCACAACCTCTTGTCTAAATATAAGAAAACCTAAAACACAAGGTCATGGCTCAGTGCCAAATACTATGTGCGCTCTGCAGAGTGTGTAACAAGATAAGGATTGGATCTGAAGAAATAATGAAGATGTATACCAGTACTGAAGCAGCCCATGCTTTGTTTAGTTCTGTTTCCTATGTATTTCATTCACTGGAAGGCTCTGAGCACTGTGGAGAAGCAGCCCTCTTTGCCATGTTGGGCAGACCCTGGACTGTGACCTCTTCCCTTTGGCATTGTCACTTAAGTCATGCTGTGCCATCATGTTTTCTTTAATGGGTAACACTTTACATTAAGAGTCTCTAATTACTGTGTAGAAAATAAATAAATGTGTACTTACACATAATTCCAATGCTGTTTTGCAGAGCTACAATGTACTTCATGTGTACATCTTTTTGCACGATATTGTAAGTTCACAATTCCGTGGGGAAATGGTTAGGGTTAGGGTTATAGTGTGAAAAAATAAATGTAATGTAAAGTGTTACAATTTGTTCTATCTTCTCAAACTGTAAGAAACCCCAAACCAAACCAGTCACACTTGTGCTAAAAAAAAATCACTTGACTCTAAGGGTTCATTATCTATAAATGTGTGAAATATATATATATATATATATATATATCATACTTTTATTATATTCAACTATCGTTACTGATATGATTAATTTGTAATCTAAAAAAATGACCTATAAAAAATATATATTAATTTTTTTTTAAGTATTAATGTTTTGAAAAGTGCAGGTATACGGAAATCTTCAGAAGATAACATTGACAATGTATACAAAAAGAGTTGAAAGTAATTGTCTCAACAGTTGAAAGTTTCAATGCTGCAGAACGGCCAGGTGAATCAAAATGACGCTGCATTCCAGGTGCACAGCTTGATAGGAGGAAAACAGCCCCCTAGAATTAGAATTTCCGTTTAAATGTTCTTTCTTGCTCATATATTGTTACACAAACAGAATGCAAAATAAACCAAAACTAAAAAAAAAAAGAAGTTCAGTACACAGGTATGTTTCGGTGGAAATGAGTGATTAATCAGTATCTCCGATCTGTGCAGGTGTGAAACACGCTGTGAAACTTACCAGAACATGCTTGTTCTTTTACGAGAACAACTTCAATAACACCAGTACCCTCTTTGGGATTGATTTCTCAGTAAAGGACGGCCAGATTCTAGAAAGTGAGAAGAGAGGGGCGAGGTGTGCGTACAGTACAACAGACAGGAATAAAATCAATTTAAATTAATACATTACTTCATAAAAGAAATGAATGAATTCATACAAACTTTTTTATTAATGATGAACTACTAGTAATGTTTTTTTTTTGTATACTGAGCATCAAAAGAAATGTATCACTTATATTTGGATAAAATTCACTAGATGTGATCGAAAAATGACAAACTCTGTTTTAGAGCAGGTGCAGTGACTTTTTATTGTTCTGATTAACAATTGACATCATGAAGATGCTGCAAAGTGATCTGTCGATCTTGGGCAGGTGTTGTGACTCTTGGTCTCCCAGTTCGTGGCCTGTCATTGACAGAGTGTGTCTGGTTATGCCATCACGCCAGGTTTGATATAGCTGGCTGTGAGCACCCAAGACGGCGAGCCACAGTACGCTGCCCTAGTCCAGCCTCCAACATTCTGATGCACGAAGGCGCTGCTCTCTTGACAGATGTGGCATATTGTTTTTTTTTTCTGTGATTTTCTTTATTGCTTTTATTAAAGCTTGCAAATCAACAGCTGAAATCGCTCCATATCCAGTGTCCAATCAACTGTCTCACTAATTAGGTGATTAAGTTCCTATGCTTCAGTCATAGTCACTCAAGTTTGTCATGGTCAAGGATGTATGATCGAGTGATTAAAAAGAAACCAAAAACATTTTGTCAATGTCCATCATTTATATACCTTATTTTTTTCGGAAAATAATTGTGTTATAATTCTTTTAATGCTTGATATATATAAAATGCATATATAAAATGCTTATAAATGTTTAGTATAAATTACATTGTAGTTAAAGGGCCCTATTAACCATTTGTGAGTACTAGGCCTCCTAAATCTCTCTCTCAAAATAAAGAAGTAGTAAAGTTTATCGAAACTACAAAAATAGTAAGTAGTTTCAAATGTCCTCTGTAATCCTTAGCGTTCACTAGCCTTGTTATCATGCTTGCCATTAGGGTGATTGATTATGGGGCTCCAATGCTGTTCTTAGCATTTTCTCTAAATCTGCTTTTCTCTGTCTGAATTCTGCATAACACTGAGTAGACTTTCTCATTCCATTCAAAGTGGCTTTTCAACTTGGCTAGTCCCATATACTCTCTCTCTCTCTCTCTCTCTCTCTCTCTCTCTCTCTCTCTCTCTCTCTCTCTCTCTCTCTCTCTCTCTCTCAGTATACACACACACTGCTGTGAAAAGTCTTAGACATGTTTCATTTTTCTACTCTGATGCATTATGAGTATCAACAATTTAACCAAAGCCTCCAAGTGAAATAGCTTGCATCACTTGATTTTCAAGGTGTGGTATCTGAAGAATCATTAACAAGTACAGAGAATCATCTGTAATTGACAAACCCAGCACTGGAAGACCCAAAAAGCTGTCTAACAAGGATGAGCAAAACTTAAAGACAAAATCCTTAAGGAATAGAAAGAAGACAAGCGTTGAATTGACAACAGAACTGGCAGAAGGCACAGGTGTCGTTGTCCATCAGATCAACAGTACGAAGGTCACTCTTGAAATCAGGACTTAAAGGATGTGTTGCTGTAAGAATACCTCTTAAGAAAGGGGAACAAGACTAAAAGGCTAGAATATGCACAAGAACACAGAAATTAGACTATGGAACAATGGTCAAAGGTGCTTTGAGTAAATTGTTGATGCTCATAACGCATCAGAGTAGAAGAATGCAACATGTCTAGGACGTTTGTACAGCAGTGTATATATGTATAAGTCAATTATTGTTCAAATAAGCTTGGATTAGTCAAAATCCCTGATACTACAAATTTTGTACATGGTCCAAACCAAATTTAGCAGTCTCTTTTTGTAAATTACTTCTTGTAATACAATTTCACTTGCACTAATGTCCTGATAGTTCAGGTATCCGCTTGAGCTCACAGGGTGTCTGACCAGTAGGAGCTGCTGTAGTCAGATCACTCAGTCTAGCCTCCTTTGATCGCCCAAGGCGTATTTCTCATTTGTGACAAGTCATTTGATTAGAAACAGCGTTGCTCATTTTTACTAGATGACCGTAAGCTGTAGTGCTGTGTTTAAATTCAGAGAAATCCTTTCCCTGGTTTGCATGCAGCCTCTCACTTCTCTTTGAGGATTTGAGCGGCGTGGGGTTGAAGAGGGTTGTGGTTCATGTCAGTGCGGTGGATCCCAGCCCTCTCTGAGTGTGTGGGCCAGCGCTGAGGGCGAGTGAAAATGAAACATTCTGCAAAGAAACAGGCGTTACATGAGTCTGTGTCCCTCCCACATCTTTCTCTGTTGGGTTTCCAGTAAAAATGACATGATGTATCTGGCACTGATACAGCAATGAGCTGAACAGCCTGTATAATATGTGAATGTGCTTACTATCCCAGGATCAATCTTAATCAAAATATATCTTACTTTGTTACTTACTGCACTCATGGACATGTGGCAACTGCAAGATCGGCAGTAAAGAACTGACCACTTGGGGGGTGCGCTGGAAACAATGAATTTGTGAAAGATTTGCAATTAAAAAAACTGTCCATTTCAAGGGGAAGAAATTACCGATGCACACTCAGTGTTTGTTTTTACAGAAGCTACTAACTTGTGCGAACAAGGGACGAGTCTTGATGGGCCTTTTCTTGTTCCCAGACTTTTCTTATGCTCTTATATTCTCAAACATTGGCCAGACATTGGCCAGTAAATAGCTTCAAATTACATTCTTACATTGTAATGATGTTCCAATCATTCTCAGTTGTTCTTACAATTCAGGAGATCAAGACAAACGCCCCCCTATGTGTAGAAACATTCTTTTATTGGACAGAATGCAAAGACGGTAGACATTGAATACATGTGATATAAACAGACAACAGAAGCTCTTGTGCTGATGTACAATATTTGGCCTCTTGTCTGCTGGGCTTAGTGAGACAATCGTTGGTAGATATTTTTATGGCAATCGGAGAGCCCCACGATAGTCTGCAGGCAGCTGCACAGGCGGAAAAGGGAGACGTGGAGGGAGAGCGATGCTAGTAAAAGCATGATAGACCGGCTGTAAATTGGTTTATTGTACACAGTAATAAACATGATGTACCGCTGGAGCTTTTTACAACAGCTCCTGACTTTATTACAGACGATACCTTGCTCAGGCTTGCTTTCATAAACATGTCAAATATACATGAGTCCAGAAACAAATGAGGCAAGATATATTATGATTAAGAGCACAGATGATAGGATAATAAACAAATACAAATATCAAAGCTGAAACATGCCACATATCCAGGAGTGCAGAAACATGATTAGATTAGGATTAAGATCACATATGACATGATAAACAAATATTATGCCAACTAGAGGGTATATAATTATATATTTAAGCCTTTCATTTGATATATAATATATCCTGGAAGTGTATCTGGGTTGAGCACCATTTATAGACGCCTAACAAAGCTTGATCAGCCTTAATTAGGTTTTTTTTAGCAAGCACCAGTGCCATCTAGAGCACTGCTGTGTATTGCCAACAAAACAAAAGGAAACTTGAGCCAGATAACTAAGTCTGTAATTCTATAAAGTATTGGAGTCGCTGCCATAGGAGCCACTCAGAAGTGATTGCAAATATCAGCCCCTGTAATAGGGGTGATTGCACCCACCCATCATGCTCCTTACTGCACAGTGGCACACACCTCTCACTAATCTCATATACCACGCCATGTGACCACACATGTGTATACATTGCCAAGTTCAAGTTGTCATTTTTTGGCCCAGTCACTGTGCAGTATTTACATCAAACATGTGCTGGGTCTGCACCCTGCTACAAGTGGCATTTGTCTGCTGTTCAGATCAATTGAATGCACCCCCCTGACCTTTACAAGTCGTCAAAACAAAAGTGAATGTGCTTCTGGGTATTATGATATCTATAGCATTGGGAACCCACAGAGTTTCGGAACTCTGTCAAAGATTCCCCCACCTTCTCCACTTGCTGCTGGAGGTATAGATAGTACACGGAGCTGCTTCGGCCAGGATAGGATGATATATGTCAAAGTGTTACTGAACATCCTTTAGTGTTTACAACAAACACACGACTTACAGTTGCTGTCTCCTATGCTATATGTATTACTGAACTATCTTTTTCAGCATAATAATGATCTGTATTCATATACCCTGGGTCATAAATCTACTGAAGCATGAAAGCAAACAAATTATATCTCTAGTGAATATTTACACAGTAGTTACTTTGCAATCATGTGTAAGCACACATGTATTTACTATGTTATTATGCATAGTTACAATGTACTTAATGTGTACCAATATTGATATTTTGAGTCTTTGTAACCATGCATTCAACAGCAACCTCACACACATAAAATAATGGAAACACAGGATATTTTATTTTTTAGCAAAATAAGCTTTGTTTAATATAAAATAAATACATTATTACATTAATAAATATAGAATTCACTGTGTATTGTCTCCCATCTCTTTGTGCGAAAGGAAAGAATAGAAGACTTTTAACTTTGAAATCCAAAATGAGTTATTGTTCCTAATTTTGTAACATTATAGTTTTATTAAATTGTGTTCTGTAATTCCCATCTAATTACAAAAAATAAATAAATAAATAACGTTAAATCTTTTTTTTTTTTTTAAAGCAACATTCAATTTACATATAATTAAGCACAATAAGGTCAATACAGATTTATTTCTATGGTGAGTGACTGTACACATGAATGGGGTCCTAAATCATGGAATTAGGGGTAACAAAAAAAAAAATAGCCTATGAACATCCATCCATAAAAATGTTGTCAACCATTTCAGAATGTTTAGTTTAACTAAATGGCTGCACAACTAAAATCTTATTATTCTTTTCTAAATGTCCAGTGTATAGAAACGTTTCACAATCACTGTGCTTCATCAGCATCAGGTATAAGGCACACATGGGAAGAGGCAGGCAGATGCACAGCCAGAACATGCATGGCGTAATCCTCGCTGGGGCTTTTGCCGTCTAACGAGTCTCTCCAAAGAAGTTTTCTGATTTCTTTTCATCTTCATTCCTGAAGTTTAAAATAAACATATAGGCCTGCTCTGTTTAAAACCTACCTGTGCTTGTGTGGAGTACTGTTTCTTTAACACAAAGGACAAGTGAAGACAGCCCTGCATGTGGCAGGGCTGTCTTCACTTGCATTTGTCACACCAAGATATGCAAATAAAAATATCAAAGCAATCAGTGTTATGCTGAAAAAGATATTTCAGCGATATGTTTAGCACAGAAGACAGCAATGGTGAGTAGTGTGTTTGTTCTAACATTAAAGGATGCTCTGTAACATTTTCACAGAAGTACCAAAGAGCTCAGTTTAATGAAGTACTGATTGAGAATTTCCAAGGGGCTCATGGGAAGTAGAACATTCTAGTAAGAGCTCAGGGTTTCAAGAGCAAATTGCTTCAAAATGTCATTTGAATTGCTTTTTTTATTTACATCCTCCTTACTATTGTCTGGTGTTTGAATCAAACCATTCTGAGCGGTTCTGGATTCTGTTGCTCCAAGACTTCCATTCAAATCATGTGACAGTGTGACCTCCAGCCCCACCTCCCCCTGCCCCTCTATATAAATGTGGGTGGGTCACATGGTCACATGGTCACATGATTCCAATGGAATGAGGAATACTTTTTCAGTCACTGCATTTCTCTTGACAAGCTCTGAGCAACTCAAAGCCAGGCAAAGGCAGATTTTGAGGGAAGACTCTCTTTGAAAAGGTAATCCACTGTGATCCTCACCCCAGCTACATTGAAAGAACCATACTTGTAGATTTGAATCCACACATCCAAGTAAAAGGCATTGAATCTGTGAATCATCCTGCTGCTCCACTGCCCTCTCCACGTTGACGAAACCAGTGACGGGAACGGTGGGAGGCATGTGGTGGGAGCTTCAGTATTTCAGTATTTGCAGGCATTTTGAAAGCAGTTGTAGATCTGTTTACGAGAGCAATTGCTTTGGGGCTTCTGTCTCCATCCCTCCCTCATTCCACCCACTGTTCTCTGATGCAACCCTGTACAGCAGCTGCTAAGCTGCTGGATTTGCAAAGCTGAATACACTTCTAAAATGAATAAAAGGAGGAAAAATGTAACCTGACCAAGATAATTATGTTCACATAGTGCACCTGACATCAGAAACATATTTAATAATATATTTCTTTAAAGTGACGACTAGTTGACTTATTGCACTATTTTTGCTATAATTATTCTACTCTATAAAATAGAAGTCTTTGGGAGATGTAATATAATGGAGAGTATCTGTGGGAACGAGATTTGAGGGACATTTGGTGTCCCCTTAAAGGGGAGTCAATGGCAATGTGGTCTTAAATAGGGGGTGGTTAAACATTAGTCAATGGGAAAGTCCCCCTGTAGGTATCAAATAGATAACAAGTTTTTAATATTATTTTATATAATCCCACACAGTTCTGCATTGATAGAAAATGAATATTATTTGGGATATCTCAGCTCCTGGTTGCTCATTACAATCTTTTGTGTGATCTATTCAGGGATACTAAATTCTGCATTATGGAAAATGAAATGATAAATAGATCATGTATAAAAACAGTACCTGCAGTGAATGACAGTTCTGTAAAAGAGTACAATAAAAGTTAATGATGCGGAACAGATTATAGCATAGCTTACGGTATTTGTTGTTGTTTTAAATCTTCCATGAGGTATACCGAGCAGGTAAAGTGATTCATCTTTTCTACTAGATTACAGCGGTTTGTTCCCATAGAAGAGACATTTTTAAAAAAACCTAAGAGGACAGAGAAGAAGAAAGGCAAATTACTGAAAAGTGTCGGCCAGGTTCCCGTAGATCTCGGCGCGTGGAAATGCCTCTGAGCGCGTGCCGTAGGGCGTGGGTGTTGCTGAGAGTGAAAACACGGGCAGAGTCATAGCTGGAGAGGTACAGAGGCTAACCTGAACTGAAAGTACACCCTCTTAACACAGCCCCCTCCTGATCACCCGCCCCCTCGCCGATACGAAACCAAAACAAGATCTTCACAGCTCAAGCACTCTTCTCTAAAAACGCTTTCATGAAATGGCATTCATGTATTATGTTTAGGGGTTATTTCAGTTCAGTTTCACTTGTTTATTCCAAATTCTTTCATAAAAGGAAAATAAAATCAATGTCTTTGTATCTCATGAATCATTATGGGGAGAACCAAACTGTCACTTGGGGGGAAATTATTTAGTCATTTATTATTTATTTCTTAGCAGACACCCTTATCCAGAGCAACTTACACATTATTTTTACCTACAATTACCCATTTCTACAGTTGGGTTTTTACTGGAGCAATCTAGGTAAAGTACCTTGCTGAAGGGTACAGCAGCAGTGTCCCCCACCTGGGATTGAACCCACAACCCTCCGGTCAAGAGTCCAGAGCCCTAACCACTACTCCACACTGCTGCCCTATATCCTGAACACATGGTTTAAACAAACAAACTAAAAGCAGGCTCTCTGTATTTACTGAGTCTCAACTGGGATAGGACTGTAGAGATGCTATATCTTATTACCAAAGTTCTGAAGGCACAGAAACACTACAGATAGATTACATTAGCTGCTTTTGCTTATTTAGCAAAATATTATGATCTGTTACATCAAATGCTTTGGACAAGTCAAGAAGAAACTGATCCAGCATGCTGATTAATGTCCAAAGTGATGGAGGTGTCATTTGTTACTTTCATCGGGGCACTGCTGTCCTGATCTAAAACCAGACTGATAACCAGTAAGACGTGATTCTTTAATACAAAATACTCAGATGCTTGTCTTGTTTCTCCCACCTTTTAGGGAAGTACATACCAAGTCTGCACACAATTCTCTTTTTCAACCAAACCTCAAAAGCAGAATGAAATTTGTTGAGTTTTGAAGCTGAATGGAAACCCAGATTTGTATGTGTTAATTGAATGTAGCAGGTGTTTTTACTCATGGATTCGTTTGAATGGTACTTTATGAATATTAACAAATATTATGAATGCAGACTCTTTCCAGAACACACTTTGCCAGTAAAACCAGGATGTTGGCAGATTGGTCCGAGCCACATCCTGTTTCCTGTGAACTGCACTAATGGTGCCCTGAGCAATGAGGCAATTTGTCCGGTCATGTGTATATCCCAGCGAAGCAACGTTTAGTTTTATGCTGAAATGGCAAGTTTTTCATTTTTATTTGAATACTTTGTCCTTTTTCTTTCTGTCTGGATTCATGTGACTCACCAAACCCAAGTTGCAACCCAGGCATTGATGAGGGAAATTTAACAGACTGTCCCGGCTATTCTCAGTGCTGTGCTAGCCTCAGAACTAACCAAGGGTGATTTTGGAGCATCTGCAAGAACCAAATTCAATGTGTGCAACCCACAAGGAATATTTGTTTGTATCAGTCGAACAAGGCTGAACGCCTTTTGCCTTGCATGTTTGCCCCCCTATCATAAGATTGACCTCTGCACTCATCGAATGGAATATTGAGCTCTTCAAGCTTTTCCAAAATTGCATTTGACAAACTGAGACCAGTTGTTTCAGGCACTATCAGGAATGTTCTTTAATTTCTGGCTTTTCATCATCTGCAACAACTCTAATTATCACAGACACCTGTTCCTGATGGCTAACATCAGGGGTGCAGTCTAAAATGACTGAATAGCATTTTGACTCTTTCACTTGTGTCACTATTTTTTGAAGCAGTTTTTTGCTGACAAACAGTTCATCCTGAATAAAGAGAGCGTGTATTTCATACAATATCTCTATTCCTTTTCTGTTAATGTGTGTTGGTGTTTTATCTGTTAATGTGTGTTGGTGTTTTTGTTCAGTTTACATGGATCCTCTTTAAATAGCTGTTTTGTGGGTTGATTTTCCATATGTCTGATTTAACACTTTACACTTTAAGTCTTATTCTGTTGAGCAACCTATGATTAGTAGGACAAAACCTACTGACCGATGAATTCACACAAGAGTTTTCTTTTGGTGATTTCTCTTTTTTTTTTTTTTTTGGTCGCATTGCTTGAAGAGGTGGCTTCATCCCTTTCAGAATGACTGTAAAGTAAAATCAAGTTTGTATCTGCCCCCCTGCTGTTTTAAATCAAAAAGTGTTCATGTTTGGTGATTTGGCAGCCTAAAAAGGGTGACTGTGTAATTTCTTACACCTGTGCAATATTAAAAGGAAAGTGTTTCACAAGATGGGAAATCCCCGAATGGTGCTTTGGACTACAGTAAAAGACACAGTGAGTCAAACCCCAATCCCCAAGTGACTGTAGTGGCAGCACAGCGACATTTAGAGGCACCTTCACAGGCACAGAGTTGTGTTTAGGGAGGAGGATACTGTATAACCTTTAGAGAAATTAATACATAGACTTTGGAGTTCAAAGTGTGACACACAAAGCTGACTTAAAAGATTTTCAAGTTTCGGGTACAGCAGCACAGCTTTGTTTTCTTCCTTGTAATGCATGCAGTTATTGCTGTAACCGGCTGCCATCTTGCTTGCTGATCTTTGTAGTTTGCCATTTTAAGGTTTCTGCCTGTTCTTGAGAACTCATGTGACATTGTGACCTTTCACATGATTCCAGGTGTTTCATTTTTGCATCGTGTCTGTTTGTGTTACAATGATGAAAGAGCCTGTCTGATTGGCTGTACTGTTGTTGGATGCACAATCTTATGTACCAGGATATCCAATCAGAGGCCTGGATGAACAGTTCTGAATTTTAATGAGTGTCAATAGAGGTTCATGTGATGTAACTTTCTCTGAGAGCAACACATCCATAATAGTGCTGCTGTGTATGTAGACATGTCCTGGTTTGCAAATGTCCACAAAAGAACAAACTATGTGGGAATGCGGAGAACCAGCAACTAGTGTGTTTTAGTTTAAATAATCATGATTCTAAGATTTAAAAAAAAAATAATAACTTTGGTTATTGTGACCACTAACACAGGGTAACCTGCTTCACTAAGAAGTTCCAGAATCCAGACAGTGGAAAGGCCCATTTTATATAATTTAGAGAATAAAATATATATATATTAAAAGGTGTAAATTAACAGTTATAGTCTCCATCTTGCAAATAAGCTGTTTGTTTGATTCCTCTCAGGACATCTGCCCTTGTGCTTGCGACCCTGTGCCCAGTGTGTGTTGTACTGAATCATGTCACAAGAGCACCACTCACTTCTGTTTTACTCACAGAAGCTTTTCTGAGACCTACTTTTCTTTTACTGTTCCTCTGTCCAGTTTTAGGTACTGCAGAAAAAGGGAACTGTGGTTTCAGAATAGCATTTGTAAGAGGAAGAAGAGTGTTGAGCAATGAAGGAAAAAGTGAAGAGATGGAAAGAGGCCAGGAGGAGAGAGTGGCAGATATTTGCAGGGATGAGCTTTAGAAAACTGGGATCACTTAAACAAAATAACATGCCGTTCTTGAAATGCTCCTACCTTGTTTAAAAAACATTTACTGCCCAAAGAGGGAGCCTATCAAACTGAAAGCTGTTAGAACCCAATCCAGACTTGGATTCAAGGACGGAACTAACAAGGCCAAAAGCCACAAGGGCTAGTTGAGGTTGAGCCTGGAATCCTCAAGGCGGTGCTGAGGCTGGGAGGCAGGTAGTCAGTGTCAAGGTAAACAATCTTAGCCTGATTCCAGACCAGGGACATCCAAGACCAGACACCCAGACACAGGTCAGCATGCCAACCTTGAGGTTGAGGGCTTCAAGGCTGATACCATCCCTCCCTGACAGAAAAGTGTTCCCAAATAGGAGCATTGGCATGATTTTTTTTTTTTTTTTCCTAAAAGTGTCGTAATTGCTGTACCTCCAGAGATGAAAGGAATGAGAGGCTGGTGAACCAAACAAATTGTATTAAACATTCCAACCCTATTTATACTGCTTGTGTATTTCTTGTTTAACCTCATTTTAGAATTTCTCTCTCTTGCTCAATTGAACTCCATCTTGCTGGCACGCATGTGTGCTTGTGCTGTTTTCTTTGTTGCTACTTCCTGGTCTTGAGAAATCATTTGATATTGTGAAGTGTTTGTCCCTTATACAAGTTTACCCTGGTATTTTTGCACTTTTGCCTGCTTTTTCCATGGTAATACCATGTATTAACTATAATGTACCCTGGTTTACCATGTTCATTAATACACTTTACCATACCTCACTGTTCTTTACATTGTTTTGCTGTGCTTTACCATGCTTTCACTATGCTTTATTACGCTTTACTATGCTTTTACTGTGGTAAACTTTTATAAGGGGTTCATTAGAACAGAAATAAAAAAGAACCAAAAACATAATAAACAGGTGTACATTGTAAATACAATTATGTTAAATGCAAATTTACCGTGGCAAACTTTTATAAGGAGTGTTTGTTTTTGTTTCTTTATAAAATACTGTAAAATTGTGCAAGATGTGTTAAAACTCATTCATCAGTTGCTGTGACTTCTCCTGACCTGCCTTTCTGTTGGTGGTTTTGTCACAATGCTCCAACATGCTGTTTAGGTATGTCAATTTATTGCACTCTGTTAATACTAGTCATTTAAAACACTACCCATTTAAAAATGGCATATTCATATAAATGTCCTTTTACTCTGGCAGAGACATGACTAAGCTCCCTGAGGGTAGTCTATTTAAGTCGTGTAATTATAGATTTTCCCGAACCCAGAAGGCACTTACTGGCACACAGTTAAAAAGTTTCTTAGTCAACCTTGTCAGGTTGGAAACTTTTAAAATTGACATTTTACTCCAATTCTGTTTTACTGACATTTTTTCACTCCACACACATGTGTCTGACCTTCATAAAGTGAATCCCAGAATGTTTTAGAAAGATTTTAAAATCCCCACCACTAATACTCTTTTAATTGCCCACCTATATTGTGCATTTCAAACACGTTTTCTTCTCCGTAAAAGTCTGTGGCAGTTAAATGTTAGGTACATATTTTTATTTTTTTTAATTTTTAGTCTCTAACTTTTTATGATGTTTCCAATGTCTTTTTTATTAGTAAGTGCCAGCACCATCTAGTGCACAGCTAGTGTATTGACAGAAAAACAAAAGGAAACTTCTTTCCCACAGAACTCGGGAAAGCACCTTGTAAAATAAATAAATAAGAAATAAATAATAATAATAATAATAATAATAATAATAATAATAATAATAATAATAATAAAATACAGACGACAGTATTGGAGTAATTGCCATTTAGAAGCACTTAGAATGATTAAAAAAAGATAAATAAAATTAAATTTCAATTTACTTCATTTATATTACTCTATTTAAAAAAATAAAATAAAACATGATATGCTAAACAATCTAGCCAAGACCCCAAACCTAAGCACTTCCTGTCCTGTAGGTCACGTTGTCAGTGTGCAGGTAAGCCACTACACATGAATTTGTCACATGGGTATGGTACCAGTAAGAAACAATGGGATGAAAACTAAAATATTTGCAGATCCCGAATTAAAGGGACAAAAGATCTTCAACACAAGAAAAGGGAGGACCAGCGATTCTATTTCTAGTGCTTTTAATAAGTCGGTTATGAAAAGCTTCCCTGGGGGTGAACGGCTTTGCTCCAGGTTCCAAAGGCTTGGACACAGTGTCATAGTCGTGAGTTTATGGAAGACACCAGCAGGGTTCCCATAGCCTTCAAGCCAAGGAACAGAACCCCATTTCCAGTAAAGAGCTTTGTACCCTTTACCAAGCCAAGTGAAAGGTGTTGCACAGCTCTCAAAGCAAGGCAAACAATTCAATAGTGCATATGACACATCTGTGCCAATTACAGCAAGCCTGAATTAAGTTACAGAAAACAAGTAGGCTAGGTTAGAGAACAGCAGATCAAGATTAGGTAACATGTTAAGACAGATCACTTGATAGGGCAAGACCTTAAAAAGGCAAATGCACTCAGTCTGTTATGAATACTGTTGCTTATGACACATCCGTGCCATTGGTAGGTAAAAGCAAATGCAATCAGGTTCCATCGTTTACAGTGGTAGATAGTGCCCAACAAAAATACAAGACAGTCTGCAAACATTTGAAGGTGTTGCCACATCGATGAAGAAATATGATAAACATTTAGTATGTATCAGATCGTTCTGTATCATAGCTTATATCGAATGGCAATGGCATCAATTGCTTAACAATAATAATTATAGTGTATGATGGTGTAAGATATGAGCCCACCCTCACCGTTCAGTGTATGGTAAAAGTCTGGAGAAGAGTAAGATGACAAATTGATGTGGATTGAGAGTAGACCCCCCAAGTCGCCGCCGCAAGTCAGAGTCATCAATCGAATATCACTGGAGTCAGTCGAATGTCACTGGAGTCAGTCGAATGTCACTGGAGTCAGTCGAATGTCACTGGAGTCAGTCGAATTTCACTAGAGTCAGTCGAATTTCAATGGAGTTGTTAGCCTCGTCACAGTCAGATATTTCTGACTGACAGCGAACGCAGATATCTTTATTCTTAGACTGAGAGGCAGTCGGTTCTTGAGTGATATTTTCTTAGTCTCAATGTCAGTGTGCACAGTGGGCATTATCTTGAGATGTCAAGTGGCAGAGCCGGGGAATCCTGGGACTTGCAGTTTGTTTAGCAGCAGGGAACGTTTCGTTTGGTTGAAGAAGACGCATGAGTACTCTCTACAACGGATTCACTTTATCATATTTAAACAAAAATGCAAGTCGTTTTACTTACATTTTTCTTAAATATTGTTTTAGCAATTAGTTCTGTGACAGTGTGTACATTGTTGTTTGCATCCCTGTGGGCTTTTGAAAGTTGATGGGTATAGGCTGTAAAAGGTTGTAATTGATAACTATTCAGTAATTGCCATTTAAAAAGAGCAGGGTTCTGAAAAATATAGTGGTACACGTCCCCACGTGTTGCTACAACTATTTAAATAGCGTACCTGTCATTTTTCTTTTCATTGTTAACATCCTGACAACTTTCTACACTTAGAACTTTCAGGTCTGTTTCAAAGCTCTTTTCAAAATGGCCGCTCTAGTGCACTGATAGTGTAAGGATTATTGCCCACATTATTGCTTATTGTCAGACAGGTAACACAGAACAAAAAATCCAGTGCACTTGTTATGTTTTCTTTTTTTTTTTTTTATTGTTCCTGCATTGATTTGAGGACAGATCTCAAACCCCAGTGCACTAGAGCAGACATTTTGAAAAGAGCTTTGAAACAGACTTTAAAGTTCTAAGTGTAAAAAGTTGTCAAGATGTTAATGAAAATGGCAGGTACATTATTTAAACAGTTGTAGCAGCACGTGGGGACATGCAACACTATATTTCTCGGAACCCCGATACTTTCTCTTTAAAGTCCAAAGCACAGGCCCGAAACTTTCCCCAAACTAGCCATATGATTTTTATATATATATATATATATATTGTAAAAGGATTGCACCCACTCGGGTTCGTTGCCCCTTTAAAAATACGACCCAAGACACAAGAAATGGAGTTTTTTTTAAGCGCAGTCGCGCTATTATTTTAATAAACACAACAAATAAACAAAATACAAACAAACACCTAACTCCCACTGGAGCGCTAACTAAACAGGTTTTTCCCTCACTACCTTGCAGGACGGCTAAGCCGTTTACCTGCTAGTAAAAACCACAACCACACAGGTTTAACACCGCACTTACGACTGCTCGGAAGCAGAGCACCTTCCTTCTGCCTCCTTCTACTCAGCAGCCCTGTGCAGACAAGCTGCACGTCTTAAATACCCTGCACCTGGTTCTAATTTGCAATTGTACCCAGGTGCGGGTGATAATTAATCAATAAACAAATTAACAAAACAATAAAACAATTAA
Organism: Acipenser ruthenus; assembly: GCF_902713425.1. Taxonomy (NCBI): domain Eukaryota; kingdom Metazoa; phylum Chordata; class Actinopteri; order Acipenseriformes; family Acipenseridae; genus Acipenser; species Acipenser ruthenus. The sequence goes on from NC_081211.1 coordinate 8,208,286, forward strand.
ACAAAATGTGCATTTCTTTCGCAGGGAGGTTTTAACCCCCTCCCTGCTGTCTCTCACAACCCTCTATCTCACAATATATATATATATATATATATATATATATATATATATAGTTAGTTAGAATGTAGAATATGTAGCTATATATAAAAGATAATTATCGTGCTTTGTTGGAAAAGATTTTTTTTCAGTTGAAGATAATCAATGTATAATGTTACTAATTCATTTCCTGACATCAAAGTGTAGTTCCTGTTTAATGGTGCTTAAAGTACTTTAAAAAGCATTGTTGATTTCTTCAAAGATATTTTCAAGGAAGAATTAAAATGGCAGAAAACAATCTGATTGGAATTCTGTTTTTTCTGGTGCCTCCTTAAGTTTCGGGTGAATTGTTTGTCTTTCTATTGCTCATAGTGGAGATAAATGTGTAATTGCATTGTAAGCTTACCAATGATGATGAAGATTTTCCCTTCGTGTTTTGGAAAAGAAACAAAGCAAGATATCCAAGCCTTGCACAACTCACAACAATATATCTTCATGTAACTGCTTTAAGTGTGCCTGTGGAAGCATGTTCTGTCACAGGATTCATGATGAACTACCATTTCTCCATACCATCTAAATTATATGTCCTTTGTTCACCATAATTATCCTGTTTTTCCCTCTGCCTCAGTAAAATGCTTAAGAGCACGCTTCAGGTTGAAAACATTTTTAAACAGCAATGTGAAAAACAAGCTAAATATATTTTATACTGAACAGCAAAGGTTATTTCAGTCACAATATGTTTGTTTTTCATTTTTCTTTATTCAACATTATACAATTATAGATTGTTTGTTGCAATGTTAAGCAAGCAGTTCTCTGTTAATTCACTTTTTTTGGTTGGACGGTTGAGGCAGTGCAATATATTTCTGACATTGCTTCTCTATGTTTCACCTTCTGTGCTAATCTTATTTTAAAACGTCTGGTCCGCCCACAGGTCAAATGCATAGGTTAGATAATGTCAATTATGTACTTCTGTTTTATTACAATATTTTCATATTAAATATACAATGCCTATTTTTTTCCTATGCAATTTATGTTTTTGTATGATCTAGCTTGTGTATAGACAATGTAGTGTATGTGATACACTATTGTGGAGTTGAAAAAGTAAGTCACATTTTTACCAGTTAGTTGAAGTCATATTTTTCAAACTAGCTGGGGAAAAGTCCATTGAATTTCCTTTGTCAGTCACATTGTCAGATTCAACTGACTTGCGATTCTAATTGTGAGGCTACAGCAAAATGGGACACTTTTGAAACATGAAAACATGATTGACCCAATGGATTGATCGTCAAAGGGAGTTTACAAGGGGTAATCTAATAATAGAAACACTGAAAGCCCTTTTGGAATGTACCTACATCACTGGGGCCATGCACAGGGCAGAATTCCCCTGGGCACCACATGTAATAAAAGCATTCATTTGCATGTAACATTTACTTTGGGGGTTTCTTTTCTTGAAACATTGCAATGTACTCCAAGAACAGATAATGCTGTTTTACTTTGTCACCACCTAATACACACTGGAGCTGCACAAACTGATTAGTCAATTATCTGGATTTCCATCTTCTCACGTGAGGTTCTGTGGTTGGGCTTATTTACCATTCTGACTAAAACAACAACTGAAGAAACAGCTGCTCCTGATCGCTGCCCTCCACAGAGGCTGAGATAAGCAGCAATCCCCTTATAAAAGTTTATCATACTAAAAGCATAGCAAAGTGCAATAAAGCATGGTAAATCACAGGCAAGCATTGTAAAAGCCAGTGAGATATGGTAAAGCATATTAATAAACGTGGCAAACCAGATCAAACTATGGTTAAATGCATAGTACCACAGGGATGTAAGCACCCCCTATTCCATAGCAGTTTCACCCATTTCAGGTTTTACTATGAGCTTGATTAGCCACAGTGTATAGGAAACAAGCTCAGATGTGTTCTATTAATCTCATTGTAAAACCAGGAATGGATCAAACTGTTATTCAATGGGAGTCTTAATTCCATCCCTGAACCATGGGGAAAAGCATGGGAAAACTGCAAACATGCTTGCTATGGAGATCTCAATCCGAACACTTGGTTTGTGCAGCTCTAATACACACTAATTAATAAAAAGTGGGAGGCTGTTCCTTTCCAGCACTTTGGAATCTCCAGACAAGCTCAAAGCCAGGTATAGGCAGAGAAATATGATAGCACAGTATTGGATCAACAGAAGCCAGACCCACTCAGAATGATTGCAAACACCATGAAACAGCAAGTGGAATATTAGTGTCTCCCCTTACAAAAGTTTACTTGTGTATTTGTGCATGTTACTGTAGGTTTAGGTTGAGTTTCCCAACATGTTCAAGAAACTATTCTAATGCCTGACCACAGGATTAAGCAAGGGCTGATTCTGTATTCGCCTGAACTCTGCGATCTCTCTTCTACAGAAGCACCTTTTTCCAAGAATTTTGGAAATTGATACATAGCCAGGATCTATAGCTTCTGGTGTAAAAGCCACTTTGGGTATTTAATCAAATTCCACTGTTCTCTGCAGTTCTGCCAGTAAGTTATTATGAAATAGTCTGGATTCTGCACAACAAACCCTGATCACTGGTAACTCTGCTCTTGGGTAACGTAAGTTGTAGAAATGTGGTTCAGCATGAACACAATGTTAACAAACACTGGTAAGGAAGCCCTTTTATTACCAATGCAGAATGACTGGGAGCAATTCGAGCAAGCAAGCTCCTGACCGTACAACTCGTCCTGCACGCTACACCGGAAACAAAGTGCTAGCATTATCCATTTCCTAGCACTGCAGACTGACTGCGAGGGGCAGCACTGGGGGAAGCCCTCGAAGGTCGACTCGCTCTTGCTTTTGCATGCATTTCAGGAGGAAACACTATCTGTTCAGACTGTTGCTGGCATTGACCGGTCAGCACAAGTTTCATGAATACTGCACGTGAACCAAACTGACAGAAAGTCTACCAGAAAGGATTGTTCTTTTTGATTCAAGTAAAATGCTTTAAAAATGAACCCTTTAACAGGTCTATAAACTACAGCACAGGCCTGTACCACATGACTTTTCTGTAATTCTCTTCCATGCTGAATATAAAATTACAGAGGGCAGTTGTGTTTACAGCATAGGTTTTGACCACATCAACAAGCCAAACCTTAAAGCCCACACAACCAACTTTCAAATAATGTATGATTTTTTTAAGAATGTGGGATTAAACTCCTTCATAAAGCCATGCAGCTCAATCTGCTGCTCGCCTCATTTGTTGTGTATTAAATCATGCTCTGCAGTACGTTTTTCTGACAGGAGATGGCAGCATAATCAAGGGAAGACCATTGTTTTTCTGCAGTTCATTTGGCTTTACAGATTCACACACTCTTGTGATTTCATTTTTTCAGCTTTAAACCATTTAGATTTGTAATTTAATTAATTTTCCATTTCAAGAAATGACACGATCTCGGATAGATTATAAAAGACATTTCAATTTTCAGTTAGTAATCAATGATATAGAAACAATAGGCACGTGTGTGAAAATGTTAGACCACTTTATGCTTTAATTAGACATCTTAAACAATTCATGCATTTTGCCATTTGTGGTTGTGTGTTCCTTTTCTCTAACTATTTTAAATGAATTGCATGTGGCCTATTAAAATCATCAATTAAATCAGACCATCACTAATTTACCTATTTTGACAATGTTCCAAGATTTCCAGTTCCAGTTTGATTTCATATGCACAACAAATCAAAACTACTGAAGTGTTGCATGTGTACTGGGAGAAATATAGAACAGTACATAGGAAACAGACTTATTTGTATCAGGTCTTATGTGTTTTAATGCTTATTTCCCCATTATCGGAGAACTCCTCATAAAGTTAACTGTCCATTGCTATTGTAGTCCCTTTTGAAGTGATATTGAAATGGTTTGGCATCCAATCAGTTTTAAATGGGCTTATATTTTTGTTTTTGCTTCTTTTCATGAATACAGGAAGAGCTGCAGCTGGAGAGAATGGAAACAGCCTGGATACATAAATTGGCTTTATATTAATTCCATCATTCACTACTTGAAGCAAAATTCATTGAAGGTTAAAAACCAAGCATTGTAAATATGTTGCTGAAGAGAACACTGATCTACCATGGTTGTCATGTTGAGGTTGCATTCATTAATTTTTTTGCTGCACAGAGACAGTAGATTTGGAGTTATATTCTTACACTTTGATACACGGCTGTATTCTTTGATTTTCTTACTTATGTTCCATTGTTGTCTAGTAAAAATGAACCGTTTCCGTGTCGCAGTTTAAAGTTCTGACCCTATCAATAAACAGAGCTCACACTTTGACACAGTCTTTATAGTTGATCAGTGTTTTATTCTATGATTCATTAAAGGTGGTGCCCAGACCAGTAGAAACAAACCAATTCACTGCCCCTTGGTTTCAGCTTGAAACGGCCGGGTTGCAGGACACTGCAGCTTTAAGCAGTATATATACGACAATAAATCTGTTTGTTTTGCGAGACTTCCTGCAAATACTGAAAACTTGTATTTCACTTTCACTTTGCAAGCAGCTACCGTTGTAGTGGTGCATGTAGCCTGGGAGAAAAATCGAAACGTCTTCATTCACTTACAAGTAAAAATGGTGCTCAAATACCCAGAGGCCCGGAGAGATGAAAGCATAGTAAGTAATATTTGCTATTTTAGATGAATAGCCTTCCGCTTTTGAATGTGTGCTCCGCATTGTCAAGAAGTGAATGACAACGCCCCGTAAACGTGGGCCAAAAATATCCTTAGTGCATAATTCACGGCAGTAATAACAGTAAATGCCTCCTGTATGTGTGTTTAATATGCGACTGCAGCTGGAAATGCAGAAATGTATTTCAGTAGCCAAACGTTTTAGGATCAGTTCTATAATAATCGTGAAGGCATTAGTTGACACACTAATCCACTTGACTTGTTGGTTTTGCCTCAGTGTTAAAGTTCAGAGGAAAAGCAGACGCATCATTGTGTGGTCTTGTGTGCACGACACACGGCAGAGGTACATGATTATCCGTATTGGTTATAACTTGGGCATCTTAAACATGACCGTTTAACAATCTTTACTACAGAGTTTAAAATGTAAACCCCCTCACTGACCGTTCGATAAAAAATATTAACTTCTCAGCAAAAAAAACCAGCACCCAATAAAAGAAAAAAAAACACACCCCAACGCTGACTGGCTCACATGAGAATTATATGAATTAAATTTTCTTCAGAAAAATAGCAATCTATATAACCTTGTAGGACTGTGATGTGTTCCCGATCCTTCTTCTGTTGCGGATCCTTAGGAAACTTTCTTCCCAAATCCCGCCCAGCAGTAACGTAGGCGGTTGCTAGGTTACAGTGGGCCATATTTTCAAAGTGTTTTGTCCAGTCTTTAATAAACTCCTATTTTTTAAAGGTTAAAATTCAACAGTTGTACAAAACTGAGAAAACTGAGAGTGCTTAAGATACTTTCATTTACATTACATAGATGTGTGATACTAGTTCTGTTAAGTCCATTGATATTTTCTTTTTTCAAAAGGCAGGAGTGAAAGACTGTAGTAAACTTTTTTGGAAATATGGCCCTGTAAATCATAAGTAAGGCTTCTGTTTTTTTGGTTTTTATTAATTTCATTTTTCTGTGATTATTTTTAGCTATTTTTGATTTTTTTTCCGGGGCTTTCACTTTGTATATACTGTATGGAATTATTGTTTTCGGTTACTTTTCAAAATGCTTGGGCGTTTTTTTTCTGTCAATATGTATAGTAACTCGACAGTACTTGCACACCTAAATTGTACCTTCTCTCCTAGATGTCTTCCACAACAAAATCCTTAGTTACGGTTACCAGCACATTCTTCTGCGGCTTTTGTGTGTGGGCATTTTTTGATATTTCGCCACAATCTGCAATTGTTTTAAATCCTCAGTATTTTAACTCATACAGCTTTAAATCCAGCGAACAAGTCTCCATTCCTGATTGTAATCTCATATTAAACCTCGCAAGCGGATTCAGAACGAATCCATACAAGTCAGGAAGCATCTATGGACATTGCTATTGCACTGGGAAATTTAGTTTTTAGGGGTTTGTTTAATGGGAAATGGATGGTCAATTTGAACTGAGTAACCATTTTCATGTTTTTCTTCCGGTGTTTATTGACTATAAACCAATTTTCTTTTTTTTTTTTTTGTATCGGCGGTGTTTTATCGGGTTTTTTTTATTGGTTAAAACCGAAAATCAGAAGCCCCAATCATAACGAACTTCTTACAAAAATAAAGTAAATTAAATGCATTTCCTTATATAAAATACACGTGGTATAAACAGGATAGCTGATTGCAGGCTATTTGTTAATATACTTATCTAACTTGTTCCATGCGCTTGTCACTCATTAGATAAATAAACTAATAGCCTGGTCAGCTATCCTGTGTTAATGAACTGTTAATAGTTTGAAAAATCCCATTAAGATCCCATTATAATCTCAGTAAGAAATATCTAAGAAAATAGCAGGACTATAAGCAAGCCACAGCAATGGCAGCATAGGATTTGGAACACGTATTGCATAGTACTCCTGATACTTTTGCATGCTGTATGGTACCAATTCATAGGACTGCAATGGATTAGCCGTTTGCATTGGAATGGCAAAATATGACACTGGTATAATTGTACCAGTGACAGTTCTATTGTCGCTTCCTTGGACCATCATTGCCTCTCAGCACAGAACCAATCTAATTCTACTGTCCTGACAATGGTATGACGAAACTTCCAAATATTCCAGAACGCTGTGTAGACCTGGCAGTAATAGATTTGATTATTAAATGTATTGCATGTTAAGATCACTTTTCAATGGTCTGCTGTGTGATCCGCAGATTGACGACTACCATGGCACAAAAATCCCAGATCCCTACGCGTGGCTGGAGGACCCGGACAGTGAGGAGACGAAGGTGAGATCCAGGAATCAGAGGAGAGGAGAGGGAGAGGGAGGTGTGGAGGGTGATCAGCTGTAACCACACTGCCTCGTCTGTGTAGAGAAGCCCAGCTGAAGAATGGGGAGTGGATTCTCTTGTCATGCGCCTGTAATAGAGCAGTGGCTGGGCGCGAACCGGTGACGCCGCAAGCAAGCACCTTAACCGCTATGCAAAAGAGCCAGGCTCATCTGCATTTAAGGTTTTGGTTAAGGACATTACCAAAGTCATTGTATTTATCTTGCTCTTATTGTATTATTACTTGTACTGTAACACTTAAAATGTATTTGCTTACGATTGTAAGTCGCCCTGGTTAAGGGCGTCTGCTAAGAAATAAATAATAATAATAATAATAATTTTGGAGCTTTTAACCTCCTCTCATCTCACCACCAGGGGGCAGAATCCATAACGGCAGTGTATCGCACACTACCCATTACACACCCATTCCTGGATATCACCACAGTGATATCCAGGGGCAATCAAACATACCTTGGATTCCTCCGAACAGCTGACATGCTGTATGTGTTGTGTGTTTGTGTTGCAGGCATTCGTGGAGGCCCAGAATGAGCTGACCATGCCTTTCCTGGAGAAGTGTGCGGTGGGGACGAAGTTTCACCAGAGGCTGACTGAGCTTTATGACTATCCCAAATACAGCTGCCCCTATAAGAGAGGGAACAAGTGGGTACAGCCCAGCACCACCAAAATCCTTTCAGAAATAAATCTCTGAGTGGGAAATCAAGAGGGTCTATTCAGTTGCTTATCACAGCAGCTGCTCTAGAACATTACACTGTTTAGATCATTCAAACAGCTCTTTCTCCCTGAGTTTCACAACCCCCTGTTAGCAATAATCTTGAGAGTCTGTGAAACTGTAGTAGGACATTAACCCCTTACTTGCTTTTCTTACCCTGAGCTAAACTGTCTTCCATTTACAACACTGTCTCCCTACAGGCCATACAGAAGGAAGGATAAAGTTCTGTTTGGAAAGATTTTGTCATATATTTGGATCTAATACTTTCTTTGCTTTAAAATTCCCTTCCCTTTTGTGATTGATAAATGTATATCAATTTCAACAGCGCTGTTGTTATTTTAAGCTGCAACAGAGCCTGAATGTGTCATTTTTAACACCATACTGCTGCAAGTAGTAACAGAAAGCATATCCATTTGGCTCGAGCATGCTTTATGAAGTATTGGAAATGTAATCTAACTGAGCTGTCCCTTTAATTGCAATGCACTGCCTTCTCTCCAGGTACTTCTATTTCTATAACAAGGGGCTGCAGAACCAGGATGTGCTGTACATGCAGGACTCTCTCCAAGGGGAGGCGCGGGTCTTCTTTGACCCCAATCGGCTCTCTGAAGACGGGACTGTGGCTTTGAAAAGTAAGGCAGCTTGTGGAGGGGGGGGGGGGGGTGCTCAACCCATTATAGGTTTATGAATGAAGGTAAGCATGGAATTAACGGCTGTGTTACGCTATAAGGATGAGACCAGACCATGTTTCAAATGGGAACAATGTTAACCATTTATCAGTTCCAAATACCCACATTACATTCTATATTGAACAATACGTGCCATGAGTATTAACAGAGATAGGCAATTGATCAGATTACCTGAACCCCTGGAGAGATCCCTCAGACTGAATCACCGATGGTCCACAATGATCCTGGAGGTATTAGAGGCTTCTCTGTCTGTGTCGCCTCCATGCCTTGTATTTATACCATATGGGCTCAGGACATACGTGATTACAGTCTGTTTCTGTTATCTTACTGATTCTCAATAGAATTGAGCCCTTTAGCTGTTACTCCATTCAAGTGCAGCCAGCCATTAACCAACCTTACAAGGTGACCGTAGTTAATTGTGTACCATCTTTCATCCTGAACATTTCTGCACATGCTTTATACTTTCCAATCATTTTAACCCTAAGTTCTACCAATATATTTTACTCTCCTACGATTCCAAATACATTTTCATCCCACATTACCACCTTCTCACCATCTGGGGCATGACTTTACACAGCTCTTCCTCTGCATTTTGGTCTTCACTTTGCTCCAAGAAAACTGGTTGGAGGCTGGGGTGGAAACTCGAATGAAGACGTTGAAAAACACATTTTTGTTTCTAGTTGATGTCAACAGAATGCCAGCCCCTAATGTGTCATACAGGTCACTGGTGGAATAGGTAGAGTGGTGTCACACAGGAGCAGACAATCAGGTACTATGTCTGCTTTGAGACAGTCCCAGACAGGCCTGACTAACCATAGCTCAGCACCACCAGTTAGCTAGACCAGCACAACCAGTGTGATTTGTCTGAGTGGGTTCCCCCTCCTGTGTGTGTGTGTCTGCAGTGGCGCGTCTGTCGGAGCAGTGCGAGTGCTTTGCCTACGGGCTGAGTGGCAGTGGCTCGGACTGGGTCACTGTGAAGTTCATGACGGTGGCGGATCAGAAGGAGCTGCCTGACACTCTGGAGAGGGTGAAATTCAGCTGCCTGTCCTGGACTCACGACGACAGAGGAGTCTTCTACAACTGCTACCCCCGGCAGGAGGGCAAAGCCGACGGTACTCCAGCCATTATCATTAGCATCATTATTACTTGTCCCAATTCAAACCTTTTCTTAGCAGTATTATCAAGTCAGGGCCACATTTATTGATTACTTCTGTAGACATTTCATAATAAATGGTAGAAAATGTTTTTAGATTTGTCTTGATAAATACATAACATTTTTTTTTACTCGAATTAGCTCTCAAAAAAAAAAAAAAAAATAATTCCTGTATCTTTGAATTTGGTCAATCCTTTTACCTCTGCATTCTAACAGGCACTGAGACCACCACCAATCTCAACCAAAAGCTCTTCTACCATGTGATCGGAACCAGCCAATCCGAGGACATCCTGGTAGCAGAGTTTCCTGATCACCCCAAATGGCACAGTAGCGCGACGGTGAGCCGAAAGACATCCTTCAAAGAAATCTGAACTGTTTTTCCATTCCAAGCGATTTCTCTGGATAAACATGATTTGCGGTCCTGTAAATGCACTCATCTCCATCTATAATGATCCTAGGTGTCGGACGACGGGCGGTACGTGCTGCTGTCTATAACAGAGGGATGCGAGCCGGTGAATCGGCTGTGGTACTGTGACCTGCAGCAGCTGAGCGGCGGCATTACTGGTTAACAATTAACAATCACATTTTTAACTCTTTTAAAATCTGTGTTTTGAATGTAACTGTTTAATTGTTCATTTGCGTGTGTGAAGCGCTTTGGGATCCTTGTGAAATGTGCATTGTTGTTGATGTGGTATTACAGTATATCTTGTTAGTGGGAGAGAGTATGAAACCAATAGCATCTCAGCTCTTGTTCCTCTCTTGCATTCTTGAAGGGATTCTGCCGTGGGTGAAGCTCGTTGATAATTTTGAGGCTCAGTACTCCTATGTGACCAACGAGGGCAGTGCCTTCACCTTCCGCACCAACCTGCTCGCTCCTCGATACCGTCTCATCAACATTGACCTGCAGAGTCCAGACCCCTCTCTGTGGACAACACTGATCCCAGAGCATGAGAAAGACGTCCTGGGTAAGAGAGACTTCCTGGCCTTTCACCTGGATACATGCACAGGGAATATAGCTTCCAGCAAATGAAATGACTCTTACCTGTCATGCCCGCCCATTCACTATGAGTGGTACAGAAAATACCTATTTCACGGCTCCACACTATGGTTCTTTTGAAGGATCTCGTTCAATCTGGCAATCTATAGTCTTAAGTAAATGCAAGTACAGTAAAAATGTACCTGAAGGTGTGTCTAAAGCTGAGGGATCACAAAGCCACTTTTTTTAGGAATAATGGCTTGAAATCTGGTTCCAAGAGACAGGGAAACATAGTCTGAGGCAACTTTACTCTATCAAATCCCAAGTTTCCCCTGGTGTCCCATGCAGTGGCCTGAAACCCAGTCTCCTGAAACCAAGTTCCAAGCCACAAAGTGGCTTTGTGTTCCCTTGGTGTAGAGTCTACCAGTTCGCTAGCTTTTTAGTCCATTTTTTTCCCCCCTTGGTGATATTTCTGTATGGCTCTATAAGAGCCAGGTATTAGGAATAGCTGGTTTAGCCAAAAAAAGGTTCTGATCTGTTTCATTATAAAATATATATTTCTGGTACCATATTTAAGAAGCTCTTCTTCGTCTATTCACCAGCAGAGTGCAATTCTCCCCTCCCCGCAGCTTTCTTTCCTGTCATTAGCCTGCCATCTGTGTCCTCTAATGAATGAATGTTTTATAGCGGGTCACATGCTCTAGTCATGGCTGGGGTGCAATGATCTAGGAAGTGAAACAGTGACTACTGAAAGTAAGACATGCTGACAGATCTTTGGGTGGCCAAAGTCAGCATTTCCACTCCTGGTCTTTGTTTCAACCCTCTACGAACTTGTTTTGAACCAATTCAACCTCCATCCAGACCCTGAAATAGCTAATTATCTCATTTTACATGTAAAACCTGGAGTGGAATTGCCCTCCAGGACTGTGATTGGACACCCCAGGGCCTCATATCTTTTTTTTAATGAAAATACATGTTTGTTTCAACGTGCTTCCAAACTGCACAGGTGATACGTGCTGTCTTTTTTATTTGTATGCATTTCTATACGGTGAATAGAGTTTGTTTTTCCTAAGTAATTCAAAAAAGTTATTTAATAATTTAAAATAATTTAGATCTACTTGTTCAGAAAATACCTGTATCGTTTTTTTTGTTTGTGTTTTTTTTATTTTTTTTTTAACAGAAAGGCAATTCAGCTTGATAGTGCCATTGTACTAATTTGAGGACAGCTCAAAGTGAAGCATTTTTAACTGTTGGTTTTAATTTTCTCTTTAACTATCTTGTTATAACTTACTCTAATTTTGTTCTCCGCAATTAAAACATTTTTTGGTGTTTTCCTCCCCACAGTGATGATAAAGCTCCTTGTTCTCTGTGTTGAGCTTCATAGCCAGTGTGAATTTTCACTGCTCTGATTACAGGCACATCTATGACTGTCCTCAACATACGACGCAGCAGTTTGTAGCCAGAATGATTGATTTAGAATGTATCAAATTACATAAATACAGCCTGTGTTGTGATTTTTTCAAAGAACAATTCATTCGGTACTGAATGGATTAATGAATCACTGAGAAGCATTCTAACGCAGCGCTGTGGTTTCGGTGGCAGGCTTCGTGGCCTGTGTGAATTACAGCTTCCTGCTGGTGAACTACCTGCACGACGTGAAAGACGTGCTGCAGCTGCACCAGCTGAGAACAGGCGAGTTCCTCAGGACCCTGCCCCTGGCTGTGGGCACTGTGGTGGGGGTGAGCAGCAGAAAGAAACACGCAGACTTCTTCTATCAGTTCAACTCCTTCACCACTCCAGGTACTGAACATACGGAGGAGGGCCGGGCAAGAGTCCCGGAATAACTCCCATTGTTTTATTTTAAAGAGCAATGTTTCATTTTACAAAACTAGAAACTAGTCTCCTAAAGAAGTCCTAACCAAGGTTTCAAATCCAATATATTTGCCCATGCATGCTTATTACTGGTCATTCTTTAATTGTGCTGAGAACTTTTTCAGATATTCAGATATTTCAAGTACAACGCTATTGATAAACTGCTGCAATATAGTGAAAGAATAGGGAAGCATTGTGAAGACCAGAGAGGTAAGGTGAAGTATATTAATAAACAAGGTAAATTCTGGTAAATGCATTGTAGATCTATGGGGAAACGCATGGTAAAGCTACAAAAGCACCAAACTCTTATAAGGGCTGGCCCACATAGAGGTGCACAATGTAAAGTATTCCCACTGTGTGTTTTTATAGGAATAATCTACCACTGTGACCTGACCTCAGAGACTCCGGAGCCTACAGTGTTCAGACAGGTGGAGGTGAAGGGCTTCGACCCCTCGGACTACCAGACTGTCCAGGTAACACTGAACACTTTCAACGAGTGCATCCCTGCTGAATCCCAGTTCCTACCCAAACATAGATCTCAAATGAGACGAATACGTCATTAAAGCGGGGAGGTTAAAACGTTTTCAATTGTAACTTTCTGCATTTGGGTGCCCCGGACACGGAGTGACCCGATTATCTGTGTTCCAGGTGTTCTACCCCAGCAGAGACGGGACGAAGGTCCCCATGTTCCTGGTGCACGCGACGGGGATCACGCTCGACAGCTCCCACCCAGTCTTCCTGTACGGCTACGGGGGATTCGAAGCCTCCATCCAGCCCTACTACAAGTCAGTTCCACAGCCAAGCCTTAAAGATCTGTGGATCCCAGTTCCCCCACTGTGCAACTTATCGAAGGAGTGCTAACTGAGACCTTCACATGGGTTCATTTCATACCGGCCGACACAAATCCTGTTAAAGGGAATTACTTGGAAAATCCGATTTATCTGTACAGCCAAGTCTATGAGATGTGGATTAATGTCTACCAGAGAAACTTTTTTCATTACCCCACACAGACCCCGTTTACTGTATAGATAATCGCCCCTTCTTCAAAAGTAGGATCTGCTACATGTTAAAAGTGTATAATATGTGTGTAGATTTTAATCTCATACTGACTTTCTGACGAGAGAGAGTTACCTACCTGCTGCATTCAGCTGCTGCCTCTGTATTGTCAGCAGTGACCCCTCACCTGTGCTGTTTTACAGCGTTGCCTACCTGCTGTTCGTGAGACACCTGGGTGGGATCCTGGCCGTCGCCAACATCCGCGGGGGAGGAGAGTACGGGCAGACCTGGCACAAAGGTATGCAGCTGAAAACGGGCACTATAGGTGTCACATGTTCTTAGTCACTTCAGACATCCAACAAGATCAAAACAGGACCCCACATGGCCAGATAAAGACTGGGAGACCACAGTATTTTTTGTTTCACCCTGTAAACCCTATAACAATATTTTAATGATGAGACAATTAGAGTAGAAATGACAAGACTCTCATTAAAGGCGCACAAATACCCCCAAACAAAACCATGCTGCACACACAATGAAGACACATTCCTATTTCTTTTGAATATGACTGCTGGTGTTTGACCCTGATTTCCCTGACTGACACCCTCTCTAGGTGGCTGCCTGGGTAACAAACAGAACGGTTTTGATGATTTCCAGTGTGCTGCTGAATATCTGATCCATGAGAAATACACCACGGCCAGTAAACTCGCCATCAACGGAGCATCAAATGGAGGGCTTCTGGTTGGTAAGGAAACGGAATGCTTCTTAAGAGACAACCACAGGGTCTGGTGAGTGTATGAGACCCTAACGTGACACCTGAATAGATGACCACGAGGCAAATAAAGGGTTCATTGAGTTTTATAAGATGCTACCATGCTGAAAGATTCCAACTTACTTTAATATGGATATTAGCATTTCTATCACTTTTCTTCAGCATCTGTTAACCAGACAAAATGTACATTAAGGATAGATTTCTAGACTATATCATGGCAGTTAAACATTTAAGCAGCAAAGCAGACATTAGTTTGCTTCACAAGCCACACATGGGATGCCTTGTTCAAGAAATTTCTATTTCCTCTTGTGACTTGAATTTGAGCCCACTGAGGTATGAAAGGTTGGCAAATTAGCCAATAGGTGCAATCAAAATATTGCATTAGAAAAGAGTCTCTCGGATCCCCTAAATGGCTTACCTGATAAAGCCGTGTGATATTCAGGGTGAGTCATACAGTCAGGGGATTGAGGTTTGTGTCCTGGCTGTGCCAGGTTGCTGGTCTTCACTGGGGGTTCCAGAGCGTTTCATTGGCTCTGGTGCCCATGTGGGTTAGGAAGGTAAAATCAGCAGGGAGAGCTGAGCTCAAAGCAGACATCGGCAGGGCTGGCCTTTGTCCTCCAGGGGCTGCTAGCTGGGTCTGAAGAGGGGATTGGCTTGGGGATCGGAGGACACTCACTGACCTTCAGTTCTGCTGGGCTGTTGTAGGGAGTAGCTGTAATCAGGGATCATAATGGGACATTCTAAATAAAATGTAAAAAAACGGGTACAATAATTGGGCAAACAGCATTAAACAGAGGTGCAGTATACAGCACAACGCCTTTGATTGAATGGCGATATGTGAGCAGATTTGAACCCGTGGTGTTTGGTTGACAGCCGCCTGTGTGAACCAGCGTCCGGAACTGTTTGGCTGCGCCGTGGCGGAGGTGGGTGTGATGGACATGCTGAAGTTCCACAAGTTCACCATCGGCCACGCCTGGACCACGGACTACGGCTGCTCCGACAACGAGGAGGAGTTCCACTGGCTCATCAAGTGAGTCTCTTATTGGAAGGGGGATGCAATTCAACATCAAACACTCAATCAGAGATCATGTTTCGGCTAGTGCGTCCATCAGTGCAGTAATCCATGTCTCCACAGTCTAAGTGGGAAAGAATGAATTGCATTGCAATTATTATAGGAAGAGTTGTACAGATATTATTTCTAGAATTGATTTTTAATAGATTTGGCCTACCACATCTCATAGACTCAAGGTCAATTCTTTCCAGTAAGATAAAGATAATAGCGTTTTTGTTTTGTTTTTGGCTCCAAGGATAATAATGGGTTACATTTGGCAGGCAGGATAACTGTTGAACCACAGAGCATTCGTTTGTGTTTAGATCTGCCATAGTTTACATCATTACAATAGACCCCATTATAATTAAACCTGTGCTGTAAATTATTCAAATCTGACTTCATACTGGTTATCATTCATAGAACGTTGTTTGAAGTTATGAGTGTCTTGATCCAGCGACACTGCAGTTTGTTAACACTGTCCCTGTGTCCTCAGATACTCCCCCCTGCACAACCTGCCCCTCTCCTCCAGCCCCGCGCCTCCCTACCCCGCCATGCTGCTGCTGACGGGGGATCACGACGACCGCGTGGTGCCCCTGCACTCCCTCAAGTACACAGCCACCCTGCAGCACTGTGTGGGCCGCCGCCCCGGCCAGAGACAGCCCCTGCTGATCCGCATCGACACCAAGAGCGGGCATGGAGCTGGCAAGCCCACTGCCAAGGCCATCCAGGAGGAGGCGCACATCTTCAGCTTCATCGCAGAGACCCTGGGGCTGAGCTGGAGGGACTGAGCACAGGCAGAGGGGCTCGGCTGAGACACTGACACGCTGACGCACTCTTTGATTTTAGGGCTGTGTTGGATTGAGGACAGACTGGACACACATCTCCTTCAGGGCTGACACACACAGACGGACGCACACAGTCTGACAGACACTTACACACACTATAGGCACAGACAGATGAAGAAAGACACACATATAGTAGACAGACTAACACTCTCACAAAGACAGACAGATGCACACACAGGAATAACAGGTGCGGGGGGGGGGGGCTTTGTTTACCTTGAAAAAGACTTGATGCTGTGTTTCAAAATAAATCAATGAATGTATTTTTTAACAGTTAATCTGTCTTTAATATTCTTGTTGATTAAAAACCTTATCTTAGGTAAGGTAATCCTAGATTAGTTCTAGTCGAGGTCTGTGAAACCAGTCAACAATGTCTTCTAAATGTTTTACACACTCTACATAAACAGATTAAATAAGTCCAGCTTTTTGTCTGTTTTTTATTTAGATTGAATGTATGATAGATCCAACACTGCTAAGACTGCTCGAGAAACACACGCTATTTGATTGGAGGCAGCGCCACCAGACACTTTGAAACAAGCCTGATCACAGCTGAGCCGGGGGACTCTAAAGATTGTCCTCAGTTAATGTTCCTGTTTACTCTTACCTGGGCTCCTGAGACAGCACGTCTCTGCAGCCACAGCAACTCACACCTGCAAGTGCTTGGTTGCAGCGCTGCACGTTATGAAGAGGTGCTGTATATACTGTATTAAGTCAAGGGCTTAGAGACAGCTGTGATAAAACTGTATGGGGATGTAAATGATGGAAAGCGACATTATTTAAAAGGCTTCTCCTAATGAAAAGAATTCAGGACAGAAAGTACAAATAAAATTTTCTTTTATGAAGGGTAAACAAATTGAACAGTCTCACATCTACAATAAACTGCAGTGGACTACATACACTAAGAAAAGTACAAACGGGAAAGCTAATGGAACTTAGAAAACATGCACAACATACTCCCGTGTACACAAAACAGAAAGCATCATTAAAGGCAAGTACTGCGAACTACAACACCGAACAATTAGAGAGTACAATAATACGAACAGTGGAGTAGCGTCCTTACTGGAAAGATTAGGTCAAATAAATAGTCATAACAGGTGTGTGTTCGGAGGGTGTCCCCTTATAAAAGTTTATCACGGTAACGGTAATTTTGTATTTTTTTGCATGCTTTACACACGGTTATAGTGTAGTATGCATTTGACAAAGCTTACTCCGGTTGGCCATGTTTTTAAATATGCTTTACCATACCTCTCGGGTGCCCACCGAGGCTTTGCCATGCGTTGACTGTACTGCACTTTGCAACGCTTTAGTAAACTTGTATAAGGATTCGCTTATGTATGGAAGTCTGAGAATGGCATGTGAAACTACTTCATATTTGTAGACGGTATAAAACGACTACTTTAACACAATATAGTTGAACTACAACCTGAGTCCAAGGAAACAAGCGTTGCAGCGCCACTGCGTACCACTAATCACCCAATCAGCCCCCACAGTGTTTCACAGTGTGTCACAGCGTGTACCATTGAGTTTCACCGGCAGGGGAATCCCCGGTCGTCTAGTTTCACTTTCACTTTAGAGTACGAGGAGAAACGGACTTCTTTGTGAGGACGGAAATTGTACGGCACATTTAAACAAAAAAACTGAAGAAACTATGGAGTTCAAATATCCAGAGGCTCGCAGGGATGAAAGCAAAGTAAGTCTCTCCCCTTCCCGCCTCTTAAATCTCACCCTTAAATCTCCATTCACTGCCTGCAGCTCTCCGGTTTCGTGTACAGTTACTCGTCACGCCATTGTAAATATACAGTTTGTAACACTGCGTTTAGAAGATACTGTAGACGTGCTGGGTTGTTGTAAATATGTTTTGTGTCACGTATAGACAAACTATGGTGTAACAGTTGTCTTTTTGTTGTTGGTAGCTTAAAATAAAACTTTTCTTTAATGAGGCCAAGTAAATGTATTAATCACTGCACACAAAACGTAACCACATACTATATCTGATTATTATTTCAATTTTTTTTCTAAGGTTTGAGAGTGCTTTAAAA
Source organism: Acipenser ruthenus (assembly GCF_902713425.1). Taxonomy (NCBI): domain Eukaryota; kingdom Metazoa; phylum Chordata; class Actinopteri; order Acipenseriformes; family Acipenseridae; genus Acipenser; species Acipenser ruthenus. Next base: position 8,226,404 of record NC_081211.1, read on the forward strand.
CACAAGAACACTCACAACTTAACATTCAAAGGGACTAAATTTGAACCTAATTAATAAAGTCTGATTCAAGAAAAAAAAAATCAATTATTTTATGTAGAGAAAGGGGAGAGGTTTAGTGAAGTGTCATGTACCCTTGACCTGAAAGTGAAAGGTCAAAGGTTTCTCTCTGCATATTTGACATAGTAGGTCCTTGTTTTTTCACAGATGGACGGGCGCAGCCACCATTTTAGTAGTAATCACTACTGGACTGCAGGTGATAACAGTCTTTTGCTATTAGGAGTTGATAGATGAAATGGTGGCCCTATCAGTCCAGAGATGATAGACAAAGCTTGTGAAAGTGTGGTGCACACAAAGAGGCTATGTATGGCAAAGCTAACTAGAACCAAACCATTGGTTAGCAACATTTAAAACAACACCCACATTGACAGGCACTGTGTTTGAATTTGCTTGGATTTATACATTGATTGGAAATGACACAGCAGAAGACATGACTCGCTCAACACATCAGCCCTAATTTACAGCAATTGCATACAACGTAAACAGTCTGTAACGAATCTAAATGTGACTGCACAATACACATTCAGCTTTAAAGAAACAAAGCAGTGCTAGTGGTATCCAAATTCAAAATCGTGTAACATACAGTTGCACACAGGGCTTTTATGACTTTCAGTTTCGTTTTTGGTTGGGGCCTTGGTAAAGTGAACCGAGCACAAGGACAAACTGGCAGAATAATTTGAGAGATTACATTTGAAAAGAAAGATATAACTGTTGGTTTTGGGCACACTTTTGACACATTTTTATTTGGTACTTTTAATTAAATTTGAATCCTAAAATGCTATAAAGAAGTGCTAACCAAGGTATTTTCCAATTCCCTTTACATCCTATAGCAATTATGACTTTCTTTACTGTGCTTGAGATGTGCCGTATTGACATTTATTTGTTCTTGTTGTCTGGGACTCACAGAAGTTTCAGATTTAAATGGCTGCTTCCTGGTACTGTAACACATCCTGAGCTGTAGGTCTCACCTATACCATGAAAGTAAGACTGTCCTACAGTACAGGAAGTGATTAGGTAAAAGGAAGCAGTATCTGCATATCTAAAGCAAGGATATATACAACTTTTTTTTGCATTATTAGTTCCACACATCCTTAGCATTGCTTACTTTATTTCTGAATGCACAAGGAAAGAGTCCCCATGTTTGTCCGCAGGTATTAGACTCCCCCATTTCTCTCTGTGCCGGACAGAATGTCCCAGAGGAAATATTGAACATGTGTTAAGTATCCAGTAAAGAGAACATGGGGGACTGTAATAGGTGAGGATCAATAGGCTGCTTATTACAAAAATATAGTAGAAAGGAAAAGATCAGCTAGTAGTTAAGGGTTAAAAATGAGTTTGAAAACTTTAGGGACTACACCTAGATACTCAATCTAATATTCTACACTTGATTTCAATCACACATCCTGCTCTCGCGCTGTTGTGTGATCCACAGATTGACAACTACCACGGCACGGAAATCCCAGATCCCTACGCGTGGCTGGAGGATCCGGACAGTGAGGAGACGAAGGTGAGCGTGTCCACAATACGATTCCAACTTCACAACTCCGCACACAATGTCTCTGATGGGGAGAGGCTGGGACTGAGGGGCAGCTTTGAGAAATGTCACCAGAAATACAAAAGCGTGCATTTGAAAGTCCTTTATGGGGGCTCTGCAGTTTGAAACAGTCATGTTTGTGTTGCAGGCGTTCGTGGAGGCCCAGAATGAGCTGACCATGCCTTTCCTGGAGAAGTGTGCCCTCCGGGGGAAATTCACAGAGAGAATGACAGAGCTTTATGACTATCCCAAATACAGCTGCCCCTACAAGAGAGGGAACAAGTGAGCACTTATTATTAAAAACTTTGAAGCAAAACATTTTGTAGACACTTTACAAAAGCCTTTAGATTCAACTGATTTATTGATCAATGAATGTTAACTGAGGCAAAATAAAAGCCATGGTGTTCAGTAATCAATTAATCCATTCAGTGTAATGAAAACAAGTCATTAAGAAAGTAACGTGCAAGGATAGAAACAATTTAAAAAAGTCCACTTCAGTGTTGAGTACAACTACATTTAAGTACAAATACAAATGCATCTAAATCTTACACATACAAATACAAATACAAATGCAAGCACCTCAGTTGCATTTAAATGCAAATACACTTGCACTTGAACCCAAGCCTGGTCCACTTGTGCCTCAAATACAAGCATGTGAGGTGTGTGTGTATTTACAGCGGTTTGCAGAAGTATTCACCCCCCTGCAAAGTTTTCACATTTTGGTGAATTATAATGTATGCACAGTTTTTCAAACAAATTTTTTTATTCAAAGCTGTAGTGGTTAAACTGAACACTGTTATACGAGGAGGTTAAATGTCAGCAAAACTTGCAAAGAAAATGTACAAAATGAAATTTACTGGTTGCATAAGTATTCAGCCCCTTAAGTCAGTACTTGGTAGAAGCACCTTTTGCAGCAATTACTGCTATGAGTCTTTTTGAATAGGTCTACTAGCTTTGCACAGTAGGATGGTGAATATTTTGCCCATTCTTCATGGGAAAATTGCTCCAGTTCTGATAAGTTTGTTGGGGATCGTCGATGGACTGAAATCTTCAAGTCTCGCCATAAATTTTCGATTGGATTCAAGTCAGGACTTTGACTAGGCCACTCAAGAACATTAATTCTCTTCTTGTTCAACCACTCCAGTGTGGCTTTGGCTTTGTGCTTCGGGTCATTGTCCTGCTGAAATGTGAATTTCCTCCCCAGTTTCAAAGTCTTGGCTGACTCAAACAGGTTTTCTTCAAGGATTCGCCTGTACTTGCATCATCCATTCTCCCCTCTGTCCTGACAAGCTTCCCAGTCCCTGCTGAAGAGAAGCATCCCCATAACATGATGCTGCCACCACCATGCTTGACAGCTGGGATGGTGTTGACTGGGTGATGTGCAGTGTTGGGCTTGCACCAGACGTAACGCTTGGAATTTAGTCAGAAAAGTTCAATTTTTGTCTCGTTTGACCACAAAACCTTTTTCCACATGTCTGCAGTATCATCTACATGCTTTTTCGAAAACTCCATACGTGCTTTAAGATGAGGCTTTTTGAGTAATGGCTTCTTTCTTGCCACCCGTCCATACAGGCCAGCTTTGTGTAGGGACCGGCTTATTGTTGATGTGTGAACACTGACTCCCATCTTAGACACAGAACTTTTCAGATCTCTCAAGGTCATTGTTGGCTTCAGAGTGACATCTCAAACCAGTTTCCTGCTTGTCCGGCTGCTCGGTTTGGGAGGGCGACCTGATTTGGGTAGTGTGGGGTGGTATGATGCATCTTCCACTTCTTAATGATGGACTTCACTGTGCTGAGAGGGATAATCAGCGCCTTTGAAATTTTATTGTACCCTTCTCCTGCTCTGTGCCTCTCTACCACTTTATTCTTGACTTATTTCGAAAGCTCCTTGGTCTTCACGGTTGCTTTGTTGGATCACTATGTGAGTTGCAGCTTGAAAGTCTTTATATACCTGAGGGAAATTATCTACAAGTTAAACCACTTTGAGTACACACAGGCAGAAACCATTTCACTAATTTTGTGACCTTTCAAACAAATCATTTGCACCTGAACTGATTTAGGGCTGCAGTAGCAAAGGGGTTGAATACTTATGCAAATTAGATGAATCTGTTTTTCTCTGTAAATCTTACTTATTTATATTCTATATGCATTTTTTAACTTTATCAATGTGGAGTAGTTTGTGTAGATTCTACATGTAAAGTCTAATTTGAAAGCATTGTGGAGTACGCTCAGGTGCCAACAAAATGTGAAAACTTTGCAGGGGGGTGAATACTTCTGCAAACCACTGTGTATGTGTGTGTGTGTATATATATATATAGCCCTTAAAAACACTTCCTTAATACAAAATGTGATACAAAATGAGGTCCATACATGTTAATGTGGGCAGGATTTTCTGAAATGACTTCACCTTCTCTAATTTTCTTTAAGACCATGTTGTGTTGGTCCCTTGACTGTCCTTAACAGTTTTCCCTGTAATTCCTGGCACGGTAAGCCACTGTCTGTGCAGTGGGGTTCATGCTGATTCCAGGGGTGTTTCTTTGGGTTTCAGGTACTTTTTCTACCACAACACGGGTCTGCAGAACCAGAGTGTGCTGTACATACAGGACTCGCTCGACAGTGACCCGCGGATCTTCTTCGACCCAAACAAGCTCTCCGCAGATGGGACGGTCTCCCTGCAAAGTAAATACCCTCCCCAAAAAACTTCAGACATCAAGCATGTGGTGCCTCGCATCATTCTTTGTAAATGCCATGTTCATGACCATTGAGGGACAGTGACACTAGCCACTGTCAGGCACTATGAGAGCATCTCCTCACAGCACACCTCAAGCAGAGCCTGTTATTGTACCATTCAGACTGACTACCCTTATGCCTGGATGGTATTTCATCTTATTTTCTGTGATTCAAGAAGCCCCCAACCCATTGCTTTCCTCCTTAACTAACTACTGCACATGTGTCATATATAGCTGTCACTGCTAGGATTGTTCAGAGAATCTGAGTAATTACCTTTAACATGTTTTAAGATGCTAGGTATTATTGAAATGAAATATAAAGTGTAAATTGCATAACATAAAACCAAGCGTTTGGTCTTGTAGACACAATTATCAAGGACTAATCAAGCACAATCTGACAGTACGATTTAAAATAAAGCATATTTTATCTGCGACTATTTATCTTACCTTTCACGTTTCATATCAGATCTTTTTAATTTCACTACCTGATTTTCACTTCGCTTGTTTCCATAGAAATGCAACATCTCTGCAGTCAATTGTGGGATTGTAGTTCTGTTAACTTCTGATTAAACTTGCTAAATAATACATCTCCCAGGTCACACCGCGGTATATCCTACAGTCAGAGTTGTTATCTCTAAAGGTAGGGCCAAGGGAAGGTCACATGTACCTACAAACCAGTGAAATCTGCTAGTAGCGTGACACAGGCCCCGGGTGAATTCACTTCCAAGCGGCTTTTGAAACACCCACAGCGGAATTTAACTGCCATTGATTGGCACTCAGTTGAATGGATGATGAGGGCAAATGAGAGGAAGGCAGCTTTTTTTGTTGTGAAATTAACACATTTTTTAAAAGGCCTGTTGTTTATTTACCCATATACAAGTTTACCACGGTATATTTGCATGGTATTTTTGCACTGTATTTTTGCATGGTATTTTTGCACTGTATTTTTGCACTGTATTTTTGCACGGTATTTTTGCACGGTATTTTTGCATGGTATTTTTGCACTGTATTTTTGCACGGTATTTTTGCACGGTATTTTTGCATGGTATTTTTGCACTGTATTTTTGCACGGTATTTTTGCATGGTATTTTTGCACAGTATTTTTGCATTGTATTTTTGCACAGTATTTTTTGCAGCTTTACCATTCTTCTTCCATGGTTGTACTATGCATTTACCATAGTTTACTCTAGTTTGCCATGTTTTAAATATGCTTTACCAAACCTCTCTATTCTTTACAATGCGTATTACAACAACGTATTACTCCCTTAAAATTCCAGTTCATTTTTTTGACATCCCTGTGCTTTGAGCAACAGTGCCACACAGCTGTAAGTCATTGCAGCTTGGCTGTGCTATTCATGCAACATTTTCGTGAAACAATATACAACTCGGAATATTCGTTTTTCATGTTTATTTTTTCGTTTTCAGTTTGGTTTTAGTTTTTAAACATTTTCCAGTTTCTGTTACTATTTCGTTAAGGAAAAATGCATATTTTTTTGTTTTTTGGCCATTTTCGTTAACTGAAAAAACACTGCTTTACCATGCTTTCACTGTGCTTTATTACACTTTGCTGTGCTTTTATGATAGACAAAAAACATGTTAAAGGGAATTACTCAGAAAAGCGGAGTACTTGCACAGTCCTTATCACTACAGTATATTACAGAAATCCTCTAACACCTGACAGATGAAACTAGGTGCACAAGTGAACAAGCGGATCATAGTGCAGTAGCAAGCAAGTGAAATGAAAGAATTATTGAAATGCCAACTTCAAAATATTCAACCTAGCGCTGAGTGCATGGTGCTGAGTGGAGGATGTGTTATAGTACGCTCATTGCAATGCCTTCCTGTTATAATCGCTCATTGCAATGCCTTCCCTCCTGTGCGTGTGTGTCTGCAGTGGCGCGTCTGTCGGAGCAGTGCGAGTGCTTTGCCTACGGGCTGAGTGGCAGTGGCTCGGACTGGGTCACTGTGAAGTTCATGATGGTGGCGGATCAGAAGGAGCTGCCCGACACTCTGGAGAGGGTGAAATTCAGCTGCCTGTCCTGGACTCACGACGACAGAGGAGTCTTCTACAACTGCTACCCCCGGCAGGAGGGCAAAGCCGACGGTACGTGGGCAGAGAGCCAGCGGGGACTCACCCGCACCATATTGGGGTCTCTTTGAATGATCTTTTTCCATTATATTTGTCATATTTGAGAGGCTTCAGTAAGTAACTTGATTAATGTAGAGTTAAAGATCCGCCTGGAATAGGGTATGAGATATCAGAGTTGTATTCTTCTTGGTGTTTAGATCTTATTCTGGATAAAGTGTTGTGAAGCGCAGTCAGGAATGATTATCTTAGGCTGCATCAACATTTGGTGATTTCTTCATGAAATATAGCACTGGGGAAAATGCTTTGTGAATGTGGCCCTGTATGTCAGGAACCATTACCTTCCTGAACCCCTTTAGGTACAGCTGAAGAGCCATCACTAAAACCTAGTATGTTCCAGGTACTGAGACCACCACCAATCTCCATCAAAAGCTGTACTACCATGTGATCGGAACAGACCAATCCCAGGACATCTTGGTTGCTGAGTTTCCTGATAATCCCAAATGGCAGAGTACTGCTGAGGTGAGTGACTGCCTTGTTTCACAGCAGATTTCAATCCCTTTTCGTACATGTGCAGGTCCTATTGATCAGAAAGAGGAGCCAGTGTCAGACTGGATACCCGTGCCAAGCTCTCTTCCAAATCCCTCTCTCTGTTTACAGGTGTCAGATGACGGGCGCTACGTCCTCTTAAATATCCGTGAAGGGTGCAAGCGTGTCAACCGTCTCTGGTACTGTGACCTACAGCTGCTGCCCAACGGGATCAAGGGTAAGAGCAATCCAGAATAGCCCTGGGGCAAGGGGCGAAAGGAACAAGAGGAGGCGTATTCCATCTGGCTGAAAGTCTGGAAAGAAAAATAGGCATGACTGGCTGTACAGCCTTCATCATGCCTAGCCTAGCACTAAGACTGGCTTAGCTTTGTACTTGAAAAAGCTGTATCATATTGACACTAGATAATGAAGCCCTCAGTCTGAATCACCGATGATCCTGGAGGTATTAGAGGCTTCTCTGTCTGTGTCGCCTCCATGCCTGGTATTTATACCACACAGGCTCAGGACATACGTGACTACAGTCTGTTATTGTATCTTTCTAATTCTCAATAGAATGGAGCCTTTTAGCTGTTACTCCATTCAAGTGCAGTCAGCCATTAATCTCTTTTACAAGGTACCTGTAGTTAACCATCTTTCTTCCCGTACATTTCTGCACATGCTTTTACCCAGTACATTCTACTCTCCTAGGATTCCAAATACATGTTCATCCTACAGCCAGTGGAAACAGAGTTTCAGATCACAGCTTTTGATTTGTTTTCCAATCCTCATTAATATGTGCAGGCCTCCTTCCCTGGGTCAAGGTGATTGATAACTTCGATGCCAAGTACTCGTACATCACCAACGAAGAGACTGTTTTCACCTTCCTGACGAACCTGGATGCACCTCGCTCGCGAGTCATTAACATCGACCTGAGTGACTGCGACCCCACCCACTGGAGGACACTGATCCCAGAGCACCACAAGGACGTCTTGGGTATGCGCTAGCAGGAGACCGCTACCATTCTGAACAGCTCCTTCCTGCAGCTAATGTATTGAATTCAATACTGAGCCCTGTTCACAAAGCTCTCACTCCTACATTTTTTAAAGAATGTTTAAATGAATATAATACATATGCTCGTGGACAACTGTAGTTTTTTCAGAATAAATGACGGTCCTCGTGTGTGATCTGAAGCGCAGAATGTACATGGAGTATTCTGTGTATATAACAAGTACAGTGTATGGAAAAGAAAGTAAACCGAAAAGCTATTCAACGCTAGATCTCTTAACACTTGTATAATGTTTGATATACAGCTGTTGTTAAAGAAGCAACATTCTAGACAACTATTTTAAATAGACTATGAAAAAAAAACGATCTAAAATAATTCATCAGTTAAAGTTTGGTGAATCGGACCAAAACATCAACTAAAACATTAATGAAATAATAACTTTTACTGCAAAATTAAGACAAATGTAGCTATTTTAGTAAAGGCATTTCACATTTTCAGCTGATTTTCAAGGTTATTTTTATTTAGTTTTTACCTTCTTATATTCAACTTGTTGTACAAACTTGACTCAACTTTTATGCAGTGACTTTTGTCCAAATTTACTCTGGAGGTCAGCTGCTCAACTGGGGGGTATTCAGACCCCAGAACCCCCAGTAGCACCTCTGGTTCTTTGATGTTCTTTGTAAACACTTCCTGTAATTGATTCAAAGCCTGAAATAATAGTGAAGTAATTCCGCTTCTCCTTGCCCTGCCTGTCCTATAGATTTTGTGACCTGCGTGAACGGGCAGTTCCTGGTGGTTGACTACATGCGCGACGCCAAGGATGTGCTGCAGCTGTTCAGCCTTACCTCTGGGAAGCTGCTGAAGACCCTGCCCCTGGATCTGGGCACCATCGCCGGCTTCAGCGGCCGCAAGAAAGACACTGACATCTTCTACAAGTTCTACTCCTTTCTGCAGCCAGGTCAGCTTCTCTCTTGTGCTTTGAATCTATCGTTATCTATTGCTGTCTCTGCTTTGATCATTAGCTGATCATTAGCTGATTACATCACACGTGTCCTTTTTCAACCATTGGTTGTGAAAATTGATTTTCCGTTTAGTAACGCACAGTTTTCTAATGCAAATGTTTTGGAGACAGCTTCAAGGCAGGCAGAAGCAGGAAGAGCAGACTGGACAAAGGCATTGCAGTTCAGCACTGGGACCACTTTACAAAAACAACTATTAAATAAGAGTATTGAATAGTCAAAATGCAAAACAAACAGTATTCCTCCAAGCTAAAGCTACCACACCGACCAGGACCAAGATCAAAGCACCTGCTGGTCTCGAGTCCTTGGCTGAGCCGAGGGTCTGTTTCCCAGCTCCTCCTTTATACACGTGGTCAAGCTAAACTGGCTTGTGGGCAGGCTCAAATTCCCAGTTTAGCTTGAACACATTCAAACAGATTTCAGATCAGTCTAAACCTAGTCCAGCCACATTCACACATGGCTAGCTTGTCTGCCTGTTAAAAATCTCTGCTGATACAAATGCTGTATACAATATTCATTTCATTTACATTATTTAGCCAACACTGAATCTATACATTCTCGTGTGCAGAAATGCAGCGTTTAGGAGTCTTTTCAGCCCCTGTGGTTGTTTCGTTGTGCAGGAGTCATCTACCACTGTGACCTGACCTCAGAGACCCTGGAGCCCACAGTGTTCAGACAGGTGGAGGTGAAGGGCTTCAACCCCTCGGACTACCAGACTGTCCAGGCAAGCCAGTCACTTTCATTAAACAAGCCTGAAACCGCATGGTTCTGTTGAAGTTCCACTCGGAGAAGATGCTTCACATCCCATATTATCTCAAACTAGAGCACACATCAGGTGCACTTGTACGCAACTGCCCCCCTGCCTCTTGGATTTTAACCACTTGGAGCATTGTTCTGTTATAAATCAGGTCTTTTTCTATTAAAAATATCAAGATGTCTCCGAGGGGCTTACCTGGTAAAGCACAGCCGCGTGGTGCGCAGGGTGAGTCATACAGCCCAGGTTCGCATCTTTACTGTATGAAGTTGGCCAGTCTTCACTGGGGTCTCTGAAGGGGGCGTGGGTTAGAGGCAAAACCAGCAGGGACTGTTTCTCCTCGTCGCGCTACAGCGGACCCTACTGGCCAGGGGCTCAGTGAGTTCAGAGCGGACACCTGCAGGGCTGGCCTCCAGAGGCCGGTAGCTCGCTGACATCCGCTCTCGAGTTACTGGGTGTAGAAGAGGAAGCTGGGGTCGGAGGACGGCCACCGAACATTCTCCTGAGCTGTGTGGGGAACTGTGGCGAGGAGAATTGGGGCGATAATCAGGTGTAAAATAATTGGGGGGGGGGGGGGGGGAGGTATTGTCCAGTCTTCCTGTGTAAGGTGTTGGAATGTTTAATCAAATTTGAATGAATAAGGCATATGTGTTCTACGTGGTATTTCTTACGGATGTATTTCTTGCATCCACTAGGGGCACTGTTGTAGCAGCTGAACTTAGAGGACATGTTTAAGAGTCCCTTTGAGATCACAGGGGTGCTTTCAGCTTCTGGTTGGATTCAAACAGATATACAAAATAAAAGTAAATAAGATTGATTCATTCAGTAAGATTACTGTGATAGACCTCTACCAAGTTCCTCTTTAAGATATTGGACCCTTTTTTCTCAACAGGTCTTCTTCCCCAGTAAGGATGGCACCAAGATTCCCATGTTCATCGTGCACAAGAAGGGCATTAAGCTGGACGGGTCTCACCCGGTACTGCTGTATGGCTATGGAGGCTTCAACAACTCCCAGCAGCCTTCATACAAGTAGGAACATCCCACTGCACCCTTAACTAATATATACAGAAGCACTGAAAGGAGACAGTAAAATGTTAAGATGAGGGAACGCTGTAACAAGAAGATCTCGCCTTCAGACCACTTCAAAGGAGTGATAAGGAATGTCATTAGCATTGGTCCTAACTGTATTATCACTGCCAGACTGTTGCTTGTTTTTTTAATAGGACATGTATTCTTTAAAGTTTAAAGTTTCTGTTGCTTCCCGGTGCCTCATCCCTTCCTGTTTTGTGTCCTCAGTGTTGCGTACCTCATCTTTGTCAGACACTTGGGGGGAGTCCTCGCCGTCGCCAACATAAGAGGCGGGGGGGAGTATGGAGAGACCTGGCACAAAGGTGGGGCCCCTAGTACAGCTTATTTTAAATGATAAACTTGAAAGGGAGATGGTGAGCGAAAGAGATGGTTATCAGGAAGGAATCATGCTAGAATTCCGGAATTCAATGCCGGAATGTGTTGGACTCTTTCTCTCGGAAGACACACTGTCTCTGTATTCCAGGAGGAAGTCTGGGGAACAAGCAGAACTGCTTCGATGATTTCCAGTGTGGTGCTGAGTATCTGATCAGAGAGGGGTACACCTCCTCCTCCAAACTCACCATCAGGGGAGCGTCTAACGGAGGCCTGCTAGTCGGTAGGTACATTGTGCTGTGTGCTGCTCTCCTGTGAAATACTGCATAGATTTGCTGTTTTGTGTGGTTTTCTTGCAGCTGTAAGTTTGTCATGGTGAGGGGAATTATGGATTATCAATGTAAAAAAAAAAAGGAATAGTATTGAAACCTTTTTATGATAAGAGTGTTTTCTAGTTATAGATTATGTTATGTAAGTCTATTCTTCATTGGGACAAGCCAGCCCTTTCTAATTGATAGAATCCAGCTCCTACAGTCTGAATCATTAAACAAGTGAACAAGTGACTAGACAAACAATTCTGATTGAAGTCTCAATGACTTCTTCTGTGGTAGCCTGGGTCACATACTGTATGAACTGAGTTTTGTGTTTTCAGCCAAGCTCCCAGTTGATATTAGACCCTTTCTCACGGGGTAAGGGAGGCAGGGAGCAGTTCAGTCCATGCCTCAAGCCTGCCCTGAATTGGAGGGAGCACCCTTTCTCTTAGGGGTGAGGGAGCAGTTCAGTCCCCTTGCCTCAAGCACATCAACTCATTTTATCTATGACCAGGTTTTGAATCCAGGCCTCCAGAGGTGAAAGGCTGGTGTATTTAAACACACTCTTTTTTATCCCCTGCCTGCCAGCCGCCTGTGTGAACCAGCGTCCGGAGCTGTTTGGCTGTGGCATTGCCAAGGTGGGTGTGATGGACATGCTGAAGTTCCACAAGTTCACCATCGGCCACGCCTGGACCACGGACTACGGCTGCTCCGACAACGAGGAGGAGTTCCACTGGCTCATCAAGTGAGTGCGGAGCTTCCTTCTGGTGCATTACTAGAGGGGCACCTCAGCAATACTGAGCACAGGGCTTTCACTCTGTAGTTTTTTGGTAAATGAAATAAATATAGGAGGCTATGTGGTCCAGTGGTTAAAGAAAAGGGCTTGTAACCAGGAGGTCTCCGGTTCAAATCCCACCTCAGCCACTGACTCATTGTGTGACTCTGAGCAAGTCACTTAACACTCCTTGTGCTCTGTCTTTCGGGTGAGACGTAGTTGTAAGTGACTCTGCAGCTGATGCATAGTTCACACACCCTAGTCTCTGTAAGTCACCTTGGAAAAAGGCATCTGCTAAATAAAGAAATAATAATAACAGAGGCAGAGCTAAATAGGGTTGTCATTTAAATAACTTCTGAATGTTCCAGAATTCTTTCCGATTATAACATTAACTGTTTTATTTTTGATTTCCGTAACCTTTGACACTTCATTATTTAAATAGCCAGTATTAAGTCTGTATACAGTAAGTTCAACCAAAGTCTGGAGATTAACTTGGTGTGTGACTTCAGGTACTGCCCTCTGCACAACCTGCATCTCTCCTCCAGAACTGTATACAAACCTTTATATATGCTTTTAAAAAGTTTTTCTGTGTTTTATTTAAAAGATTTTTGAAGCATTGTTTTATTGTTTTAATAATGGGTTACATTTAGCAGGCAGGATAACCGTGAGCTGAACCACAGAGCATTAATTTGTATTTCGATCTGCCATAGTTTACATCATTACAATAGACCCCATTATAATTAAACCTGTGCTGTAAATTATTCAAATCTGACTTCATACTGGTTATCATTCATAGAACGTTGTTTGAAGTTATGAGTGTCTTGATCCAGCGACACTGCAGTTTGTTAACACTGTCCCTGTGTCCTCAGGTACTCCCCCCTGCACAACCTGCCCCTCTCCTCCAGCCCCGCGCCTCCCTACCCCGCCATGCTGCTGCTGACTGGGGATCACGACGACCGCGTGGTGCCCCTGCACTCCCTCAAGTACACAGCCACCCTGCAGCACTGTGTGGGCCGCCGCCCCAGCCAGAGACAGCCCCTGCTGATCCGCATCGACACCAAGAGCGGGCATGGAGCTGGCAAGCCCACTGCCAAGGCCATCCAGGAGGAGGCGCACATCTTCAGCTTCATCGCAGAGACCCTGGGGCTGAGCTGGAGGGACTGAGCACAGGCAGAGGGGCGCGGCTGAGACACTGATGCACTCTTTAATTCTGGGGCTGTGATGGAGAGACACTAACACAGATAGATCCACACACACATACACACACACACAAACACACACAAACACACACACACACACACACACACACACACACACACAGAGGGGGCATTCATAGGGGACAGACAGACAGATCCTCAGACACAGGGACAGGTTGAAGAGGGGCACACCTTCTTCAGACCCAGGGTTAAGCCAGAAGGACCCAGACAGACACATGGACAGACAACCCAGGGTTATAAAAGACTGTTGTTTTTAAATCTATTTGATTGATTAAATAACATACCTGAAACTGTTCTGGACTGTTTTTGATTTTAATAATAAAAAGAAAGTTACTTTCTTTAACGCACCAAAATTCAAAATTACAGAGCCTCTTGAGTAGCCTATAGGTAGATAATTTATCATTTCTGTAATATTCCAGTATCTGAATATATTACATACATTGTCGTGTTATTATTCCGTATTATAAAGTTCCTGGGTTTAAGTGCAACAGTTGTATTTTTTCCAGTTCGTGGTATTGGGAGATCCCATAGTCTAGTAGAAGTCTGTAAACTTCTTATTGTGATGTAATGTGTAGCACATGTAAAACATCATATCTGCTCATTTTTATCAGAGATCGTGTTAAGCCATGAATCTAGTTCTTTTTTTTTTGTCTTTAGACATTTGCCGCTACTGTGATTTATGTAGACTAAAAATCTAAAAAGAAATGAATATCTCTAAATCTTTGTAATGGTTCTTTGTGTGAAAGCTTCAAGTAACACATTTCAGCAAGGCAGGGTCAATAAAAACACCTGGGTGCAGGTCAAGGAGACTGGGTTGCCCCGGGAGCAGGAGAACATTAGAAACGTGCATGAGGATACACAGACACCACCAGATTGCTATGAACAAATGATATCCTATTTAATTTACACTCGTTGTGTAATGAATTTACAAAATCATTACGGAATCAGTGAACACATCTTCATTGCACATGCAACTAATATCCTGTTCTATTAAGTGTGTACGTTGCGAGTAGGGGTGTAAATGTATACAGTTTGTGATTACTGTATGTATACAGGGTGATTAACATTATTGAACCGCCCTCTGGTGGCCAAACGGTGCATCACATACAGTGTCATTCACATTTTTCCTGTGTGGTCCAGTGGTTAAAGAAAAGGGCTTGTAACTAGGAGGTCCCTGGTTCAAATCCCACCTCAGCCACTGACTCATTGTGTGACCCTGAGCAAGTCACTTAACCTCCTTGTGCTCCGTCTTTCAGGTGAGACGTAATTGTAAGTGACTGCAGCTCATGCATAGTTCACACACCCTAGTCTCTGTAAGTCGCCTTGGATAAAGGCGTGTGCTAAATAAACAATTAATAATATGATTCCTGCTATATACAGCTCTGGAAAAAATTAAGAGACCACTGCAAAATTATCAGTTTCTCTGGTTTTACTATTTATAGGTATGTGTTTGGGTAAAATGAACATTGTTGTTTTATTCTATAAACTACTGATAACATTTCTCCCAAATTCCAAATAAAACTATTGTCATTTAGAGCATTTATTTGCAGAAAATGACAACTGGTCAAAATAACAAAAAAGATGCAGTGTTGTCAGACCTCGAATAATGCAAAGAAAATAAGTTCATATTCATTTTTAAACAACACAATACTAATGTTTTAACTTAGGAAGAGTTCAGAAATCAATATTTGGTGGAATAACCCTGATTTTCAAGCACAGCTTTCATGCGTCTTGGCATGCTCTCCACCAGTCTTTCACATTGATGTTGGGTGACTTTATGCCACTCCTGGTGCAAAAATTCAAGCAGCTCGGCTTTTTTTGATGGCTTGTGACCATCCATCTTCCTCTTGATCACATTCCAGAGGTTTTTAATGGGGTTCAGGTCTGGAGATTGGGCTGGCCATGACAGGGTCTTGATCTGGTGGTCCTCCATCCACACCTTGATTGACCTGGCTGTGTGGCATGGAGCATTGTCCTGCTGGAAAAACCAATCCTCAGAGTTGGGGAACATTGTCAGAGCAGAAGGAAGCAAGCCATCAAACAAAGCCGAGCTTAAGCCGGGATTTCTATATCAAATCCCTGCACTGTGTTTGGTTCCCAGCCAACAGGCAGACAAGCCAGCCATGAGAGGATGTGGCTGGACTGGCTAATCTGGCCTGATTGGGTCCAGGGTTCGGTATTCAGTCAGGAGAGTAGTTTTGTGTCCTGGCTGTGTGAAGTTGCTGATCTTTGCTGGGGATTCCAGAGCGTTACATTGGCCATTTTCGTAGGACCCCACCCAAGCTGTTTTCCTATTAAGTACTGAAATTCAAATTGTTGAAATATTTATTTTGTTCGTCTATTTAGGTTACAGGGGGCAGTGAAGAGTGAAAGAGGAAGAACTCTTGTTCTACGACATTCGCTGTTCAATAAATGCTGAGCATGGATATTTTTCAGTCACATTTTCGTTTCTCCATTCTTTGAAGTCACAACATGGTCACTGCTATAGCAACAGAGGCTCACAGTGAACACAAATAGCTTTGGTGGAGAGAAGAGTCACAGCCAACGCAGAACACTCTGGTAAATGCAACTTCCTTTCAGGGTAAAAAGCTGACAGGCTTTCACTCTGGTGAGGTAGCTGGCACGCTGGCACGCTGGCACGCTGCTACCTGATCTAGCTTCTTATATAACAGCTTTTCCTCCGAATATATAATATTGTGGGTGATGTCACTTTGTAATGTTTAATTTTCACTACTATTGGGTGTACTGTATCACAACCTTAAACATGTGAACTCAGGATGCACTGTAAAACTGCTCTGTGTATTCTTTATGCATTACATTTAAATATCATGCAGAATTCATATTTTTGCAATGCATGAAACATCCAATACACATATTATCTGGAGCGCTGGGTCCTACAATCCCTTAGAGATGTTTAGCACAGTGCATGTTCATGGTAAAGGTTTCCTATGGTTATACTCTGCATTCATCATAGTTTCCAATGGTTTAATATGTTTTCCCTCTCTGTGCTCCTGAAAGCTCCTCAATTGCAATAAGAACCTCTCTGAATGATTGCAGCTATCTTAAAAAGACACGAGGACTGACAGCCGAGTGTGCTGATTTCCACCACTGAGAGGACATTGATCACATTACCATATCCATGTGTAACTAATAGCTTTGGGACTACCTGCTGCTGCAGGAGTATCTACAGACACACCGAACACATCTACAGTGCCCACTAAAGTTAGTAGCAAGGTTCCCAGTAAAATAAAGTACTACGTTTGTTTTCAGTGCGATTACTCAATAACGGAATGGCCAACCAAAGCGAGGTTGAGAGATGACCTTAATTATCGACACCTGCTCTAAATCCACTGCTTACTGATGAAAGGCTTCACACAGACGTTCCAGGTCGGCTCTCTTTCAGTGGACTGCAGTTGTAATATAGTTGTAATAATGGCATTGCTGTAGCGTCTTCTTCAGTAATAATGGAACTCCCCGCTATTGACTCCGGAGTTTAATTATTACCTAGTAACACCTACAGCAATGTCATTATCCCTGCAATGTGAGATTATTGGAGTTTATTACTATTATTGTGCATAGCTAGCAACATAATATATTTCTAAACTTCGAAGCCATTTTACATTATTTTATATTCATTGATTTTTGAATTTAATAATAATCTGTTAATTTAATGTGTGCATGCATGTAATATTTTAATAGTCAGTTCATAGCCTCAGACAGATAACCTCTTTTTTTATATATAGATACTGAAACTAACGGTAACTGGCTGAGTAATTGCGCTGTCACGAGGAGGAAAAAAAAGCTGCAATAATGTTTTTGGACACTAGAGGGAGCGGTTACTCTGTTCTGTATAAACCAGTGCAGGACAAAATCTACCTCGTCAATGGTTACTGTCCCACTGCGCACTGTATAAATACATATAAAGGAAGAATACCTTGTTGTTATTTTTTCAACTCTCAAATTATTGATTTAAAAAACATATTTGGATGTCATAGTTTTACAATAAGTGTGCATTATACTTCTGTGTTTTTATTGGTTTCCTGTTCTTTTATCTATTAACTGCTCTCTACAATAGTTAAGTGTATTTTTTTACTATGGTTTACCAAGCTGCTCAGTTAATTACACTGTTCACATTGACTTTATACTGCATTGTGCTATGCTTTACCACGGTTTACCACAACAGACTTTTACAAGGATACAAACAGCTATGGACTTTCGAAGCAGTTTATCTTGTTAGTTTTTTTTCAGTGTCCTGAGCTCAATTGCATCATCACTGGGATCCAAGTTCAAAAAGGTTATGTCATCCATCTGATGCGGTTGGAACTCCATGATTGGCTTTTAATCATGTCAATCAAAAGAACCAGTATCCGATTGGTTAATAAGCAGACAACAGGCTGTCAGGTAGTGTTGCATTGCCATAATTGCATCAATCTGTTCTGCAGTTAGGTAGATGTCACAATTGGGGTTTTGAAGTAGACGGTTCTAACAGATCACTCCAGTAAAATGCATTGCAGGTGTTTCATAGGTCTCACATTGTCCTCAGGTAAGCAATCATGTGGTTGCACACTAGAATAAAGAAAGTTCTCAGTCCCAGTGTCTTAATCTCAGGAAGTCTGTTAGTGTTGCACTTCCTCTGTCATTTCACCTCGGTGGTGTCTTGTCTAATGAAAACGTCACTCTCTAGCTGAAGTAAAAAGCATTGACTGAATTGGACTTTACTATTACTGCTATATCAGTGTCTTCTTCAGCTGCTGAAAACCTGGGCAATCTGTGTAGATTTCCACTGTCTTGCCACTGACATCCACACCAAAAAGATTGATAGGCTCTTAGCATGGCAACAGGTTCTCAGGTTCCTTAATTGCCTGGCTCGGCAGTCTAATATTTACAGGGCATTAGGTATCACAAGTATATGCCACGGATACATGAAACCAAGTTGAAGCGATGTGATATAGTCTTTGGTGGCTGACACCCTAAGGCTGCCTCTTCCAGCATGTTAACTGGAAGCCTGCCCCTCTCTCTGCTGCACTGACAGGACAGCGCTGTCCAGGGTCCTGAAACAGAGTCTGCCATCTTGGTCTAACTCCAATCAAAAAACACACAGGAGACTTTTTTGCAAAGAGCTCTAGTAAGTGATCTCTTCTTTTGTTCCTTTTTTCCCCTCTTGCTCTCTGTCAGAAAAGAAAAAGGAGATGTTTTTCAAAGATGAGCGTCTGACTATAGGAGAAAATAACTGGTAGCGTTGTGGATTGCCGTTGCTGCTGAGCTCAGGTTCAATGCTGGCAAGCGCAGGGAGAGGGATACCTTGCTCTGGTATTGATTTCTGCTTCCTATCTATTAATCACTTAGCCGGGATATGAATGGGACAGGATCATGCATCGATCTGCAGGGAGCCACTAATCCAGCTGCTTATTGTAAACAGTGGAAATGATCAGAGGCAGCCAGTCCACGCTACCTTCTCCTTGTGGGCCGGAGGGATCTGAATATTAAACTAAATGAATACAAACCCAAAAATTGCTGGTGTACTGGGGGGGGGGGGGGGGGGTGGGCGTATAGGAATTCCTTAATGGATTTCTGCAAAGCCTGTTGTTATATTGATCTATATGGTCAATAGTTTTTAATGCAACGTCTCTTAAAATAGCCCTATGATCCAAGGCCTCACTGTTTACAAAACGGGACAAATACAAACAAAAAAAAACTGAAAGCATCATCATCATCATCATCATCATCATAATCATAATAATAATAATAATAATAATAATAATAATAATAATAATAATAATAATAATAATAATAATAATAATAATAATAATAATAAATAAATAATAAATAAATAAATAAATAAATAAGTAAAACACACAACACACTCCCAAATTGGTTTTAAAATAGCAGCTCTAAGCAATCTCAGAGGATCAAATCAATCCTTATGAAGTGGCTGTATTGATTATTTCTCTCTGGGCAGTGTCAAGTCACTGACAGCTTCTCGATGGCTGTTTGGGGTTGTTAGCTGCAGTGGTCACTATGCTGGGGGTGGGGTGGGGGGCAGGTGGTGACCTTAGCTATTGATTTTATCAGGACAGCTATTACATGGTGTGAAATTGATGTCTGCTCACTGGCAGGACATTCAGCATTGAGGGGTATGGACTTGTTACAATCTTCAGCTCACACAGGGTGTTATCAGACCTTCCAGGGGAATTGAAGGATCCAGCCTCGTTTGCATACAAGAGGGTGGTGTTCCATTGCTAACTGGGGGTCTTAATAAAGTGGGCACATTGCTATGAACACAGATTCTTACATTACCATTTATAAGATGTTGTTTAAATATATTCCCTAATCTCTTCACTTGTGAGTTCCAGCCCATGCTTTAAAATCGATTTTCTTACCTCTTATCAGGTTTTTTAACACAACCAGTCCCCTTTAATGTGCCAATGACCTAAAACGTGGTGGATCTCTGTGGTTTCCGTTCCCTGGTATTTTGTAGTTTTCTATACTATGAATGAATATGTTGTGTGTCTCTCCATTTTATTTGAGGTGTCATTCCTCACACAAACTGCTTTTTTATGCTCTATGCAGAGGATGACATCTATGCACAATGTTTTGATGAAAACAACACTGATTGGTTGATTATAATATAAATGTAATCAAGAATACATTTACAGTATATATTTTCCATATTAAGTTTTCAGTTTTATAAGAATATATATGAAAATATATGTACAGCTATGGGCAAAAGTTTTGCATCACCTTGAATTTTAGGATTGCGACATTTTTTTTTAAGTTATACGAACATAATTTAGATATTTTATTTAACATAATGTAATCAAAGACATTTTTTCCATTTTTGTCATGTTTTTTTAAGTATATGGGAAACTACAAAGCGGTATGTAATTCAATACGCTAATGTAACATTATTCAGCAGGTTTCATTCGACTTTATGAAGCACAATGAGTTCATTCTATATTGTGATGCAAAACCTCCGTCCATAGCTCTATATATGTATATTGTAAAATATATATTTTTCAGAATATATACAATATTTACTCTGTATATTTGCCTTAAAAATAGTATTTTTAAATATATTGTAATATAACTAAACATATCACAGTAGATTCATAAGCACTATATAGAGAGAGATACATTTGTAGTATGTATTTTTTTAATGTATTCAGTTTTCATTTTATATATTTTACATTTTCATAAGCGCATATAGTAATAGCATTCATGTTGTGAATTACTTTTTAGCGTGAGAAGATGATTAACCTACCCCACTTAGAGTCGTGCAATGTTTCAGATGCGCACTTCCTGTAGAGTGTGGAACGTGTGTGGTATCTTCTGCTACGTCACATTAATAACTGTGTGACGACTTTCTAAGCTGCGTGGAAACTCGGCCATTGAAACTATTACATATCTTTAACAAACTAATTGTTAAAATGGAGAAGAAATTAGTGGGTGCACAAGCCTCAGGTCATTATTTTACTGCCGTCCTTACTGAAATTCCACCTTGCTCAAGCTTGCTCAGAGGCTGCAACACAGGTACAGTATGCTGGTGTGACTTCATTAAACAAGCCCACTATCTGTCAGCTCAGAAACAGCAGTAAACAGATTAGAATGAGCTCAGAAACAGCAGTAAACGAGGGTTAGAAACACATATAATGAGATAATAAACGCGTCCAGATATATCCCACGGGGCACATTTAAAAAAATAAATAAAATGAAAGATGTTTTTAAACTGCATTTGTGAACTTTATATGGTGCGAGAAACTGCCAAGACACACACGTGCATTATAAAGTATTGTACAGATAGGAATTTAACATGCAGCAATCATACATGCAGTGAGCGAAGGGTGTATACAGATAGATACAGATCTACAGCAGTGTGCACATTTACACTTCAAGACCTGTCCTTATATACCTATCTGCATGAAGTCAGTAAGTGATATAGAAACAGCAGGCACTTGTCAAAAACAGTAGACCACTTTGTGCTTTAATTAGGCCCCTTAAACAACTTCTAAAAAGTCTCGTGCATTTTACCATTTGTGGCTATGTGTTCCTTTTCTCTTACTATTTTAAATGAATTGCATGAGTGGCCTATTAAAGTCATCAATTAATTTAGACAAACACAAACTTGCCTATTTTGACAATTTTCTAATATGTTCAGTTCCAGTGGTTTGATTTCATATGCACAACAAATCAAAACTACAGAAGCAATGAGGTGTTCTAGTACACGTGTACACTGCTGTAGATATAGAGAGAGATGTAGATGTATCTCCCTCAGCCACAATATTATTTAAAATCTAAGGAAATAGGCGAAATAAATGCATCATTACTACTTTTCAAAATTAGACACAAGATTAATTGTATATATTTAACAACATTTTATTTCCACATCTGTGGTTCCAGGGCTGAAGGAGATATAGCTACAGACAGACAGACAGACAGATAGATAGACAGATATAGATAGATAGATAGATAGATAGATAGATAGATAGATAGATAGATAGATAGATAGATAGATAGATAGAAAATTCCAATTCAGAAGGTATAGAGTATTCCTTTAATGATAAACGTCATAGTCTTGTGACCATTATGATTCCAGTCCCCTGCATGCCACAGCAATAAGTCACAGGCTCCCAGTCTGACACTTCCGAGCCTATCGTTCACCAGTAATGGTCCTGTTTGCACGCGTGTGGGATTGTTTAGAGGAATCTCCCAGTGTCAAAGGTCAGGTGAAGGTCGTTTCCTCTTACCAGAGGGAAGGAAGGGCAATTGTGTCACTATGGAAACCACGGTTAAATCAGTTGTTTTAGAAAAGATCTCCCAGGAACAATGCAGTAGCTGTAAAGAACAGGGGTTCTGTTAAAAAGGTTATTCACAAATACTTGAACCTGTTGATTGTGTCAAACATACCCATAAAGTATATTAGGTGCTGTAAAAATGCATGTCACATCAAAATGTGTATTTTAAAGCTGTAGTGATAATTACATAAATTGTATGTAGCCCATAGAAAATGTTATAGAAAAATTAATATACACATTATATAAAAGAATCATAATTAAAATTGCTTTTTATTTTGCAGTTTTTTCCAAGTTAAAACTAATTTTAAAGATAACTTTAACATTATTATTCTTGTATTCAAATTGCATTCAACTGGATGGCATGAAGGTTGTTTTGATAGCAGTGAGGCAAAACAGCTCAAATGAATACTGTGCATTTCCTTCTAATACACAATCTTTACTTCACTTTGGCTTATAGAGAAAATAAAAAAAGCATTTTGGTCAATGATTGCTTTTTGTAAAATAATGCATTTTTAATCCAGAAATGACCTCACAGGGGGTTGTGAAAAGAAATTCATTTTAATAGGAGCGCTTGAGTATTCTGGGCTCTACTCTGAAGGAACAAAGGCAGCAGTGTATGAAATATTATGAACCTACCAAGAACTAATCTAGTTGTTTTAATATTCTGAGTAGTTTCCAGCTAGTTTTACAGTCTCCTCTCAGAAACGTAACATTTAACAGAATTGGATCATCTGTATTCATGGTTGATATTAAACTGAAGTCTTAATCTTGAGAGATTAACAATCCCTTATTTTCACCCCACTGTTCTGTGGTTTACACGTGTGCACCTGAGCCTGCTTAGCAGGGATGTTAGTTTCCCATCAAAAAAATAAAGAAAGAAAGAATTTCCTATTCAAAAATGTTTTAAATCTGGGATTAAAATAAAACACAAAAATTAAGTTAAAATAACAATGAACACAGGGTGAAATTATCGATAAATTTTAACAGAAAATCTGGTCATTGGATTTAGAACAAAGGAACATGGGAAACATTTGCGAAGGAGTAGAGGCAGTTCAGCCAATCAAAGCTCTTCCCTTCCTAGCTCAACATTGCCCCCACCAAGGAGAAAATCAGAAGCAGTTGTGTTGTGTGTGTATGTTTATGAGGTAGCATTAGGTAGGTGAACAACCACCTACCTACCTTACTTGTTGTTGGGTGAGTCCAGCTGGGTAAGGACCACTTCACAAGGGTCTAACATTAGTGAACAGCCAAGTCAGAAGATCCCAGCACACTGCTGCTGCTGCTGCTGCTGCATGGCCCACAGCTGCTCTTGGTCTCCTGGCTTTGCCTTGGTTTCAGTTCTGGACTCTGGGAGGGTAAAGTGTCAATTCCTAGTGCAGGACCTCCCTGTGTAGTTGGTTTGAGAGAGAGAGGACAGGTTCCTGGTGCAGGACCTCCCTGTGTAGTTGGGTTGAGTGAGAGAGATTTAAAATGATATAATTTGCAACTTGAATTAAGAACTCATCAATGAATGGAGTGCACATACAATCATATGCTGATAATGACAAACTTAATTTTTTATATCACTTAAACAGTGCTCTTACATATACGTTTATTTTGCTGGTTGTACTGTCGCAGGTCTGCAGGTTTTAATGTCAATTTGCAGGTCATTTGGGTGGTCTGTGATACCATTGCTGGTATTACACGTTGCTTTGACTAGCTAATGTTATTTGATGGAAGGAAGCTCAAGACTAGTGTAGTCTGTGAGACCAGCTGCATAAGTGCAGGAGCTGCTCTTTAGATCTGTAGATCCAGTTGCCTGTCATTGACACATGCAATGTAGGTCAGATCAGCCAAAGGGTCTATATTACTAGTCAGCGCCAGCATTGCAGCGTATTACCAGAAAACAATAGGAAACTTTATCCAAAGTGACTCATTTCAAGATGAGAATGCACCAAACCACCGTGCCAGAATTGAGTGTTAATGGCTTGAGGGTGAACCTGAACGATGCACAATCGCCTGCCTGCCTCTCTGCACCAACTGCATGAAATAATGAAATATTAATGACTGTATGGATTAACATCCACCGAGACATCTTCCAGCACCTTGTGGAGTCTGTGAAAACGGTGACCCTAATAAAATTCACTCATCAGTTGCCGCTATCAGTCTGACTATTTGTTGTACACTGGGTCAACCTATATTGGGAATGGACTTATAACCATGCCAGAATATTATTAATGCCAACAAATATAAAATGGTTTACATTTTCTGGAACCTTTTGACAAGAAGTCTCTGTCAGTGGCTTCAAACCCACACACAGTATCTGGATTCCTCTCAAACTAAACCATAAACCAGTAGTTATTAACTTAATTGGTTTAGTAATTACTGGGGGTGACCTTGTTTGATCAAAAAAATGCACTTCAGATTCTGGTCTTCCTTTCTACATTTGTTGATGAGCTTTGAAACAGTATATAATTTAAAAAGCTAGTCCTTCCTTGACTGGACTTCCTACAATAACCATCATTGGTTTGTCTTGCTTGGTTTTGAACAGGTCATGACGGTCCATGATGACTGCGGGTTGTCTACACTGTTAAATGGATTCAATTGTCATTACCAGCTGGGCCTGCGTTCGTAAAACACTAAATGGGTGTTACAATTCACCCCCTGTTGCTGGAATGTTTGATATCGTCCCACACTTGTAATTTGTATTCTTAGATGCTGATGTGGTCAGGCCGAAATAACGTTGTCACGCAACCAAAAACAATGTTCAAATTTCAGAAACGAAAGCCACCGCAACGTTCATCCATTGTTTAGTTTTTATCGCAGGAACAAAGACGTTTTCTCTCGGAAACTGACGAACTGTAACGAGCATCAGCAGCTGTTTGTTATAAAGAGAGGGAGAAATCATGGATAAACACGACTATTAATATTTACAGCCTCTTAGTAATTTTCAGTTCCCGGTGACAAAGGGGTGGCCTTTCTTAACGGCGCGACCAGCAGGACAGACAGCTTGGTAACCCGCCTACATCAGCTTTCTCAGTCCGGTCAGACCACAGCCTTGGCCCGTGCCTATATTGCGGTCAGACCCCGGCAGCTGCTCGGCAAGTCTGTCCTGTGCCCTGGACTGAAGGACTGTTATATCGTCCCCCGAGTCCCTTGTCCTAACTGCAAGTTTGTCAAAAGCGCTTGCTCGCCGATCTGTTGATGACGATGACTCACGCCTGACTCACTCCCTCGTGGGCAGCCCATAGATTGGATTCCGGGCACAGCAGTAAACAGATACACAGTGCCCCGGTAATACAAAGGAACACTGCAGAACAGGCTGGCGAAGAAACAAAGACAATTCCTCTTTGGCTCTAAGTATCCTCCCACTCATTCACCTGAGCAGATGCCAAAGTAATACCATCTATTGTCGGGTGCATGTGGAACAGGCGTATATACAGCTATGGCCAAAGGCCATTCACTGAAGCAAAAGGAGTTAATTATATAGGGTGATGCATAACTTCTGTCCATAGCTGTATATGCTGGTCCGGTCCCTGTCCCCACCCCCATTAAATCAGGTTCGGAGAACACCTGTTGCAAATTCAGAAATGGAGGTTTGTATTGGTATAAAATAAAGGGAGAATGGGAGGGTGTGAATACAATAGCCCGGCTGATGTTGCATGACCTGTTATTCAAAGTGGATTGCGGTTAACGCGGCCGGTGGTTGAGTAAGGGTTTGTAAAGTTCCCGGTCAGTCTCTCCTGTATAAATGCGTGGTGGAGAAGGGAGGATTCTGAAGCTAAGAAGGAAAAATCACTGAGGTGGGACTCAGGGCCACTGAGGTTTATATGCAGACTATAGGTACAGAGTTGACCTGGCAGATTGCTCAAGATAGGAAGCGCCAAAGTTGTGGGCAATTCTGAATTAAGACATCTACGAGTAACAAATACCGACGGGCTGAATCCGAGAGAACACCCATTTATTAATACCGTAGAAGCCGCAAAACGAGTCACTGTTTGACGGAAACCGAAACTAATGGACCGGCTGCTTCTCAGGTGGGTACGTTTCTTCTTCGTCAGTCTGTCTAGCTGTCCGTCTGTCCGTCTGTCTGCACTGTTGAACCAACTGTTCAAGAATTAAACACACATCTTATGGGACAAATTATAGTTTATTTTTAATTACTTGAAAATTAAAAATGTGTTTAAAATCGATTGCATAAGATCTAATTGGAATATTGTATTTCATTGTAAATCATTAGTGAATTGATGGTGAAGCACAGAAAAAGCATGATGTACAAATGCTTATACTGAAATATGTTTATAATCTGTTGCATAAAATATTTCTTTATTTCCCAAACACTGTGTTTAGAGTCAATCTAAACGAACGCTATCTTGTGATTAAACCAGCTGTAGAAACAAAAAGATTTCCATAGCCTTTTAAAGAGAACCATTGTCCAATGCCTTTCTAAATAAACAGTGGGCAAAGTGCTCTGACAGCGTGTCAAGCACATTTCACTGGAGAGGGTTTGTGTCTCTATAGAAAACTACCATTGGAGACTGTAAACAAACTGGACAGTCAACAATCCCTTTCTACTGCAGAGGGCTCAATGCAGGGGAAACAGACACCAATGAATTATGATGTGTAAAACCCTTCAATCAAGGTGAGTTCTGACTCCTGCTATTGTTCTGGTTCTAGGTGTGTTCTAGGTGTGGTTCTCGGTGTGGAGTTCTGGATGATGAATTCCCTGCACATCTGCTGTTCTCTGACAGTGCTGGCTCCAGGTTAGTAAAACTGCTTTTTTTCACAAAATAAAAATCATACTGCAGGAGACCTGTGTACAGATAATAAACAGTGATTGTATAAGATCTGAATACCCAGAAATAAAAGTGTATTACAAACACATTGTAATGTCACATTACCAGTGTAACGCTTAATGTCATGTTAATTATATTCTTATCATAGTATATTGTTTTAGTTAATTATGCTAACACTGTAACACTGTAGCCTGTTGTTATTAACCATATATTATCGTTAATAACATCCTTTATTACAACCATAGTGTTGCTATAAAGTTGTAATATATATATATATATATATATATATATATATATATATATATATATATATATATATATATATATATGTTATATAAATATAAAGGCATTTTAATGTACTCTGTATTAAGTTATAAGTATAAAACAGATTATAAACACATTTAATAGAATATACAGTAAACCATGTGGCAAGCTAGAAACAGGTCCTTGTAAGGAGCTTTTGATTTGAAAGAATGTCGTGTAATAAATGAGACCTCAATGAATTACAACAATACCTTCAAGGTAAGATTTAAGAAATAAATGTGCTAATATTTAATTATTTAATGGTTCATGTCTGTCAAATAGATTGTGTCAGATTCATCAGTATCTTTGCACTTCAAAATAAAGGTAAGAAAACTATTAACAGATTAAAAGGAAAATAAAACAATACATAATTGTGAACAGACTCGGGCATACTTTAAATTATAATACATTATAATTGTTTAAATCTGCACCGTTGTGTGGACTGCATATACACCCATAACATTTAGACACGGGTATAGAACGTGTCGTTATAATAAAGTTTGCTATTCTTGCACCGTATTTTTTATTATTATTATTCATTACAGTAATTAATTCGTAAGTTTTTCCATGTGTATTGTTTTTCGTTATATAAATAGAATAACATGTTCATAATTCTATTTTATTAAATTATATAATTGATTGCTTTGAAAAAATTCGTTCCTTTTCGTTCTGTTTGTGTTTTTTTTTTTTTTTTTATATATGCTGGGACATACATCGATCAGAACCCTGGACAGGGACAGAGAAATATATCTATCACAAAGCGCTCGGATTGGTTTCCTCTCAGAATCTTACTGGTTAACACGATTATCCAGTAAAACACGTTTTAAGAATTGATAATTGTAAGAATTGTAAATATTAAGAACCCAAATTCAAAAGATAAGATACTTAAAATGAGAAATTCGAAACGTTTTTATTAGCTGTTCAAGGCTTGCATAGACACAAGATAATGAACTGTTATGATGTTTGTTTGCTATCCGCACAGGTTCAAATGTATTTTAATACAATATGTGTCATGTATGTTTTTAAAGTTCTAAAACACATTCATAAGATATGTGTCAGACATTTTAAATAGAGGTTCACTGTATGTATGTATGTATCGAGGTGAAGTCAACTGCTTGCACACAGTGTGAAAAAAAACCGCCATTATGAACTACAATGCACAGAGTCACGTTAAGCCTATGGGTTCGTAATATTAAAATCTTAATTTCTTTCCGTCTTAAAATGATATGTAATTGGGTACGTGAATACGTACATACAGACCTAAACATACAAAGCTCAAGGTTTCATTAA
This sequence comes from Acipenser ruthenus, assembly GCF_902713425.1. Taxonomy (NCBI): domain Eukaryota; kingdom Metazoa; phylum Chordata; class Actinopteri; order Acipenseriformes; family Acipenseridae; genus Acipenser; species Acipenser ruthenus. The sequence continues at coordinate 8,254,983 of NC_081211.1, forward strand.
TATTTATTTTAGTACAAACTACTATTTTAGTACAAACATGGTGTTATAAGTGAATCAATATAACCCACAAGGAAGTAAATAAACAGCGATAAACAGACAACAGCAGCCTCCGCCACTAGAGAACTACGAGTCAAGAACCAGCTCGAGAAACACGAAGAGGCGTCTGTGAGCGTGCCAGGTATCAGTGTGTAGAACAAAGACAAAGCGGCGGGGTGCCAGTGACTGTTAACACGTTACTGGAGTGCAATCCTACCCGCGCATTTCTTTCATGCTTTTAAACAAGTCGTTTATATTTCTTTTTGTCTGGTTACAGATATATATATATATATATATATATATATATATATATATATATATATATATATATATATATATATATATATATATAATACGTCGTTAATTATTTTAAAATGAATTCCACTGTTATTGGTTCCATTTGTTATGATGAATACAGTACAGGCACAGAATAACAGGATTTTGATACATATTTTCATACCATTTCAGTGGAGTATGTTGACGATGGAAATCAATATTTTATTATATAACAGGGTGATTAAAAATAGAGTTTTGCTATTTAAACCTCACGGCAATAACAACACAATTAAACGCGTATATTGGTTTTCATTACAAGCGTCAATTCGGCAGATTCCTAAAATTACAGCAACAAATTAACACTCCATTAAACCTGGTATTTCATAAACCACAGCATTTTTTTATAAATAGAAACTGTGCTTTCCTTTAAAATACTGTTATAAAATATATGTTTGTATTCATGTTGAAAGTTAATTATTATTATTATTATTATTATTATTATTATTATTATTATTATTATTATTATTATTATTATTATTATTATTATTATCATCTATACTTGGCATAGATGTAGAGGCCGTGTACTTTTGTTGAAATGTAGGCCAGTATTAGAAAAATTGCAATAAAAAAGTATTGTTATTCGGATATTAAATATAGCTCACTGTGCTTTCGTTTAAAATAGTATTATAAAATGTATTTATTTATTCACGTTGAAAGTTAAAGCAAATATTTTAGTTAACTGCTGTTAGTCAAACCCGCTCTTACATGTAATTATTTACTGTAATCTCTATTTTTTACTCTTATTTGAATTTGATATTTTGCTAATGATTTTATTGTACTTTACAACTGCTCTTATCTGTAATGTGATACTTTATACTGTGATATCTTGTAACAATTGTAAATCGCCCTGGATAAGGGCGTCCGCTAATAAATAAATAAATAAATAAATAAATAAATACATTATTATTATTATTATTATTATTATTATTATTATTATTATTATTATTATTATTATTATTATTATTATTATAATAATAATAATAATAATAATAATAATAATAATAATAATAATAATAGACACTGATTCGGAATTACAAACACCATTTCTGTCGCTATTCTGTTTTATATTGCTTTTACACGAGTTCCTTGTAGCTCGATCGCGTCGTTGTAATACAGTGATAATGAACTACATTTCACATAGCATATATTAAATTTAAATAAATAAATAGTCAAACCTGTCGGCAGAGAGATACACGATAACAATTCAGCGACGCTGCCGGCACAGTTTAAATTGCTGTTTTGAGGAGCTTTGCATATCCTACCGCAATTCAAATGGATTGACTCACATGCTCAGCAGAATTCGTGAGACCAGAGACATGAAACAGTTAATCAGAAGGCTTTTAAAAACACCCCCTACACCTCGAATTAGCATAAGTACAATTGAACGGGTCCCTTGTTGTTCTGGTCGATGTGTTTTTACTGTCCAGGCAGACGTTATTTTAATTTGGGTTTGTGCTGTGGGTGTAGGGTGGAGAAGTTATCGAAATAGTTTTCCACCACGGCCACATTGTCCATGTAATACACTATGAAGGAGCCAGTTTGCCTGCAATGTGCCCATTGGAGAGAACACAGCCTAAAAAGTTCAGCTTCGCGCTGTGAGGGGAGCAGTGAATGACGTCGTTTCAAACTGTTTTCTTTTATCGCAGTCTAGGTGAACACTAACAATTACTAGCTGCAGACTGTTTCAATACTCAGTCTGTCTGTCTGTAAGTGCTAGAAAACAATGCATGTTTAAAACCAATACTTCCTGGCTGAAACAAAAACCGGACCATTCTGGAGTATTTGAGAGCCGTTGTTGATAATCACTGCTGTGGGCATTTGAATTCGCCTTTTTTTTTCCCTGACAGCTTTTAAAATGCAGCTCAGAACTGCTCAAATCCAGATTGTTCTGGAAACTCTATTATCCAGCAGCCTTTGCAAGCGACAAAAAGCCAGGGGCTGTATGTCACGTGGCAGTGCGATAATCCCATGATTCTACAAAAACAGGAAATTGTGCAGGCAAAGCTTGAGGCAAGTTGAAAACAGTTCCTTTTAGCCTATACTCTCAAAACATTTTTAAAGAACTCAGTATCATTAGATTTAGTGTTTATATACGTATATAAATGTAACTATTACAATAAAGATTTTACAGTTTACAATTTCCTGCTGCAACCAAATAAATTGAGATAAGTATAATATCCATGCATTCAAGGTAATATTTGATAAATCCAGACCATGTAGCTAATATCGCACACCGACTATTTAAATGTCATTATTTCCATTACTGGGTGCTACCTCCGGCATCAGATTCCCGAACAGCCCGATTGATCACAATCGATGGAAATAGTGGTGCAACACCATAGCAATAGATCGTACATCAAATGTCCATTCCTTATTATTGATTATGTAAAAATAACAAAGTTAAAAAAAAACTGTTACTTTGCTATTTTTAATTCAAATATAATGAAGATGTAACAGGGTAACACGCCGGTTTAGTCTTGTATTGGCTCCCTGTCTGTCAGACACGTTAAGATTCACCGGTGTCTTTTTGTGCCACAATTACAATTCGCTCTTTTTCTGAAAGTTATAAACTGATAATGGCTGCGATCGAAATTGAGGTAGATTTAATTACCACCGCTGATTAGATCATGACAGCGAGATTAAAAAAAACGGACATGTAACAGTGCATTCGTGGCTTGTATACGCGTGTTTGTCTTTCAAAGTAAGACTGATAGGTTTGGTCCTAATTTAATATTTAAACGACGACGGTATATAGATCAAGTGAATAGACCCCGCTATCTAACTTTCACAAAAGTGCCCATTGCAGCTTGGTGAAAACAGATCTTAATCACGTCTTTCTTATTAATATGTATTGCAATATGGAATACTATAATAAGAACCCTGAATATTGAATAATCTAACACTAATTATGTAAAATATTTTCATAGAAGTCTAACATCACTTTTATAAACACGTGTCTTGCAGTTCTTGCTGGCTATTGTGCTTATAATTAAGCAACACAGCCACAATAATTATTTTGAATAACCTAGAAATAAATACATCAAACATGTGTGTGTAAAACACACACACACACACACACACACACACACACACACACGCACACACACACACACAAATGTCTAAAAATTGAACAGATTTAACAGAACATAAACCAAGGTTATTGTTTATGTTAGGCTTTTATATGGACTAAAATAACAGATGACCAGTGCGGTGTAATATTAACATGTTTCATTCTTAAACACTTGATTTGAAGACGCAGAAGATGATCGAGAAGCATTCTTTAATCGGATCAATCGGATTATATCTGTTATCGTAGTGCACGCACGCGCGATATTGCAGCTGTGCACGAATCCGTCCTGAGGGCTTTGAACATTATTTCCCAAATATTCTCAAAAAAAGGGAAAATAAATAAAAAATAAAATGTATTGTGCATGACAAAAATATATCTTTCGGGTGAACAATTTGTGTCACGCATAATTTAGAACGCTCCTTTTTGTTTAAAAAAATAAATAAAATGCAGGCAATATATCGTAATTAGACGTGAGCCCCACCCCCCTTATATATATATATATATATATATATATATATATATATATATATATATATATATATATATATATATATATATATATATATACTTTTCTAAATCTCTTATATATAAATATAATTTTCTAAAATCTTTTAAAATGATCCCGCTCCCTTGTGCATTTTACGGTCTAGTCAGCAAATTTAAACGGACTATTGGAGAATAGCGCAATTGATAAAATGTGACCTGCTGTGGTCACTGCTTCCCCTTCCCCTCCCCTCCCCTCCCCTCCCCTCCCCTCCCCTCCCCCACCCCCACCCTCACCCTGCAGCCTGATAGCCCCCCAAAAAATTAAGCAACTGAGTGCCACAGAGCGTGTTTAAAACCAGGTACCGCGCGATAGATCGAGCAGTCAGCAGCGGAACACCACATTTAAATGATTGATCACGCGTTTAAAAAGGTTTCTGTATGCTGTAGGCCATGCTTTCGTTTGTTCTAAATGGAGATTGCATATCTGTTGGTAAATAAACACTGCCTCTTATTCAAAGCCAATTAAATTGGCTTCTTTCTCCTAAAATCCACAGCTAAAGGCCCATAAACACAAATTAATCCGTACGTTTCACAAACAGCATTATAGAATGACATTGAATCTTCCAACTTAAAAAAAAAAAAGATTTTAATGATATAACACCATAGATTTCGTAAATATGATAAACAAAAAGTTAATTAGCGTATTAGCCGCTGCTCGTGTTAGTAATTAATTGAACAGGTCAACTAATTAGGCTTCCAAAAATAAAAAAATAAAACCCGTTTATCCTAATGGATAAAGAGATGTGTTGGATTATTCCTAAAGCGTTAACAAAACAACCGTGTTTCCCATTGTCTATAAATGTCCATAACATCCAATATTATTGATCCCATTGCATTCAAAGGACAATTTACCTCTAAATACCCAGATTAGTCTTGAATAAAAAATACAATTGTTCAAATATTTGTTTGTTTTGTTCCTCTCTTGAAATGCATTTGATTTAATTGTATTAATTCTGTATAATTAAATGGTGTCAAAACGCTATCAATCGCTACAGTTTATATAAAACCGTATGCAAGATTATGGACATGGTATATTGCGCTGTAAATGTCATGTAAAGACGCTGCGTTGTACCTTTGCTGTAATAATAACCACACACAAACACACAAGAAATGGATACTGTTTTTTTTCAAAAGGAAATGCCCACTCCTAATCTTTCTTTTGGACTTTAAGGTTTGGAATGTGGAATGGTCATCTTTAATGTTTTAAATGACCACTTCAGCATGAAGTGACCGTTACAACCAAGTGGGGAAAGGCGGAGGATGGGGGTGGATGGTCACTTAATATTGTCCAGAGAGTAAGGAGGGGGGTTGTGATCTTCCATGGCTATTCTGCTAGGTGGTCTCTGCCTGTGATTGGTCACTGCAAGATTTTGTATCCTTCATTCAGGAATGCGTAATTAACAGTGAAGAGAGTGTAATTGAGAGTCACGTGGAGTTCCCAAAAGGTGGGGGGTAGTGGTGGTGGTGGGGGCAGGTTACTGGGAGAGTATGTGACCAAAAAAATACAATCTTAGAGGAAGTGGAGAAAATACGTGCTCGTTTTGTCAATCGAGTTCAAAAAGTGAATCCCTGATATTTGTGTTTTACGCATTGTTGGATAATACGGAAGATTTCTGAGCGCCCTGGAGAAGCCTACACATGGCCGAAGGTAGATTCCATTGTAAATGTTTATGGTTTGATCTCGGGGTCTTTTTTAAAGGGGGGGACATGGGGAGGGGTTGGGTTCACCCTTATTGTCTTTCAGATTTTAGGATTCTTTTTTAAAATCGCTCCCGGCCCTCCCACCTCCATTGTTGGGGTGAAGATGTTGCCAAAGCTTTTGTTTGTTCCCCAAAGCTTTTGATTTGAAAGCTGTTACGGGAAGCGGTACCATCTCTGAGGGCTCTTGGATTGGGGGCAGAGGGATTTTTTGTCTATAGCCTATATATCTCGGGATTCCGGATTACATTTTTCGGAAAGAGCAGGATGGGCTCTGTTTCAAATCAGGAATTTACAGGTTGGGTGTTTTTTTTAATTTTATTTGAATGAAAAGAAAAGTTATTTACATTTCTATACAAAGCAGATGTACATGTGGCTTGGGGGAATGACTATATGTTCTCTATAAGAGAGAGAGTGTGTGTGTGTGTGTGTGTGTGTATTGTATATAATTATCTTGATTAGAAAATAGGATAGGCTACATTGTGCAAGCGCGTTTTGATTGGGTTTGTAATTTTAAATATATATATTTTTAAAATCTATTTGCGCATTATTATTTTGATTTCGATTGCTTTCCTTTTTATTTTCTTCAACCGGATTTCTAAACCTCTAAAGGAACAACCTTATCGGTGCAGTTCAGTCTGTTACATCTGTATTTGTTTCATTGCTTGATGGATTCAACTTTAGCCTTTAACGTAAGGCTACACCTCTCAATGTTTTTCCTTTTTGCTATTGTGTATCTCTCATAGTTTCAGTTGACTCGACTTAGCTAATTTTTGGGACATATACAGAACCATTTTGGTTGTTAATCTTAATAAAACGAGGACGCTGACCTCTTACAGTGGAACCGTTCACTCTTGCTGTGCGCGGTGTTCAGTGCGAGCGACATCCTGCCAAGTAAACGTGTTTTATATGGATTGTTGGCTAACCAACAAAACATATGCATTGTACGTATCCGACAATCCAAAATGACTTGAAAAGGCTCACGCAAACACGGTAGAACGTTTTATTGGATACAGGTGTTACTAATACAGATTTGTACTTTAATTTATGTCTGTGAATTTTATTAATAGACGGTGGCCTTTACTTGCAGTTTTGGAGCTGGTATTTTCAAACGCAAATGACGTCTTTCGAACACGCTTGGGTCTTACCTTAGCACTTTATGTATCTTCGGGAGTGAGAAAAGGAAACGGTACAGGAAGCCAAAAGCTGTGCAGTAGTAATGTAACACCGCTTTCCAACTATACAAATGTAACGTTTTATTTTTGTATCCTGTAATTTTAAGGTGGTTGTGCAAAGACCGAAGAGGAGGAAGCGAAGACCGAAGAGGAGGACTGCCAGGTCTTCACCGGCTCTGGCGTGTGTAAATGGTTCAATGTGAGGATGGGCTTCGGCTTTCTCTCCATGACGAACCGAGAAGGAACCCCGCTCGAGGCCCCGATCGACGTCTTCGTCCACCAGGTAAGAGGAAAATACCACCACGTTTAATAGCTATTTATTATTATTATTATTAGTAGTAGTAGTATTAGTATTAGTAGTCGTAGTAGTAGTCGTAGTAGTCGTAGTCGTAGTAGTCGTAGTATACACAACAATACGTTATGTGTTGAACAACATTTCCTATTTGTTTTTTTGAAACCTAGTCACGTATTTAATCTTGGGTCAATGGTGTTGAGCAAGCGCGTGTTTAATGTACCTGTACGCATCGTCTCCACAAATACCACTTCACAGAAATCTGCCAGTAGGCCTACAGTACAGATTTTTTAAAAACACATTGCCTGTAAATATATAATAGATTTCAATCCGTGCTCTAATTTTTATCTGGTCACGACAAGATAAAAAAAAAAGCGTGTCACTCCCCCCTTTTTTCATGTGCTGAAGATCATTGAAAACATTTAGACATTTTCCCATTGAAGATTGTAATAAAGATGGTTTGGTCTTTTACGTTTTTACATTAATAAAACAGATCTTTCAAGCACACCGCTATACATGTAGGTTTAAACTGCTGCTTCCTGTGCTGTCGGTCAGATTCACTTCATTCCTCTACCTTCAATTTGACCATGTGGCTTGGACTAATTGGATACCAGTCACCAGGAATGGTCATTACAGAATTGTATTTAGTGCTATTCTGGTTTACCTTTCATGCATTCTCAGCGGTAATACTGTAACGCTTGTGTAGTAATGGTCGATACACAAAACGTGGGTTCAAAAGGCTTAATTGGGAGAGAACACGGTATGAGGAGGCGTGCCGCTCAGTGCAGCTGTTCAGTCTCACTCACGTTTCTCTCATTGTCACTTCCTGTATCCCCTACTAACCCCAATACGTGTAGGGGAACCAGTGAGTACTGATCATAACTTAAAGGTGTAAACACACCTTTCAAACACGGTAACTAATACACATGGATTATTTTCTGTCCTACAGTACTGTTAACTGGTGTACACAATGTCCCAACACACAATCACACAATTTCAATAACACTGGGAGGTTGTTTCTCCAACATTTCTCCAACATGGCTGTTCACTCCAAGATGGTTTTGCACATAACTGTGTAGCAGGAAGGTTTCTGGGGTTGGTTATAGAAATCTGTTTCGGATCAGTCCAACAAAACATATAGATTATGTAACCTCCCAATCTTTAAAATCACACACACAAAAAAAAACCAAAACATGCTTACAAGAAAAAACTAAACTTCTGCAAAAGACCGTTGTATTTATTGGCAATCGCTTTTGGATCTCTGGGGTTTAATCCACTTCGAAGCATGCTATTGAGAAGGACATACCTATAGTTATGAAAGGGTTAAGTAATGAAAGGGCTCTATTGCAAAAATTATTAATTTTTGTATTGGATGGAAATTGGCATATTTAGATTATCTGTAACCGCTTAATTATTCATATGAACTTTAAAGTGGTAGACACTGATCACAGAATTATCATACTGAAGCTCGGTTTCCACACACGCTAAATGTGTAGTCTTCTCAAATGGTTAAGAACAGTGGGGTTTGACTGCTACTTAATGAAGCAGTTTTACCGTTAATGGGTTTAGCTTGAAAAGAGTCCATTGTGTTGTGCTGGATTATAAAGCTGGTTGTGGGCTCTGGGTTACGGTCCAGCGCTGACCGCAGGGATCAAGGCAGTGTCCTTGTGTTGGCTGTGACTGTCCCAGTGTCTTTGTGTTGGATGTGACTGTCCCACTGTCTTTGTGTTGGATGTGACTGTCCCACTGTCTTTGTGTTGGATGTGGCTGTCCCAGTGTCTGAGTGTTGGGATGGTCAGTCTGCTGTACAGGAACCAGCTTCAGAACCTCTGAACTGACAGCATTAACATTATCAGTGTCCACAGAAAGGAGTCCATGAAAGACTTTTCTGTGTCTGTGATAATTGTGCTCCAATACTATAACATGCAACCAAAAAGAAAAACATTCATAAACAAACGTCATTATTTTTAATCTATTAAAGCCAGTATTAAATACTTATGTTTGACGTCATTGTAACTGTTTTGTTATTATGGATAATACAGATATATATTTTATTGTATTTAAGTTTAAGCCTGTCCTATAATAGATACTTCACAGAACATGTTAGTTATGCTTTTTCCCCATAGAAAAGCACAGTAGACAGTCATCTTTTTTGCTTATTTTTTCAAAAAAGGGCGTATTAGCATTCGAAGGACAGATAGCCAAAAACTTGACATTTTTCTACAATCTTTTTTTTTTTTTTAAATGCTTTGTTTGTTTGTAGAATTCATACTGTTGAAACATTATAGTGTTCTCTTTCAGTGATGTAAAAATGCATTGAAAAAATCTAAAGGCCAAATATTAACATCCCTTTCCCAGTTGCATTTTTTGGGCTGAGTGACCAATGTGGTATTATGATCAATCTATACCCTGATGAACCACAACTGCATTTTGTTAGAGCATTTTACAGCACAGGGGCTCTTTTCTTCAGGGTTAATTCAAGTACAAGCACAGATGGTTATGCAATCCAGGGTGGTTCCCCTGTGCTGTAAAATGCTCCAAAAATCAAGCTGTGGTTGATCCCTGCTGTAGATTCTTGCACACATGCAAGTTTGTACCCCAGCTTACTCTAGTCCTGGCTAATGCAGGAGAAAGATATCATATCTAGGGTAGAGTACATATCTAAAACAGGAGGGGCGACTTATAGTGTTTTCAATACAAGGGTGAGAGCACACTCAAGCAAGACTCGACGCTGGCTACCATCACTCTAGAGGAAAATCTGGGAGCCAGTTCTCCAAACCTTCAAATTAAATTGTAGTAAAACAACGAATCCTGAAGTAGTGTGTCTGTGTAAAGGCACATTCTCTGCCGTTCAAGTACTTCAAACCAGTATCTGTATTGTTCCAGTAGCTTGGTTCATGGTGTTTGCCCTCCTGCGCAGATTAGATAGAGTTGAATGCACTTTCAAATCCAGTAATGCAGTGTGTAAGCACATTCATCTTTTACTGTGCTGAACTAGTTCCTTGCAGCATAGTCAACAAGGAGCCATTTGCACATAGTCTAGAAGTGAAGACTCATTTACAACTCCAGCAGTAAAAGGGAATTGTGTGAAAACTGTATTGGGGGTCTTTGCATTGATCCAGTGCAACAACTCCTCCTATTTGAAGACTATTTAAGAACGGAGGAGGTGGGAGTTTAGGTGGTTGTCCTTGTCCTGGGATGACCCTCCTGGAATTGCACACTGAGGCAGGGTGCCCAGTACAGGCACACGCAGAGGCTCCTGCAATCATGGAGCAATCGCACAGTACCTGAAAGGTTCAAATATTTGTACAAAATCGAAAGTTTACAGCCCAGCGCAATCCCAAACGTCTGTAGGAGTTTAGGGGTGCATTTGTTTTCTTCAAACAGTTGAATTGTGTGTTTGAAGATTCCCATTGCTATTGGAGTTATTGCAGGCTTTACTGTGAGCTAGAGCTATTTAGCAACAGGCCCTCTGTAAAACATGTATTGGGTGTGTTTTGGTCTCGTGTTCAAGTAGGCGTGTTTGTCAGGATTTGGGGCTTTAATATCTCTGTTTTCTGGGGGGGGGGGGGGGGGTTTGGTTTCCTCAGCGATATGGGAGGGCTAGTTCTTTTAAGAAAGCGTATAATTGCAATGCTGTGTGAGTGTAATTGAATGAACTTTAATCCTATATTAAAACGTCCTGCACATGGATAAATATTCATTCTTCTACCTGCTGAAATGTTTCATAATATTTTAACTGGTCTTCCTTTTCTGATGTTGAAGGCCTGTTTGCTTGTATTGTATAGCACCTGAACATGCAGGTCATTCAAAGACAAAGCTGAAGTTGCTACAGCTTCCTGTGATCTAATGTGCTGTAGGTCAAACTCACTCAGTGGTATAGCTGCAAACAGACGCTGTGAGCTACACCAAAGGTCCCAGGATGCTGCGTTGTAACTAAAGTTTCACATTTGAAATGTTTGCGTATGTTTAACAGAGCTAGAAGTTAACTTTGAGACAGTAGAGAGGATTTACTACCTGTCTGGAAAGGTAGGTAGCAAAATGGTCATTTTCGATAGCAGTTTATTCAACTAATAATTATATATGTAAATCAACAAAATAAACACCTACCTACTGTTTAATAGACTGGCTATCCCAAACTATCACATAGTAAGCCTAGGCCTATATTTAAATCATAAAGTATTTATTGAAACCACCTTGTGTTTAACTAAGTAATGGAACTAATGCAATTCCTTGTCGAAATGTATGTTTGCCACATTATCGTTGAATCCTGAAAGTATGACCTTATAAATTATATGATTAGTCACAGTCGAGCTGTTTTGAAAATGAAAGTTAATTCCATCACGGTAGCGCTAAATTTAAATGATTCGTGCAATGTGTTATATTAACTGGTTTGCTCATAAATATGTCAGCCTTTTCACTGCGTCTTTAAATGGAATTAAAAATTAAATTAACTAAGAAGTAATAACAGAATAAGAGATATCAACTAAGAAAAAAAACGCTTTCTTTGTTTTATTAAACAGTGATATTAGTTAGCTATGTGTGTAAGTTATAGTTTGTATAACATTGTTTGTTAAAGCACATTTTCACTAGTTAAACAGAAGTACGCAAGGTAGTGATAATCTATTATAAAAATAAAACAGATAGATACATTAATGCACCTCAAGACTATTTCGTCTTTTGTTCGTACTGATAAAACAAGGAATCGTGTATTTGGATCATGGTAACTTTCTGTTTGCTCCTGTGTTGTTTTTGTTTGTTTGTTTTTTCGTAGTCACAATTGATAAAGTAATCATTTATCTACCTATTATGTGTTAATTTTTAACGTGGGTGAAACCAGGGTTAACATGATAACAAAACAGGAGCAGACATTCTCCATGACAGGATTAAATTAGCATTTTATAGACACTGAATAACATAATGTCATGTCCGTTATCGTATAAAATCGTAATGTTTTTAACAGTTATTTCATTTGAACTTTGGTCTATAAAATAAACTTCATACCTTAAAATTGTATCCACGTTGTTCTGCTACTGTAGGTATGTGTACTCCACTGTCTAAACAATACGGTTTGCTGTGGGCCGGTACAAACCTCAGTCATCTACAAATGATAGATACTAATAATATACGTGTTTAAAAAAAAACAAAGAAAAAAAACTAATACCGGTAATTGTGTTTGTATTCACTCAGCGACGGTCAAGACAACAGCGTAAGATATCAGAAAAATGCTACTGCATAAAAAAACGAGTCGCAAATGAAGAGTTTTGGATAGCAAAATGCTACCAAATATACGTTAACTTCGAGCCCTGTATTTAAGGCTGTACAGTTACGTTTATTAGATTTACATTTCAGCAGTTTGTGTAAACCGTTAAGCATGTGTTTTACACTTTTATATTTATTTAAAATGATAAAAACTTTGAACATCAATGCCTCATAAAACAGGTCGTTTTCGGTTATAAACATTTTTTTTATTTTTGGTTACCGTTTCATTTACAGCCTTCGCATACATGAAGTGAACGAGAAGATTCTCTGCACAATAAAACAGGGGTAGTAATAATGATAATAACTAATAAGAGTTAAGGAAATGGATTTCAAAGAAACCTTGGTTAGCACTTCAAAGGTGACCAGTGATACTGTTAATAAATCCTATAAGGTAGGGAGTGGGTTTCCTATCTTTGCTTCCCACTCTTCTTTTAACTGCTATTTATCTGAACTGTTGAAGACTAACCACTGAAAATATTAACCTCTGTTTCTAACCCAGTGCAATGTCCAGGCGGGGAGCACGTTACTGGAGGCAGAAAGTTCAAATCTGTGAATTCAAACGAAAATCAAAAGGGATGCTGTGTTTCCCGTCTCTCTTTAAGTAGGCTTCCAGATATTTAATTCCAGTCTCTTCAGATAAGAAGTGACAGAAGGGAGATAAAGCCCCCCCCCCCCCCCCCCATTGATCTCAGGTTCCTGTTATAAAGTGATTAAAACATTTCTGCAGTTCTTTGTGCACCCCACCCCCAGGCTTGCATGCATATGTAAATGGAGAGGTGATGTGATGATGGCATTATCTCAGAGGAGACAATGGGCATGTAGGGGGACCCCTGCTGCTGCCCCATTTGTTTGTGACTGCAGTTTCAAACGCAGTTTCATTCGCTTGGCTTTACAAAGTAACCTGACGTTTTGTAAGTGTAGCTTTTCTAGGATTTCAAAGCCTGAGCTAATCCCCAATCACGACTTGGAGCCTCCCCCCCCCCTCCCTTTTTTTAAACACATTTTTTCCTGTTGTATATTGATTTATAATATGTCAGCTGCTGTATTTAACTGTTTTCACATCGCATATTATTTATTTCTTAGCAGACACCCTTATCCAGGGTGACTTACAATTGTTACAAGATATAACATTATACACATATCACATTATTTTTTCACATACAATTACCCATTTATACAATTGACTTTTTACTGAAGCAATCTAGGTAAAGTACGTTGTTCAAGGGTACAGCAGCAGTGTCCCCCATCTGGGCTTGAACCCACGACCCTCTGGTCAAGAGTCCAGAGCCCTAACCACTACTCCACACTGCATAATACAGCTGGTTAGAACTAAAAGGTTAAATTAGCCCTAAGCTTGTGGACTACACATCGTCTGGGTTATCCAAGTGCTGTGCAATCAGCCTCTTATCTCTTCCTCTGTTGTGTGGTATCTATAACTGATAACATTCCTCAGATTCAAGTTATATGACCTGGCCTAGTCAATGGAATGTAGCATTCAGCCACTCTGGTCTTCCCTCCTTATAGACTACTGTGATTGGATGAAAAGTTAGAAATGCCTGCTAAAGTAGAACTCTCTCCAGTGCCAGTGTTCATCCTTTCCATTTCTGATTCATTTGTAATTATTGGCTAGATGGGGCAGCAGCAGATGTGACAGAGGGCTGATAGTAGGAGCTCGGTTGGCAGGTGCTTCCATGCACAAGACTGTACTGATGTTTCACATGAAACGGAGTGAATAGTGAATCTCGTATTGATCACTCAGCAGAACAGACTGCAGATTTCTATCCTAATTACAAGTTGAGGGCGTCCTTGAGGAATGGTGAGGTAGACCTTCAGAACATTGGTAGCCCTACGCCCCACTGACGGTGATATGGCAGGTGTTTCTGGTGTTGTCCAGTTTCAGTACACCCTGCCATGGGAGGCAAAAGGAAATCTGCCACTGGAGTTTGTGCTGCGCAGTATTGGCTTGCTCATCCTCTTCTCCATTCTTTACCTCACATACGAACGTAATGGTTTACCACCTCTATTTCATGATTCAGTCATCTTCTAATTCGGTTAATTCATGGTCAGGTCTTGCGTAAGGGCTGATGCAGATTTTGCAGGACAGGATTTTATTTTGGTGGAGGAGGGAGGGGGGCACAGTAGAAACATGATTGGAAACATGAAATGGTTTCTTTTCAGAATATCTAGTAGTAAACAACAACAAAGGCCTCCCCTCCGTGTTCTTTTCACGGCTGTGAATTCCTCTCCCATGTGTTCTGTCTTTGCCGGCCTGCCTGGTGTGTGTTTAAGGCTTCCATCAGCCATTGATTAGAGTGTGTGAGACAGGGGCTTTCAGTTCCCAGGCTTCAAGGCTGATTGTCCACTCCCTGATCAGCTCTGGCACTTCAGGAATCCAGCCAGTGCGACCAGTCCGTGCTGACCAGGCCCTTTGTTGTTCTGGGCACTTAAGAGGCCTGGATCTGGCCTGAAGGACCACCCAAGGCATGGACATTGGATATGGGGCAATTAATCTGATTTGCTGGGGGTTGGGTGGCTAACATGTTTATTGTAACTCTGAGTGTGTCTGGGAAAATATATTCACCCAGGCCTGTACCTTAGATATTCAGCCACATTCTTTTCTTTCATATTCATTTTATTTATTTATTTAACCCTATTTTTAAATGCCTATGGGAACATTCTGACAATGTACAATGTACATTAAACCATTTTTCCTATGATTTCCCATGTAGGTTTTGATTTATAGGGTGTTTTTTATATCCAGGATACAACAGAGTTCTGCTGAAAACATGAAGCTCCTTTGACCTGTAGGGCTGTCCAGGAGATTAAGGGTTAAATCTGTAGTAAACTGTAAAACTGTGATGCCTCATGCAATTAAAAAAAAAAAGGTTTCTCTGCAGCTGAAACTACCTTAAGAGGATGTACACAAGCAACCCCTGATACATTCCAGCACGCTGCAGGCCAAGCTATAGAAAAATGGATTACTGACACCAAGGAATTCTGTTTAATAACTAGTCACTGCACAGACACACCCCTTGTTGCTAATATTGAAATCCCTGCCTCATCTATTGAACAGTGTCCCCCCCACCACTCCACCCCTTTTAATCCTTTAAGGTACAAGTGATATGTGTCCCAGAAACAGGGTTTAAAATTCACTGACAGGTTGGATCTGGTCTTCCAAATTGTTACCTTGTGTTGCTTGAGTAGCTCTCAAATGTATTTGAAAAGGAGACCGTTTGAACAAGCGCTCAATTCCTTGTGTACCTGAAGGAGTTAAAGGGATGCTGATTTTGGGGAGCATGTGTCAGTGTGCCGTACCCGTTAACCAAAGACTACCCTACAATACAAACTTGGGTTCGGTAGTGAAAATACAGTTCAACCGCGCATGCTAGTAGCACTAAAAGAAAGAAGCGTTTCCATCTGTGTGCTCAGTAGAGAAAAACCAGACTTGCTACAGTATTTTATTTGATGGGTAATACTTATTGTCATTTGTAGGCATGCCATCTAAACTTTAATCATTTTATTTTCTCTAAGCCACTGCATCTTTTTGATTTTCAGTAATGGTCAAAGGTGTTGTGTGGTCTGTTTCTTTCTATATTCCACAATCTTTAAGAGACCATGTTAAGGATTTGTGTTCAGACCTGTCATCTTTTAAGACCCATTTTGAATATTTTAATTTTTTTTTTTTTTTTTTTAATTTCAGAGAGGGTTGTCAGAGAGGGTTGTCAGTTTATTCTCAGTTTGACCCAATAGAATGTTAATATATATGCTTTGTGAACAGGACTCTATGTATGTAACTGTGTTTGCAGTCCAGTGGGTTGTGTAGAGTGAGATGTATAGTTTTTATATAGTTGTAATAATGTCCCTTTTGATTTAGCTGTACAGAAGTACTGTGGTGAAAAGCAGTCTCTTAAGATTACTATTATCATAACAGAAGGACCACACGGCTTTCCTTCTGCACAGCAGGGGAGTAATGGGCTTAAAAATGTGAAATAAAGGGAATGGATCACCGCTGGCTGGGCACAATAGGAGAAGGAAACAGCGGACCGTGACTCCAGCAAACAATGACTGCAAACGCTTATCGTTTCCAATGCATTCCACTGCCAGCCACCTCTCTGATAGTCCAGCGGCACTCATGATGGATGTGTGGCTGACAGGAAATAGACAATTTGGCTAAAAAGACTTTCCTTTTTAAAATAGCTCAATTTGGAAAGTGTCTTATTCACTTCTCGCTTTTGAATTGAACACATCTGGCAGTTTGGGGTTCAGATTTTCAGGGTTAGCAGATTGTTAAGGGAGTTCAACTTTAAATGTCATTTTTGTGTTTAATGATAATTTTCGAAATTCTGTTCAGTGGCTTATTGGGTAAAACTCTAGAACCCAGAACCCGTACGGAAAACCTTCTACAGTGAAGGGTTCCAGTTCTAAAGGGTGTGGGTGCACTATACTGGAGCGTACTGCTTACCCAGCCTCTAACCCATTGATAGCAGGATACTGGATCACACTGCACAGTGACACGGCCAGTTAGCATGTCTCAATATCCTGGGGTATTGCAGGCTCCAGGCTCGGAGGGAAGCTAGCATGTCTCAATATCCTGGGGTATTGCAGGCTCCAGGCGGCCGGGGGCTGAGGACATCTAAGAAGACATCCTAGTTGGCCCGGCTTTATGTATTTGCTCTATTTTAGGATTCTACATTCTTTTATAATTTTTTGATCACCATGATGGCTTCAAAGGATAACAATAAAATAAATGAAATGCATGCATTTGTTAGTAAATATCTTGCATATCTTGCTGGTGTAACGGCAGTGTTTAGTGATGCAGTGTCCCGTCAGTGAGATGAGATTAAAAGCTCAATAACCCTGAATGCAGATGAGCCTGGCTCTTTGCATAGTGGTTACGTTGGTGTGCGGGATCACTGGTTCATGCCCAGCCTTCGCCCCTTTACATTGGCACTTAATAAACATGTGATCAGTGGGCTGTTCAGTTATGAGATAAGGATATAGAAATGGTAGACCTTCCATCCCAATGCAATGGCCATCGTATTTAAAAGCTCACCTAGGATGTCGGTGATGGGAATTATACCCTGGATGCATGGCTTTCTGTGTGATGATAATACAGTGATTACAGTATAATTTCCCTTTTTTATAAAAACATTCATTGCACATATGTCTGCATTGTAGCAAATAAAGTACAAACAACATGATGGATTGGAACTTTCTTTAAAATCTAGACTAAAAATACTGAAAATAAGAGGCCTAGTTAGAATATGGTACAAAACAAAAAGGTAACTAATTTGGCAGTTTATTTTTTCCCACCCCACTGTGACACTGTGCCTCCACGCACAGAAGAAGAATGGCCCTCATTGTCATGGTGATCATGTGATCTGAGTTACTGACTAACAGTTTTGTGAATGAGGAGAGAGGAAGGGGAGGCTGGTCATTCATTCACAAAAACTCTAGGCTGAGCCCAGAATCTTTTTAATGTATTTAAAGCAGACAGTAGTACCCACTCCTCTCAGGAATCATTTAATGACCCATCAGCCCTGAGCTTCTTTTAAAACAGGGTTCCTTTGACCATAGGAGAGGGGAAAGGAAGTCGATATGTTACTTTTAAAGTCACCTTCCATCTGTTCCTTCCACTTTTTGTTTTCTCTTCCCTTAAATATTCCAAGAATGCACCCTCCCCCCCCCCCACCTCTTTTCCATTGGTGGTCAGCGCTAGGCTGACCAGATGGACTCATTTAAGGAGGGACAGTGAATTGCGTCCGAAACGTTGTGAAAAGGAGGGAATCCTCCTTGTTTGTTGCAATTTCTGTGTAATACTTGGATTGCATGAAGAAGGCTGTGGAAGGCAATAGAGAAGGTGGTTTACACTCTGTAGAGGGTGGTCAAGTTGACCTTTTTTTTTTGTGAGCTGAACCCTAATTCCAGAGGCTACTTGTGTAATCTCTTAAGAGCAGAGAGCTATCCCTGAGTAACGGATTAAACTGTGAGCCCAGTAATACTAGTGGAGCATATGAAGTGCTCACTTTTAACTAGTTTGAAGTTTAGTTTTTTTAAAGGGCAGTATATTTAAATCAAAGTAAAAGAAGTATTTTCTATACAAATAAAAAAAATGTACTATCACATTAGTACATGAAGCCTTTTTCCATTACAGAGCCTTTGTTTCAATAGAAACTGACAAGCGTTGTACAAATACGCTTTCTGTAGCACTGAAGAAGCTGAGAAAATTGTCCATTTTTTGCACATGTGTTATTGAGGGTTAAAGAGGTGCAACAGCCAGTCATGAATATTTTGCTCTGAGCCTCAACAGCAAGTATTATTACCGCACTGTTTAATTGAGATGAAATGGCTGATTGGATTCAAGCTCCCTTTTGAACCAAATGTTCCCTTGCTTTATTGTGGATGGCAAAGCTATGACCTGGACAGTTATTTCAGTGGAACTTCTGCCCCCTTGTGGACATCCCCAGTAAAACAGGCTCTTGTGTTATTGGCAAAGATATAGTTAATGCAACTAACATAGAAATAAATATCAATAATACAAGTATTGCATTACAAAAAGTATTACTTATTGAAGTCTGTGACCCTGCTGCATACATTCTTAAAATGTGTAATTGCATAATACACATTCCTTCAGATGAGACGTAAAACTAAGGTCTTACTGTAAGTGACTCTGCAGCAGCAGCAGTTGTTGATGATGCATAGTTCACTCCCTAGTCTGTAAATTGCTTTGGATAAAAGTGTCTGCTAAATGATTAATTTATAATTCAACAAATAATTTGCATGAATATAAATACATGCAAGGCATTTTCAGCCATAGTTTTGATTTTAGCGACTCTTACTGCAATTACTCAAACATTTTATTTTGATTTGTGTTAATGTAATTGTAGATGACCCCGTCAATCTTAGCCATTTTGCACTTCCATTTGCTCCATACATCTTAAATGTGGAGTTTTAAAAGAAACACACGTTATAGCACACATGTGTTTTCATTTTGAAACATGAGATCTGGCCCTGCTTTAAGTTAAAGGAAACTCAGTTTCTATTACATGTTCTTGGGTTATCTTCCTGGGCCAATTCACCTCAGCAGTGTCTTCTGGGTCAAAGCTGTTACTGGCTGAAAGCCTGTCAGTCACTAGAGGAAGCAGCTGATTGGTTATTGTCAGGAAAGATGCCTGTGAGGGGGTGGGGATAATTGCACTATCCAGGTGAAATGACCCAGGAAGTACAAGACAGTCAAAAACCTAGTGTAGTACCAGATTTACCATGTTTTCAAATGGAAATCGATGTTTGCTATAACATGTGTGTCTTTCGAAACTGCACGTTTCCGACTATAAAGTGAAATGATGTGCAAGGCAGAGACATGTTGTGGATCTGCTGTGTGAGCTACAGTTACTTTAAGGCTCTCTGAGATCAGGAGCTGCTGTGCAGTTCTAGCTTTCTCATGCACAGCAAGGTATTGCCTGCAAACGTGTTTACAGATCACTAGATGACCTCTTATTTATAGAGAGACACCGAGTACTGGCTAATGTACTCGACAATATTGGAGTGATTGCAAAAATAATTCTGTAATATGTTTAGTGCAGTTCTGTGTCTGACACCTCTCTCTCTCTCTCCCCCTCGCGCAGAGTAAGCTGCACATGGAGGGGTTCCGCAGCCTGAAGGAGGGCGAGGCAGTGGAGTTCACCTTCAAGAAGTCTGCCAAGGGGCTGGAGTCCCTGAGAGTAATGGGGCCCGCCGGGGCCTTCTGCGTGGGCAGCGAGAGACGCCCCAAGGGCAAGAGCATCCAGAAGCGCCGCTCCAAAGGAGACAGGTAACCAGACCGCCCGGGAAAGCATGGGCTGACACTGCTGCAGTGTGGTGGTAAACTAGTAAACCTTCTACATGGTCCGACCCAGGGCTCCATCCTCAGTCACTGCATCGGTATCATTTTGAGTACTCCCCAGCAGTTTCTTGCATTGGCACCCAACGGTTGAATACTCTGACCCCTTCTGGTCATTAGCTGTAATTGCAGTTCCAAACAGTCTCATGCTACACAGTCTTCCCGAATAGTTTGCTGATGGGACGTGGATAAGCACAAGGCTGCTCTCGGGCAAAGCTTTGCTAATGAGCTGAGTAATGTTAAGTCCTGTCTGTCTGCTCTGGTAGTGCAGCTCAGCACGTTGATCTCTGAACCTGGGTTCACTCCGTCTCTGCCTCCTATTCTTAAGAACCTTCCTTCACAGCACCTACCCTTATAGTCACATGACTCTTAAGAGAAAGAGAGATTCATTTTTTGCCTTACAAAGTCTGCTTGGCCATCCCAAGAACTCAAACTCCCAGCAGCATTTGGAACTCCCTTTTTTAACTTCCTGTGAGTCACCTTAAACACTTAGGATTTCCAGGTCCAGGCAGCAATTCTGTCGGGAAAGTGTCCAGAGTAATGACGGTATGCATTCGTTACAGTGGTTTTAAAGGGAGCAGTGTGCAGGCGTGGAAACAGACGAGTATCCCAGAGGCAGGGGGACAGACTGGAGGTGTCGGGAATAGGCGATTGCAGAGGTAAAGCGGGCTGCCTTTAGGACTGGAAGCATGGAAACACTGCTGGGTGTCCCACTAGTACGGGTTGCTTGTGAATGGAATGAGGTGGAAACTCCTCCAACGCTGGGGCTTGGGGCTTGAAGCTTCAAGTGGCGGCAGTGCCTAAGGATTTCAAATCCGTTTTCTGTGTTGCCCTGTTTCACAGCTCCGCTTCGAATGCATTTTCTATCGAGTAGCCATGTCTCTGAATCTGTATCCGATCGTGTAGTTCGTAATACATATTCAGCTATTCCTATTAAACTGTATCTCCAAAAATAGCCCTTGTTGTACTGCTTGTATAAGCTCCAGCACAGCTTCCCCTAGTCGACATATTACCTAGAGAAAGTATATCTTGTAAAGAATTAATAGTGCAGTGTTTTGCCTTCAGAGAAAAAAGACCCTGAAAGACCCTGGAGGTAAATAAGAATAGGGAATTGTATACAAAGTTGATTCTGGATTTTTTTTTTTTTTTTTTTAATACATTAAGTGTTAGATTTAGTCTTTTGGGCTTGTTTATATTCCACCCTTTTTTTACTGCTTGCCACTAATCTGTCAAGCTAGTATACACACAGAATAAGGTTTTAAAGGGCAATAGGACATTTCAAAACTGATTTTGTTTTGGCTGGTTTACCTAATATTAGTTTGACAAAATAGTCCAGGATTAGTGCTAATCCGGGTCTGTGAAACCAGCTGTGGTTTTATCCAGATCACATTGTTGCAGTACATGCTGTATCAAGTTAATACATGAAACGCTTCTGAAATGCATACAGCTGTATTTGTTCTTTTAGAACAGTACTGTGTTTATGGGCTGGAGGCTAGGTGGTGCAGTGGGCTAGTCTTTGGAATGAGTAAGATTGCCTCAGCCTAGACTCGAGAGAACTGGAGTACAGTCCAGGTCACAGAACAAACCCAACCCAGCACAAGACTGAATGAAGAGGGAATTCAGGTCTCTCCTCTCTCTCCTCTCTCTCTCTCTCTCGTGCCAGCATCCCTCTGCTTTCATCTGCACTATTTTAAAGAATGATTACATTTTAAATAAGGTGTGTGTGTTTTTATTTCATGAAGAAAAGGAAAGTGATATTGGGATGCAGGGTTGTGTGTGTGTGTGAATCAATAGGCTGATTGATTCACATTGGTTCTCAATCACTGCTGGCCCTGCAGCCTCACACCCAACCCCCACACTGCTTGCTGGCCAAAATCATTTCCAATTATTGATATGGAGAGCTTGAATAAATTAGGAAGGCTTGAAACATCCACAAGAGTCTCTGTGTTTTATACTGCATTAAACTCCCATCACATAGCAGTTTGAGCTTAATTAAACACACTTGAGCTTGTTGCCTGTGTTTGTCGTTAAACCGGTGCTTATAAATTGATGTTTGTATCATGGTAATCCAATTTGGAGTCCAGTTTTAGTACAGAGTGATTTGTAATCTTCAATGAATGGTTTTTTTTTTTTATCACGTTTTGTCATTTTGGGTAGCCTGTTAACTGTTCCAACGCTAAGTGACATCACAGCAAGATGACCCTGAGGCAGAGGTTTAAACTGGAAAACAATGTATATTTAAAACAAGTTTTTAGTTCCTGGTTCAAACAAACAAACAAAAAAACAACTGAACTGGGTAATAGGTGAAATAGCTTCAGTGTCTTCCACTGAAAAGAAACACAAACATCTACTCTTGTGAGCAGTGCTGAGCTCTCTCTGAGCCCTCCACACCGGTCCGCAGGGTCGAGAGTGTTAAACCCTGCCCCACATCCAGTCCTGATGATCTCATCAACGCGCCCTGGCTGATGCACAGCTTGTTTGAAAAGGGATTTTGTCCATTTAATTAATGACAGATGTAGCTGCCTGAGAGAGGTCAGGGGTTAGCACTGCCATGGCAACTGCAGAGTGAGGAGGGGAGCCGGGGGAGGGGGTCAGAGGTCAGGGGTCAATCGCTGTAAGATCAGAGACACCAAGAGATCTACCCAGCCACACGCACACCAGAGAATCGAAAGGGAGGCAATCAATAACAACTGGACTCGTCTGGGCAAAAGAGGGGAGAAGGGGAGGATAAATACAAGCAATCTGGTTCAGCATGTATGTGTGGTATTTTTAAATAGTCATGTCATTTTAAAACATCCTGGCAATTGTTACCTAAGCATGACTTTTTTCAATGAATCTTTAGTGTGTCTGTGAATCGCATACACAGTGTTAATGAAATCAAGCGTATGCTTATTAGCATCGTACAGAAGTTAAACAACCCCCCAGTTATTGATTTATAGGGACACAATCTCAATGCAAAAGTGAGATTGTCACAAAATACAGAGCGACTATATTACCCGCGTTATTTCTGTTTCTATGCTGCTACTCAATCCCATTTGCCCCATTGGCAGATTATATTTCTGTTCCAGTTTAAAATGCCAGCGCTCTATTTGAGTGTAGTTTAACAGTGCGGGGAGTGGGAATGGGACGCTGCGTTTGGATCTCTGGATCTGAATGCTGCGTTTTCAAATGTGCTTAAATGAGTTGAAGTGTCGTCCTAGTTTTTCTTTTTTGTCCCTGATCCCAGCCACATCTGCAGGTGTAGCTGGGATTATAGTTTATTCTGTAGCTAACTAGTCATTATTCTAGTCTTGATTTTTTATTGTTAACTTATACGCATTGCAACCGCAGGGATTGATACAGTATTGATTCATATACCACACATTGGAGTCGGTGTGACAGTGAGACTCAACCTGGTTGAATACATTGGGAGCACACTGCCATCTAGTGGTGTGTGAAGGGGAGCACAGTTATTTGTAACGAGAGAAAGCGATGTAGTTGGACTTCTTTAATGAAGTAAAAAATGACGGCTGATTTCAAAGACTTTAGCACTAATCGTAGATGAATCTAATGTTTTCATTAAGGTAGTCCACGATTAGTGCTAATCTGGTAAACAAGTCACACATGATCTTAATACTGCCCTCTTTAGTATTACGACATATACTGTGAGAGGAGGTCTGAAAGGTTGGTATTAAGATCCACCATTGTTTAGACCATTAAAATAGCCCCCAGTGAGTTGTTTCCCACTGGTTTTAATAGCTCTGACGGGTGAAGTGGTCTTTAACCCATAACTATCAAGCACTCAATAGTGCTGGATTTAGAAATACTAAAGGGATGGAAATAAGACTCCTACTGCATAAGTTTCACACATTCCAGGTTTTACTATCAGCTTGATTAGCCACAGCAAGTAACAAGCTCAGGTGTGTCTTATTAAAGTAGTTAAAATAGTAAAACCAGGAATGGATCAAACTGCGTGCAATGGGAGTCTTATTTCCATCCCTGTACTGAAAACATTGGAAAAGACGTAATCAGTTAAGTTTCTTTTAATATTTCTGTAATTGCCTTACACAGAAATAAGTGCACACTGGAGTGTAATTGAAACAGCTGCAGTTTCAGTGAACACTTGTTGTTAGGAATGCTAGAAGCTTCAGTTTCTAATCTTGCTGCAGGCGGTCTGAGTGTGTCTAACTCTTGCTTGTTCTTGTTCCTGTTAGGTGCTATAACTGCGGCGGGCTGGATCACCATGCCAAGGAGTGCAAGCTCCCCCCGCAGCCCAAGAAGTGCCACTTCTGCCAGAGCATCACCCACATGGTGGCCAACTGTCCAATCAAAGCACAACAATCATCGCCCAGCTCTCAGGGAAAGCCCGCCTCTGTGAAGGGGGAGGAGGAAGAGCAGAGCCAAGCCCCCCTGCCGCCGGAGAGCTCGGAGTAACGTTGTGACATCACAGCGGGGCAGGGGGCAGCTCGGAGTAGGAGCGCCAGTTTCTCACGGGACCCAGAAAGGATCAACTTCAGAGACAATAACCTATTGATCTTTTAGCTGCTTTTGGAACTACCTCAGGTTTGAAAATAACGGCTGTTTTTAGGTACTGTTTTAAGGTGTAACAGTCAGTATAAGGTGTTCTTCACAGTTGCTTTATTTGATTATCTTTTAAGAACCATTCTTAAAGTGAACAAGAGACCCTATGAAATTTTTAACATTGATGCCTCATGTGTTACTGCACATTTTTAAACCCTTTTGTGGTTGTTTCTATTTTATTTTACAATATTATCCTTTTAGTACACTAAACACGTACATATGCAAGCAAGGTGTGTTGACCAAGGCTTTAAAATCTATTTTAAAAATGATCTATCTGGCACATCCTAAGTTGAATGTAAAATTCCAGCAGTCCCTAAAAGCATGGACAATCTGGGGAAGGTTAAATTACGCAAACGTTCTTGAACTTTTTTCCTTTGTTGGCTGGAAACTTCCGCTAAAGCACTGAAGAGGTCCGGGTCCGGTAAATGTGTGTATGTTGAACACAGCCCTGGTCACTTTGTGATATACCGTTGGACACGACTGGCCATCTGCATTTTCAGCAGAGTTTCATGCTGGTTGAGGCAGTATAGAAAAAAAATATATCAACTTGACTGTTACACCTTGCTGCAGTACAGTACCACCAATACAGATGCAGAGTTCTTGGATTGAAGCCATTATAAATCAATCCATGTATGATCTAGATGGTTGATTCATCCAGGCCTTCCTGTGTCTGTAGGTGGTGACTGGTAATTTGCTGATAGCCACATATGTTCAATTGATTGTATAAGGGCCAAATGAATGTTTTGTGTTGTGTTACATAGCCATACCCTTCGGTTAAAAATGTTGGAGAATCTGAATGTTTTGATTGGTTAAATTGGACTCCGTTTTGGCTTGATCTGCTTTGCTTTTGCGCAGGGATAGAAGAAGCGGGGTGAAACCAGTTTTGCTAATTGTCAAGTTTCAGCGATGCAACGTAGCAGTGCCAGGTTAAAGCTCGCATTTGCCTTTGTGCATGATGTGCTTTGGCTTGCGTGTCTGCTGTTGCAAAACTACCAAGCAGCACATGATGCATTAAACAGAACAAACCTACAGAAACATGGAAGTTCGTTTTCTAAATTCAGCATTGCTTCAACCCGCAATGACACTCAATGCTCTAATGTTTTGTAGTTTACATTTGCGGATTGCAGGATGTGATCTGGAAGCTGCTTTTGCCCATCTTGTGGGCAAAAGGAGCGTGCAGGAATTGTCTAACACATTGTCCTTGATGGGCTATCCCAGTTCGTGGATGAGTTGGCTTGTCTGGTCTGGGCAGTTTAGCAAGCAGAGCTGCCTGTTTCAGGAGGAGCACAGGGCTTTTCATCACATTTAACTTTTAACTTGTATTTTTTTCAGAACATTTTGAAATGCTTTAAATCATTATTTATTTGTTCCTATGTTGGCTTTCATTCTCCCTGCTTGTTCTCTGTCCAGACACAATGACGAGGCTCAAGTCACGATCAATTCATGATTCAGGAAACTGATTTCTAATCCAAAGTTTCAAAAGCTGCCTCGCTGTCAACGTGCAGTCGTTCCCTTACTTTTTTATAATTATTAATATTATTATTATTTCAGCCACACTTCATTTGATTTCTCCAACCCACAAAATACATCTTCCCCCAGTTGGGGAGCTGTCTATGCCAAGACCAATGCAATGTTACTCTGCACTAATCATGCGTGTAAGATGCATTTTATCTTTAATATAAATATTTGTTCTGTATTTTTGTATATTTTAAAGAAAACCTAAGATCCTTATAACTGCAATGTTTTTCTCAGGAAATAGGAAACTGAAACTCAGGGAAATCTCAAAATGGGCTGTGTACTTAGTGAGTTTTGGTGGGATGGGCGTGGTGAAGCAATCGCAGACCTACCGATTACCAGACAGGCCCTTTTATTAGCACAAAGTGGCGATGGATTTAGTTTAGCACATTCGTCTTTCACTGCATTGTTGGCAATGCCTGCCTCTCAGGACATGCAGAGCATCATCCTTCAACTCCAGCTGCCCTGTCCTATTCACATCACTAATCACAAGTAGAAGTCACATCCCCACTGGAACCTATTAGCAGCAACTACACTTCTAATATCACTGATCACAGATCTCACAATGTGTGACAAAGTATTCAGGGTGCCTGGCGTGCTTATTGAGCAGCAGGGTTCAGGGATAAGCCTGCCTTCGTGCTCCGGGATCCACGAGCTGTCTGGGGCACTGGTAGAGCTCCTGTTGCTTTTGCTAAACCCACCCAATTCTTTTTGACACATTTATAGTGGAACCTCTGAAATTGTTAGGTTAGTGTGTTTTTTTTGTGATTTTTTTTTTTTGTATTGAAAATGAAAAAAAACCTGCGTGTTTATCCAAAGATGTGAAAAAAATTGCTTTAAAACAAAAAAAGTCTGATTGTGCATTATTGTTTTTAAAAGAGTAAGTGCAACACACATCAGTTTTCATTACTATATTAAACTGCAAAGCTGTGAATACCCATATATATGGTTCAATAACAACTGTAGTTTCCTATGTTTAAGCCTGCAGTTTGTGATTAGGTACATTATTTTGGATCCACTATCCAGAGATGAATGAGAGCCAATATATATAGAGAGAGAGATTGATAGATAGACACTCTATTGTCACAAAGAACAATCTTGTTTTGTTACAGTTTAAATGGCTCATCACCTATTCTATGTAGTTTTTTGCCACGAGGGCCAGTAATCTGTTTGGCAGCTAAAAGGGAGACCCCCCCTGCCTCAATCAGGCTGCGTCAGACATTGTGAAACCCTGTGTATTGTTGCACTCTCTCCTTTGTATAGTGTTCCTGTACAGATACTACTCTATGTTTTGTATTATATGATGGTTATTATTGTCTGTCATCTGTAGAGTGGGGCTAATACAGGTAGTTGTGAGCAGCAGGACACTATGGGGAATGGTGCGTTGAAATAGACGTGACAGATCTGCACAATAAACACCATTGAGATGTGAACTAAAGCACAGCTGTAAGGCTACTCATAAAACAAGGTGATCTTCAAAAACTGCCTGTTTTGCAGCACAACATAGACTCCCCACACAGCCCCAGCATTGTATTTGATCTGTATACTACTTCTTAAAAGAGCATGGTATTTCCCTGTGTTTAACAATTTAAACCAATAAGACTCAAAGTACCTTTTTGAATTGATTCATCTTAAAACCATATAAAACAGCTCTGTTTATGAATTACATGTTTATTTGCATTTCCAATTAATTGGATCAAGTGCGACAATAAAAGTACTTTTAGAGGATCATTCTGAAAGTTCTCCCCCAACCTGGGCATTTCCACTCAGTTTTAACGCATCCCTCCCTGCCTGTCTGTGCCTGCTGTGTGCTAGTTAGTATTGTATTGAGGTGGCGGGTTTATTTTTTAAAGAAATTTTAAGCAATCTATACAGATCTACCTCAGGATATTGTAATTTGTAAAGGACAGTGGCGCTGAGCTCCACTGGGTATATCCGGTGGGTTCCATTGTGTGAAATACAACTGGAACGTTGTCCTTTTATTTTGTAGTTGTGTGTTTGTTTTAGATAGTAGTATTCTTTTCATTGAGTTCATGTAATAACGTTTTCCAAACATTCACGGTACAAGTATTTATGTGTAAAACCCTGTTCTAACCCATATAGGACATTTTGAGATCCATTTTTATTTTCAAAAAGGATTTTGCTACACTGCTTACTATTGCACTGGTACCGGCCCAGTTCTTGTGCCGTGTTTGGAATTTGGAAGATGACAGCCATGTTGGTCCATGGCCTAACTGACGGCATGTTAATCAGTGTCGACATTCTCCATGTTGTCAGGTCTGGTGCTCTGACAACCCAGATTCAAGAATAGCTGCTCCTCGTCTCTTACCAAACCCTCTGATTTTACTGTACGACAGTCACGACTGTAAAAGAGAACCTGTTCTTAGTTAGCCGTACCCCGTAAAGAAAAGTATTTGAATTGATACAACAGTTAACACAGTGGCACTCTGTGTCCAACACCATCAGGACTACATGTGCATTGTCCTGTACCCGACTCAGATACATTTCTGATTTCTTTTGCTGTGCGTTTCTAAACGGTGAAACTGGGAGGGCTGGCTGGAGAGGCCTCTGCCTTGTAACAGAACCGCGCTATTGAGTTCTCTTCTAATCAGTGTTGTTAACAAACCGAGGGAAAAAGCCAAAGCTTGAACGAGAAAAGGGTTTTACTCCAGTAGACTAAACGGGTTGTTTGGGAACAGTGCTGCTGGTTTTAGAAATGCAATTGGGAATGAAAAATATCTACGAGAACAAGTAGAATTGTGAACTACAGTCCACCCGCATAGAATGTCAAGAAATATATTTCAGCATATTACATGAGCCAAATATCAAATATTGCAACAGATTTTGATTATGTATTGCAGTATTGTTATATTCAGAGTATATTTTTAAATTAAAATTGAAATCTGAATGTATTCCAATATATGAACTAGGGCGGTTTTTATTATTGCAACATACGTCTGAGAGAAATATTTCAATATATGACATGTTCCATGTTAAATATTGAACATATTTTTTAAATTGTGTCCCATCCATGTATGTCGGCTCTTTCACTTTTAAATGACCTGGAATTTCTGTGCAGGGAGTTAAATAAACCAGCAATGCCCTGCTGTACAAAAACACTCCTGCTTGTTATACACCATGTAACCTAAAAATGTAACTTTCATTTTAAACTATACTCAGGGTTACTTAAGCACAAGTTAGAAACACGTATGCCTTGCACAGAGGCACACGTGCGTGTGTTTTTCTGTATGTGTGTGCTGTTTTTTTTTTCATTAGTAAGTGGTGTGTGTTCTATTGGCGTACAATACCTAATTTAAAATCAAAAGATTGTATATAAAGTGACTGAAGAGTGTAGCTGTGTTTACTGCTCTAAACCAAAGGTTTGTGTAAAGCTCCCACGTCTGAGGTGTCTTTCCCTTTAGCTTCTTTCTTAATAACCCATTGGACAACCTTGAACAAGGTAGGGTCGTGGTGATTTTTTAAATTTCATTTTATTTTTAAGCATGCATTACAAAGAGAACTGTGACTAAGATGTTTCCTAGTGTTTACAAAATCCAAACATTTTTTTTTTTTAGTTAATAAAAAGTTTGTCTGGTGTTTACAATGGTCTCCGTCTCTCTTTGATTTTTTTTTGTATTTTGTGTGTGAATTCAGAGCTCATGAAAGGTGAGGGTTAGGCCAATGCAATGAGAGCTTCTCAGTTCATTTTTCTTAGAATAAAAGTGGTTGTCCGTGGTATACATTTGAAAATATAAGTAGATTTAAAAGAGGAAAACCAAACAATGCTAGGAAAGTAATTATAAAATTAGTGAAAACTAAACCATGGAGTGAATTGAATTTACATCGCTCAAACAAAGTGTGTCCACTCTTTGATATAGTATGAGCTTCTGCTTCTTCAACTAGCCCAGCCTTCCTATTTCTCTAGCACCCTCTGTCTGGCAGTTCAGTCCTGCGTATATACAGCAGGCAAAGGTTTGGTTTTCTTCTTTGTGCTGGGGAAAGATTACTGTGCCCCCTCAGAACAAGCCCTGCAGGGTACCTTAACAAACAAACTAATGACAATGGCACAAAACATGGAATATTTAGTACATAGATTGCTGCAAATCACAAAAAGGAAAATAAACATAAACTAAGTCAAGTAGCTAGTGCCTTCAGCAGTGTGTCCACTTGAGTTAGGGGGTGATCATTTCTACATCATCAGGAATACTCAGGATTTTGTGGTTCTCCTGGATTTACCCATTGAAATAGGGGCCTGATACAATTCAGGGTAATGCCCAGAAAAATGCAGAGAACAAAACAAACCCCTAGATCTACTGAATGAAAAAATAAAAAAACATTGCAAATGTTAAAACCATATATATATATATATATATATATATATATATATATATATATAGACAAACACAAAACGTTTAAAAGATTAAAAGATCTTTTATTTTCAGGACGTTTTGGGCAAAAACCCTTCAGCTGTTTAAAAAGAAAACACAGTGCAGTAAATGTGTTGTTATTCAAGATTTGTAATTATTCCCAGAGGTTCCAGAGTTCCTAGCTTGAAGATAAACTCTCATTATACAAACATACATTGTAAATGGAGTAAGCTCACTGACTAACACGTGTTCCAACCTGTGCAGATTGACACCAAACCAGCACAGAATCCGCAGGCCTAGGCCGTTTAATAGCACTTGACTTCACCTCGTCTTAAAAAAAAAAACAAAAAAAAACTTCTAGGCCTGTAGATATTGGACCAAATCTGAACACCCTGCCGTGTGTCACAGCATTCTTATTTGAGTCATGTCAGTGACATACAGTATTCTTTTACTGTAGGAGAATAACAAGGTTAGGGCACAATCAATCCCTCTTTGAAGATACCTGTATGTGTGCTGTACTATTACCAACTCTATCACAATGTACTGAAAATGTGATCTTTTATATATTTAAAATTGAATACATTTTGACCAAAACATTCTCTTCAACCCTTTCTATACAGTACAGTATTATTGGAACTATGCCTTTAAGAGTACCCGTGGATACAGTGGAGGGGGGGTACAGTGTTATTAATAGCCCATAACAACTACTTAAAATATATCATGTCATGTTTTTGTTATTTAATTTATTTGTACTTACTTCAAATAATAATCTTTTCATTATTTATTATCCAAGACAAAGCTTACCGTTTTAATAGTTATAAACATTTACTCTACTCCCCCACAAATAAAATATTCGTGCGTCCTGAGGCACTTGGAGCGAACTAAAATAAGGTAAAGCTTCAATATAAAAATAAAAAAATGGTGCCGTTACATTGTTTTACCTTATGTAATGTGTGTCTAGGGTTATGAAAATGGTTCTTACTTGAAGACGGTGATACACACAATGGTTATAAAATAACTAGCAGCTGTTTATTTTATGTATTTAGTTTCTGTTATGGCCGTTGCCTCCCTCTACTTTTCTCGGGGTGAGCCATTCCCAGCGCGTGCACCGAATTTGAAAATGTTTTAGAATTTTCTGTCACTGTGTGTGGGCTCCTCCTCGACAGGGACAGGACACGAAGCCTCCAGCGGGAGTTACATATCTGAGTGTTACATATCTCATTTACCTGGGTCGGGGAAGTGGCTTTACCATCTGTTCATGTTAGCCCGTCTCCTCTAGATCGCCAGCTTTCTTAAATCTCTTTGTGGTGCCGCCGTGATCCCGAACGCCGTGCGCGCGCGCCGGGCCACAGAGAGCGAGCCGGAGAAGGTCCTCGAGCTCTTCGCACACACACACACAGATTGAAACAGCGCGAGAGCGAGCGCGGTGGTCTATAATGGCTGCCAGAAAATCAAAAAGAGAAAAAACAGACAATAAATCCATAATAAGAAACGTTTGACAGGTAATGTATTCCAAAGACGTACAGGAAAGGCTTGTATATACACGTGTGTGATTCTTTCTGTGGTTGTGACAAGTTCTGTTGTGCGTGCGGTTGTCATATTAACGCTGTACAGTCCACCCCTCTTTCTCTTTTTGGCTACTGACAGGACTAGGAATGAATGGTATAAACATTCGTATATAGAAAATATTGTGTTACTGTAACCTGGTACTGCTGGAATCTACAATATTCCTGTTGCTTTAAGCCACATGGTTGCTGTTGTTACATTTGATGTTTCAACGTGAAGTACCGTCGGTAACACGCCTGGCGTCCTGTATGCGTGTTTCGATATTACGCTTCAACAATGACAATTGTTGTCACTGATTCAGAGGGTGGCCTAATCCTGTGTTAGAAGATAAAAAAAAATGTATTACTTGTTCATTTATGTATTCAATAATGTACCGATTTAATTAATTTAACATGGTTGTTAATTAATTAGACTACTGTACACTTCGTTGCGTTGCTAGATCGCCCCACCCCCTACTGTAGATCGGCTTTTAAATTGTACATTGTATACAGCCGGACAGTGCTGTTTATTTATTTTATTTTATTTATTTATTTATTTATTTGTGGTGTATTGTGAAACGTGGTCTGTTTCTCTTTATTGTAATTTAATGTTTAGTGAGTGCATGATTTGTTAGTCATATTATTCATCAAATCTATGCAAGCCAGTGTTTTTTTTTTTTTTCCTTGTGTAATAACAATATTAAAAGTTAGGTTATCACCTGGCTATATTATAGCAGTTAAATAATAATTGTGTGTAGGTAATTCTTAGATTGCATCTGTGTAGGAGGCTGTGTGGTCCAGTGGTTAAAGAAAAGGGCTTGTAACCAGGAGGTCTCCGGTTCAAATCCCACCTCAGCCACTGACTCACTGTGTGACCCTGAGCAAATCATTTAACCTCCTTGTCCTCCATCTTTCAGGTGAGACGTTGTTGTAAGTGACTCTGCAGCTGATGCATAGTTCACACACCTAGTCTCTGTAAGTCGCCTTGGATAAAGGCGTCTGCTAAATAAACAAATAATAATAATAAAATAAGTGCAATTGGTAGATTTGCTTTATGTGATCTGCACAGGATGGTTTTGTATAGACCTATAGTGTGATTTAAAGACGTACTTGTTTGTCTAGCACTGCTTGTCTAGGTCAGTCAGTGTTTATTTCTGACAAACGTACTGTGTATTTCAAAACTGAGGCCTCCATGGCATGTTTACACTACTAGCAGTGCTAGTTCTGTACTTCTCTGTAATACAAAGGAGTCCTGTGAAGGATAATGACACAAAATCCAAACTTTAAACTGTTGGTGGTTTATGCAACATTTTCCTCATTCGACCACGGATATAAATAATGTCCGGAGTAAACAGAGTATATGCTGTCGCTATTGGCAGTACTGAGGAGAAACGGGTTATTGAGTAAACTGCCTGCATATTATTGCTGGTTCACAGGCTTGACATTTAAAATGCAGGGACTTGGGTACCATGTTTTATATTGTATGGTTTTAATTTCAGTGCACGGTTATAATGAATGCTTGGTCCTACAAGAGTACATTTGTTCCAATGTACTTGTGTGATGAGTTGATATTCAAAAAATGATAAACAAGTCACATGATTTAAATGTGCCACCATCTAGTTACTACAGGCTAGGTGACTGACCACATACTGTACCTTCACACCTACCAGATCACTTCTAAACATTTCAACCAGTTGTGAGAACATGTTATGAGTTTTACTATATACTTTTTTATTTGTTTATTTTGTACTTTTTCAAAGTACAGAGACTATGCAAGGTTCTATCATAGGAACCTCGTACCTTGTTTTATTTGTATTTATTGTACTGTTATACAATAACTTAGCGTGAGCGTTGTTTTGAAAGTACTGTGCTAAGCATGGGGGACAGAACAGTTTCTTTATGCCAAAAACTTTCTTGTGTTATTTATTATCATTCAATTGTCATACCATGGAGCTTAGAAGTACTGACATTCTGGGTTTCATATGCTCAGTTATTTAGCTGACTAAATGTAGACCAACTGGTACATATTAAATGTTAAATTCACTTTTAATGACATACAGATGTTGTTTTGGAGTTAAAACTAAATGAACAATAATACTTTTAGTAAACTCGTCAGTCTGTCATTACTCAAGTATGTATGATTTAGTCTTAACTGTTCAGTGCTGTTATTCACCAACTAGATTCAGAACCTTAGATTCACTTATAAATAAAAACATAAAACACGGAATCCATCATAAGGCTAAAAACAGCAGATGAGCATAAAACATAATAATCATGTTACCTGAATCTGTGTGCAAACAGTCACATTTTTATTTTAAGAGCTGGTGTTGGGATGACAGCGGGACATTTGTTGCCATTTATTGTATTCCCTCGAACTTAAGACGCAGCCGAAATACCTCACCCTGAATTTGACGAAAAAAAAGACTTAAAATAAAGATGCATTTACAAAGATACAACGTCAATTACGCATATAAGAAAATGATGTAAGGAGACAGTTTGTGGCCGTCTACTGTCGCACAGAGCAGTACACTTATGTGCTACTTTTTATTTCCAATCGTGATTACTCACACCTGTTTTTCTCCTTTTTTGTGAACTGTGGTATTGCTTGTCATGTCGAAAAATACAGCATTCTGAGCAGCATTTCCGATCTGTCCAAGCTTGTACAGTTTGTTAGAAACGCTAAAATTGTAAAAGCTTCTCTTTGAATTCCTCAGAAGCTAATTACGCCTCTTTGAAAATGGCTGCTTGTATGTCATAGGTGATTCGAGATCGGTCAGTCAATTAATATACTCTGCTTCACTGACATCCCAGAGAAAACCCTGGTTCCTATGCTTTACAAAGTAATTTGGTAAAGGAACAAAATGATAACACATCAAAACATTTCTAACTGTTCCATTTTCCTTCCCCCCCCCCCCCCCCCCCCCCACTTCCAGTAATTAATGGTGTGAGAATGGTGAGTAGTCAGCCGAAGTACGAGCTGCTTCAGGAGGTGGGTCGCGGCGGTTACGGCGTGGTGTACGAGGCGCTGGTGAAGAAGACTGGTGCTCGGGTGGCAGTGAAGAAGATCCGCTGCCATGCTCCAGAGAACGTGGAGTTAGCACTGCGAGAGTTCTGGGCTCTGAGCAGCATCCAGAGCCAGCACCCCAACATTATTCACCTGGAGGAGTGCATACTGCAGAAAGATGGCATGGTGCAAAGAATGACGCATGGATCCAATTCATCTCTTTACCTGGAGGTACTGTAACAAGGGCTCAAAATGCATTCACCATTATTTGGAGCGTAATGTCAGATAGACAAAGAACGAGGGAGCGCTGTAGTCGCCTGTGTCGTTCTCTTTCATTGGGATTACACAACTTGTCATTCTGCGATACGCTGTGTAGTTTAGAGAAACAACTGTCTCGAAGAGTCCCATTGACTGGAAAGTGACAGCAGCCTGTCACCAAGCCGAGTGTTTTTAGTCAGACTCTGATTGGAAGAAGCGCCTCAATGGCTTTTTTTTTAGTTAAAATCCAGAGCCATAAAAAAAAATAAAAAAAATAGACGAAAATACTTAATAACTGCTACAATTCCAGGTTGCATCAACTGTGTCCCTTGCTGGTAAAACCTTGATCACTTAAATAACTACACAGTTTTATTAAAGTGGTTGTAGCTAACACAATCATTAGATAGGTCTCACATTTATTATTTTATTTTTTATTGAAAACATGTGTATTTAATGGGCCATATTTTCAAAGCATTTCTTCCATTCTTTAACTCCTGGATACTGTTACAAAATGAGAAACGAAACACCTAGAGGTCGTGAAATATCACTTGGTTTGGTTCTCGTTTTGTAAAATTAACAGGTGTCTTACATCTTTTAAATAAAATAGGAGTTCATTAAAGACTAGAGTAAACGCTTGCACTTCCTTGGTCATTTTAGGTGGAGAGTAAAATGGTCCCCATAACTTCAAGCTGTTTTTCCTGTCAGCTACCAACCAGCTGCTCCTCCTTTTAACTGACAGGCTTTGTGGTCAGTCACATGCTGTGGTCAGTAGCATTCACAGAGGATATTCAAATGGTCATTGGCCACGTGCTTAGCTTGTGGAATGGATAGCTCGTGTTTTGTAGAAAGGAATTGCCAGAGTTGCTAGAAGTTCTGGAAAGGTATCTCTGAATCGCTTGGTTGTAAATGCATACACAGCCAATTGTTTCTTCCTTTTTTAATTCTTTTGTGCTAATCTGGGACCCTTTGTTCTGCAAATGGTGAAAGTGCAAATTCCTTTACTGTTCACATTGGTAGTGCACTGAGAGTGCAGTGAGCTAGTGCTGATTTTTTATTTTTTTTGGATGGGGGTTGCAATTCAATGAAATTCATTTTGTAAAACTCATTCAAAAACTCAAAGTACATTTTTACAGAAACCCAAGGTATCTCCATTCTTAATGTGTTGCAGAAAAAGCTTTGATTTCAGACCCACTGGTTATGCATTTAATGTCAGGTTCAGATGCATTGTTGTCAAACTTCTTAATTGATTAATATTCAGCAGCTGTTTCATGCAGTGAAACAAGCTTCATTCATGTTTTTCTGTTTTACTGATGTATTAACTGTTTTTCCTTTGCCAAGATTCAGCTAAAGTACATAGTTCAGACTACAATTTTAAATATGTCTGATAACAGACCAATTGCAAGAGATTGGGTTCAATTACTTTGAAAACACACAGCATGATATAACAGTGCTGTTGGGCTATTTTTGCATGTTGGTCTGTTGTGTAACAGCAGCTGACTCGTGTAATAACATCCCAGGACTTTGATTTGCTGTAACCTTTAGGTGTTAATATTACACTTGCTATTCTGTACTGGGAGTACAATGTATGAACAGTATCTGGATTTTATATTGTTCTGTGTTGCAGTCTATTGTTAAACCTGTTTACAATCAGAAGGGGGCTGATGCCTAAAGGTAATGCATATAATAGCTCATACAGAGTGCCATTTAATTCTTGTTTACACAGTCTCAGCAGTACTTTAAGGCATTTTAATAGCCTGTCAGTCACTTTAGTGCTTTGCCATCCCAGGGATTTGGCTGTCTTCCCAGTTGTCTTGCTGAAATGTGTTGACGTTTTACAGAAATGCTGCAATTGTTTATGCAGACAACTAATCCTTTCTTTTGTCAGAAACAGGCAGGGACAATTAGGACTAATCTTCTAAAGCTTAATCTTCTGGGGGGGGGGATCAAAAAGCATGATTGGTTGAACTGCATAACATGACTGGGCTGTAATAAAGGTGTATATGCACAGCATGCATGCTAATGAGCCACTTCACAAGTGAATCGCTACGCCATGACTCTCTGTCCAGCCGTTTAAGCTCAACTGACTGTTTAGAGTTGCTACTGGCCTATTTCATACACTGCTTTATACATTCCATAGTCATAATGTATTTTAATCTTGTATTGAGTAATCTTGAGTCCAGCACAAGAAAAATTATCACAAGCCCAGAATGTTCAAATCCTATGCTCGGTCAAGGTTGCAGTAGTTGACCCCTCACTCGCCTACAGTACTTAAATGTGTGCTGGATGCAGTGCAACATGGGGTTAATCTGTCTGTGGAGGGATGATCACATTTGGCTACTAGTGCTGACAGTAATTGAAAAGTTCAGAGTGGGCTGAATAGCTGCCAAACAGAAATAACATTCAGTGAATCTGTCCTCTTTGGCTAGATGTAATCCTGTAATCCTGTGGAGGAGGATGAGAGTCTTCATATGTGGACAGGCGCATAATTCACCCGCGTACAGAATGCTCTGATAAATAGAAATGGAAACTATATGCAAACACTGTATATGCAATGTGCTTTTATTTGTAGTAGTGAAAGACAATTTGTGTACTCTTAAGCCAAAATAATTTGCATGATCCCTGAGAGGCATTCTGTTTGTTTTATACTCTCTCTACGATTGTTCATAAAACAGCGTTGCCACCACTTTCTCATTTCTTACTGTGCATTGTTGCAAATTACTTGAACACAATTGCAATCGATTTATGTTTTTTTAGCCACTTGTTCTTGGTTGTTAATCAACCAGAATTGTTTGAAATAGAAAACAGCATCGTGAGAGAGACTATTTACTGTAATAACACACATGCACACAGCAGTGTGCTATACTGCAGACAAAACTAAGGTGTTCTCTGAAGAAATTGCTTTAGAAAACGTCAACTTACAAAAAGAAAAAATATATATATTGTGTTTACAATCATTCTCATTGGTTGTGGTTTCTGTTGCTATAATATTGATATTGAAGTGTGGGAATGATATAACAGTAAATCGATGGTCACACATTTAGCTGAGTGTAAATGGGATTCTTCGGGAAGGGTGTACAGCAAAGGAATTCTCTCTTGCTTTCTATTTTAGATACTGTACTAGAGTTAGGAACTTTTCAAGCACCCATATTTTTACTTTTATTGATCCGTCCCCCTGATGAATAAATTGCTCCTCCCTGGAGCAACATTAAAAACTCCTATTTGTAAACCTCTTGACTTGAGACATATTCATTCTGTACTAATTGTGAGTAGCTCAGAAGCAGCCAATAATTTCAATGAAATACTCTACCTAAACCCAAGGTGTGTTTCTATCCCTACTATAATGTATAAATCAATTTTAAATGCACTTTAAATAGTGAACTTTTTTTGTTTTGTTGTTCAAGCTGGTGGAGACTTCGCTGAAGGGAGAGATTGCCTTTGACCCCCGCAGCTCCTACTACCTGTGGTTTGTGATGGATTTCTGCGACGGAGGAGACATGAACACGTACCTGCTTTCCAGGAAACCGAGCCGCAAAACCAACACCAGCTTCATGCTGCAGCTCAGCAGCGCCCTGGCCTTCCTGCACAAAAACCAAATCATCCACAGGGACCTGAAACCGGACAACATCCTGATCTTGCAGGACAGGACCCCCACTGGCCTGCCAGAGCCCACTCTCAAAGTGGCAGACTTTGGCTTGAGCAAAGTGTGCTCTGCATCCGGGCTCAACCCAGAGGAGCCTGTCAATGTGAATAAGTGTTTCCTTTCCACAGCCTGTGGCACTGACTTCTACATGGCCCCTGAGGTCTGGGAGGGACACTACACTGCCAAAGCAGACATCTTCGCCCTGGGCATTATCATCTGGGCCATGGTGGAGCGCATCACTTTCATAGACACAGAGACCAAGAAGGAGCTGTTGGGGAGCTATGTGAAACAGGGGGCTGAGATCGTGCCAGTCGGGGAAGCGCTTTTGGAAAATCCTAAAATGGAGCTCCACATCCCTGTGAAGAAAAAGAGCATGAACGCCAGCATGAAGCAGCTGATCAAGGAAATGCTGTCTGCCAACCCTCAGGAGCGTCCAGACGCTTTCGAGTTGGAGCTGAGATTAGTCAATATCGCTTGTAAAGAATGTAACTGGGATACGTGAGGATTGGGAGAGGGGGGGTAAATAAAATATATATCATTTGTATATTGTTTTGGATTTCTATAGAAACTGGTGCTGTTTAACATCAGCATTTTCAGTGGAGCAAAAATTGCTGTACTTCAGGAATTCAGTTTACTATCTTAAAAAAAATAATAATAATAATTGAAACCCTAGTTTGACAGTATTGTTAAATTATGCTGCACTAAGATTTCTTTTTTTGTGCAAAAAGTCTAGTCTTAATATGATAGGGAAATATCTGCTTGGCCCCACACCACATTCCAAACTGAAACGCAGTAACAGGGTTATTGTTTTGCATGCTGGTAGTGCAAAATAATTGTCAACATTCATTTGGATGACCTTAATCCAGAGCTATGACATTTGGCAGCCTGGTTGCTGAAAACACATCAAACAAATATAAATCTGAATGGAAAAAATGATGTGTTTTTGAACTCTGAAAGTCTTTCCCTGCTCTCATTCAAACACGCTTCGTGCGGGGTTTTGTATAGAAGTGCAGTATGTGATGCCTTTGTTCCTTGTTTGCTGTGAAAGTTGAAGTTTTTTTGGTGAATTTTCTTTTTCCATCAGGTGGTATTTGTGAGATTTTTTCTTTATGAAAACAAACTTGAAGTCGTATACCTTTTCATATGGACATTATTTATAAACAGAATGTAACAAGACACAGTTTAGACATGGAATTGGACCTGTTTTCTACAAGTGTTCTGCACTGTCCTTTTGGTTTGCAGGGTGAAACCATATTTATTGTGACCTGAGAATTGAAAGTCAAGTAAAAACATGTCAATACAGAACTTTATTTTTTTATATATTTTACTTTGTATTGGTCATCAAATAATGCAATATGGGCCAGAATATGAAAGTAGATAGAATTTGTTTTACATTTT
This sequence comes from Acipenser ruthenus, assembly GCF_902713425.1. Classification (NCBI taxonomy): domain Eukaryota; kingdom Metazoa; phylum Chordata; class Actinopteri; order Acipenseriformes; family Acipenseridae; genus Acipenser; species Acipenser ruthenus. The sequence goes on from NC_081211.1 coordinate 8,295,563, forward strand.
TTCTTGATAGTTTAATTAAGTTGTATTCCTTTCAGGGACAAAATAGAGGCAAACTTGCTTTTAAATTGGGCCATACTACTGTGTGTGTGTGTGTGTGTGTGTTTTAAAATATTTAAACAGCGGACAGGACATCCTATGGAGGGAAGACCGTGGTTAAAAGTGGCGTGCCATTCCAGGTTGAAGGTGGTCATTCCACCTTGCCCAGGGTGTCACCAGGCTCTTCCTTTTTAGTGTGGCCCTGTGTGTGAAAACATTGTTTTAGATACAGGAATGTCCATGTCAAAGGGATTTACACCCTCAAGTTTGGGTTGCAGGTGTGCAGCACAAAGTAGGTCATCCATGTCCTGAAACCACATCGCTGCAAATGCTGGCTGCTGTGAGTTATTATTATCCCATGTAACCTTTTCTTTCTTTCTGCTTACCACAAAACTTTTGCATGGATACAAACATGATCTTTACCCTTCCAGTCCACCCTTTTTGTATGAGTTACAGACATTCTTCTAACTCTTGTGTGTTGCACATAAATTTCAGTCATTGTCCAGTGATTACTGTATATTTATTGGATGTACAAGAAGTTGAAGACAGTGGCCCCATGTTCATGATTTTAACAAACCTATTCCTGGGGTACATTGTGTACTGTTTACTGTAAATAAGTACAGTAAACTAGATTGCCATTACTGTATTTTTGTTTTGTAATCCATGCCTTTATATATATATATATATATATATATATATATATATATATATATATATATATATATATATATAATATATATATATATATATATATATATAATCATAAAGTATTTTGAAAGCTGTTGGTGTAGTCTGGTACGCATAAAATATGTACCACAGCAGTCTCTGATGTATGGGCATAGCATTTTAAAAGAGTGAACATTTAAACCCCCAAACTATTTTGCGTCTAATATATTTTATCATATTTTGATGATATAGGACACACACACAGTGAAACTGCCCATATTGAGGTTCTCTACACCAAAATAATAATAAAAAAAACAGTACTTGGGGTAACTGAATATGTGAGACAAGGTTGGATCAAAAACTTGGAGTTTTATTGGCCCTGTAGGACTGTAGTTGGCACCCTTCAAATGAAGTGTCGTGTCTGCATCCTGGGAAGAGAACAGGTCTGTACTGAAGGCAGGCAGAGTCTTAGCAATAGCAGCCAAGTGGTAAAACCCACTTGCCCACTGCCAAAGTGGGAGTAAAAACAGCAGCCAAATCTAAGTGATAAACTTGACACTCAGTATTTTAAGTTATTATAAAATATGCTTTAAAGAACATTTATAAAAGGTGAAAATTATGTAATTTATTGTGAAATGTATGATTGTGAAATGTATGACTTTTTAAATAAAAATATCAGATCATTTTAATGCCTTCCCTTTTTAAAAAACAATTCTCAAAACGGTTTGGAAAATATTATCCAGGCATGTCAATCAAACTTTAAAGCTAATCAATGACTGTAATACATATCTCTGTAAATGCAGATGTATTTACAATGCATGGTGTTATTAACGAACCCAACTTCATCTTCACTTTATATTAAACTATGGTAAAACTCAATTACAGAGGCCCTGGTATGACAGCAGGCAATTCATATTTGTTATTATTAAGTAACTGTTGCATGGCGCTGTAATACAGTACTGCACAACAACTGTGCAATTAAAACTAAATATATAAATGTTAAAATACAATGTAGCACTCATACTATGGGCAGCACAGCATAGTAACTGTCCACCTCAGAAACTGGTAGTCGACTAATAGCATGTCACATGATTGTGAAGTGTGCAATTTCACAGCAGTGCAGTTGAGGTTGCAATCCTTACCATAACAATTCCAAGCAGTTTCAAAATAGAGTACACAAACAGCAAAGTATTACGAAACAGTACATTCATCAATAAAGCACCAGACATTATCAAATACGTGATTTATTTAGAATTCATTTAAAGTAGCGACTAGTCAACCTATTTGGACGTTCTACTCCTATATACAGAAGTTAAGATATACAATAAAAACTAAAATTCAATAAATGTTTCTTAATTCAGCACTAGTGAGTGTTTAATACCTTGTTATGGATGACATACAAATGTTAATTTGCCATCCCAGATACTGCGACATTTTGATAAATTATTCAAAAAGAATACTTAAAAAAAAAAAAAAGCATTATTCTGAAAATATTTAGAAAATTCATAATTACACGTTTTATTTTCACATGTATTATTATTTAGTCATTTAGCAAATGCTTTTATCCAAAACGACTTACAGATACTAGGGGGAGAACTATGCATCACGACTGCTGCAGCAGAGTCACTTACGATAGGACCTTGTTTAAAATGGACACCAGTAATTTTAAACAAAGTTCTGATATCGTGGTTCTTTTTTTCGTACACAGAGATTTAAGAATACACTAGTCCATGTTGAAAATATCAGTTCTTTAGGTGTTAACTGTAAAATCTATTTAATGGCATCACAGAAAACAAAATCGTAGATGCAATCCAGGGTGATTCGTCACTGCTGTAAAAAGTTTGTCATTGAGTTTATATCTGCAGAAACTAACTTGTCCGTTGCCACATTCTTGCAATCATTTTAAGGTAATTTAACTTGCCTTTCATCCATTTTTTAGCACATTTTCAGCCAATTCAGTATGTTGTTTGGCATTATGTGATGTGATAAATATTAAAACATTCCGTTCATATTAAAAAGTTCCCATCTGATATACCCCTGCCTTTGTACCTTTGAGCCATAATAACAGCTTCATACTGCCATTACTGTAAAACAATGCCTTGTGGTATTATAGCTTACGATATGAAATTAAAGTATTGCAATGATAACAAATCCCTTTCCTGATGCACTGGCAGACCATTACCTGAAGTGCTTGATTGTAGTCCAGCTAGACTGCAAAACAGAATTTCTTAGTCAGCTGCTTGGCTCTCTCTTATGACAGGAGCATTTATTAGAAGAAAGAAAAGCACCTGCCAAAACAGCATCAGTGATGTCCAGGGTCACCATGGGCAGTCGGGATAGAGTCAATATGATGAGTCTGCAAGGTGTTTGAACTGTTCAGGAGGAACTGGGAACCATGTGTCACTGAATACTGCTTCTGAGTCCCTTCAGAGTAGCCCAAAAGCAAGGCTCATGAAATAAAGCAGTCCAACTGTCCAACAGCTCTAATGTCATTGTGACTGAAGGAGATGCAGATTGTATATGGTACAGAGTACATGCTGGGGATACCATTTGCTTAACAAATAATTATTCACACATGTATCTGCAGTCCGTTCATGCCTAAGTGTGTGCTGCATAGTTCATGTTTGACTTTGTAAAATCCTTTGTGTTTGAGCTTGAGCTTTGTCAGATATTTGATTGTCTGTAAATTCTACCTTCAGTATTGAAGTGAAGCATTTAAAATATCATGCTGGGTTGATACAGCACTTCTTCAGGCTAGAAGATTGTGAAACTTCACTTACAGAGCTGTTCCATTCATGAAAGAGTAAGAGTCCTCTGCATGCCATTAACGTCACAAATCATTTGCAGTGCTGCAGCTTCTGGTTTCCCATTCTGATGCTGCAGACCATAAAATGAAGTAAGTGACAAGTGCGTTTGATACAGGCTGCAGTGACAGCCACATAGCGCTGTTATAAAACAGAGGTATTTTTAGTTCACAAATCCGTCTGACCCGGTTGGGAAATAGAGCAGAAACAATCTGGATGATGACTTCACTGCTCCAAGAAGATACATGTCCAAACTGTGAACTACTCAAACCAGCCGTGCAATAAGCATTTACTACCTGGTGATTCAGTGAATCTGAAACAAATAGAGACAGCTGCTGTAACACTGTCAATAGAGTGCGGGGCAGGACTGATTTGAAATAGTTTTTGATTCTCTAAGGAATTATTTTGGAAATGAGATGAATGATTGATAGGTGTGAGTGATATTAATGTGACAATAACCAAAGAGTTATTATCATGAGCTTGTCAATAAACTGGTTTAACATTATGCAGGCATGTTACTCTGTATATTTCCAATCCATTTTCATCCTACCGTCACATTGTCTCTCCTTCTGTTCTGGTATAATGTGATGAGAATGTAGAATATAAAATCATTGTTAATATGTCATTGAATGCTTCAGCTAGTCAGTGGGTCCTCGCTTGGCTCTGATCCCCATATTCATTAGTGTGAAGGTACCCTAGATATGTCTGTTTTTAGTCTATTTTGACCACTACAGGCCAAGTTTCAAGAACCAAAAAATAATCAAGTGCAGTATGCCATTGATCCTGACAGCTTACATCACATATTAAAAGCATTTTTTGGTTACTGGATGGTGCATTATTATCCCTTATGATATATTTGATACAATAAAAACACCATCAAATGGGCTAACTTGAAAAAAAAAACAGATTTAAACAAGCATGAGCTTATTATCTAAATGAATTTGTCTTGCAAAACAATCCATCACTAAGAACTAAGAATGAAATGATATACAGATGCACAAATGTGATTTATAGTTTAGTATGCCCACTATACTAGGAAGAAGAAAAAGTGCTGACTCCTACTTTTTTCACCGTTTTAAAAATAAACCAAACCGTTTATACCAGTAACCTTTGCACGTGTTTGAACCCCGCCCCCCGCTTGGCTGAATCTCGCTGAACAGACCACCAGGGGAGTCTGGGAGCACGAACCTGTTTACATGTGACCGCGTCTGATAAGAAAAGCACAGCCGATGAAAGAGGGAGGGAGGGAGGAAGGACTGAACCACAAACTCCCACATGAAGAACCTGAAAACAGCACAGAAGAAACCCTGGTTTTATTATGGGAGTGGAAGGAATACACAGCAGTGCACTTTTGTGCAGGCGCTTCATGTTACAGACATTTGGCCCATGCTACGTACAGCATGCTATGGCAGGAATCTCTAATTCAATAGCAGCCCTTGTATGCGGATAAAAGCACATAAACACAGGCTATATCAAACACTTGAGAAAATACAATATTGGAGTAATAATCAGTAAGAATCTCTCAGGATGACTGCAAACACCCTACAAACGGTTCAGCTGGCAGTACGTTGTTTTCTATAATGAGAATGTCATTTTAAGTTACTTAGTATTTTAAGTTACAGTATTAAACACACACAAAAGCCGCCTAAAGAAAGTATGTAAGTTTTGTTGCCAAAAACTTTGTCATGGTCTACACCTAGCATGAAGACTGCGTCTCTCTCTCTCTCTCTCTCTCTCTCTCTCTCTCTCTCTAGACTAGTGTATGAATTTCAAATTTACTCAAGATAATAAATACATTTATCAAGTAATGAACAGTATATAATACGAACTATTTCTGCCAGAATTGTCACTATGAGAACGTAAGAGCACTCCACATAATGTTCGGATAGTACGGTGTAAATGCCCTGTATTTGATAGTGTGACCCTGCAGCTGTGTGCTGTTGCCACCACCAAACATGGCTTCGGGGTTCGTCTTCCGACACTCGATTGGTGAGGCTCACCTCCAAGAACCAATCAATGCTCTTTTTCAAAGATACATCGTTAGCTCCTCTTATGTATGCGCAAAAAATGGAACCATGCCCCGCCCACTTGCGGCAGAGCTCCAATCACTAGCGAGGCATTGGGTGAACTGGAGTTTCATTTTAGCAGGATGTGGTTGATTAAGATGGTCGCTGCACACAGGGAGAGTGTATGCAGGGTCTTAGCTCATGCAAGCAGTGTCAGGAATGCCGAGCAGTGCTTCAGAGCTCGGGGCGGGAGGTGCTACAGCGCATTGAGACCCATCTATGAGTTGAGACGTCGCCGCGGTGAATCGCTGTGCTCGGCGCCGGTCTGTAGTTACTCCGTGTCGGCACCTAGAGGGGAGTGTGAAGCGCTGGTGTATCGGAGGCATGGGGATCCCGCTCAGGTCATACAGTGAGTAAGAATCTGCAGTGTAGCATCTGACAGCTGCTTATTTAAAACATGCTTTCCAGTTTCATTCTCTAGATTCGTGTTTCTTATGTGCAGGTAGAACGCAAGTGTAAGAACAGAGAGATCAATGCTGACGATACTTTAGCTTCTGCCTGTATCTCACACAGCACTCTGAATATATCGTTAAATATAAGACTAAATAAACAGTATAGCTGCTTTTAATGTGAGGTCAGTGTCATGCGCTACAAACTATCTGGCAAAGGAATTTCAGATGGCTATACCACAGCAATATCAGGGTCTAATGCTGTATAATTCCTCTCCCAGGCTAGAGAGACTGGCACTCCCTGAGCTGGGCGTTTCAGACGTTCATGTAAAGATGCTGGCAGCGCCAGTGAACCCGTCAGATATCAACATGGTGCAAGGTAAGAATGGCAGCACTGTACCGCTTGATCCAAAGCTGCAGCAAACACTGCTCATCCAAGCTCAAGTGGGGTCTGCATAAAGTGCTTGTGACTGAGAGAAGGGTTCCATGTCACTGCTGTGTAACAGAAGAGCTGGGGAGCCCAATAGTGAGCCCATGTCTTTGAATCTGTGGGGTGACCTCAACAGTAGCTTCATATCCTTTTAAAACTTGAATCCAGTGAAGTGTTTATGTTCAGTCGATCTTCAGAACCAGCACTTGAGTGTTGGAGCTCAGAGAGGGTGCGTTCTCAGTGTGACGCCCTTAAGTGAACACTAACACTCAAGGGTGGGTTCAGAATAGGGTAGCTATGTTTCATTTTACACACCTCAGAGGAATGTATGAGACACTTCTTTTTTCAAGTGAAGCCCCTTGTGGTTGGTGTTTCACAAATAAACCCCCCAACACCCAGCAATCAAACAGCTGTCTCTATGATGTCACTGTCGAATCTGGAATGGGACCCACAATTCATCCCAGTCTTCTCTCAAATATCTAGCCTGTAAGAAACGCCAGGACTCACTCCTCACCCCCTCTTTGTCTGAAGGTACCTATGCTATCCTACCAGAGCTCCCAGCAGTGGGAGGCAACGAGGGGGTGGGGCAGGTGCTTAAAGTGGGCAGTCAGGTGACCTCGTTGAGAGCTGGTGATTGGGTGATTCCGCAAGATGCTGGACTTGGTAAGTAGCTGGTTGACACTGTCTTTTGAAATTCTAGCCTGTCTGTGCTCCTGTTGCTTGACTGAACCATGCTCCTGGGGCTGGCTCAGAGACAGCGTTACCCACCATGCTCCTGGGGCTGGCTCAGAGACAGCGTTACCCACCATGCTCCTGGGGCTGGCTCAGAGACAGCGTTACCCACCATGCTCCTGGGGCTGGTTCAGAGACAGTGTTACCCACCATGCTCCTGGGGCTGGCTCAGAGACAGTGTTACCCACCATGCTCCTGGGGCTGGCTCAGAGACAGCGTTACCCACCATGCTCCTGGGGCTGGCTCAGAGACAGCGTTACCCACCATGCTCCTGGGGCTGGTTCAGAGACAGCGTTACCCACCATGCTCCTGGGGCTGGTTCAGAGACAGCGTTACCCACCATGCTCCTGGGGCTGGTTCAGAGACAGCGTTACCCACCATGCTCCTGGGGCTGGTTCAGAGACAGCGTTACCCACCATGCTCCTGGGTAATGTTGTGTAATGTGTAGTGCTGTGGAATCTTTACTACATTACTCAACAGCAATTAATTCAAATACTCTGTAAAGCAATAGCCAGTATACCTGGAAACACAGGACCCAAGAAAAGCATTACTTTAGCTTTGCTGTATCCCGTGTTGTCCGTATCGCAGAGATATAGATATATATTTAAATAATAATGCTGATTGATATTTTTAGTCACACATCATGGATCATAACTCCCATGGAGGATTTTCTTAACTCTTACTTGGGATCATTTGCCTGGTCAAGCTCCCTCCTACACCAGTATAGCCCCTGCATGGTAACCTGCACTGTGCTCAGCGGCTCTCTGACACCCTGTGTTTGAGACAGGCACGTGGAGGACGGAGGCAGTGCTGAATGAGAGGACCCTGGCTGCGGTCCCCAGCGACGTCCCCCTGCTGTGTGCGGCCTCGCTGAGCGTGAATCCCTGCACTGCCTTCAGGATGCTGTCCGACTTCGAGAACCTGCAGCCAGGTACCGTACCGGACACTCGCTCGCTGCTGAAGCACGTAAGCAACATCAGTCTCCAGCTTTAGGGCCGTGTGACCGGAGGAGGGCCGTGTGACGGGGGAGGAGGGCCGTGTGACGGGGGAGGAGGGCCGTGTGACGGGGGAGGAGGGCCGTGTGACAGGGGAGGAGGGCCGTGTGACGGGGGAGGAGGACCGTGTGACGGGGGAGGAGGGCCGTGTGACGGGGGAGGAGGGCCGTGTGACGGGGGAGGAGGGCCGTGTGACGGGAGGGGGGCCGTGTGACGGGGGAGGAGGACCGTGTGACGGGGGAGGAGGACCGTGTGACGGGGGAGGAGGGCCGTGTGACGGGGGAGGAGGCCCGTGTGACGGGGGAGGAGGCCCGTGTGACGGGGGAGGAGGACCGTGTGACGGGGGAGGAGGGCCGTGTGACGGGGGAGGAGGACCGTGTGACGGGGGAGGAGGGCCGTGTGACGGGGGAGGAGGGCCGTGTGACGGGGGAGGAGGACCGTGTGACGGGGAGCAGGGCCGTGTGACGGGAGGAGGGCCGTGTGACAGGGGAGGAGGGCTGTGTGACGGGAGGAGTCGTGAAGGAGCTGGCAGGCTCATAGGCTGTGAGAATACAAGGCATGGTACATCTGCTTGGTGCCTCATGCAGCTTGTGGGAGCGGAGCAAGCTGCAAAGGAGCCTGTGACGGGGAAGGTGTTCGTTGCCAGACCATGTAGGCTTGGAAAAGCTGAGTCTTTGAATCTTCCCTCCTGTGCTGCAAAGGTACAGATATTACCGGGTTCTCAAACCCAACTAAAGTATAGGATTGAGTCACGACTCTTCAGTAAGAAGACAGTGCTGTTTGCTATTCTGAGAGACTGTATTGGACTCCTAGTGACGGCTCACTCTAATCCAGTTTGTGGAATTGTTTAACCCATCGAGTGCCGTTGTCTTCATTTGAGGACAGGATATATTTGGAGCATTTTTAACTGGCATCTTTCTACCTGTTATTTGAATTTTCCCTTTTACTCCGATTACTGCTAAGGTTATATCTACATGTAATGTATCAAGTTACATAAATGCAGAGTGTGTCTGATTTTAGTTTGGTTCTTAATGGGTTCATTAACAATCTCAGGCACCATGTGTTCTGTCAGGTTGATTTTATTTTCTCTTTTTTTGTGTGTAAACTCTCCCTGGGTCGTCTGCTCTCTCTTTTCTAGGGGACTGTGTGATCCAGAACGCAGCGAACAGTGGAGTGGGGCAGGCTGTCATTCAGATTGCAGCCACCAGGGGGATCCATACCATCAATATCGTCAGAGACAGGTGTGTGTCTCTCTCTCTCTCTCTCTCTCTCTCTCTCTCTCTCTCTCTCTCTCTCTCTCAGCAACTTCTGAAAATGTTTTAATTGTAAAAATACATGATCTGTGGCACTGGTCGGATTTTAGCTATAGTTGACTGTCCAAAACACAATTATCGCCGATATACAATTATCGATAATAATATTTCAGTATGATAAATATTCAAGAGTAACAAATGATTGATAATGTCTTGATTAATCCGCACTGGGTTAGGAAAGCCATACAAGTAAGCTGAACAGAAGGCTGTCTGTCCTGTATTCATACTGCAGCCTCTCAGAGAGACGGGGTTGTGTTCAGTTATCTTTACACTTGTACTATCTGTGTTTCCATGTATTTCTGCTGCCTGGTTGCCCTGCTCCTCACTGTCCACTCCTCAGTCGGTCAGCTCTGGCTGCAGGGTGTGGAGGGTCATTGTGTCCTGAGCTCTGTCCTTCTCCGCAGACCAGACCTTCATAAGCTGACCGAGCGGCTGAAGTCCCTGGGTGCAGATCACGTGATCACTGAAGACACGCTGAGGAAGCCTGAAATGAAGGAGCTGTTCAAGGTAGTGCAGTGGAGGGGAGCAGCGCTGGTCAGGGGTGGAAATGAGTGGAAAAAAGTGTAGGAGCAAGGCAGGCCAGTCCATTCTCAAGAGACAATGCAGGCATCAGTGGGGTGTGAGGGATTCCTCTGTCAGTAATTGAATAATAACTTTCAACTTAAGGATGCATTAAAAGCTAAATGATGAACCTTTGTAGCCTGTTAAAATGCAAAGCATGAATCTTACTTGTTTTGCATTTCCTTTCGATACAGAAGTTTCAAATGTGCAGTTTTGATAGAAACACATGTTCAGAAACCATATATAAAAACATAAAAGGGATTCTTTTGTTAGCTATAATCACTGTACTATCCAATATAATCATTCCACACAGCACAGCGGACGTTACTTTGATGTGTTATTTTCGATTCTCCTCTCTCGCTGCCCTCTGCCTCCTATTGGTTCATGACTCATGTGCTTCAATTCATTGCAGAAAGTGCCTCGGCCCAGACTGGCCCTGAATTGTGTGGGAGGGAAGAGTGCTACAGAGCTGCTGAGACACTTGCAGTGAGTACATGCCTCCGAGCAACACACCCAGCGCTCTACCAGTCTATACACCTCCGAGCAGCACACCCAGCGCTCTACCAGTCTATACGCCTCCGAGCAGCACACCCAGCGCTCTACCAGTCTGTGCGCCTCCGAGCAGCACACCCAGCGCTCTACCAGTCTATATACCTCCGAGCAGCACACCCAGCGCTCTACCAGTCTATACGCCTCCGAGCAGCACACCCAGCGCTCTACCAGTCTATACACCTCCGAGCAGCACACCCAGCGCTCTACCAGTCTATACGCCTCCGAGCAGCACACCCAGCGCTCTACCAGTCTATACGCCTCCGAGCAGCACACCCAGCGCTCTACCAGTCTATGCACCTCCGAGCAGCACACCCAGCACTCTTTGGTGAATGTGGTTGTAGCTAAAAAAGATACTTCAATCTTAGCCGTCATGCACGTCAATTCAGTAGTGTGCAGTTTAGAAAGAAACACATGATATCTCAAACGTATTGTGTCTTGTACTACACGTGGTTAAAAAAAGTTCTTGGTTTGCTTGCTTGCCTTGCCTCCCATAAAATCTGTTACACTGGTGCTTCCTGGGTCATTTTACCCCAGTAGTGTCTTCGGGGTCAAAGAATCTTAGTGGCTGCAAAGCATGTCAGTCATCAGAAGCAGCTGGCTGGTTACTGACAGGAAAGAAGGCACTGGAGGGGTGGGGACAATTACACTCCAAGTGAAATGACAGGGGGAGTGCAAGACTATCTGAAAGCAGGACCTGAAGACATCTTTAACCTAGTGTAGTACTAGAATGTTTCAAAATGAAAATGCATGGGATGTTGTGTTCTTCTAGGAAAGGAGGGACCATGGTGACGTATGGGGGAATGTCGAAGCAGCCTGTCGCAGTGCCTGTGGTAAGATGCTCAGCTGGGAATGTGTTCCAGCACTGTGCAATAGAGGCTGGCTGTGGGGCTCTGCAGTGAGGGCTGACCTGTGACTTGTCGTCTGCAGAGTGCCCTGATCTTCAAGGATGTGAAGCTAAGGGGGTTCTGGGTGACCCAGTGGAAGAGAGACCATGCACACGGTGAGGATGACGGCTTCTGTTTCAATAACCCCACTAAGGGTGCTTACCAGTTTTGCATGTAGAGCTTGTTACTGACGGCTCTAATATATAATTTCCAGCCGTGGCAACGGATGAATGTCACTGACATGCTTGTTTATTTTATACATCATTTAAAGGCTGATGCAGTCCAGGATAATTTCCCCAGTGCATAAAAAAATCCAGCTGTGGTTTATCTGACAGGGCAAATCAATCTCTAATAAACGTTATTACACTATGTTAAATCTGCAGCAGGCTTCAAAGAGTATGCAATGTTTTAATATGGAACTGACAGGCACGTGGCCAGATCTCCCTTGCAAAAGACTAAAATGGGACTCTGGATAATAATAAACTACATACTAAGTGATGACCTGCAGTGTCTGTCGCCCGTCACGCTGCGTGCAGTTCTCTGATACCGGCTCCTGTGTCCTGCAGACAGAGAGAAGGTGCAGGCGATGATTTCTGCGCTGTGTCAGCTGTTTCTCCAGGGCAAACTGAGCGCTCCGGCCAGCACCGAGGTCCCGTTCCGGGATTACCAGACCGCTGTCCAGGACTCCATGAAGCCCTTTGTGTCCGCCAAGCAGATCCTGGTCATGTGACCAGCTGTGAGGTCAAGCTGGGCACCTGAATGTAGCATCACTTTCCATTTTTCAAACTGGCATTTCAACAAATTATTCACAGGTCCTATCATCTAAACATGATGGAATACCTTCTGGGAACTCAGTAAAGCTGTTGGAGACTCTGATTAGGCTTTGGCATCATGAACTGAGAATCCAAACCTACATTGCCAAATGCCAAGGCAGGCAGTGTAGACCCAGGCAGGCTACAGCAGTCGGATTCAGTATGTTTAGAAAGTCTTTGGACTATGTTAAGAAATACTAAAGGAAACTAAAATTCAGTGTCAAATGTTTCAACTAGTGTTTAATAGTGAAAATAAAATATATCATTAAACTTCAGAATGCAGTCATTTTATAAATTGGGATTTCATGAATGCAGTTCATAGTGTCGTTATGTATTTTATTTTTTATCACACAAGTAGTCTGGTTTTCGGTGTTGGGATTTTGACAAGTGTCCAGAGTTGCTGTGATAAATCACTGGCGTTTTAGAGGGATGTATTTGTTTGAGATGGGTATTCTATTGAAACATCCTGAAACCTCAATTAAGCAACAGCTTACATTTGTTGTAAATTCGTAATGTTTCAATAAACCACCTAATTTGGTTTAAAAACAAATCCATTCTTCTAAGTGTGATTTATTTTAGACACTAAATAAACACAAAATCAGACACCCTACAGCTATGTGAGACACTTCTTCACACAGAGAGTGGGGAGGGGATGGAATGGGTTTCCTGTTCATGGTGTTGAGGCTGAATCACTTGGATCCTTTTTTTGACAAATTTATTCATTCACACGTCACGCAGGACCTATTTAAAGTTTTAAGTTAAATGTCTTGAAAGGTCAGAGCATCATGTGATTTCCTTGGAAATCGGGAAGTACTAAAAATGAGCAGGGCACAAGGATTCTTCAAAAAAACCCATAATCAGAAACGCTCCAGCTAGCGCCCTCGTCCGCTCGTTCAGGGACTGTGTGCTGCTGAAGGGACTAGTCCATACGTTAGTCAACTACATAATCAAGAACTTGAGACAGGAGTCACAGAAAAGAGGTCTGCATTCAAGGACAGGTTTAATAAATGATTAGCTTCACATCTCTGTTACAAAGCAGACAGCACTAAGATACAGCCTTAGTTACATTATCGGATTCCATGACAGCGCGGCCGGCAGCAGCAGTAAAACCGGCGCTAGAGAGAGGAGAGCGACGCCCTCTGTGACGACGCAGCTCTCGTATCTGGTGAAGTCCACCTCGCGGATCGCACACACGTGTTTTGTGCGACAGGCCGAGTCGCAGCGCGAGAGGTCGTAGTTCACAGAGTTGAAGCGGTAATATCGCTGCAGGGCACAGTCATCCGTCTCGATCTGTCGCAGCACCCCGTGCATGGAGCGTGCCGAGGCGTCGGGCACGCGGAAGGATTCGGTGAGCCGGTACTCCTTTTCCCAGCGCGGACCCACCAGGTTGGCGTGAGTCAGGTTCAGGTAGTAGGTCACCATGTCCTGGAAATGGGGAAACGAATGGGGGGGAGGTGAAATTCCCTTCTTAAGCATTTTAAGACAGTTGACAAAATGTATCCAAAATAATCATTTGATGCTTGACTGTATTTAGACATTTCCCAGGTCTGAATGCGAGTTTAACGTACTGGATCACACACAGTCTTGCACTTTCATATAAACCAGGTTGGAATCAGTAGAACACTGTATTTGCTTGCACAGAGCTGCAGGGTGCCAGGACTGTACCTTCACGAGCAAGGTGGTGCGGTCGTACTCGAAGACTCGGATGCCAGGGTTGTTGGCCCCGTTCTCCACTCCCGGGAGTGTAGTTTTCCAGGGGGTTATTCCAGGCGCCAGGAACATTGTGCTGATCGGAGACCCTAAACACAGAGAGAGATCAAACGTGAAGTGCTTTCCCTGCATTAGAAATATATATGGAATTGTTCTGTAAAAAGAGTGTGGCCCACCAGAGCTGTCGTAGAACATGTGGAAGCTGTCTGTGTGCTGATGTCCGAAGAACTGCCCTGCGATGACGGGGTGGTGCTTCCGGATGATCTCAATGTAGCGCTCGTTGAAGTGCTGAGTGAACCAGGACGTGTGACGCTTCTTCTCAAAGAATCCAGGAGGAACGTGTCCGATGATGTAAACCTGTTCAGCAGCCAAGACTTTATCAAGGGGCCTAATAATCACATGCTCCGCTTCCCTTGAGAAAGGGAGGCTGTTAATGGCCAAATCAGTACAGCTGATCCTGGGGTATATTTGAAAGTGATTGTAGTTAACAAAATATTTCCATACATCTAACCCATTTTGTTCTTCCATAGCTCTCAAATGTGTCTTTTTTTCATAAGTAATACAGAGCCTTCAAGGTAGAACAAATAGGCAGCGCACTTTCTCACCCACGTATCATTCATTCCAATTCTTGTTTCTTTTTTATCACATCCTTGTAACTTATTTTTAACAAGCCAGAGCTCAGCAATACATGTGTTTCTAAAGCCCACTGGAAGCAGCCTCTCTGGTGAATTCCACACAAGGGCGTTAGGCAGCATCAATGTGAGACTCGTCTTATCCAGACAGCCGGGACGCTGGGGTGTGCCGCTACTCGTATTGTCTGAGTAATTACCTTTAAGAAGTATTTGTCATTTAATAAATCCATTCATTAATGTGTTTATTTCAAAGCAAGAAAAGTTGGCCTTCCGTCGTCTTTACAACTGAGTACCAAGCAACGGCAATTAACTTCTGTGCTGAGTGGTTTAAAAGCCAACTGGAAGTGAATTTCCTCTCATCCTGGGTGCTGATGTTTTTACGGCTGTACCGAGGCTGCAAAACTGACAATGAGACTATGCAGCAAAACTAGCAAGTGCAACTGATTGGTCATGTAAATGTGACCCTTCCTTAACCCTAACTCAAGAGTGACCGCTGTGGAAACTGGGATACGCATTTCTTTAATCGCGGTTACATCTTGCCCAGGACTACAATCCCACAATTCACTGCAGAGACGAGGCACTTCTAAAGGGAGTGAAATAAATGATTTCATATCAAAAGTAAGAAAGGGAAGACAAAGATATAAATTACTTTGTTATTTTGATCACGACAGGTTCTATATTAAATAACACTCAGATTGTTGTTGATTGAATCTCGATAATTGTACAAACAAGGGAAAGTAATAGCTAACACCTTCCGATTTCTTAAAGGTGATTACTCTGAGAATGCGAGTATGGGCACAGCATTCCCTCACACAGGAAGAACTGTTAGCTGGTCATCACCTTCTCCTTGCTTGCCGCTGCACTGGTCAGCTCCTGCTCCAGCCACTTGAACTGGTCAGCGGGGTCCGGGAGGTCCATGGTCAGCTTGTTCTGGTTGTAGTAGAGGTTTGTGTTCAGAACAATCATGCGCTGGCCAGACTTGTTCAGCAGCCTCTCAGTGTAGTACGCACCTGACAGGAAAGAGGCTTGATTTTTAACCTTTTCAGAACCCTCTGCATTGTATTGTGTCTACCAATAGACCTGGGCATGCCTTAGATTTCAGACAGTAGCACTGTGGAGCAAACTTTGCACAGGCGCTTTGTAAAGCCCACTGTCTTCCCCATGTAGTGTGACAGATAGAAAAAGTTGTACAAGTGTACACATTTTGCACAGTATTTAAGCAACAGAAATGATTTTAACTCTGATCTAAAGGAAGGTAAGGGGGTTCCCATCCCTCCTCTCCTCTCCTCTCCGGTACCTTTTCTGAATGTGACTACGGAGCTGCTGTCCAGCCAGCGACCCCACAGCTCTGCAGTCCTGAGGTATCCAGAGTTCTCTTCAGCGGGTAGCTGGCTCTTGGGATGAAAGTCGTGGTTACCCATCGCAGAGTACACTTTGGTGTCTGGAACACAGAAAAAGGCAGTCATTTCGAATCTCGAGTTGTGTTTCCACTGTCCTGCTCTTGAAAGCGTTCTCCGTGAGCACTGTACTGCTCTCCTCCCTCTAATGGAGTTTGGGATTTCTTTTATTTACTCGCATCCCAATGCATTCTTTTTACCTGTCGGTGTCTTGCAGGACTGCAAGAACCAGGATGCATAGCAATGTGAAATAAAACTGAACTGGAGCTGATAGTGGTCCCCTCTCTGACTACCTTTTGACCCAAAAGGAGTAAATACACAGTCTGGTTAGTCCAGTAAAACAGTTTGAAGGGTGACCGGGAGGATTAGGGTATTCATAAAGCATCACTGGATTTTATGATTGAATCAGACCCCAGGCTTGTCGTCTGCCCCCTGAAAAACACGACAACAGGCACAGTAAAAGAAGCTTTCTTGCTCAATTAAAACAGGCTTACTCACTACAATAAAGAAGAGCCATAAAGATAACAAAGCTATGTTCAAAACTGGAATCAGTTAGAACTGGTTTAAAAGTGCAGCAGTGTGGAGTAGTGGTTAGGGCTCTGGACTCTTGACCGGAGGGTTGCAGGTTCAATCCCCGGTGGGGGACGCTGCTGTACCCTTGAGCAAGGTACTTTACCTAGATTGCTCCAGTAAAAACCCAACTGTATAAATGGGTAATTGAATGTAAAAATAATGTAATTGTATGTAAAAATAATGTGATATCTTGTAACAATTGTAAGTCGCCCTGGATAAGGGCGTCTGCTAAGAAATAAATAATAATAAAAGCTTCGTGTAGGGTAATAAAAATAGTTTAGAGAAATAAAAATGAGTTTGCTATTATTAGTCAGGGATGTTAGCAGTATGTGATTGGTGAATGTTAATAAAGGATTGCTTGTTTCCAGTGTAATTAGAACTGTAAAGTAGAAATTCTGTGTGATCTTCAGTGCCGTTGAGGATCACCAAGTACTTTGAGTTTCACTGTACTGTGATGCTGTTAGACTTCTGCCTTCTCTATGCACAGTAACAGAAAGACACCCTAACGGGCATGAAAGAAAGTTGAACTGTCATGATGATTGGTTTAGGGTACGCAGACTGCGTGCTTGCCTATGCTTGGCGGCGGACCTACCCACCCCTCCCTGTTTTACCTGGAAACACCTCCTGCAGGATGTGAGTGAGGTTAGCAATGATCTGCAACACTGCCTCCTCTCCCAGCTGCTCGTTAGGCACATGTGGAGTGTCATCACTACAACAAACACACACATTGGGGACAGAGTAAGAATGGGAAGCAAAGCACTTTACAACTAGAACCCCCTTCTCCCTATGACCTGCCTGTATTCTGAGCTGCTACCACCATAGCAGAGCCCACATGTATGCTTTGTACTGCACAGCATCTGGGTCACAGCAGATGATCTACCTAAATGCAAACAGATAAGGATGGGGTGCCCCAGTCGCTTACTTTGTAAAGACATACGGCATGGAGCATGGGTGCAATTGGGAGCTTAGTCACATTCAGTTGTTCATCTTGGCTGGGATCTCTGTGCTCTTACAGGGTTGGGTTCTTCTCACCACGCCACAGTAACCTCTACTGGTCAGGCTCCAGTAGAGCTCATCAAATTGCAATGAAACATCACATGCACTTTAGAACCTGACCAAGTTCTCCATGAGCTCTGGTCTCTTATTAGTCTGGACACTGAAGCATGTTTTGAAGCAGTGTTTTTAAAACAACTTTAAAATTGCAGTGGTTTCAAATGTATCAAGAAGCCACTCAATAGGGGAACGCCCCTCTTGTCCCGCCGGCGGAACACGGAACTGCACGTAAATATTATATTTCATAACGCATTTTTAATATTATTACAAAAGCAAAAGAGAAAAAAGCTGACTCGATATCAAAATCGTTGTTTTCCTACCGTCAAACAGCGAAGGAATTTTTCGAATCCGTCATTTCACCGCTGAGATATCCCATTCACAATGTGTCTAGTACCCCCATGCATTCAAAACAAAAGCAATCGACTAGCTTGCGTTTTGCTGCTGTGGTCTTACAACCTTCATGACGATGGAATCTCCCTGATCACGTTGTAGGGGAGGTCACAAGCGTTCCATTCATGCCTTTACTGTGTTTGTAACCCAATACATCACAGAGTAATTGATGTGCAAACAAACACACCCACCTCTTGAATGAGATAAGGGAAAAAAAAAAAAAAAAAAAAAAAAAAAACCTTTCAAAGGCAAATGCATGTAGCTATGGCTAGCCTGTGAGGTGCCAGAAGATAACATCCCTTTTAGAACTTAGTATATCAATTGACATAAAGATTTACACAATGTTTATTTTTGGAGAGGTTTGGGGACCCTTGGGCTTAGCTTTGTAAAAACTCCTGTAGAATTTGATCCCTTTGTTCAAACAGTTCCAAATTTTTACCCAGTATATTAGACATGTTGGTGAAGCACTGGAAAAAAATCTGGCTCTTTTCATATGCTACAAGTTGAAAAAATGACTATAGAACATAAAAAAATGAAAAGCGTTTGTTGTTTTTTTATGTGTTTTTTCTGGATATCTCCTTCCAGTGTGGTACTGAGTAAGACTTTTATCACACCTGAGGTTTTAGTCTTGATGCCCAAGGGGTTACCTTGAATTCAAGCCCTGAACCATGCCTGTGCTGTCTATACTTTGGAAGATATAGTGATTTATTTAAGGGCACAGCCCCCCAGGCGGAAATTGTCTGTGAGGGGCTGGGGTTTTGAGAGGTTAACCCCTTCTAGAAGGTTACCATAGTTAAAGCATAGCTAAGTGTAACGCATGCACAGTGAAAGCCCGTACCCAGTCCACAGGATGAAGTCCGGGTCGGGCAGGATGTGTCTCATGGTGTAGATGGAGGAGTTGATCAGATCCCAGGGGGAGTCGCACAGGTAATCACCCCAGCGACCGGCATTGTGAACAGCCTGAGAGCCGCTGGACGGGCAGACAGACTTGGGGTCACTGGACATCTTGTACTGCGGGTCCCAGTGAAGGTCAGTGATGTGCCAGAAGTGGCCTGCAAGACAAGAAAGCAGTTTCATAATGAATGTATCCAATTATCACTCCTCCAGACACATCCAACACCTTGTAGAGTCTGTGTCACGTTTTCTCAAGGCTTGGCCCAATTCAATGCTCAGTACAAGTCTTATTAAAGTGGCCTCACTTATTAAAGTTTACTAAGGTAAATTTGCACTGTATTTCATCCATGATTTAATATACTTTACCATACCTCTCTTGCCTATGCTTTACCATGCATTCACTGTGCTTTATGCTATGTTTTTACTGTGGGGAACTTTTATAAGGGCAGACAGTGCTCATTTTCCTAATGCTGAATTTCTGACCTGTGTAGTATCCTGTTGTGTGTATTGTCTATAATCCTCAGTTCCTGCTTCGATAATTAGTAACCAAGTTTACTGATCAGTGTCTTTTGTGACTTGAGGTGATTAGTTAGTGATCCTGGTAAATAATGATCAAAGAGCAAACGATAATAGAGAGTGACAGAGATCACAGAACGGGATAATGAACAGAGAAGACATGAAACATTAGGAAAGTGTATCTTCAGATAAAATAATACAATCACTTACAGAAAGGAGAACGCTGACACAACACAGAAATGGACTCACCTGACAAGGCCTGGGCTCCACAGCTGCTGAGCAGAAGGCACAGGGCAATAGGTGATGTGAGAGACATTGGGGTCCTGAAACGCAGTATTATACACCAGACTGCACACTGGGGCCACAGCTGAGTTCTGAGAAGACGGAAATGCACCTCTGACCAATGTTCTCCCCAACGAGAGTTATAAATGAAGGTGTGGCATACTCCCTGGTATGATAGGAGATAAGGGAAGTTCATCGTCAAAGCTTTAAAACCATTGCACAACAAAAAGCCGGAATATATGTACTACTTCACCAGAGATAAACACATACACCTCTGTAAAGCCAAGTTAATTAAGTGGAGATAGACTCTTAGGACAGAGGGAAAGAGACACTTCTTCACACAGAGAGAGAGAGGTGAGGCTATGGAATGGGTTACCTAGTCATATTGTTGAGGCAGAATCACTGGGATCCTTCATCTTTTTGTATACAGATGTTATAACAGTCACAATGTTTTCAAACTTTCAGGGAAAGACCCTTTGGGTCAAAATTCCAATGCATTCAAATAGGAGATTTTGACAACTTTCAAAAATCAACTACTTGTTTTTTTCTGATATAAAAATGTCTTCAAACCGAGCATATTGAACATACAGAGGCTAACAATGAAAATAGTCAAATAAAAAAGGGGAGGGGTCACCAGGCTCGATGGCCAACTAACATACCTGTCAACACTGAGTTTTCAAAATAAGGGAGCTTTTATAACCTGAAATCTTAGTGCCTGAATTGAAGTGAATACCTACATGAGACAAAGGCACACAGCTACTCCACTTTATTACTTGGTAAAATGATAGACTGTGATACGGTGCTCCTTGTAATTGCTTTTAAAAAGGAACAATATCAGACAGAAAAACAACCATGGCATGCTTCACAATCCAACTCTCTCTTGGCCCCTGTTCTTATTATATTGTAGGTGGCTGTTGATTTTGCATGACAGCAAAGCATACACAGCTGGCGTTGTTACTTTCATCACAACAAACCTAGAGGCTGAGTTTGGTACTGCACATCAAAGGACGAGCTGCGGCACCTACTTTGTAACAAGGCTATTCATCACACTGCACATATGTGGCGGGTCAATAATACCACTGTCAGTAATGTCAACATGTTTAAATGAACACACTATTGCTGTATATAAACACATGTTATCAATCAATCTGAATTTCTAAAGCAATGTTGATGCTGATAGAAACGCTTTCACTATGTGTGTGACTTTTAGACTTCCCTGCAGAATGCTTTGCAATGCGTGAGTCTGGGAACATGTCTACATATTTGCTGAACTAGTCACAAGCTGTAAAGGTCTCTGCATACCGTGTGTTTACTTTCTTGAACCCCGTTAGTCCTTAGGCAGCGACAGATGTTATTGAAGCGCTGGTTTTAGGAGTGATGTGAAGTTGGTTATCTATTGCCGAGTGCCGATTGCTTCTTCTTTTTAGGGTATGTTGGCACATGCCATCTAAATGGAGATCATGAGCGCCCTCTATCTTTCTATATGTATATTTATTTCTTCTCCATATATTTTCTCCCGTTTCTTATGCTTTTTAGAAATTTGACTATACATTTCTCTTTCGCCATTTGTTTTCTCTCCCTTCTCCCTTCAAAACGTACTAACCCACAATTTAATTTCCTAAAATACCCGAGTGACTTGGAATCCAGGCCATCAGAATAGTTTTATCATTTTTATAATTAGTATGCAATGTCTGAATAATGTCATATATAATATCTATCATATCTCCTGTTTCCGATTCTCATGCCTGTATCGAGCTTAGAGAATCTGTAAAAATCACAATGTCCATTTCTTTATATTCCTTTATTTTGTCTATGGCCAGAAGTATTACCATCAACTCTTCAGTACATATTGGTAAATTTTTTGATAATCTTCCCTTTTACAAATTTCAAATTTGTGTATATAGTCAGCATATCCTGTTTTCCCACATTTAGTGATTGCCGATATATGCATCATACACGTGGGAGGGGTCATACGCAAAAAACAATCTATCATGTAATAATAGAGGTATCCCCTCAACTGAACACCGCACGACTAGCATGACAGTAAACACAGACACAATGAAGCGTTCTTAGCTTTGCAAACCGGTAAGTTAGTGATCAGCAGATGTATCAGCCGCACGAAGAGCACAGCGTGTGGTTTTCACTAAATCTGCTGTGCAAAATAAATTATATATTTTTTTCTATGTGTAAATATCAGGATGTCTTCCTATGCATCGGGATGCAGGACATTTGCTAGGAAATCGTGACTGTCCAGACCATATAGGGACTGTTGGCATGTATGTAGATCAGACCCGTTTAAGAACAGTAGTTTTAGCCACCTCAAGAAAGTATTAGCCATCCGAGGAAAGTGACTAATTATACATTACAAAGTGTTTTTTGTTATTTATAAAACACTTTACAGATAACACATATATTAAGCTGATATTTTTAACATGGGCTTCAATATGGCAACCTTCTAAAATATCTACAAAAAATAAATAAACACAAAAAATAAAGCCTACACCTTTGAATGGGTTACATTTATACTGTATTTCTAGTTCCCTTAATAGGTATGGACGCCCGTGTCAATTTATCATCGCAAATTCTGCAAGCTGAAGCCAACTAACTACTGGCAGAGCAGTCTACTCCAAACTCGCAGTCTCATTGGGCAGAACTTCTCAACACTGCAATCGGTGATTGGGCAGCTGTGTTCGCGGCAGTGCGGTTTGTAGCGCGCCTGTATGTAGCAAAGCTCGGACACTTACCAGCGCGTGGAAAGAGTGTGGGAAAGAAAACTGCGCAGTATTATTATAAAACAATATAAAGGTTTGCTTTTAGAAACGCTACAAAACCATCTTCCTGTAAAGCAGTATATTGTACCGAATAGAATGATGTGGAACCAGAGTGGTGAGTGAATTCTGTTTCCAAAGAATACATAACCAGTTTATTGCTTTGTGTAATTTATACGTGAACTAAAAGTGTGTTTCCGGATCGTCTACACGAAATAATGTACTGTGAGCACACGAGAGATGTATTATTACTTTTTAATAAAAAGGATATATCTGTCTGTCTGACCAATCTCACTATACATTAAGAGGGGGGGAGAATGTGTGTATGGCGGGACTCCAGCGTGGACTAGTAACTGAAAGTTAGTTGTGCATGGAAACCTAACTGATCAAGTTATATAGTTGAAGCTGCTATAGACAGTCGTACCGTTAACTTGTATTAAGAGAGAACGCCAATACACACGTGCATATATACATACAGGCGTGGTGTTATTTTGTAGTACGCGTTAAAAAGTGGTACCCCTTGCACTGCACTTGCCCTGGGCATGCGCAAATGATTTTAGCTGTAAACAAGGAAACGCCCATCTGAACGGGGTACGATGTACAGAGTTTGCCCTTAGTTTCATTTTAATATTTTCTTTTTTGCAATTGAGGAAATGTGTGTTATTAACTGACAAGCAACAAATTGGGTTATCTAAAATTGTAAGCCACGTTCTGACCCAACACAAGTTCACAAGAATAGACCTCGTCACACTAAGTCACATGCAACACACAGACAGTGTGACATAGGACAAGTAATTGATACAGAATCTTCCCAACAATTGTTTCTGAAGCGCAGACCATTCTACATATATTTTGGTATTGCTACTGTAGTATAAATATTTAACAGTTTTTTTTTTTAAACGCACAAATATTGGCGGCCTTGGTCGTAGGTAGTTGTGTGTAAATGAATTCAAACCTGACGTCCAAAATTGTCACAATACACGCCATCCCTATTGCGATTGCAACATGCTGGTGCTCGTTGTGCTGTATTTAAACTGGACTCTGTTGCAGGTTCTTTTGGTGAGTCTGCGATGGGAGGCGGCTACACCCAGTCTCCGGGCGGGTTTGGATCCCCGTCCGCCACACAGGGGGAGAAGAAGGGTGGGGTGAGTATCCAGTGAATGAGGTGTGTGTGAAGTGCAGGGGGTGGTGCTCAGCACAGCTTGTTCTTGTGGAAGCATTGGTCAGAGGACGCACTTGGAGGTCCATTACTGTAATACCAGTAGGGGGCGGATTTGGTTTGGCAATGGCTCATTTTCATACCAGTGATGATGACATCAGTGTGTGATTATGTGATCATGAAACAATTCACTTTTTGTTTACAGATTTGCCTCATTTCACTGATTATGTTCAGTTTGGCTTCAAATTCATTATTTGTTTTGGCTAGGGCCCTGCACTTCACAATTAGATGTGTATAGATGTTCTTTATTTAGCTAATAAACAGAAATGACTGCCACAATATATATATATATATATATATATATAATATATATATATATATATATATATATATATATATATATATATATATATATATATATATATATATATATAATGTCATGTCGCACATTAAATCAGAATTTAACAGGAATAAAAAATATCATTAAAAAAAGTTACAGTTGCCATTTTGGACCTATTAAAAGCCCACATTTATAATATCAAAAGTGGTGTTACAGAACATATACAGTTACACTTTGTGCACAAGGGTGAACCTGTCACATGAACATATGAGTTTCCCTTGGAACCAGGTCCTTCAATGGGGCTGATGGTAAATGACCTGTCTGTCCAAACAGTTTGTTCCAGGAGACTGTGTTTATTACCTAAGAGATATTGTTGAACCTAAATACGCTTTTTCCAGTAAATAACATTTTAAACCAAATAACTTACTACTTTATTGCCTTTAGGTTATCTAACTAAAAGAATGCTCAGTGATAAAAAAAAAGAGCTAAGGCACTTGGCTTTCCCAGTATGTTTAAAGCCTGTAACATGCCTCTTTGTTTTTTTATTTTATTTTATTTTTTTAACTAGTATTGCCCAGTGTCAGACCTGGGGTCAATTTTAATTTAAAATTGCAATTACAAAGCTATTGTTCAATTACGCTTAGTTACAATTGTGCTGCAATAATTGCAGTTTGATTACAATTACACTAAAGTAACAGAAATACACACATTAACATGTTTACACTGTTTATACTACCAAGCAGTAGTTGCAGGTACAAATACAGAAACATACGATAAAACGTTTTTTCAAACAAATGGGGTCACTAAAAGTGGTTGAATGCGAGAAGTTCGCTCAACATAAAACACAACGTGGAACTGGGAATTATTAACCCTTTCAGGACCAAGCGTTTTTCAGTAGGATGCTTCCTCAGGATCAGGTGTTTTTTTGATTGTATTTGACTCTTCCTATAAAAATTCACAGTAGCATCTTGGAAATTGTGTCCTTTTTTCAGAACACTCTGGGGAACATTACAAAGTATTTCAGAAACCATCCAAACTTTTCACTTTTTTTTTCAATACTTGTATAATTTAATTTTTTAAAAAGTATTTATGAAGTATTCTTTGCGATACATGTATAAAAAATGTTATTCTATGACCCGAGGGACCTTGCAATACTTCCTGAAAGTTTTGTTGAAAGATATTGATGTTTGGGCAAATTACAAGACATTGTTTCACCTGAGTGATTGCAATGACATAATACATGTTTATTCTCAGGGTCTTTATAAGCAGTAATGGACACTACTCTTATTTTCTCGAAATAAATAAAATAGCTATTCATTCCATTATTATCAGTAATAAGGAAACAAAACCTGATACATTTAGTTCATGAAATAGTGTCTGCTTATATCCACTTGTTTCTTTACATTTATAAATGTTGTAAAAACATATATATAAAAACACATGAGACAGAATAAATGTTCTAATATAGTAAGTCAAATACATCAGATTTACAGTGTTTCCTCTTTTTATTTTTTGGTTATTTACTCTAAACAAGTTCCTGTAATGTTTTGTTTCTGCTTTTGTCTCTGCTTGGCTGCTGTAAACTGTCTCCACCCTTTAGACACTAAATTCCCCTCTCAGTGGCGTCACACAATGAAAACTATCAGGAAGTGCACGTCAGTCTCTCCCCTATCTAGTGATATGTGTTTCAAGCCTTTGCTGGAAAGTACGGTGGCCCTATAAGTCATCAAAACAAAGTGCTTTTTTTAATCATGTTTACACGATCATGGTCCTAGAAGCCCACTTTAGTATGATTGTGTTAACATGACCCCTGTCCTTAAAGGGTTAAGCATGACAAGTTATGTAATTGAACTGTAATTCATCAATTACATTGTAATTACAAATACAATTGCGCAGGTACAGTTGTAATTGGCCTCAGGTCTGCCCCGTATTCATTAATAGTATGTACTGTTCTCTCCAGGCTGGAAAGGAGCAGCGATCTCGGCTGGAAGGGTTAGAGGCACATCTAGCATTTAAATAACACACGTGCTATACTAATATAGAGCACTGTATATGATCAATGAATCAACTGGAATATGAAGGTTAATTTTTTGTTTGTATGTTCAACTTGTTCAAGGTCAAGTGTGATGTGATTTAGTTTAACTATAAAGAGGAAGAGCATGAAAAAGGGCAGAGTGGAGCTTCCTTGTACTTTAACCTAGAGAGAGCACTGGTCTGTTGTGCTGTGTTACTGTGCGCACTGTGTTTCTAACACAAGTCGGTATCTTCCAGCTGCCCCAAATGTAACAGAACTTACTCCAGGGTGCGTCTTCTTAACAGGTGTGTGTGTGTGTTACTGTGCTTCCATTGTAGAGATCCCGAGCTCAGTCCATCGTCCCCTGCACAGTGGCGCAGGTGCTCTCTGTCTCCCAGACAGAGGACGTCTTCAAATTTGGAGAAGTGGAGCTGTCTCAGGTGAGAGCACACTCGCAACTTCAACGGGTGATAAAATAGCTTCTTGCCTCGTTAGCACAGGCGCTGTCCCTTAGCCATTCACTGCAGATTATTTAGTTTTCCAGATTTTTATTTCAATGCGTTAGACCTGTTTATCCAGCCACAGCACTATAAATTCACATCCTGTGCAGGAATACTCAAATACCACCAGCTACCTGTTGGTGACAATGGGAGTTCAATAGTATGCAGTAATGACTGCAGTACAGTAAAGTACCAAAATGCTGTTTATAGAGGGTAATTGAGCTATATACAGTAGGTAGCAGGACTGTGTGAAATGTATAAATTATATCTATGTTTGGGAAAGCCAGTTTCTCCCAACGTTATCGCAGATGCTGATGCATGTTTTCACTTCTCTCTTGGCAGGTGACCCTTGTGGGGATGATCCGCCATGCGGAGAAAGCACCCACCAACATCCAGTATAAACTGGATGACATGACCGCGCCGCCCATTGACGTCAGACAGTGGGTGGATACGGATGTAAGTACACACACAGGGGTATGAGTGCTGTATGTTTTAGCTTGGAGAATAAAAACCAACAACTGGAAATAATTGGTGGAGAGAGGAATTCTACCTTTTCCCCTTTTGTTTACATCCTTAACAGAAACACCTAGAAAAGCTCATATTTTCAATAATCATTAATCTGACGCAGACTTTGATTCTGTGAGTTATTGACACAAAAGGCATAATACTTATTTTACAATACCACAATCAAACTTGAACTAGAGAACAATAGAATACAGCAGTGCACAGAGAATGAAATACATGTCCCATGATTTCTACATTCTCCTTAAACTTAAACTGAACTGTGAAGCCGGCATCTGGAATGGTTTGTGATGAGCTAACAGCAACATGCGGGGTGGGGGTTACATAAACATACACTCCCCCCCTGCCCTGGGAGTGCTTACAATACTCAGAAATCCAGAGACTGCCAGACGTAATTCTAAACACTTCCTCGTTTTACTCGCCACAGACCCCTGCACAGAGGAAGACTGGTCTGACATACCAGCACATTTCACACATAGGGCAGCAGTGTGGAGTAGTGATTAGGGCTCTGGACTCTTGACCGGAGGGTTGTGGGTTCAATCCCAGGGGGACACTGCTGCTGTACCCTTGAGCAAGGTACTTTACCTAGATTGTTCCAGTAAAAACCCAACTGTATAAATGGGTAATTGTATGTAAAAATAATGTGATATCTTGTAACAATTGTAAGTCGCCCTGGATAAGGGCGTCTGCTAATAAATAAATAAATAATAATAATAATAACATACGCTACACTGACCGATCTTACCAGATCTGTTGAAATGCACATCTCAGGTTTGTTGAGATGTGCTAATACTGAAATGACAAGAGCCAGCTATCTGAGCAATGAATCTGAGTAAATTGTTCATGTACTGTATTTCACTGTGCGAGGGATCGCCACTCAGTCACAGTTTTCAACATTTCACTGTTTTATGTGCAAGTCAGATCAATAAAGAGAGTGCACGGTATTGGTATGTCTGCCACTTCTATCTGCCCAATGGGGCTTATAAATCAGCCTGGAGATCTTCAGTTCATTATATGCTGGAAGTGACAGACAACCACAGGATTGGGGAAACTTTCCCCTTTCAAACACCTGTTGTTTGTTTTTTAAATGTAAGCCAAATCTAATCCCAACGCCTGTCTTGTTTTGTAGGAAGGCGGTGGGGAAAATATTGTTGTGCCTCCAGGCAATTACGTTAAAGTGTCATGTCATCTCCGGTCTTTCCAGGTAAGGGACTGCTTGGATACACACATTTTATAAATACATGCTTTTTCACAGAACTATTTTTATTTTATTTATTTTTTAATCACAGAATTTGAGCCTCACAAATGAGAATTGAGAAAAAAACATCAGAGGTTCAGATGCTTTAGTTTTCTCATATATTGTACATTCAGTAGGATGTTTCTCTACTATTTAGAAGTTTTCAAAGTAAGGATGTACTTGGGTATTAATAAAGATACCCCCCCCACTTTGCAGAACAAGAAGAGTCTGGTTGCCTTTAATGTCAGGCCTCTGGAGGATATGAATGAGTTGACCTCTCACATGCTAGAAGTGGTTCACGCCCAGATGCTCCTCAATAAGCCGCAGCCTTTGGTAAGTACCATGTGACAAATCATGTATGACAAATCTACCAACCACAATTCCACTCCATCTTATCCTCTGTATAGCTGTCCTCCTGTGCTTCTCTAATCATTTGTTTAAACTGTTTTTTGGTTTAATAATTTGCTGTGCCAAAGACTGCAAGAGAAAATACATTCAACTCTGAAACACATATGATAAGCAATTCAATCTAAATTTACAACAGATGAAAAGCTGACATTATTATTATTATTATTATTATTATTATTATTATTATTATTATTATTTATTTCTTCGCAGACGCCCTTATCCAGGGCGACTTACAATTGCTACAAGATAACACATTATTTTTTTACATACAATTGCCCATTTATACAGTTGGGTTTTTACTGGAGCAATCTAGGTAAAGTACCTTGCTCAAGGGTACAGCAGCAGTGTTCCCCCACCTGGGATTGAACCCACGACCCTCCGGTCAAGAGTCCAGAGCCCTAACCACTACTCCACACGTTACCATATTTAATCTGTTTGTGTAGATCCTGTTGTAGTTTAAACGTTTGGGATTCTTTGTCACACATTCTGAGTGTGAGATCTGCACTCTGTGATATTAGGAGTGTAGTTGCTACTAATAGGTTCCTATGGGGACATGACTTTTAACCCTTTCAGGACCAAGCATTTTTCAGTGGGATGCTCCCCCAGGACCAGGCGCTTTTTGGCTGTAGTCGACTCTCTTCCTACAAAAATTCACTAAAAGTCAATCTTTTATAGTAGCATCTTGCAAATGGTGTCCTTTTTTTCGGAACACTGGAGAACATTATAAAGTACTTCAGAAGCCATACAAATGTTTCACTTTTTTTTTTAACGATATATTTTTTTTGTTTTGTTTTTTTAAGTAATTTTTATTATGTATTCTGCTTACAGATACATGTACAAAAACGCATTATTCTATGACCCGAGGGACCTTACAATACTTCCTGAAAGTTTTGTTGAAAAATAATGATATTTGGGCAAATTACAAGACACTGTTTCACCTGAGTGATTGCAATGATGTAATACACGTTTATTCTCAAGGTATGATATAGATCCTACCAAAGTTTTCGTACACTGTGTTGTATGTTCTTCGTGCGCTGCCATTGCTGGTAGTGTCACGGGAGCTGTTCAATGTGTTGATATGTAAATAAATCCTGTTCACCTGCGGGGCGTGTCAACTTCAACCTCCGTCTCGATCTCCTGCCTGTCACTCAGCAGTGAATGCAGCCACCCACACAGCAGACAGCTACTCCATCACAAGCATTAATACCCTGTATCTTTCTAAACAAGGGATAAGCAAAAAGCTGAATCTCTAAACAATAATTGTGTGAATATAGTAATTGTTGCAGCTGATACTGACAGCCCTGGTTAGTATTTTCTAAACAAATAAACCCTAAGTAAGCAAATAACATCGAAAAAACTTTACATAGTAAAAACAAAAAAAAAAATTGAGACGAACGTCACCCACTGTACAGCGAGAAAGCGAGTTGTGCTTATAATTGAAAAAAGTTGGAAATTCTTTCACTTCTGGAAAAGGTAATTACCATGATAAAATAGCACAAGATTTTAGAATTTTAAAGAGCACTGTGACTGATATTAAAAAGTCTGCCTCAGAGATTTAAAAGTTTGCTGTTTTTGATAGTAGGGGTGAGATTTTTGAGATCTGTTGTTGCTCGAGACAAGTACTTGAGCATTACAATTTCCGAGTACTCGAATCGAACGCTACTCTCCTCTACATACTGTACTAGTGTACATAAAACTCCCAAACATTATCACACAATCAAGTAACATATTAAGTAATAATATTATGTTTGCCGCCTTGTGCAGTTAATTGTATATGGTCAGGTATTACTAAATAACGTAAAGTATTCAAATTCACATATCCACACAGCTTTACATTGAATTGTAAAATGAGGTGCCTGGTCTACCTGTTTGAAGTGTGTCTCAGGGGTCCTTTACTTTAGTGCAGTAGTTCCAACATACAAATAAAAACTGTACTGAACATAAACGGCTGTTTGGTCCTAAATCTTACAGAACAATGTCAAGTGAAAAAAGTCTTCCACCTATGGGAAGATTGGGGAATGGGGTCCACGAGTCTGTGGTAATTGCAACTTTTTCTCCCTTTTGAAAGTTTTGTATGAACAGCTGCATCACGGTTTTCTTTAAGTTTTTCCAGCCTCGCTGTTATTGTTTTATGGGTCAGCACAGTATTGGGATAATCTTACATCGATTTCAAAACTTCTGCATTCACGATTCACACACACTGTCTTCATAGGGGATAACGTGATCACGCCCTGTTCGGCCAAATCTATAGCAAATGTTATGGGTGTTTTGCTTTTTGCCATCAGCAGCTCCATCCACAATTATTCTGAATGTTTTTATTTGAAACTGTGAAGCATTGAACTTGTGTTTTTGTGGTCCAGCAGTTTTGTTTGGCATAATTATTTACATAGTACGGTTTTCTCGTCCACCCCAGTGTCAATCTTTCTGTTGCACCAATTAGAAAAGCTACTTAGAGGTAATTGCCAAACCCCTTCCTTTTTATAATATCCGCCCTTACTGTGGCACTAGAGCAGTCTCGTACGCGACGGACTACTGATGATAAATTGCTAAAATTAATGCATAAAAAAAAAAAAAAATTGGTGACATTTGTCACGTGACTGGTTATACGTCTAGCATATTAAACGTTTTACCACTAATTTAGAATTTATACATTTAAACGTTTAAAATTCCCATCCCTACTCTGGTCCCACCGCAGTCGGATACACAACGGATTACTGTACCACAGTATTGTTCTGATTTAGTGTGAATACAGGTGTTGGTTGATATTTACTCCCACCACTAGATGGCACAGTGTCAAAGGGATGAGCAATGCTGTTTGATTTAGGTTATCATGCCTAACTATTAAACATGTAATGTGCTACATTTTGAAATGCTAAAAGAAACTATGTTTTTATCTTGAAGCCGTTGGTTCTTGTCAATGTTTCGTCATTTAATGTAGTAAGTTTCTTTGGTATGATTACAACTTTGTTTTTCTTTGTTTGGTAAAACTTATACTTTATACTTTATAAACTTATACTTTATTTATAAATCGTCAAAATAGTAGTGCTGGCATGAGCATAGTATTTTCATATTTGGATATCCATTCAAGATTCATTCATCTGCAAAACATTATCAAAGTCCTTACATTTAGTAATGTATTAAAGCAGAAAAATATCCCACAAAAAGGCACACTTGTGAATTAACTACAAAACAAAGTATCTTGTGTGTGTATATCAGGCAAAAACAGTACATAAAGTAGACATTTAATACATTCTGCCATTATTGTGTCTTCGCAATAAACAAAGTGCACATTTTCATGAAGTAATAACAACTTTTTAACTTGCATAAAAACTACAAATAAAATAAACGTGGAAAAGAGGGTGTTGCACAATGAAAAAAACTACATATTTACTCCTTGCGTTCCACATAATAATGAAAGAAATATAACATTGAACACTATGCAAGTGATTTCTTTTGCGAGTTATTATAGTGAAGTACCTGACGTGTATCGTACTGCAGACACAAACCAACCCCGATTGACTTGCTTCCCAAATCTGAAGCAGCACCGGCACCTTCACATGTACAGTATGTAGAGATCACTATTTGGCAGCTAGTGTTGCCTGAACTGTGTTTAAATGCCAATAATAACAGCAACAGTGGCAGTGTTGATCTTCTGTTTTTCATACATGTAGAAATAATCCCACACAGATATTTCTCCTTTTGCTCATTTAGAAACTGTTGCACAAATTCTGGCTGCTTGTTTTGATGCATATTTCTCATTCCTGCTAGCTCTGTCGTTTCTCATGTCCATGGACATTTTCTACGCCGTCAAATACATGTGATAGAAATGTTTGTTCGGATATTTGTCCCAGCGCTACAAAGTAGTGTCAGTTATGTACCAGCAAGGCGCTATTTATTTTTTATTTTCTTAAAGGCTTTAAAACTGCATAAAACAAACCTTTTCTGTTCAATTAATATACTGATTTTTTTCTTCAAATGTGATTAATTTGCCCATATCGTAAGTTTTGATAATTCACTGCTTTCATTAATTCAGGCTAGCCCATCCATGTTGGCAGTTAAATAGTACTATATTTTGTAGTGTAAAATGGCTTTTCACTCATTTACTATTTTCAGGATTGCACTGAACTAAAATAGTGAAATAAGGAGGGCGAATCTGTACTATAAATGTGAGATTTTCATGTAATGCAGTATTTATGGATATATATTTAATAAAATATTAGAGGTCTAACGGTTCATCGTATCGATGGAGTGTGGTACTTTCTTTACATGATATATCATTTATAGTGTTCTGCATTTCTGGTCACTTCACAAACGCTGTCACCTGATTTATGTTGGCCAATCAAAGTCTGATTATTGTGGCAGTTGCTGGGCATAGTAACTGCTAGCTTGATAAAAAATGAAATTGAAATAGTTACACGAATGTATGATATTTTTAGTGGATGAGGAATGGGGAGAAAACATAAGTCAGTTTATGAATATTCAAAAGAAAATGAAGTATACAAAAAGCAAAAATAGCAGAAGTGGGTCAGATGAGGCAGAGGATGCATAGCGCTGCAAATACTGCTGCATCGAGGTACATGTTTGCAGTGACAATAAAGGAATATACTGAAAAACAAGCGACACATTAAACTAAAATAAGAAAGTGAAAAGAGACCAGCAATCCATTTATCGGCTTTTACACACGCTTTAATAAAAACAGAGCGCAGAATGACTGTGTTAATGAGTTTGTCAGAGCGCTGTGCTTTGCTGGACAGCCACTGTTTATTGCAGAGGTATGTGTTGGTGAGTCTTATTTCCATTCCTGTATTGTGATACATGTTGTGTTGCGACCTGCACATCGTGATATGTAATTTTATCATGAGATTAGTAACGTTCCATTCCTACACAATATATGCTTTTTTAGTCTACTGTTTCTTCAGCCTGTATGCAGCCACAGTGACATCCTTCTCTTGTAACCCCTCAGATGGGTGACGGTGGCATGAATCGGAGCCTCAGCATGCCAGGAAGCACGGGGAGCGGATACTCGGGAGCTGAGGATGGTGGGATGAATGGCTTGACACCACAGCAGGGTCAGGTGAGCACAGGAGCTGCGTTACCCTTCACACAGGGATTCAAGCACACACTAGCCCTGCTGCTCCTAGTCCTGGCTTTCAAAACTACCTTCAGTTAAAGTATATTATTTAAATGAAGTTGAACATATTATTCCTCTCCTTATTGCTGCATGAACAACTCCTATAAGTAAACCTAGACTCAGGTGTGACTTATTAGTTATTTGCCTTCTGTTTTTGCCACTCACTTAAAGAACTATGGTAATTCAGCCAAGATGTTTTTGTCTTCAATCAAACATTTAATAAATATGTATGACTTAAATGTGAAATTTATTCTGCTGTGCACAAAGGTGATTCTGTGTATTTCAGGCTGTACGTGTTTTGCATGCTGCCTTTTTCTGTAATTTTGTTTTTATTTGCAGGTGTTGAATTTGATCAAGACGTGTAAAGAAGTGCAAGGGATAAGTATTCAGGACATCAAAATCAGGCTTAAGGGAATGAACGCCCTGGCCATCAAGTGAGTCCCCTATCCTTGTCATAATGTGATACAGCCCGCGACCCACAAACAAGCCTGTTTTATATACAGGGCGAGTCATAATTCACCCAATGTTGTTTTGCATTGTTTTAAATTCTACTGAAGTTATTGAACTCCTCTGCTGGCCCATCGTTGTCACTGAGTCTCTGTCGGACATTTCTCCTTTGCATATCATCCTCCGCATACCCTCCAGATTTTCTGGTGCTCTGTCTGGTCTTGTGTAATGGTGGCAGAGCCTGCGTCAACTGTGTCTCCAGATTCCTCAGGACCAGTGCTAGTTCTATAGAATAAGATACATTATCTGGAGTTGGCTGACCTGCCCAGGAATCTGAATTCATTCAATCCTGCAGCACTTCATCATCACTGCAAACACCATGGCAGTTATAATATTACAGATCTGAAAGAACAAATAAATAAATAACTACATATACAGATAGATAATTCAATGCATATATACATATACAGCTAGATCAATAAATACATACATATACAGAGATCAATAAATAACTACATGTACAGATAGATCATTCAATAAATACATACATACACAGATAGATCAATAAATAACTACATATACAGATAGATCATTCAATAAATACGTACATATACAGCTAGATCAATAAATACATACATATACAGCTAGATCAATAAATAACTACATACATATACAGCTAGATCAATAAATACATGCATATACAGATAGATCAATAAATAACTACATATACAGATAGATCATTCAATAAATACATACATATACAGATTTTGCAAAAAACTTTGCAAAGCTTGCAGTAGCTAAAAGGTCATGGTGAAACAAAATTCAACAACTGCAACAGCATGGGGTGCAACCGTGGATCAAGCCCTCGTATCAAGGGTAAACATGTTATCGCAAGTCTACCAAAAGCCATAATAGTAGTACAGTATTTCATGTTAGATTTTGAAATGTCACATTTTTCATTAAGTATATGGAGAACTACAAAGCGGTATGTAATTCAATATGTTAATGTAACACTGTTCAGCAGGTTTCATTTGACTTTATGAAGCAAAATGTTTTAATTCTATAGGAGGATGCAAAACTTTTGGCCATAGGTTCAAAACAACCTGCCTATCGCAAGCGGTGTAAGTCAAATCAAATCAAATTATTTATAAAGTGCCATTCACTCCAAAGGCATCTCAAGGTGCTGTACAGAAACAATAATTCAGTCAAATACAATCCAAAAAATACAATATACAGGAAAACAATGTTTAAAAAGACAGTAGAGGCACACTAGGATAGAAAGCCCAATGTATAGAAGTAACACTTAAGTCTCGATTTTAAAAGCTGTAACAGTCTCAGCCTCTCTAACAAAGGTTGGAAGGGCATTCCATAGCTGTGGTGCTCTGTGTGTGTGAGAAAGCCCTTCCACCTGTTTTAATTGTACTCACCCTCGGGACAATCTAGAGACCTGCGTCCTGTGATCTCAGTGAATGACTGGGTGCATACGGGGTGACACAACACCTGCGTCCTGTGATCTCAGTGAATGACTGTGTGCATACGGTGTGACTCTCGGAACACCTGCGTCCTGTGATCTCAGTGAATGACTGGGTGCATACGGGGTGACACTCACAACACTTGCGTCCTGTGATCTCAGTGAATGACTGGGTATATACGGGGTGACACTCAGAACACCTGCGTCCTGTGATCTCAGTGAATGACTGGGTGCATACGGGGTGACACTCACAACACCTGCGTCCTGTGATCTCAGTGAATGACTGGGTACATACTGGGTGACACTCAGAACACCTGCGTCCTGTGATCTCAGTGAATGACTGGGTGCATACGGGGTGACACTCAGAACACCTGCGTCCTGTGATCTCAGTGAATGACTGGGTGCATACGGGGTGACACTCACAACACCTGCGTCCTGTGATCTCAGTGAATGACTGGGTACATACTGGGTGACACTCAGAACACTTGCGTCCTGTGATCTCAGTGAATGACTGGGTGCATACGGGGTGACACTCGCAACACCTGCGTCCTGTGACCTCAGTGAATGACTGGGTACATACTGGGTGACACTCACAACACCTGCGTCCTGTGATCTCAGTGAATGACTGGGTACATACTGGGTGACACTCAGAACACCTACGTCCTGTGATCTCAGTGAATGACTGGATGCATACGGGGTGACACTCTGAACACCTGCGTCCTGTGATCTCAGTGAATGACTGGGTACATACGGGGTGACACTCTGAACACCTGCGTCCTGTGATCTCAGTGAATGACTGGGTACATACGGGGTGACACTCAGAACACCTGCATCCTGTGATCTCAGTGAATGACTGGGTGCATACGGGGTGAGGAACTCTTGTAAACAAACGGGTGCCAGGCCATTCTGGGTTTTATAGGTTAGCAGCAGAATCTTCAAATCAATTCTAAACTCCACCGGCAGCCAATGTAAAGAAGCTAGAACAGGGGTAATGTGTTCCCTTCTCCTAGTTTTAGTTGGGATCCTAGCGGCGGTGTTTTGGATAAACTGGAGTCAAAATAACACACTTTTTGGGATTCCAGAGAAGAGAAGATACAGTAATCAAGTCTGGATGATACATGTGCATGCAGAAGTCTCTCAGCATGACGTGGGAATTGTGTCATTTTTGCAATATTTTGCAAATGAAACTTGATAGTAACTTCTCTAATATGTTTCTCAAATTCTCAAGTTTTGTATTTCTGATCTAAGACCTGAAGAGAAGGTACTAAGCTCATGCTCTTGTAATACCACATGATTTATTTGTTTTTTGGAACCCACTAGCATAACCTTTGTATTTTCTGAGTCATCCAGCATTTAATATCTGCTAGACAAGCCGTAAGCAGCCCGCCAGCACAAGTATATCCTGGCTTTACAGACAAATAAAGCTGTGTGTCGTCCACATAACAATGGTAATTCACTCCATGTCTATGGATAACGTCACCCAGAGGAAGCATATATAGTGAGAACAACAATGGACCCAGGTTAGAGCCCTGTGGGACCCGATATAGGACATCAGACATCAGATATGTCCTCCCCATAAGAGACAAACTGGAATCTGTCTGCAAGATAGCACTTAAACCACGCAAGAACAGTGTCAGCTAGTCCCACAGTGTATTCAAGGCATAAATAAAGAGACATGTCTAGCAGTTTAAAAAGGGCTGGAAGTTTGGTTCAGTTAGAACATGGCCGATAGCAGCTACACAAAGACCACTAGAGGAATCAAACATCGCCGATGGAGGCTGTAAAGGGAGTAATAAACTTCATAAATTCACGAGACAAACCTTTTGACTAAAAGGGCATTGATAAAGACGAGTCGAAATATTTGTCATTACATGTATTGTGTTTTTAGTATTTCTGAGTTTTGAAACATTGATGGCTGGTTTTGTTAACCCAGATCAGCACTCCGCTTGGACTACCTTACCTAAGGTAACATTAGGTAGTCCAAGGTAAGTGCTAATTGACATCTGTTAAACCAGCTGTAAGTATTTTATATTGTGCTTAGTCAAAGTAATTGGGCAGATGGCTGTTAAGTGATTTATCAATTCAAATTCAGCTTTCCACGTAGGGAATCACTGCTACAGTTTTAAAATACAACTTTATTGTATTGTACCTTTATTTTTATCTTTTGTACACTGGAAGACCTTGAAATAACAAGACCTATAATTTTGACTAAATGATCAACACCAACTAAATGATCTTTTTCTCCTTTTATTTTGAACGCAGGCAGGCTGTGGAGTTTCTCGGTAATGAAGGGCACATTTATTCCACTGTGGACGAGGACCACTACAGATCAACAGAGTCGGAGAACTGAGAAACGAGGAGGAATCCACTCCTGTTAGTGTTGCCCGAACATTTTCTTTTTCGACGCTTCGAAGAACTGAAGGGCCATCCACTTGGCATCTGCATTTGTAATAGAGTCGTGTGAACGAAAAACTGATAAGACGTGTATTGGTTTATTTCGGTTAATTCCTGCTTTTAAAAGCATCTGTTTTATATCCTGAATAAAGAGGAACCCTACAGTCTTACTGGAACACTTCTTTTTAAAGATGCTTACAAATATTAAACAATACACCCCCCCTCTCCCAAATGAGTATCTTGTACGAGCACTTAAATACAATATCCCATTGCAATAAATAACACTGGTGGCATTTTAGTTATACTTCAGTTTTGGCTGACAGTCTTGTCGTATTCGTTTTCTATTTGGGACTCTTCTTTTGATCCCCAAAGCAGTGCAAATAAAAGCTGTCATTTGCAGTACTGGTACATAAAAGGTTGTGTGGTTCTGAATCGGATTAGTATCTATTTCATAAACGGCGTCTGTGACTATTGAGTCAAAGCTGACTTTCCCATAATGACGCAGGGGAGAGAGATCCAGAGATGAGCGTTTTAGATTTGTATATGTGTTTCCTCAGACCTCAATACTTACAAATAGTGAACCTCCACATCTATCCATGAAGCATGCTGTGAACCCCAGTTCCTCAGCACTTTCAGGGTGTTATTCCCTCGTTGTAAATCCCCTTATCCCTGTGACTAGGAAGGGGAGTTAGGGTTAGGGTGGTGGTAATGAAACCAACGAAGAGGAAAATTTGAATTGTTTTAGTGCTCAATAAGGCATGACTTACTGAAGTCATAAAGACTTCTAGCAGTTGGTGTAGTTGCTCACATTTGACATTTAAATTAACTATACCATGTGGCTTTTTTTTTTTTTTTGATTGGGGAAGTCACCCTAATAGATGTAGGATATACAATATTTGTTTTTGTACATGGTGATAATCAGTTAATAAATGGCAATTGTATACGATGCCTTTCTTTGGTCTATTTGTTCTATTCATCTCTAAGTGATTCTATATATTTTAATTGTTCATTTATGATCTTTTCAGTACACCTGGATTCAGTCTTATTGTTTATTTAGTAGACAATATTTGTTTATTTAGTAGACGTCTTTATCCAAGGCGACTTACAGAGACTCGGGTGTGTGAACTATGCATCAGCTGCAAAGTCACTTACAATTACGTCTCACCCGAAAGACGGAGCACAAGGAGGTTAAGTGACTTGCTCAGGGTCACACAATGAGTCAGTGGCTGAGCTGGGATTTGAACCGGGGACCTTCTGGTTACAAGCCCTTTTCTTTAACCACTGGACCACACAGCCTCCTTATTGCTGTTTCAGTGCCAATGACAAGAGCCTCCTTCATTTTGCAGACCTCATGTTCCTAAAAGATCAGGATTGCAGCCATGCATAATAAAACTACTGTATTAAACACAGAATATGGATAATAAAGCTTGCCACGGGTATTCTTAAGAGCATTAATCTGGGATATATGGAGGAACCGATCGGTGTGTATACCAAACCTACGTTGTTACACGTGCATCCAGTAGATCTAGACCACGTGACCATTCTACTAACTTTGTGTTTACAGCAGTGGCGAGGGATGTATGTTGCTTCCCTGTTACCCATTTTGTACTTCCATTAACGACATCGGTCTCAAATGTAGAAACACATGTTATAGCAAACGTGTTTTCATTTTAAAACAGGATATCTGGTACTACTCAAGGTTAAAGAAAGTTCTCATAGTCTATGCCTTGTTTTCAGGATATATGTTACACTTGCGCTTCCTGGGTCATTTCAACTCAGTGCCTAAGCATGGCCCTGGCTGAAAGCATGTGAATCAATAGGGGAAGCAGCTGATTGGTTAATGACAGGACAAGTTCCCATCCAGGTGAAATGACCAAGCTAGTGCAGCACTAACTGAAAGCATAGCCTGCAAAATGACATGCATTTAACCATAGTACCAGATGGCATGTTTAAAATGAGAAATCCTGTAACGTGTTTCAAAGCTAGCGGCCTGTATAATGAATGAAGATGCGCAACAGGTGAGAGAATTATTTTGTTGGCTAAAATTAAATTAGTAATTTAGTCAGCCTCATAAAAGTTCAGCCCTGTTTAAAATGTAACTGTGTTTTATATTATTGCTGTTCATTAAAAGTGCAAAAAATATGTCATTGTTGGGGAAAGAGAAAAGGCTTCATCTAAAAATAAACCCCATGACTGGTGTTCGTATGGTAAGCTTATGACCATGTGACCTGTGTTCATGTGGTAAGCTTATGACCACATCACCTGTGTTCGTATGGTAAGCTTCCCATGTGGTAGTGCTTATATTGATCCGTCCTGTTTCTGTGTTCTTCACACAATGAGTTGCTTCAACCCTGGGACCATTTGAGTCCCAATTCTCTGTGAATTTCTTGGGTGCTCTTGATGTCCTGCACAAAATCATGTTGGTAACAAGATCTCTAAAGCTGCTGAATAGATTTATTTCAAGCTGCAGTATCATAGGTGTACAGTAAAGGTGTGTTGATTTTATTTAGGGAAGGTTCAGGTCTAAAAAAATACATATATATCCATATGAAATCTTACAAAACAAATTACAACAAAGTTGATGAAGGCATTAGGCCAGTGGTTTCCAACCATGGTCCTGGGGGCCCCCTGTGTCTTCTGATTTTCATTCCAACTGTTCTCTCAATTACTTAACTAAACCCTTAATTGAACTGATAATTTGCTTAATTAGACTTTTTGAATTGTTCACGGCTCTTAAAAAGTTGCAGATTTCAAGTTACTTATAAAATGTAATTGAGCTCAGCTGTAATGAAAACCAGAAGACATGGGGTCCCCAGGACCAGGGTTGGGAACCAGTGGCCTAAGGTTAGATCCTTGGGAGACGCATACAACTGCCCTGGTCTTCACTCAGCAGGCAGTACATGTATTTTCTAGTTAATGTCAGATAATGATATCCAAGTGATCTATTAGCCTGTGTACTGCAGGACTTAATTATACATAGAAGGAAGGAAAAGGTTATTTCACACAAGCCCTGCACTGCCGTTCACACTACACCGTACCATATTTGCAGTGGTTTATTGCTGCACAAACATTTAATCAAGTACACACAGAACGTCACTTTCTCAAAACAGCCAACGTTGTTAAAAATATCACGGTTCCAGGCAACTGTAGATAAGCTGACCACAATCATGCTGTACTTCACAGCAAGTTCACTGCAGACCTAGAACATGTGTTTCTTTTACTGCAGCACTATGAAGAACATTATCATTACCCTAGAGAAGGTAACCCCAGATTAGTGCTAATCGGAAAACCAGCTGTCGCAGAAAAGCCTGTTTCTACTTTGGCATCCAGCAGTGGCTTCATTTAGCTCTGTTTACAGTTTGAACTCCCTCAGGTTAGCTTTGTATTTCCAAACACTAAGATCTTCAGTTTCAGTGTTTGTTTTCTCATTGTCACAGATTTGTTTATACATTTTTATAGCACAACCTGCATGAATATTAACGTTCTCTCCTGGAGAGGCGCAACATAATGATTCAACTCAGGACTGCTGCACGTGTAACTGCACTATCTCTAAGACTGTGGTTACAACGCTCGCTTGCAGTGATCAGGGTGGCCGGTTTGCACCCAGCCTCCTCCCTGTTGCATACACAATGTTTAAATGCATGGTTTGGATGCTTAGTTAATATTATATGGTCTGCTGTACGATACAAGCGCCACGACTGGGTTTACTGGCCGCTCTGACCTTGAGTTGGTGAAGTCTTTGCTGCTAAAATGTTACAAATAAATTAAAACAATATGGGAAGCTACCTGTGACTCAACGGTCAAAAGTTTCACCATTTATTTCTGATTATTATTAATAATGTGAGGCTTGTATAGTCATGGTCGATACGCAAACGTGGGTGCAAAAGGCTTTATTAGGATAGCACACAGGCGTGCAGAGCTAGAGGGATAGTGCAGCTGTTTACTTAATAATAAGTCTCACATTTCTCTCTCAACCTGCTTGCAGAGGGAGGGGAGGGTATCACTGGAACAGCACAGTGCTTTACCACCCATACCCACTGAGACCTGAATGAATACCACAAAACAGTTAAACCTTTAATACATAGTAACCGCTAGCTTGATAAAAAACGAAATTGAAATAGTTACACGAATGTATAATATTTTTAGTGGATGAGGAATGGGGAGAAAACATAAGTCAGTTTATGAATATTCAAAAGAAAATGAAGTATACAAAAAGCAAAAATAGCAGAAGTGGGTCAGATGAGGCAGAGGATGCATATCGCTGCAAATACTGCTGCATCGAGGTACATGTTTGCAGTGACAATAAAGGAATATACTGAAAAACAAGCGACACATTAAACTAAAATAAGAAAGTGAAAAGAGACCAGCAATCCATTTATCGGCTTTTACACACGCTTTAATAAAAACAGAGCGCAGAATGACTGTGTTAATGAGTTTGTCAGAGCGCTGTGCTTTGCTGGACAGCCACTGTTTATTGCAGAGGTATGTGTTGGTGAGTCTTATTTCCATCCCTGTATTGTGATACATGTTGTGTTGCGACCTGCACATCGTGATATGTAATTTTATCATGAGATTAGTAACGTTCCATTCCTACACAATATATGCTTTTTTAGTCTACTGTTTCTCCAGCCTGTATGCAGCCACAGTGATATCCTTCTCTTGTAACCCCTCAGATGGGTGACGGTGGCATGAATCGGAGCCTCAGCATGCCAGGAAGCACGGGGAGCGGATACTCGGGAGCTGAGGATGGTGGGATGAATGGCTTGACACCACAGCAGGGTCAGGTGAGCACAGGAGCTGCGTTACCCTTCACACAGGGATTCAAGCACACACTAGCCCTGCTGCTCCTAGTCCTGGCTTTCAAAACTACCTTCAGTTAAAGTATATTATTTAAAT
This sequence comes from Acipenser ruthenus, assembly GCF_902713425.1. Lineage (NCBI taxonomy): Eukaryota > Metazoa > Chordata > Actinopteri > Acipenseriformes > Acipenseridae > Acipenser > Acipenser ruthenus. Next base: position 8,338,537 of record NC_081211.1, read on the forward strand.
GAAGTTGAACATATTATTCCTCTCCTTATTGCTGCATGAACAACTCCTATAAGTAAACCTAGACTCAGGTGTGACTTATTAGTTATTTGCCTTCTGTTTTTGCCACTCACTTAAAGAACTATGGTAATTCAGCCAAGATGTTTTTGTCTTCAATCAAACATTTAATAAATATGTATGACTTAAATGTGAAATTTATTCTGCTGTGCACAAAGGTGATTCTGTGTATTTCAGGCTGTACGTGTTTTGCATGCTGCCTTTTTCTGTAATTTTGTTTTTATTTGCAGGTGTTGAATTTGATCAAGACGTGTAAAGAAGTGCAAGGGATAAGTATTCAGGACATCAAAATCAGGCTTAAGGGAATGAACGCCCTGGCCATCAAGTGAGTCCCCTATCCTTGTCATAATGTGATACAGCCCGCGACCCACAAACAAGCCTGTTTTATATACAGGGCGAGTCATAATTCACCCAATGTTGTTTTGCATTGTTTTAAATTCTACTGAAGTTATTGAACTCCTCTGCTGGCCCATCGTTGTCACTGAGTCTCTGTCGGACATTTCTCCTTTGCATATCATCCTCCGCATACCCTCCAGATTTTCTGGTGCTCTGTCTGGTCTTGTGTAATGGTGGCAGAGCCTGCGTCAACTGTGTCTCCAGATTCCTCAGGACCAGTGCTAGTTCTATAGAATAAGATACATTATCTGGAGTTGGCTGACCTGCCCAGGAATCTGAATTCATTCAATCCTGCAGCACTTCATCATCACTGCAAACACCATGGCAGTTATAATATTACAGATCTGAAAGAACAAATAAATAAATAACTACATATACAGATAGATCATTCAATGCATATATACATATACAGCTAGATCAATAAATACATACATATACAGAGATCAATAAATAACTACATGTACAGATAGATCATTCAATAAATACATATATACAGATAGATCAATAAATACATATATACAGATAGATCAATAAATAACTACATATACAGATTGATCATTCAATAAATACATACATATACAGATTTTGCAAAAAACTTTGCAAAGCTTGCAGTAGCTAAAAGGTCATGGTGAAACAAAATTCAACAACTGCAACAGCATGGGGTGCAACCGTGAATCAAGCCCTCGTATCAAGGGTAAACATGTTATCGCAAGTCTACCAAAAGCCATAATAGTAGTACAGTATTTCATGTTAGATTTTGAAATGTCACATTTTTCATTAAGTATATGGAGAACTACAAAGCGGTATGTAATTCAATATGTTAATGTAACACTGTTCAGCAGGTTTCATTTGACTTTATGAAGCAAAATGTTTTAATTCTATAGGAGGATGCAAAACTTTTGGCCATAGGTTCAAAACAACCTGCCTATCGCAAGCGGTGTAAGTCAAATCAAATCAAATTATTTATAAAGTGCCATTCACTCCAAAGGCATCTCAAGGTGCTGTACAGAAACAATAATTCAGTCAAATACAATCCAAAAAATACAATATACAGGAAAACAATGTTTAAAAAGACAGTAGAGGCACACTAGGATAGAAAGCCCAATGTATAGAAGTAAGACTTAAGTCTCGATTTAAAAGCTGTAACAGTCTCAGCCTCTCTAACAAAGGTTGGAAGGGCATTCCATAGCTGTGGTGCTCTGTGTGTGTGAGAAAGCCCTTCCACCTGTTTTAATTGTACTCACCCTCGGGACAATCTAGAGACCTGCGTCCTGTGATCTCAGTGAATGACTGGGTGCATACGGGGTGACACTCAGAACACCTGCGTCCTGTGATCTCAGTGAATGACTGGGTGCATACGGGGTGACACTCGGAACACCTGCGTCCTGTGATCTCAGTGAATGACTGGGTGCATACGGGGTGAGGAACTCTTGTAAACAAACGGGTGCCAGGCCATTCTGGGTTTTATAGGTTAGCAGCAGAATCTTCAAATCAATTCTAAACTCCACCGGCAGCCAATGTAAAGAAGCTAGAACAGGGGTAATGTGTTCCCTTCTCCTAGTTTTAGTTGGGATCCTAGCGGCGGTATTTTGGATAAACTGGAGTCAAAATAGCACACTTTTTGGGATTCCAGATTGGAGAAGATACAGTAATCAAGTCTGGATGATACATGTGCATGCAGAAGTCTCTCAGCATGACGTGGGAATTGTGTCATTTTTGCAATATTTTGCAAATGAAACTTGATAGTAACTTCTCTAATATGTTTCTCAAATTCTCAAGTTTTGTATTTCTGATCTAAGACCTGAAGAGAAGGTACTAAGCTCATGCTCTTGTAATACCACATGATTTATTTGTTTTTTGGAACCCACTAGCATAACCTTTGTATTTTCTGAGTCATCCAGCACTTAATATCTGCTAGACAAGCCGTAAGCAGCCCGCCAGCACAAGTATATCCTGGCTTTACGGACAAATAAAGCTGTGTGTCGTCCACATAACAATGGTAATTCACTCCATGTCTATGGATAACGTCACCCAGAGGAAGCATATATAGTGAGAACAACAATGGACCCAGGTTAGAGCCCTGTGGGACCCGATATAGGACATCAGACCTTTCAGATATGTCCTCCCCATAAGAGACAAACTGGAATCTGTCTGCAAGATAGCACTTAAACCACGAAAGAACAGTGTCAGCTAGTCCCACAGTGTATTCAAGGCATAAATAAAGAGACAAGTCTAGCAGTTTAAAAAGGGCTGGAAGTTTGGTTCAGTTAGAACATGGCCGATAGCAGCTACACAAAGACCACTAGAGGAATCAAACATCGCCGATGGAGGCTGTAAAGGGAGTAATAAACTTCATAAATTCACGAGACAAACCTTTTGACTAAAAGGGCATTGATAAAGACGAGTCGAAATATTTGTCATTACATGTATTGTGTTTTTAGTATTTCTGAGTTTTGAAACATTGATGGCTGGTTTTGTTAACCCAGATCAGCACTCCGCTTGGACTACCTTACCTAAGGTAACATTAGGTAGTCCAAGGTAAGTGCTAATTGACATCTGTTAAACCAGCTGTAAGTATTTTATATTGTGCTTAGTCAAAGTAATTGGGCAGATGGCTGTTAAGTGATTTATCAATTCAAATTCAGCTTTCCACGTAGGGAATCACTGCTACAGTTTTAAAATACAACTTTATTGTATTGTACCTTTATTTTCATCTTTTGTACACTGGAAGACCTTGAAATAACAAGACCTATAATTTTGACTAAATGATCAACACCAACTAAATGATCTTTTTCTCCTTTTATTTTGAACGCAGGCAGGCTGTGGAGTTTCTCGGTAATGAAGGGCACATTTATTCCACTGTGGACGAGGACCACTACAGATCAACAGAGTCGGAGAACTGAGAAACGAGGAGGAATCCACTCCTGTTAGTGCTGCCCGAACATTTTCTTTTTCGACGCTTCGAAGAACTGAAGGGCCATCCACTTGGCATCTGCATTTTTAATAGAGTCGTGTGAACGAAAAACTGATAAGACGTGTATTGGTTTATTTCGGTTAGTTCCTGCTTTTAAAAGCATCTGTTTTATATCCTGAATAAAGAGGAACCCTACAGTCTTACTGGAACACTTCTTTTTAAAGATGCTTAAAAAATATTAAACAATACACCCCCCCTCTCCCAAATGAGTATCTTGTACGAGCACTTAAATACAATATCCCATTGCAATAACACTGGTGGCATTTTAGTTATACTTCAGTTTTGGCTGACAGTCTTGTCGTATTCGTTTTCTATTTGGGACTCTTCTTTTGATCCCCAAAGCAGTGCAAATAAAAGCTGTCATTTGCAGTACTGGTACATAAAAGGTTGTGTGGTTCTGAATCGGATTAGTATCTATTTCATAAACGGCGTCTGTGACTATTGAGTCAAAGCTGACTTTCCCATAATGACGCAGGGGAGAGAGATCCAGAGATGAGCGTTTTAGATTTGTATATGTGTTTCCTCAGACCTCAATACTTACAAATAGTGAACCTCCACATCTATCCATGAAGCATGCTGTGAACCCCAGTTCCTCAGCACTTTCAGGGTGTTATTCCCTCGTTGTAAATCCCCTTATCCCTGTGACTAGGAAGGGGAGTTAGGGTTAGGGTGGTGGTAATGAAACCAACGAAGAGGAAAATTTGAATTGTTTTAGTGCTCAATAAGGCATGACTTACTGAAGTCATAAAGACTTCTAGCAGTTGGTGTAGTTGCTCACATTTGACATTTAAATTGTTAACTGTACCATGTGGCTTATTTTTAATTAAAAATAATTCATCTCTAAGTGTTTCTATATATTTTAATTGTTCATTTATGATCTTTTTAGTACACCTGGATTCAGTCTTATTGTTTATTTAGTAGACAATATTTGTTTATTTAGTAGACGCCTTTATCCAAGGCGACTTACAGAGACTCGGGTGTGTGAACTATGCATCAGCTGCAGAGTCACTTACAATTACGTCTCACCCGAAAGACGGAGCACAAGGAGGTTAAGTGACTTGCTCAGGGTCACACAATGAGTCAGTGGCTGAGCTGGGATTTGAACCGGGGACCTTCTGGTTACAAGCCCTTTTCTTTAACCACTGGACCACACAGCCTCCTTATTGCTGTTTCAGTGCCAATGACAAGAGCCGCCTTCATTTTGCAGACCTCATGCCTCATGTTCCTAAAAGATCAGGATTGCAGCCATGCATAATAAAAGTACTGTATTAAACACAGAATATGGATAATAAAGCTTGCCACGGGTATTCTTAAGAGCATTAATCTGGGATATATGGAGGAACCGATCGGTGTGTATGCCAAACCTACGTTGTTACACGTGCATCCAGTAGATCTAGACCACGTGACCATTCTACTAACTTTGTGTTTACAGCAGTGGCGAGGGATGTATGTTGCTTCCCTGTTACCCATTTTGTACTTCCATTAGCGACATCGGTCTCAAATGTAGAAACACATGTTATAGCAAACGTGTTTTCATTTTAAAACAGGATATCTGGTACTACTCAAGGTTAAAGAAAGTTCTCATAGTCTATGCCTTGTTTTCAGGATATATGTTACACTTGTGCTTCCTGGGTCATTTCAACTCAGTGCCTAAGCATGGCCCTGGCTGAAAGCATGTGAATCAATAGGGGAAGCAGCTGATTGGTTAATGACAGGACAAGTTCCCATCCAGGTGAAATGACCAAGCTAGTGCAGCACTAACTGAAAGCATAGCCTGCAAAATGACATGCATTTAACCATAGTACCAGATGGCATGTTTAAAATGAGAAATCCTGTAACGTGTTTCAAAGCTAGCGGCCTGTATAATGAATGAAGATGCGCAACAGGTGAGAGAATTATTTTGTTGGCTAAAATTAAATTAGTAATTTAGTCAGCCTCATAAAAGTTCAGCCCTGTTTAAAATGTAGCTGTGTTTTATATTATTGCTGTTCATTAAAAGTGCAAAAAATATGTCATTGTTGGGGAAAAAGAAAAGGCTTCATCTAAAAATAAACCCCATGACTGGTGTTTGTATGGTAAGCTTATGACCACGTGACCTGTGTTCGTATGGTAAGCTTATGACCACGTGACCTGTGTTCATGTGGTAAGCTTATGACCACGTGACCTGTGTTCGTATGGTAAGCTTATGACCACGTGACCTGTGTTTGTATGGTAAGCTTATGACCACATCACCTGTGTTCGTATGGTAAGCTTCCCATGTGGTAGTGCTTATATTGATCAGTCCTGTTTCTGTGTTCTTCATACAATGAGTTGCTTCAACCCTGGGACCATTTGAGTCCCAATTCTCTGTGAATTTCTTGGGTGCTCTTGACGTCCTGCACAAAACCATGTTGGTAACAAGATCTCCAAAGCTGCTGAATAGATTTATTTCAAGCTGCAGTATCATAGGTGTACAGTAAAGGTGTGTTGATTTTATTTAGGGAAGGTTCAGGTCTAAAAAAATACATTTATATATCCATATGAAATCTTACAAAACAAATTACAACAAAGTTGATGAAGGCATTAGGCCAGTGGTTTCCAACCATGGTCCTGGGGACCCCCTGTGTCTTCTGATTTTCATTCCTACTGAGCTCTCAATTACTTAACCCTTAATTGAACTGATAATTTGTTTAATTAGACTTTTTGAATTGTTCACGGCTCTTAAAAAGTTGCAGATTTCAAGTTACTTATAAAATGTAATTGAGCTCAGCTGTAATGAAAACCAGAAGACACAGGGGGTCCCCAGGACCAGGGTTGGGAACCAGTGGCCAAAGGTTAGATCCTTGGGAGACGCATACAACTGCCCTGGTCTTCACTCAGCAGGCAGTACATGTATTTTCTAGTTAATGTCAGATAATGATATCCAAGTGATCTATTAGCCTGTGTACTGAAGGACTTAATTATACATAGAAGGAAGGAAAAGGTTATTTCACACAAGCCCTGCACTGCCGTTCACTACACCGTACCATATTTGCAGTGGTTTATTGCTGCACAAACATTTAATCAAGTACATACAGAACACACTTTCTCAAAACAGCCAACGTTGTTAAAAATATCACGGTTCCAGGCAACTGTAGATAAGCTGACCACAATCATGCTGTATTTCACAGCAAGTTCACTGCAGACTTAGAACATGTGTTTCTTTTACTGCAGCACTATGAAGAACATTATCATTACCCTAGATAAGGTAACCACAGATTAGTGCTAATCGGAAAACCAGCTGTCGCAGAAAAGCCTGTTTCAACTTTGGCATCCAGCAGTGGCTTCATTTAGCTCTGTTTACAGTTTGACCACACAGCCTCTGTTTACAGTTTGAACTCCCTCAGGTTAGCTTTGTATTTCCAAACACTAAGATCTTTTTGTTTTCTCATTGTTGTCACAGATTTGTTTATATATTTTTATAGCACAACCTGCGTGAATATTAACGTTCTCTCCTGGAGAGGCGCAACATAATGATTCAACTCAGGACTGCTGCACGTGTAACTGCACTATCTCTTAGACTGTGCCTCCTCCCTGTTGCATACACAATGTTTAAATGCATGGTTTGGATGCTTAGTTAATATTATATGGTCTGCTGTACGATACAAGCGCCACGACTGGGTTTACTGGCCGCTCTGACCTTGAGTTGGTGAAAATCAGCTTGCAGCTCACACAGCTCCCCATTCTATATGTGATGCAATCTCTCTGATCCAAGCCAGCCCTTTTGAAATACTTTCGCATTGACTCTGGATGCTTGGTATTCCAATCACCGTTGTGTTTTTTTTTTGGAGGGGGGTGGTGGTTTGCAGTCTTTGCTGCTAAAATGTTACAAATAAATTAAAACAATATGGGAAGCTACCTGTGACTCAACGGTCAAAAGTTTCACCATTTATTTCTGATTATTATTAATAATGTGAGGCTTGTATAGTCATGGTCGATACGCAAACGTGGGTGCAAAAGGCTTTATTAGGATAGCACACAGGCGTACAGAGCTAGAGGGATAGTGCAGCTGTTTAATTACTAATAAGTCTCACTCACATTTCTATCTCAACATGCTTGCAGAGGGAGGGGAGGGTATCACTGGAACAGCACAGTGCTTTACCACCCATACTCACTGAGACCTGAATGAATACCACGAAACAGTTAAACCTTTAATGACTGGCTTTCCGAAAATAATATACAATTTGACTTTAAATTAATTACAAAAGAACAGTTAAATAATATCCTGAGAGATTTCTATTCTGGGCTGGAATCCACAATGATTTCTTAAGTTTCTCTTACGTTTTTCTTAAGATAGATATTTTTTTCTTAAGTTCTATTCATGAAGGGTGATAATAGAATTCTTAACTACGAAATTCTTAAGAAATTCTTAAGCCGTTACCAAGGAATTTCATTACCCGTTACCAAGGAAGCTAAACTAACTAATAATAACACTCAATATATTTTTTAAATAGCCCGCTGTACTAAGTAAGCCCGAGGCGCTGTTGTTGACAAAAAGGGCTGTATTTTGGTGCATAAAAAAACCTTTTTCAAACTTTAAAACATATTTTGACATGTTTTTATGTTAAGCTTTACTGAATAATTTATTGTATTTGGAGAACATTAACTGTAATTTGTGACTTCGGAGATATTCCAGGGGATTCTTTCGATCTATCAAACGCCTTTCAGTCCTCAAATCTTCATTTATTATGTCTTGAACCACAAACGCTGCCATGATACGCAGCTACTAATGATAGAACGAGCTACGAATTTTATTAAGTCACCTCAAGAGTTCTTGTAAGTTTTTTTCTTATATTTAAGAAAATATTATGTCTAAGAATCATTGTGAATTGCACTTAAGAAAAATTATGAACTTACGAAATTCTTAAGAAGTTTCCATGGTAACTAAGATAAGAATTTTCTTAAATTGCTTTGTGGATTCCAGCCCTGGTAACAAATACCTAACAACGCACCAAGAAGTGACAATAAACAGCACAACCCATGCCCTCTCGTGCCTTATTGCTTAAACATAAAAAAGGATTCATATACTGTACATCTTAATCCTAATGATCTTGGTGATGGACCCTGAGTGTTCTGCTTCACTTAACTGTCACTGCGGACATTATCTCAGATAGCAATGCTGAAGCATGAAGAGTTTAAAACACTCTGAGGAAGCTGACAGGATGGGATAGCACTTCCACTGTTCAGAAAGCAGTCAGGCATCAAACAGGACACCCAGAGGGTTTCAGGGGTCCTGAGAAGACGTCCTCAAATCACACCCGCTGCTGCTGGGGAGAGAGAAACACGAATCAGACATCTTACACCAATCAGACATTCAAACTGGGAGGGTCCTTGAAAAATGTGCTTCTTCATTACCCAGTTTTTGGTCTGTTAAAATAATAAATAATAAATCCTATTTTTTGCGATTTGTCATGTGACAACTAGGGAATTAACCAATCAGAGACCAGCTTCAATGCACGTGGTCCAGCAGTATCCAATGACGGAGGTGTAATAGCGTCAGATATCCGTCAGATTTTGTAGAGACAAAAAAGAGCTATATTTGAAGCAGATTCACAGCTTCAATTGCACCTTTTTCATATCCAATACTACTACAACTACTACAAAGAAGAAGAAGAAGAAGAAGAAGAAGAAGAACAAGAACAAGAACAAGAACAAGAACAAGAACAAGAACAAGAACAAGAACAAGAACAAGAACAAGAAGAAGAAGAAAGGGAGCAGAGTTTTTCTGGTCAGGATGTTTCCATCACTACCTGTCTTTTCAGTAGAACAGTATTGCCTCATGAGAGCTCTTTATGGTGTCCTCAATTGACTCGTAATCGTGATCGCTGTCCTCGTCAGAAACAGCAACTGAAAGACACAATAGGTTAGGCTAGCAGAGAAATCCTCCAACACTGTGAAGCTCTCACAGTTCTCTTGAGTGCAGACCACAGTCATGGTGTTTCTCACACTAAACTAATGAGAAGACTAGCTCAGCTCCTTTTAAAGGTCAAGGTTTACCCTTGTGTGCTAGCTGTAGCACTTTCAGATCGTTCTATTAGAATCTTTACTGAAGCGTTTTACCAACACACAGTATAATCTAAGAGAAAACCCTATTTATACCAGTAGTGATGTTCTGCATGACTATATCAGTTATTTCCATGCTACAACCAAAGCAAATAGAAACCTTCCGTTTAGATTTCAGTCCTTCTGTCCCACCTTTGATTTTTTTCTTGGCCTTCGTGGCTTTGGGGGTCTTGGTGTATTCGTTGAGGTGGGCGTCCTCCTTTCCCTTCCCCTTGGGTCTCCTGGGGGCTAGCACTGGGGGCTTGTCAGGAAAGCTCGTAAGAGTCTGTGTGATAAAAGAAAGGGCTTTACCTGTCCTTTTATACTAATGCACCACAGTAAATCTTGTTTAAAAGCATATTTATTTGAAAAGGCATTTCTTGGTACGTTGCCATTAGGTTGTGAATTGATTTGAAATAGCTGACTAACAAATAAAAATGTCTTGAGCGCTTTGAGAGGACCTGGTTTTGAAAGGCGCTATATACATGCAATGTTGTTGTTGTTGTAAATCTTTACAGTAGGTTGCCGTCTACCCTGGTTTTTCCTGCTCATGTTTGTTATGTCATATTTCTTTTCGAAACTGGGCCTTTCAGACCTTTCCAATGAATGGAAGTACACAATAGGTAAGCAGGGCCGGATAAACGCAGGGGCTTTAGGGGCTGCAGCCCAGGGCCTCAGATTTTGAGGGGCCTAAAAAATATATATAATTTATAATACAATATCTAATAAGTCGCGTGTGACTGTCTGGATAGGAACAACAGGTCTGTTTAACCCAGCCGTATTGCGTTGGAGGAGCGGGGACTGTCTGATCATGACTTTTATCAGGTGTGCTGCAGCGCAAACGCGACGCAGATCAGAATCTGTAAATGTCTGACAAAGCAGCACCTAGGAAGTATGAGAGAGACGCTGAAAAGCAGAAACACAACAAGTACAACAAGAGATATGTTAAACAAAACACCAACGCTGACACGCTATTTTAATACAATACCAACAAATGTATGAAGGTACCAGTACTTTGGAAAATACTAACGCACGCCTTAACCAGCGAGATATGATTGGCTGTTTCACTTCTTTGGCTCTGAGCTTCCTGCTACTTTCCTAATGGCTGATGGGATTTGCAGTTACTTTTAATAAACCATTAGACGCAAATTGGACCGGACCAAATGACACTGTAATGAATGAACCGTGGGGGCTGGATAAAGTACCTCTGAGGGCCGGATTCGACCCGCGGGCCTTGTGTTTGACACCCCTGCTCTGGAGGGAACTGTGTACATGAGTTAGTAACAGCTGTGGTAACAGTCAAAGCTATCTAAACAGTAACTTCATGGTTGGTTAACTGTACAAGGAAACAAGGCCCCCTGAGTGTCCAAACGCCCAAGACCTTGTCGAAGTAGCTAAAAGAAGTTGTATTCAATGGCTTTAAAACCGAAAGCTTTTATGACATTGGATTTCTTGCACAATGACTGTCTGTGTACAGCCTTGGGACGCCACGGCAGGAAAAATGTCAGCGGCCCGGAGAGGAAAATAGTCTTCCAATCGACTTCTAAACCAATGCTGAAGTTAATTGCGATTGATTGGTGTACTCAATTGTAAACATGAGGAAGGACAGCTGTTCTTGTTTTGAAATCAACATGTTAATGAATGGATTTATTGAATACCTGCTGATAAATATTTCTTAAAGATCTCTACTGTAGGACATAACAACTGGGAATCCCTTTAGAAATAAGTGGGGCTGTTATATCTACTCTGAGATCATTTTTTGTATATAATTTAGTATCATGGAAAAACACTGATTTCTGGTTAGCTTGGAAAACTGTATCCCTACAACCCTCCCCCTGGCACTCACACTCGCACTCACACACACATACACACACTCACACACACACACACACACACTCACACACACACACACACACTCGCACACTCGCACTCACACACACACTCGCACTCACACACACACTCGCACACTCACACACTCGCACACACACACACACACACACACTCACACACACACACACACTCGCACACACACACTCGCACACACACACACTCGCACACTCGCACTCTCACACACACACACTCGCACACACACACACACTCGCGCACAAACACACTCGCACTCACACACACACACACACTCACACACACACATACTCGCACACACTCGCACACACACACTCACACTCGCATTCGCACTCACACACACACACACACACACACACACTCGCACACATACACACTCGCACTCACACACACACACACATACACTCGCACTCACACACACACACACACACATACTCGTACACACTCGCACACACACACACACACTCGCACACACACACACACACACACACACACACACACACACACACACACTCACACACTCGCACACACACACAAACTCGCACACACACACACACACACTCACACACACTCACACACACACACACACTCGCACACACACACACACTCGCACTCACACAGTGATTCTTACCGGAGAGGGGCAGAGCCTCTGTGGGTTTTCAGAGATGGTGAGCTTGGCCAGTCGGGGCGGAATGGTCTCCACAGAGTGAAGGGGTGGGACTTTAGCCAGATCCTTAGTCTTTTCCGGGACTTTTGACGAAGATGTTCTCCTCTTGGGCGGCCGGGGAGGCGGGGCCACGTTCGAGACGGTGAGCTTGCGGAAGTCGTAGTAGAAATTGTCCGTCACCTCACATAAGTGCTGCTGCTTCAGGACAGGGGCCTTGTTCTTTTCCCAGGGCAGGGGGTCTTTGGTGAAGGAAACTGACATGTTGATCCATTTGGCAGGCAAGTAGAAGCAGTCCTCGGGGGCAGCTGGTAAGCTGGCCAGTACGGTGGGCTCCAGGGTGACCTCCTCCAGCCGCAGAGTGGAGAAGGTGCCCAGGAGATCATTCTCCAAGGAAGGGTCCCGAACCGCCACCTTCACATCCAGGGGCAGAATGAATTTCTCACAGATGTCCAGAATACTGTACTTTGTGTGGTCACTGATCTTCTCCAGAAAGCTCCCTTCTAGGTACATGGGTAGCGAAATCTGCTCACAGTCCTCCTCATCATCATCACATTCATCGCTTACCCGGTTGCACACCAGCCCAGACTCCTTTCCCAGGCAGCTACCCTCCACCTGGTTTTGATCAAGCACCTCAAGCTGGTCTCCAATACTCAGGGCAGGGAGATCCTCTTCAAGGCTCTCACAGTACTTGGAGACGGTGACTTTCATGCCGGCATTCTTGCTGGCGGCCACAGAGAGGTCATAGACGGTGTGGAATTCTCGGGGTCTCCTCCGGAAGCGTCCCCCGTAGCTCTGCAAGATCAGGAAGTACCTCTTGGGCTTCTTGCCAGCCACAGTGGAGGCCAGGACCATCTTGGAGTGGAGAGCTCCGTGGATCAGGAGGTGGTTGCCTTTCCGTAGCGCCGGCAGCCACTCGCATTTGAAGAGAGGCTGGCTCTCGGGTCCCTCCAGGATTTCCGAGAGCGTTGGGAAGACGTCGTGAGGCTGGGACAGGATCTCGCTCAGGGATAGGGGGGAGATGAAGGTCACGTCTCGGCACTGTTCAGTCACGTCTATCAAATCCACCTCCAGGGTCGAGGGCATCTTTACTAAGTTCTTTCTTACTGGAGAAGAAAGACAGAACACTTTGATTAATTTATTTTGTTAGATATATTTAAGCAAGATGGATCCACTGAGATGCAGCATCCTGTTTTTAGTATGCAGATTCACTGAGGTAAGGGACTAAAGACTCACTGAGGTAGGGGCTAAAGATCCACTGAGATAGGGGCTAAAGATTCACTGTGGTAGGGGGCTAAAGATTCACTGAGACAGGGGGCTAAAGATTCACTGAGGTACGGGGCTAAAGATTCACTGAGGTAGAGGGCTAAAGATTCACTGAGACAGGGGGCTAAGGATTCACTGAGGTACGGGGCTAAAGATTCACTGAGACATTGGGCTAAAGATTAACTGAGATAGAGGGCTAAGGATTCACTGAGGTACTGGGCTAAAGATTCACTGAGACAGGGGGCTAAAGATTCACTGAGGTAGAGGGCTAAAGATTCACTGAGACAGGGGGGCTAAAGATTCACTGAGGTACGGGGCTAAAGATTCACTGAGATAGAGGGCTAAAGATTCACTGAGACAGGGAGCTAAAGATTCACTGAGGTATGGGGCTAAAGATTCACTGAGACAGGGGGCTAAAGATTTGTGTGAAAGTTCGTTTGGTCGGGCATCTGCTTTACCAGGCTTTCATTATGCTTTATTGCACTTTGCAATGCTTTTACTGAGGTAAACTTTCATAAGGGAAGCACTCCTGCAAAAGATATATGACTGGGATTTGAGACAGGGAATTGAGATGGGCAGTTGTCGGTACTGCTGTCTTTGTTGCTTTGTCTTTCAGTGTTGTGCCCTTAGTTGCAAAACGGGGTTAAAATGTAGGAATATGTCATTGTGGGTTATGAATAAAATCCCATTAAAAAATCAACACATGATGGGTGATATTCAATCAACCTAAACAGTAATTGATCTAAATGCTGTAACTGTTTAAAGAATTAATAAAAAATAAGTAGCTTCAATTATCAGCTCAAAGCAGCTCAATGGACCTGATGAGTTGATGATACTGACACCAGCACATAACATTTACTTGCCTCTCTACTGTAGAGCTTGCTCTCCAGTTGAATGGTAAGACGTTCACTTTGAACTGCATGGTTTATACAGTTCAATATATTTTTGATTCACTTTATTAAGCAATTATTAAATGTTCTCAAGCTCATGACCCTGATCCCTGTCGCCAGGGATTTCATCCCCTGTGTGGAAAAGACCTATTGAGAATCCCCTTTTTAAAAGCTTACCACAGTATTCTGTCATGGTATCATTGCAGTTTCACCATGCTTTCTACATGGTTATACTGGCATTTACCACAGTTTACCCTGTTTTGCCATGTTTATAATTATACCTTAAAATACCTGGCTATTCTTTACAATGCTCACCTATGTTTTGTTCACTGTGCTGTATTACACGTTGTTGTGCTGTTACTATAGTAACCCTCTAGAAGGATAGTGGTGCTTACAGTGCATGATGGCCTGGATCTCATAGACAGGGCAGAGCAGCAGTGCGCCCTGGGACTGGGCCTGGCGATCGCACATCCTGACCCGGCGAGAGCAGAGGTGGGGGGATGCCAGGAGCTGGGAAAGGGAGTATCTCTGCTCGTCCAGGCACTCGTAGAACTCCCCGTGACAGGACAGGGGGATGTGCAGGGAGACCTGCTCCTGCTCCCCATCCATGATGCAGTGAGCTGTCCGCCGGCCCCCACGCTCCTCCACGCTGACGAAGGTCAGGGGCTCCCCGCTGCGCACCACCAGTCCATCGTAGAACACGTCCACGCTGCTCATGAAGCAGAAGGACCTGTCCTCGTCTGTCCCCATCCGCACCATGGTCACAATCTCCTCCACTGTGGAGTAGGGCAGGGACTCTGGCAGCAGCTCAAAGGAACCTGGGCAACAAGCAAGAGGAAGAGGCAGTAACTGTCAGGAGATACAGAGCCAGCTTCCCAGCGTTTCAGTGTGTTTAACATGCTTAACACACCTGTGTCAAGGGAAAGTGTGTTTGAAAACAGACAGTGGACGTACTTACAGGCTTTTGATGCCATGGTAACTACACTCACTTATTTCTGTTCTACATCTTTTAATGTGTTTGTGATGTCACTTACTACATAGTTAACAATGTACGATCTGCTATTCCTTTCTATTTAATCCTACAGGCATCTGGGTACTGAGTCTAATATATATATATATATATATATATATATATATACATACATACATACACACAGACACACATATACACACTGCTGTGCAAAAGTCTTAGACATGTTGCATTTTTCTACTCTGATGCATTATGAGCATCAATAATTTCCTCAAAGCCTCCAATAATTTTTTACTTTTATAACAACCTTGACTAACATATAGAAGGAAAAACACTGAGTGAAATAGCTTGCATCACTTTCAAGGTGTGGTATCCGAAGCATAATCAACAAGTACAGAGAAACATCATCTGTAATTGCCAAATCCAGGACTGGAAGACCCAAAAAGCTGTCTAACAAGGATGAGCAAAACTTGAAGATAATATCTTTAAGGTTTAGAAAGAAGACCAGCATTGAATTGAGAACAGAACTGGCAGAAGGCACAGGTGTCGTTGTCCATCAAATCAACAGTACGAAGATCACTCTTGAAATCAAAGTGATGCAAGCTATTTCACTCAATGTTTTTCCTTCTTTTGAAAGTCAAGGTTGTTATAATAGTAGAAAACACTAGTTGGAGGCTTTGAGTAAATTGTTGATGCTCATAATGCATCAGAGTAGAAAAATACAACATGTCTAAGACTTTTGCACAGCAGTGTATATATACTATATATATATATATATATATATATATATATATATATATATATATATATATATATATGAATTATGGGTAATCCAGATATGCAAATTTCAGCATTATAAGATCCCATTGAAATCATGTGAAAGTCGCAATTTGATTGGCTTTTGTAATGCTGAAATTTGCATACCCTGATTACCTATAATTTTATAGCTACTACTTTCTCTCGCTTAACTCAAAAGCTACCTGTCTGTCTACATATCTATCTATGTGTGTGTGTGTGTGTGTCATGGAGAATGGAAAACGTGAGATCCATGAAGGGACGCCAATAGATATTGGGTAGGAATTATTGGAATTATTGGAATTATTCCTCATTTTAAATTCACATCTAACACACTGCTTCACAGAAGTTGAGGCTCCTCTTATTAGAAATAAGACTTCATTTAGTAAGACCCGAAAGAGGAACCCGGGACCTCTGACAACATCCTCTTAAAGAGAACTGGACCCCTGGGCAGTATGGCATTGTCAGCTTCTCCTTTCCTGACAGCTTCATCTGCTATTAACATGCGTGTGCATTTATTGAGAAATGTATCATTCAGTCTGTCTTGAGCCTCTTATTGAAATGTATCAATCAGTCTGTCTTGAGCCTCTTATTGAAATGTATTCATCAGTCTGTCTTGAGCCTCTTATTGAAATGTATCAATCAGTCTGTCTTGAGCCTCTTACTGAAATGTATTCATCAGTCTGTCTTGAGCCTCTTACTGAAATGTATCAATCAGTCTGTCTTGAGCCTCTTACTGAAATGTATCAATCAGTCTGTCTTGAGCCTCTTACTGAAATGTATTCATCAGTCTGTCTTGAGCCTCTTACTGAAATGTATCAATCAGTCTGTCTTGAGCCTCTTACTGAAATGTATTCATCAGTCTGTCTTGAGCCTCTTACTGAAATGTATTCATCAGTCTGTCTTGAGCCTCTTACTGAAATGTATCAATCAGTCTGTCTTGAGCCTCTTACTGAAATGTATTCATCAGTCTGTCTTGAGCCTCTTACTGAAATGTATCAATCAGTCTGTCTTGAGCCTCTTACTGAAATGTATTCATCAGTCTGTCTTGAGCCTCTTACTGAAATGTATTCATCAGTATTAAACATCCTGTCCAGGACATTTCAATGTGGTGATAATGAGTAGGGTGACACCAATATTAGTGATATTGCACTGCTGTTTGAAGTTAAATGCCATTTAAGAGACCAGGGGAACATCTGAAACAAGTGGTCAAACGTTTTGCATCACCATATAGAATTAACATGAATTCAAATATTTGTTTTAAAGGAAGGGCAATGTCAGGGAGTGCTGGCATGTCAGGGAGTCTGAGGAAAGGTGTGTGTGCTCTGTGATATATTCATGACAATGGACAGTAATTCAACATTCCTACAAACTGACAAGTATTACTGCATATTTTACCCCAGATCCCTCGCCCGCTTATTAATGGGGTAGACAATATACCCTTCATTGGATCCCAAGAAAGGATATACAGTATATTAGAAACACACTGATTCACCCCTCTGCATTTCAAAAGAATTCAGAGCCAAAGCAGAAGAAGTATTAGTCTGGTGGATAGTTTAGTTTTTAAGATACTGAAAGTAAATTATGAAGGCCAGATCTTTCCTGCAGCCTCTAAAAAGATAGAAACTTCCTCTAAACTGTGGCTTAGATGGTTTACCTGCTACCAGAAAATCTGGATTGTGCCAAATGAGAGAACATTGAGGGGGGTGCAGGATTGTGCCAAATGGGAGAACATTGAGGGGGGTGCAGGATTGTGCCAAATGGGAGAGCATTGGAGGTGGGTGCAGGATTGTGCCAAATGGTATAGGATTGTGTCAAATTAACCCTATCGAAAGCCTACTCTGTCTAAGGAGACAACGACCAGTAGGATTCTTACTTTTATCAGCCAGATGCATTTATTAAAAAGACGTCTAGTACTATCTGATGAATGCCTGTTTTTCACAAAGCCAGTTTGGTCCGAATGAATCAGACATGGAAGGGCCCTTTCTAGCTCTGACGCAATAGTTTACTTTCTATTTTAATATCAGTATTTATTCATGATAATGGACGGGAATTGGCAAAGTGAAGGAGCTTCATTCTTTTTCAGCAGAAGAGAGAATAAGGCTGTGTTTATAGGCTGTGGCCGGGAATTAAAAATGTAGACATGATTAACCAAAAGTGCTTATAAAATTATTATTATTATTATTCATTTCTTAGCAGACGCCCTTATCCAGGGCGACTTACAATCGTTACAAGATATCACGTTATACATTATTTCACATTATACAGATATCACATTATTTTACATACAATTACCCATTCATACAGTTGGGTTTTTACTGGAGCAATCTAGGTAAAGTACCTTGCTCAAGGGTACAACAGCAGTGTCCCACACTGGGGATTGAACCCACAACCCTCCGGTCAAGAGTCCAGTGCCCTAACCACTACTCCACACTGCTGCTCCAAAAAAATTCAATTAGATATCCATCCTGGCCAGTGGATATTCCACGAGGCACGGCAAACACAGCTTTATTAAACGCTTGCCCTTTAGTTAACGGTATGACGTCTGTCTTTGAACTGCAAGGGCATTGGTTCCTGTCCAGCTCTTGCTTCTCCATTGAATTAAAAAGGCTGAGATGCTGCTGAGCCACTACACATTGTAGCCTGATGAAAGCAGGATGCTGAAACCTGTGTCTACTGGACTAACATGTTTGCTTTGATTTACCTTTGTAACTGAGTGGCAGATCGAAGGTCTCTTTGGTGTTCACATCCTCACAGGAGACCTTCAGGAGCTCAGTGCTGATGACCTTCACCAGATCCCCCGTGGACAGACAGACCTCGCTGCCAGACATCTCGTACACGGACCCTGACACACACACACACACACACACACAGACAGAGTTATTGTTCATGAGACACCATTAACCTTCATGGTGAACTGTAGTTAGCCTTCATGGTGAACTGTAGTTAACCTTCATGGTGAACTGTAGTCGTCATTTATGGTGAACTGTAGTTAACCTTTCATTATAGATGAACCCATGAGCAGGTTGCTTAGTGCCATACTTATCCTTTAAAAAAGTTCCCCTAGTAAAAGCCCAGCAAAGGGTAATGAAGCACAGTGAAAGCATGGTAAAGCATAGGCAAGCATTGTGTATCCCAGAGCGGCATGGTAAAGCATATTCAAATTCATGGTAAGGTCTGTGCTGTGGTAGTGCAATAACCACAGCACTTCATGGAATATCCTGTTTATATAACAAGTACAATGTAATGGAAAAGAAAACATGTTTAAACCTGAATTAAACAGCTGAATTTAGAGAATGACTTTCTTTAGATCAAGCTCCTAACTGCTTAGCAAAGTGGTGTCATTTTGGAACAGTGCGATTCTAACATGCTGCCATAGGATTTGAATGAAGGGAAAGCAGGTAGAAAAAACTAATTCGCTCAGCAGTGTTGAATAGGAAGCAGTTATTAAACGCTAGATCTGTGAACACATGGTGCATTAAAGAGTGAGTAGCAGGGAAAACAACGTGTTCATTAGTGGTGTAAACTTTGGATAGGAGCTGAAGTTAACTGAATAGCTTCCTGAGTAACTTCAGAGAAGAGTCTTCGCTGGTAAACACATCTCTCTCGACTTGCTGGAAAGCGACACACACTCATCTGTTTCTCAGCTTCAGCCTCAGTTACTAAATGACTTTATTTGACTGCATTTTGTATTGTTATTGGCAACAGTAAAAAAAATAATGAGTAATTTATTTTACAACAACAACAATAATAATAATAATAATAATAATAATAATAATAATAATAATAATAATAATAATAATAATAATATCAGTAAGATGTAACACATTACTTTTTAGAGCTAGTTCTTGAAACGGTTCTCGAAACGGTTCTCGGAACCCACATAACGAAAATATGCTGCATCAAAGTCTACTACATATTGTGCTACTGTACTTTATACTTGAAGCTGAGGTTAAATACTGTACAGCAACTGACTTGCATGTAAACCTTCAGTGCTTTGGAGTGCTATTAACCAGTGTGATCATAACTGAAGTGATTTTCTCAGAAGTCTCCATTGACTGCCCTTATATTCTGTCTAGGACATTTCAATGGCAGAGGGTGACATTCATAAGAGTATTAGTTGAATGTGGGGAGGAAACAGAACTTGTCAAGTTGTGATGGTTTCCTGAGGAAGGAAGCTGAAACTCTCTAGTTCTCAGGCCACTGACCCCCTCTCCTCCGCCCCCTCCCCTCCCCAGAGTACTTACATGTACTAGAAGTAAGTTGCCAATTATAACAGATTTGCTGTCTCTTAACCTCTTCAGTGCCTTCAAAGAGAGGTCTTGACATACTGTCTCTCCTACCTTTGCTCAGGTAAAGGGCAGTGTTGTGTGATGCACTCCCGTTACAGATTCTGTACCCTGTCAGTAAGATGAGGTTAAAAACTCTATGAGCAAAACTACAGACAAGCCTGGCTTGCACAGTGGTGAAGACACTCGCTTGCAGCATGCATCAACAACGAGGCTTGTCATGACTATATTTTTAAAGGTTGTAACAGTGTATGAACAAATAAGTGTGGTCTGTTTAAAAACACACTGCCTCTATCTGGCCAAGCAATGTCTCATTTGGGTCTCGTTCAAAAGTGGAAATCTTGTGAGATGTCATCGCCAACCAGGTTTAGAGATGCAACTGCAGTGGTTCATTTGAGGATTATTTTCCAGCTATCTACTAATGAAGAAAAATCAAAAACAGTAAGTATAACTGTTATAGATGTATAAAACACACATTAGGAATGTTACCATGTAATACACACATGTGTAAGCGATCAGGATTGAGGGCAGTCTGTGAAACTGGCAGCACACGCAGTCATAGACTACATTATCCCCGCTCCTCTCTTAGATTAGATTGACAATGTGCTGTTGTGTGTTTGCAAAATGTTTCAGGATTTTAGTAGAATGATGGAAAAGTGCTATTCTTATGCTGGCAACAGGAACACAAACAGAATTATCCACTATATAATATATGAATGAAACCCAAGCGCAGGTTATACCACGTTTCCATGAACCTCAGAACTCAGGAAAGTGCTCGAATTGCCCCCCCTCACCTCCGTTTTTAATTTACTCGAGTTGGCTCCCAGTTCGGACGGGAGCCCCAATTCTCTGGTCCGATTTCATTCTTTGGGCTGGCCTGAATTCTAAAGTCTGAACTCGGGCTGGGACGAAATTACATCACTAAATGTCAATCAGAAATATTGTAGGGGGCGGGAACGTACCGTATAACGGGACATTTTGGTTGGTATTAAATTCGGCAGATTTGCTGCAATGGGAAATTTTGACTGTTTTTAAATTGCCGCTTTTCACTTAGCACGTTCACAAAGAAAAATGCATCGCAGTTTTGCATCTATACTTTTAATTCCAAAAACAAATAAATGTTTACTTAATGAAATATGTCTGGTAAAACAGTATCTCATTTACAGTAACTCCTTATAGCATCTACAATGTCACTGCAGCAACTTCGAGAACAACAAAGAAGGCCTTCTAATCAGTTACAGTATTGATCGTTCTTATATGGACCTTAATTTTAAGGTACCGGTAAACTTTTACGATAAGCATTTGCTTGGTTCACAACATAACACAGTGGAATGACCACAGTAATGACCAAGGTAATTGTGAGGCAGTATTGCCATGTGTGAAAACTTTAACAATACAAAGTCAAAACGAAAATGCTTTCACTTGCTTCGAAATAATTTCAAACTGGTTAATAGATTATCGACAGTAACGATCAACCATTTTGTTACAGACTTTTTAACAAGTCTGGCATAGACAATTGTGTCTGTTACTTAATTAAACCCTTGAAAAAAACCCACAAAAATGCTTAACATAAAAAGAACAGTAACAGGCCATCCAGTGCCTCTGGGTTTCTGATCACATCAGATCAATTCCAGATTTTTTAAATCCTTTGATGGAAATGTCCGGTCGACTTTTTTTTTTTTTTCTTTTTTATAAATTTAGTCGTTGCCAATTATTTTTATTATTTTCTCCCAATTTGGAATCGCCAATTATTTTTAGGCTCAGCTCACCCCTGTGCTGACTCGGGAGGGCAAAGACGAACACACACTGTCCTCCGAAGCGTGTGCCGTCAGCCGACCGCTTTTTTTCACTCTGCGGACTCACCATGCAGCCACCCAAGAGCTACAGAGTCGGAGGACAACGCAGCTCTCGGGCAACTTACAGGCAAGCCCGCAGGCGCTCGGCCAGACTACAGGGGTCGCTGGTGCGCGGTGAGCAGAGGACCCCCTGTCCGACCTAACCCTCCCTCCCCCCGGGTCGACGCTCGGCCAATTGAGCTCCGCCTCTTGGGAGTTCCCGTCCTCGGTCGGCAAAGGAATAGCCTGGACTCGAACTCGCGACGTCCAAATTACAGGGCGCATCCGGCACTCTAAGCAAGTGCTTTTACTGGATGCGCCATTCAGGAGCCCCTTGTCCGGTCTACTTTTAATGTTTTCAAGTAAACTATCTTCATCACTGCCATTCGTATATCCACTTTGACATCTGACACATTATTCCCCTTGTCCAGTGCTTCTTTAACCTGTTCTGCATACCAGTCTACCAGGGGCTGGATCGCTATGAGTACTGTATGCAACCATCTGGTGATCCAATCAAAACTGCCAATATAAATGATCCAAAATAAATTATTAGATAGATAGATAGATAGATAGATAGATAGATAGATAGATGATTATGTAGTGATAGAGCAATGTATATATATATATATATATATGTACTGCGTGAAACAAATGTAAAAGAATATCTAGATGGATTTATCTTTTAAATTGTTGACAATTTGACTATAATATCATGTTCGCGTCTTGACATTTAACTCGCAAGTATTTCTGGAGAAAATCAGTAGTATTTCCTGCCCAACTCACGTGATATAACTCGCGTAACTCGGAAAAGCACAGAAACATCACCTTTTTCACCAACTCGAGTTCTGGGAGAATTCATGGCCAATTCAAGCGCACTTGAGTCTACTCAAGTTGGCTGTCCATGGAAACGAGGTATAGTCTAGCACAGGGGTTTCCAAACCTGGTCCTGGAGAGCTTCTGTGGCTGCTGGTTTTTGTTTCAACCAATCTCTCAGTTACTTAATTGAACCAATTATTGGCTTAATTAGTGAAGATTAACAGGTGTTCCAGATCTTTAGCCACTGATGATGTAATGACACCTATAAAACCTGCTGGAGAGGGGCTCTCCAGGACCAGGCTTGGAGACCCCTGCTCTAGCACATCGAAGAACTCTTTTTTCATGTAAAAATAGAACAAGATTTTTAGCAAGTTGTAGAGCAAGTCACTTCTCTCATGGATAAAGCAGAAGAACCGTTGTCAAAAGTACAATTTTCATGCTACAGAGTACTTCCTCAAAGATGCATTTGAACTCCTACAAACTCTTGTCTTGAGAGCTGTTTGACTCCACATTGTGTAACAGTTCTTCTTGCTGAGACCAGAAGACTGCCGCACCTTTCCCAACGCAGATGCTGCTTAGGGGGAAGTGATAATCAGATGAAAGATTCCTTGCGCTAAAGGCCCGGGTTCAGACCATTCCAATCGCCGTGTCTCCAGCAGTCAGGTGATTATGTGACTGATGGCTGCTCGTGACCACTGGAATGTCCCGCAGTCTTTCACTACTACTCTCTTACAGGAGGGTGTTGGGTAGGACCTGCCATGCCAAGAGTCACTCAAGACGAGAGGAAAAGATACTTGCACTTGCTTGAACTTTACACTAGTTGAAGCTCTCCCATAGCGCTGTTTCCAATAGCATCTCGCCCTCCGTTTCAACTAAGCAGCGTTTTGGGGACAGTACTGTGCAACGTAACAGTGAGAAGGGTACTTGCGTCTCCCTATAAATTATAAATTGCCCCGACAAGGTAAGCACAACAAGATGTTCTCTAATCCTTTGACATTACAAAAGAATCATGGAAATTGATTTTTTTTTTTTTCACATAGCTTTGTAAACTAGTTTTCATTGGGAATATTCACACACAAATATATACAAACAGTATGTATGTATTTGATTTTTAAATACAACTATGGCCAAAACTTTTGCCTCAACCTATAGAATTAACTAATTTTGCTTCATAGAGTCGAATGAAACCTGCTGAATAATGTTAACATATTGAATTACAAACAGCTGAAAAAATTTAAAGAATGTGATATTTCAAAATCTAACATGAAATGCTGTACTACTATTATGGTTTCTGGTAGACTTTTGTGATAGTAGTTTGTAGTTTATTTGATTACATGATGTTAAATAAAACTAAATTATGTTCAGCTGTACATGCAGGTAATTTATAAGGGAGTCTTTAATCTTTAACTGCAGCTGATAAATAATTGACTTGATTTCAGATAATTACGCATGTTGTACAGTATTAGCATCAAATATGGTGTTAATTATTAAACCCAGGCTCACACTAAAGCTTATGTAGCACAGAAGACCTGATTATCATTCAACAAGGATTCGTTGTGCTTCTTTTCAGAAATACCCAGATTAGATTAATCATCAACAAAATACAGTTTAAAGATTTATGGGTTGCAAAAATAATTTTACTGTGGGAAAATGCAGAACAAAAATTCTCAATAAATCTGTCTACAATAAATAAATAAGTAAATAAATAAATCAAACTGGTAGCAATGCACAAGAGAATATCAGCTCATGTAACTGCACACCTATTTATTGTATAGGTCTCAAATGTGCAGTTTTGAAAGAAACACATGTTCTAGCAAACATGGATTTCAGAACATGATATCTGGACTACACTGTCTTGTACTTCCTGGGTCATTTCACCTGGAGAGTGAAATTGTCCCCACCCCTTCACTGGCACATGTCCTGTCAATAACCAATCAGCTGTTTCCACTAGTGACTGACATGCTTTCAGCCAGTAACAATTGCCTGTAAAATGAACAGCACAAGTAACGTTACATTCAGAGCTGTAGATAAAGTTGCTTCATAAAGTAGAATGAAACTTGCTGAATAATGTCACGTTAACATATTGAATTACACACCGCTTTGTAGTTTCCCATATACTTCATAAAAAACTGACACAAATTTCGAAATCTAACATAAAATACTGTACTACTATTATGGCTTCCGGTAGACTTTTGCAATATGATTTTGTAGATTACATTATGTTAAATAAAATATATAAATTATGTTCATACAGTTTTTTGGTTTTTTCATTATGTCACAATCTTAAAACTGTAGATTATGCAAAATATTTGTCCATAGCTGTACATCTGGACAGCATGATAAGATAAGAAACTGGACCAAATGACCACAGAGTGTTCTGGTACTAACATCATTAAGGATATGAAACTTGCCTTTAAGCTGAGGTTCAACGTGCTGAACCTGAGGGCCTTTCCCTGGACTTTCCTTATTGCTGTGTGTGTTTGGCTGGTAGTGCGGTTTCAATCTACCTTTATTGCTGTGTGTGTTTGGTTGGTAGTGTGGTTTCACTCTGCCCTTATTGCTGTGTGTGTTTGGTTGGTAGTGTGGTTTCACTCTGCCCTTATTGCTGTGTGAGTTAGTTTAACACTTTAATAAAAGTGTATGGTTTCACTCTGCCCCTTGTGTGCCGTTGTCTCTGCTTGACTCCTGGGGTGCCAAGAATCTACATTTAAATAAAGAGGGTTTTTTCCACTCAACAGATGCATCGATGGATTCATACACACTTAGCCTAGACATAGGTGCCCATTGACTGCATTTGGTATTGTGCTGCGTACTGCATATTGCCAGGGACACAGTGACGCACACACACAGATCATTTGGTATTGTGCTGTGTACTGCACATTGCAGGGGACACAGCGACGCACACACACAGATCATTTGGTATTGTGCTGCGTACTGCATATTGCAGGGGACACAGTGACGCACACACACAGATCATTTGGTATTGTGCTGTGTACTGCACATTGCAGGGGACACAGTGACACACACACACAGATCATTTGGTATTGTGCTGTGTACTGCATATTGCAGGGGACACAGTGACGCACACACACAGATCATTTGGTATTGTGCTGCGTACTGCACATTGCAGGGGACACAGCGACGCACACACACAGATCATTTGGTATTGTGCTGCGTACTGCATATTGCAGGGGACACAGTGACGCACACACACAGATCATTTGGTATTGTGCTGTGTACTGCACATTGCAGGGGACACAGCGACGCACACACAGATCATTTTGGTAAAGAACTAATATTCAAAGTCTTATTTTAGTGTTTGAAAATGGTAAAATAACAATTGTTCAATTTCTTTTGATTTATTTTGTCTTCATTTTTGCGAAAATCTAAATGAAATATTTCCTACCCTCTCAGAATTTGTTACCAGTAATCATCACTATCATGTATTTTTATTATTTGGATGCAGATATTACATTTGTGTCATGCATGGTAATTGTGCAGTTTTCCAATGGTTGTACTGTGCATTTACCATCATTATTTTAGTGTGCTTTACTATACCTCTCTGGGTTTAACTCTGCTTACTGTACCTATGATTACCATGCCTTCACTGTGCTTTACTACACTTTGCTATGCGTTTGCTATTGTCAGCTTTTACTTTGTCTTTCTAAAGCTTGTAGGTTTTTTTATACTCTCACAAACTCCAGCAATGCAAAGTGTCATGAGAAGCATTTTTTTTTTTCAAAAAGAAGAAAAATAGCGAGGTGTTATAAAAGCACAGTGTGCTTTTGTTTTTAACACAAACTGTGTTACCCTTTATTTTAACATGTTTTTTTTCACAATGCATGCTTTGTAGCACATTTTAAAATGTCTTTAATAAGTCACATATTGGTCACATATTGGTCTAAAACACCTCACCCACTGCACCTCATTTGCAACTTCTGTTATCCCACAACAGTCTGATATGGAAAGCAGCAGCCTGTTGCTAAGCAGAGCCCAGAACCAACTATACTCTATACAAAAAAAGAAATACCAAGACTTACACACTAGGGCCCTATTGACACAACTGCAAGGACTGTTTAAGGGAATGTTTTGTTGTTTTATTAAGGACTGATTTAGTTAATTGAAATCACGTTCATGAAACCTTTTCAGCCGTGTCTCTCGCTAGTATGAACACGTCGTCTGGGATTGGATCTGATTTTACTCAACGTGCTCTGTAGTTACTCCAAAGCATCACCCCCTTGATATCCCAGGAGGACTTTACCACAGCTGCATAACAAAACACAGTAACGAATCAAAAGGGCTGATTCTATCTTCTCAGCCCTGTCATATTTTTAATAACGCTTGAATTCATGAATTAACACAGATGCAGAACAGAACAGTGTGCCCCGGACTGGATGGCTTGGCAGTTCATTCCAGGGTCAGTCAGAAGCCAGCCATCCAGGAAGGGGGCGGAGTCACAATGCCAGAAGTCAGCACCGTAATGCAGTACGCGAAGCGTCAGTTAGTTATTAGTGTCTTATTGTTTCGGGACTGAAACCCTGGTTTTGCACGGAGCGATACACATGGCTGTGTAGCACCTATGTGTATTATTTAAGTGTTGTTGACACGCAACCCAGCCAAATAGTTTTATTGAACTTTCATTGTCTTGTGTGTGTTATTCCTGAGCACAGCACCAACTACACCTGCACACTGCAATCCACCTGTCACAAGGTCCCACAATGAATGAGTTATAATCCATCATAATGTATCATTGTGTGCGCTGAAAACAATCCGATCAGGAGGTGAGGGCTCTGGGCTAGTCAGGTAAACAAGGACTGCACAGCTTGGCAAGCGCTACACCTCTCATAGTCCACAGCAATGCAAATGAGTCATAAACACATGAAAACACTGACTGTGTTACACACAACTCCACCTTCCTAACGGTCAGCACTATTACCTTTATTACTGAGAAAAAAATAAGATTCTTGAAGAAGCCAAGCAGTCTTTGTCAAGTTACCATTTTAGTAATTGTAAGCCCGCATAACTGGGCAGGTGTTTCAGCACAAAACGTTCGCTGAGCTTGTGTCAATAAGAATTACATGCAAGTAGCATCAGCGCCCAGGTATCTCTGAACAGTGCTGACGCTACACATCGAATTCGCACATGCAGCTTATGAAAGGAAAGTGTTAAACAAGTACTGGTGTTTTAAAGGAAAGTCATCTCTAAGTAAGAGCTCAGAATACTTGCCAAGTCAGAAGCATTGGTTAAGTGTAAATGCAAACACATTTTTTTACTTTGAAGAACAAAAACTATTCAACAGTATACATGTAACAGTATACTCACAGTTGCAGGAAGGAGCAGTTAAGAGTTGTTTCATGTTATGCCATTAAATTGTTTTCTTGTATCTGCTTCTAAACAAGGCCCATTGAGTTAGAGGGCAAAGCTTGCCCATAATAAAAATAAAAATAAATAAAAAATGCAGCTGCTGCTGCTGTAACCAAGTCACGTCTTTCTAGTTTTAAATGAGTTCTGTTTTTGACTTTAAGTACTGGGGCAGGTTTTGCACTTGCTTCAGATAGGGTTAATTATTTATATCTTTAATAAGGGCAGCAGTGTGGAGTAGTGGTGAGGGCTCTGGACTCTGGACCGGAGGGTCGTGGGTTCAATCCCAAGTGGGGGACACTGCTGCTGTACCCTTGAGCACGGTACTTTACCTAGATTGCTCCAGTAAAAACCCAACTGTATGAATGGGTAATTGTATGTAAAAATAATGGGATATCTTGTAACAATTGTAAGTCACCCTGGATAAGGGTGTCTGCTAAGAAATAAATAATAAGGACTGACAGTGCGCAGAACACCAGGGAGAGGAATATAAACACAGAGATTTGAATGACTTTACCATTTCAAGTACACTGGCTGTGAAAGCAGGACTGTGGCACCAATACGCTTCTTTGACTTGAAAAATGTCTTAATCGATTCAAGTAAATGATGCAGTGTACTTGGTTTGATTGAATACAGAACAGACAACAAGCTTCAATAAAGTTAAAAACAGACTTCTGTTATTTTGAAATACCGCTTCTTCATGTTATTAGTACTGCTTACGAACAGAAACCCCATTTTACCACATGGACCAGCTAACTTCCCTTATTAAAAACATTCTCTCTTGCCTTTCTTTCAATGAATAGAATTTAACAAACAAAGAATACAAACAAACTAAACTAACAACTGCCAAGCCCATATTTAATGAATCGTTGTTTGGAGTCTCCACTTAATTGCCCAGTGCCTGTTTCAGTCACTCCGTCCAGTGTTGCTAAGGCTAGCTATTGTAAAATAGGGTGGCCCATGGTTCAAACCAATATTCATGTAGGGGTGTTTTATTGTGGGTTTTCTATAAGCCCTCCTGACATATTCTGAATGCCTTTCCCATTTTAATTTCATTTTAAACTGTTTAAAAGAAAAACCGTAACAGAACATGGCATAATCGTGTCAGTGTTGCCAGATCCTCCTCAAAAAAACTAGAAGAAAAAATACAAGAAACCTTTAGAACTGCATCTAAAACCTCAAGACAAAAACGTGCCTAGCTAGCCAAGAAATAAGATGGGTTTTTTTTGGTTTTTTTGAGGGTGCGAGTTCCTGTTACTTGCAAACACACACACACACACACACAAAATGTTAAATATCTACTGAATCTATTAAGAGACAATTCATGCAAGCAGATATCCAACTTTAAATACGAAGCACATCATGTCAAGTCATATGTGAGGAGATTCTTGTAATTACATAGCGCTTGTGCCTAAAGGTTGTATGCAATTATCAGTAACATATACAGTGTGTAACAGGTACATTGCATTGTATACCTGATAACTGAACACACATTTCTGATAATAATAATAATAATAATAATAATAATAATAATAATAATAATAATAATCTTTATTTGTGGTTACGGGTGTGTAACGTGTGAGCAATTCAGCAATGTAACATGGAGCTAAACCGCTCAGAGCCTTATAGGTTAACAACAGTATTTTAAAATCAATCCTGCTGTCAACCGGCAACCAGTGCAAAGAAGCAAGAGCCGCTGTAATCTGGGCACCCAGTTTAGTGCCAGTTAAAATGCAAGCAGCGGAGTTCTGAAGATATTGTAGCCTGCTGATAGCAGCCTTGGAGACACCTGCAAACAACGCGTTGCAATAATCAAGCCGGGAAGAAACAAAGGCATGAACTAGCCTTTCTGCATCAGGCACAGACAGCACAGGGCGCAGACGAGCAATGTTACGAAGGTGACACTGCGGATATGTGACTCGAAAGTAAGGCTAGACCACACCAAGATTCCTAACTACAGAGCTAGATTTAACTTCAAGCCCATCGATCACTATGCTAGAAGAGTCAACATTTCTAAGTTGTCGATGAGAGCCAAGCAGCATTACTTTGGTTTAATCGCTATTTAATTGTAGGAACAATTGCCGCATCCAATCTCAGTCAGACAATTATCAAGAGCAATGTAAATGTATATGTTCCATATAACTGCATATTCTGGTTAAATGCATTAAACTGTGAGGCACATGGGATATGCAATTAACAGGAATCTACTGCATGTGCATTTTCATAAAAAATGGGTTTCACTTTTATCAGGTATACAATTAATTTGCGAAAACACTGTACTTGTATAATTCTTAAACCTCTAAATGCACCTGATATATTGATTTGTTTTTCCATAATGTATATTATCTGACTGGCACAGCACTCTGCCATTGCAACTAATTTAACGGGACCAGCCGGTGGTGCCCACACGCCGATTCTGTGCAGCACAGACTATGTGGGTCTAGAGGCGCTAATACCTGCTGGACTTGGACTGATTTTATAATGCTGTAGCCAGGGCTGGCCTTAGTCTGTGTGGGGCCCTAGGCGGGGGCCCTAGACGGGGGCCCTAGGCTGTGACGAGTTTTGTTTACGACTGTAAGTCGCCCTGGATAAGGGTGACTGCTAAGAAATAAATAAATAAATAATAATAATAATAATAATAATAATAATAATAATAATAATAATAATAATAATAATAATAATAATAATAATAATGGTATCCATGTATTATTAAAAAAACAATAGATGGGCCTCTTCAGTGAGTTACAGGAAAACAATTCCATCTCGGGTTTCTGTGAAAGTTTAAAAATTTATGACGTCACCTAAACCCTAGATGGACTTATTTTCCAGTAACTCACTGAAGCCCGTCTAGATATAGTCTTCTATGCCTGTAAAATATTTAGTTCTCTTGGTCTTTATGGTCACTAATGTTCATGTGCACTTACTGTACAGTAGCTCAGTCTTTGAATGTTAATATGATAGTGCTACTGATCTTGAGAAATGCGGTTTTAATTTATTTTGCCTTGCTCTTAATTTTTTTTTTAATCGCAAAATGTATTAATCAATGACAGTATGACTAATTTAACAAATAATAAGCAAAGCTTATTTCATCTGCATATTTATAAGGGCTGTGCTGACAACCCCCCCCCCCCCCCCCCCAAAAAAAATATATATATATATATATATATATAGTAATATATATATATATATATATATATATATATATATATATATATATATATATATATATATATATATATATAGTAACAGAAACTCCAGCATTAACATTAAATAACATTCAGCGTGAAATAGTAACAAAAAAATAATAATAAAAAAACATACAATACCGTAACTTATTTATTGGAAAATATATAACCTATAAATACTTGTAACAATATAATCAATCATTTAAATACGATGTCAAAAATATCAGGGTAAATAGTTACACAGCACGTCGTTTTTAGAAAGTTCTAATATTCGCAGTGCTACAGTATAGTATAACTTACAAAACAGCAAAGAAAACGAACCTATTGGACCTATTTTCACATATAAACTATGTGAGAAATGTCAACAGAAATGCATTTCTTTCTTCGGGATCGTTGCTACAGAAGCACTAATGCCAGGTCCTTATGGGCAACACCCATGAAGAGGAGCATTTGTGTTCAAGAAATCTCAGCGCCTACCTTGAAAATACACTCCTGAGCAAATCTGTAATATTCTGGGGAGGGTGGATTTGTCCAGCGATGCAATGTAGTCCTGCAGGGAGACGGGTTCGGTGGTACTCGGTAGGACAGACATTGCGACTGTCGGTCAGGCGAGTGCAGTCGATATAATCCAGCGCTCTGCATGCATGTGCACTACAGTCTACGCGAACTGCGGTGGTGTCTAAATGCACACTAACAAACTTCTCCCTTTTTTTTCTTTACTTGACGCACCGTGCAGGAAATCCCCAGCTGGGATTGTAGACAATCTATCCATTCCGCTTCTGTTTCAGTTATGGAGCTAATAGGATGTGTGAAAAAACAGTGGTCTGATTTTTACATTTGTGCCACTGTTTTAGTGGAATAAAACCTATGAGCATTCACCACCTGTGAGCTGGTGAGGAGCGGGGAGCTGGGCACTGCAATAGGGCAGCAGAGTGGAGTAGTGGTTAGGGTTCTGGACTCCTGATTGGAGGGTTGTGGGTTCAATCCCCAGTGGGGGACACTGCTGTTGTACCCTTGAGCAAGGCACTTTAAAAAAAACCCTGCTGTATAAATGGGTAATTGTATGTAAAATAATGTGATATCTGTATAATGTATGTGAATCTGTATAATGTGAAATAAATCAAAAATGTGATATCTTGTAACAATTGTAAGTCGCCCTGGATAAGGGCGTCTGCTAAGAAATAAATAATAATAATAGCCTGGGCAGTAGGGGTAGGCCAGTATACCATTTGCAAGACACACACAGCACGTAAACACACATACACAGAAGTACAGTACAACACAAATGCCCAGATCGTTACACTGCCCCCACCTTAGTCTCTTTTTGTACCCAAAAAAGTCCGTAGGGCGCAATGCAACTCGTAGTCGCAACCGGCCACCTCCTCCCTTAAAACACAGTCCCTCTCCCCTCATGTCCGGTTTTTACCCCCTGGATCCTTAAGGAGGTTAGCGGGCAGTGCTGTGATGCAGGCGGTCTCCTCTCCTCCTTCTGCCAGGCTGGGTCTTCGGTCAGGGGCACCCGTTTAACCCCTCTGGTAACCCCTGAGCTTCTGTAAGGGGTACCCGTTTAACCACCTTACTACCCCCAAAACCCGAGTGACTTTTACCCCGTCGGGGCTCCTTCACCAAGGGTGGCAATGCTGTCTGTGGCGCGGTGCACTCCAGCAGGGACAATGTCGGCAGTAGCCATGCTGGCGGTGGCGCGGGACCCTCCAGCGCTTGCAGCGGGCAGCTCGGCAGCGGTAGCGCGGGACCCTCAGACAGCGGCTCTGTGCAGTCAGGCGGCAGCTTCGTGTAGTCAGGCGGTGGCGCTGGGCAGTCAGGCGGTGGCGCTGGGCAGTCAGGCGGCAGCTTCGTGCAGTCAGGCGGTGGCGCTGGGCAGTCAGGCGGTGGCGCTGGGCAGTCAGGCGGCAGCTTCGTGCAGTCAGGCGGTGGCGCTGGGCAGTCAGGCGGTGGCGCTGGGCAGTCAGGCGGTGGTTCTTTCCGGTAGACTTTTGCAATATAATTTTGTAGTTTATTTGTTTACATTATATTACATTTTTTTCTTTTTAATTATGTCTCAATCCTAAAATTTTAGGTGATAGAAAACTTTTGGCTATAGCTACAGTTCACGTGACATATTGCCAAGTGCGCTATTAATTTTGTGATTATTACACATTTGGAGTTTGTACAAAAAAACAAGATTTCTTCACTTCCCTGAAAAAGTTAGCTTTGAGCTACCACGCCGCAGTCGCTTGTCTCTGCTAATAGAGACTATTCTGTGTCGTTGGCAGTTTCGTTCAAAGCCATTATCAGCAAGTATCATCGCAATTGATTGCACCTGTACCAAAATCTGACAGCGTACCATTTTCAATGTGACAACGTATCGCTTTCTGACATTGCACCGGTCAATTTTTGGTACACGTACCACATTCTGACGATGTACCACTTTTTAACACTACACCGGTATACCAACCCCCTACTGGCCACCCATTAAGTATTTAAAACCCTTGAAAAGGTTTACAGCAAATAGGATTGCAAAACATGAAGAGAAGCCATGAAGGCGTTGCTCAGCCTGGCAGTATTAAGTGTTGTTTAACTCTTTATTTTGGCCCTTGTGCCCTGTCTGTTTGTTTTGTTCTGTTTCTTTAATAAACGTGTGCATTAGCGCTTCATTGCAGCTTTCCAGCCTCTGAGTCTCCTTCCTGCCACTATAGACACCTGACCAGTGAACACAGTGACAGGGGGTGCATAGTCAGGGGAGCGCAGGTTCACTTCAACACTATAGACACCTGACCAGTGAACACAGTGACGGGGTGCATAGTCAGGGGAGCGCAGGTTCATTTTAACACTACAGAGACCTGACCAGTGAACACAGTGACAGGGGGTGCATAGTCCGGGCAGCGCAGGTTCACTTCGACACTATAGAGACCTGAGCAGTGAACACAGTGACAGGGGGTGTATAGTCCGGGGGGAGGTGGGTATTTCTAGTGATTGGTGAGTATCTTCTTGGGTACAGTGCTGTTTGCTGTTTACGATTCTTGTTAAAAAAATAGGGACCCTTATGTGTGTATCGTGTCCATTCGTCCGCTTTGGTTTTGCACCAAACTTGTATAATAGACTCCCAGGCTCCTGTAGATGCTTTGGATTGCATTTGTATCTAATCCGGTAAGCTCAATTTATTACAAATAC